>NC_143159.1:7010254-7687856 GCF_041381405.1 Jatropha curcas
CCCAGATAACTTTCCTGCTTAGCACCCTAGGGTCCCAAGTTAATATTTCTTGTCACAACCGAGGAACAGATGCGACATCACAGATCAATCCAGAATTTTAATTACAATGACAAGATGTTTCTATAACTTTGTCTTGTACTATAAGTCATTCCTAATTGTGACTATCAAGCTTTTTGATCAGCGAACTCCTTGTCAAGCTAACAAATCAGCAGCCTTTTAAAAGTAGGACAATAAATCCTTGAGAACTTTTTCATTCTTAACAAACTCAACTGCATAGTCAGAAATCTGACATACCTCTTTAAGCATCCTCAACAGAATATAGTGCTGTAATGTTCTATATTGGCATTAAAAGTGTTCTGACTTCTTAGAACAATTTTCAGCTTTAATGTTTTTGACAAGATGCTGAACCTCTAGGCACATGATGCATTCTAATTGGTAGCGCTATGACAATGAATTAGCAAATGCCTACTCGTCGAACTCTTGAGCTTTGGTCTACTCACTCACTTTATTTGCCAGCTAGCTGTTGCTTAATAGGTTAGCTCTTTGCTATATTGATGAAAACCAATTCTATGATGCAACTTCTATTTATCTTTGAGAAACATGACACTTCAGATCTGAGCAGTGTTTGCCAGTCCTCTATGTTCTGGTTCATTCAAAGAAAATTCCCCAACCTAATGTCTCGTACCAACCCTTAATCCCCCAACTTTGTGACCTTCGACACTGAATTAATGAACATAGAAAATCAGAATTCCTTTCAGCATTATATAGCCACACAGTTGTTCAATAAGCTAGCCATTGTAAATGTCAAGAAAAATAAGCTGTTGCCCTGAAGGCAAAACAAGTTTCAACTAAAGAGCTGACAGAAAAATGAATCCAAAACCCGGGGCTTTTGCTTACCATGGAACCTCCAGCAGCTGTAGAGTATGCAGTACTTCCTGTAGGTGTGGCCACTATGACTCCATCACCTTGCACCTAAGAAACAATGTAGTCATCAGATAAAAGCATCAAAATGCCCAGAATATATGAGAATTTCTCTTATTAACACATTAAAAAATACAACATGCGAAGCCACTGAGGCAATATCAAATTGAGTCGTGGTGAGCATAAGATTGAATATAATGGGGAGAATGATAACAAATGTTTAAAAAAAATATGACTTTTAGGAAGTGAATTTTCTGACCTCACCTTGGTTATAAGTCGGTCATGTTCATAACATTCTATCTTAGAAAGATATGGATTAGAACCCCTATCAACAACCGCCTCATTTAGGATATCAAAAACTTTCCCAGGTACAGCTTTGCCATTGCGGAATATTTCACAACGGAGGCGCATTCTAAGAGTTATATAAACACCATCTAGTGTGTTATTACCATGGATAACCTGTCTCAAGTCCTGCTTGTAGTCGTCAAACTATGACAAGAAATGGAAAGAGAAGGCAGTAATCAAGCAAATGATATCATTTACTAGGCCTACAACAAAAAACTAAAAACAAAAAACAACTTGAAGTCAGAGCTTACACTGTGGGAAGTGAGAAATCCAAGAGATCCAAGATTAAAGGATACAACAGGGGGAACTGCACCTCTAAATAAATTTGATGCATGGAGTATAACCCCATCTCCCCCCAAGCATGCCACGAGATCAACCCTCTCATGGAGATCACTGCATCAGGGGAATCAAAAAGATACATAGATTACCAGTGAGATAAGGAACATTAAAGAGGCACATCAATATAATCTACTTCATCAAAATCTATATTACCTGGTGTCTTGACTGTAAAAGGTCTGAATAAATCCAAAGCCTGGGATCCTAGCAAATATGTCATGAACATCAGGTTCAACAAGAACATTCATTTTCTCTTGGTGATACAGGAAAGAAGCAACCTTCACAATGGATGCAGAACATGTGGTTAGAAAGACTAGATAGACATAAGGTGATTTCAGCACCGCTAGTGAAATATATAAATCATATATCCTTCAATGAAAATAATAGAAGGATAGGATGTCCACTTAAATACCTAATCCATGAGAAGGCATCCCTACCCTGAAACAAGACCCACTAAGATCATGCTGTTATTCTGATCTCCAATTTTGGAGTTCATGCATAAAAACATGAGCATGCTTAAAAACCAATCCGAGGAATGAAAACCCTATAGCTTGAGGAAGTAAAGATTATCACTTTCCATAAGTGCAGTTTTGTGTTAATGACTTAACATTAACAAAGATAAGGGGCATAAAAGGTTAACATCATTGAGCCATCAATGTTATCCATTGATGGATAAATAAAGTTATGTTGGTCCAGAAATAGTCATTCACTCATCTTCAACTCATATTTATCTTCAAGTCCACAAGGATTTTTTTTTCCCTCTACCCCATTCCCAAAAGCAGACCTACGTCAGGCTAACCTTTCTTTGAAACACTGGATAGCCCTGGGTACATGAATTAAGCTAAACCCAACTAGAAACTAATGAAGTGAGGCCTGGTAACTGTGTGGCAAAATAAGGCAGAAGCAAGGAGACTGATAACAGTCAATATATGACTAGGCTGTCAAAAAATGATCCAATCAAAATCCAAAATAGTTTCCTTGTGTACTGAGTTTTGATCCTGTCAAATTTCCCTGTATCCTCAACTGACAAAGTGTTAGGATATAAAGTTAAATGATCACTTTCTAGTTTCTCAAAATTGTTGAGAAATCCAATTCAAGGATTACTATTTCTAGGCCTAATTTGCAGCCTTCAACCCTGTTGGCAGATCCTGAAGTTGTGAAAGCATTGTTCAGAGTGAATCCTTGCATGCACTCTCCATTCCCACTTCTAACTTCCCAGTGCCACAGAACCTGATGCAGAATGTTATGCCTTCTGCACTTCCATCAGTACTCATTTATCACTGCACCAGCAGTATCTCACAAGAATATCTCTTTTATGTGGCAAGAAAGATCCACTTCAATGTCTTTTCAGATTTCCCCACTTTGAACAAAATGAGATGACTGAGGCAAAGTTCAGCTCAGAAAAGTATTACCACCAGATGTTCCAAGGTGATTGAGCGAACAAAGGGTTTATTTGAGAGAAGTTGACTGCAGAATGCCTAATGAATCGCAGGCACGGAGTGAGAATTAATTGGTAAACACATTGATTTTCCTCTACTGCGGTGGAAAGGCTCATTGTAGGACAATAAAATGCAAGACTCTTTTAGATATTCTCAATGAGAAACTTCATATTTGTAATCAATTTCAATAACCAACAGAGCTTAGGCAAATAGCATATGCCTCCTTGGCCATTAGATTCGATTCTGGACCATTAGTCCTTGGAATATTATGTTCATAAACATAAGGTGCGAGTATAAGCTTTCTAAAATTAACAACACACCTATCAGAACCCTCCTCGAAACTAAGTCCAATGCTGAAAGATTTGCTATAAATAGATGAACTGGAGTTAGCATGCAAAAAAAGCTCAGGCCTGCAATTGGAACTCACATATTGCACTATCATATTCAGCAGCCTAACAGTAATAACATCCATAAAAATATGATTTAGAAAATAATAGCGAATTAACAGAGGAGAAAGTTTCCATCAATTACTAAGGCTTTTGCATGTTACCTCTTTAGCTTCTTCCATGAGTTCTTGTCCCAGCTTCTTTAGCAACAAAACAGTCTTTGGTGTTGATTTCCACATAAGCATCTGTTGCTGGGTACTTGGATGAGTGAAGGCCAAGGAAGATTCAGTAACCTTTTCTCTGGTGCAAGAAAATCCATCAGTTCGAACAAGAAACATTTCTGCTTTCTTTCTTGACTGCACTCTTACAACACCAGTTGCAGAAGCACACATGTTTCCTTCAATTGAGCCCAACTCATCATCACTGAGGCCTGAGGATGCAACTCCATTTTTTTTGTGAACCTCCTCAATAGATTTAGATGTAACATGCTCCTTCAAGCTGTCACTCACAGTGGTATTGACATTAGTTTCAGGAACAGAATACCTCTCCCTTTCATCAACTGCATTCAAACCTGAACCAACAGAAATAAAGCTATTGCCTTTCAGATGCTTCAGACCTTCAACATATGAGCTCTTACGATCTGGAGATAGATTTCCATTACTAACTGATCCATTGGATCTCTTTGTCTCCCCAAGTCCTGATATAGGATCAACGTCCTTAATCTCACGTGTTTTTACCATCCCAATATGTCTCTCTCCTGAAACAGGCAACTTTTTGAACTTACTGAATCGATAGTTAGAGTACCTAGGAGGTGAAACTCTTTTAGTCCTAAAAAACTGGGACATCTCTTCTTTGGAGAAAATATTGCAAGGAGGAACTTGTGCCTTGAGAGGATCAGTTTCCCTGCGGATGTTTACTGAAGGTCTTCCTCCCTTATCAACTGTTTCTGTGGATGCTGTACCCTGAACAGATACAAAACCATTGTCGGTCCCATTAATGCTTTGGCCTGTTTCATCCCTAAATGAAGAGACAACTTCATGAGACACTCCATTGGTACCATGAAGGTTATCCAAAGCCTGTTGCAGTGATCCATTTTCCTGTTCCATGAGGGACCTCTCTTCTGTAACAGAAGGTGCTTGCGATTCTCTGGTTTCATTTGTTTCTTGCGGTCCTGAATCACTGCGGGTAATAAACTGAGATGCACTACGATTCATGTACTGCCTCCATCTGGATATCATTGCAGAAGTTCTCCATGCTCCTTCCTTACTATGAAGATAGATGGGCTTTTTGCTGCAATCTGAAACCAAAGATGCAAACTTCTCAACATGCTCCACCGAAGGCGCCATCATAACTTCAACAGGAATTTTAATCAATTCAACCTTTCCAGACAAGATAGCAGCATCCACAGCCTCTTGATAAAAATTATCCTTTATAATCTCTGCTCTGAGATCTATAATAGTTTTGAATCCTTTCTCCAGTAACCAATTCAAACCTTCTTCGGTTACCTGACCACCTTTCCAAAATGCTACATCAGAATGTTTGGAAGCTATGTCTTCTTTAGAACTAGATAAATGAACAGGACTCCAATTTGCAAAAAGTGTATGACAAGGGTAATCATCAAGGCGGGGATAACCAGAATCATAGCAGACATTCTTCAGCCTCTGCAATTTCCTCCATACATCAAGGCTTCGACCATCATCAGGTGTTAAATAGTTTTCAAGAGCAACATGCAAACTCTCACAACACCTTTTCATCTCACTCCGAAAAATGGCAAGTGGAGGAAGCTTATCCTCCATAAAGCTTACATCTGAAGAAAAGGAAGTCATAATGGAAGCTCTTCCAGAAAGAACATCCTCTTTTCCTCTATTCAAAAGTGATAGCATGCAACCAAGGACGGACACTATTTTGTCCTCCAATAATGGTTTTTCCTCTGGTGAGAAATCATATGAAACACTGCATTCCCCAGTCACAGGATTGCACAATGTGTCCATCAATGCAGCATGAAGCCGTTCGGCTGTTCTAAATATTCTACAATATGCCTCAACTTCAGCAATATCTCCAGGAACCGGACCAATCCAAGGCAACTGAGATATATCATGAGGCTGGACAATCTTATAATCAGAATAAAGACTTGTCAGTCTAATCAAAATAAATTGAACGGGGAAACCTACATTATATAATACAATTTTGAATGTAAAAAAAAAAAAATGCATTTAAAGGGCAAAACAGGAGCTATAACTACTGCAAAATTTAAGTTAATTTCAATTAAGTGATCACTCAGACGAGCCATGCAATGTCAATCAAAGTTTTGATTGTGACACAAATTTTAATGATCCATTAGAGGCTTCAAACGACTAAGAGAGGAGCAGCATCAAGTTTCCACATAATTATGTGAAAAGGTGCACGTTCCCAATAATCTAAAGTATATAGTTCCACTTTTCCATACAGACTTCAGTATTGATTATTAAAAGAATAAAGATCACATCCCTGAATTGCAAATTCAATGCATAAAATGGGAATAACCAAAATCTAGCATTATTACACTCAGATTATCAAAAGAATTAAACAGAGCAGAATAAACCCACGACAAATACTCACTTTCCCAAGACTCCTTAAACCACTGCATATTACTCTAAACTCAGTCATTTCATCAAACACCAAACACGAAAACAAACAAATAACAGATTTTTTTTTTTTTTTTTTCACCAAAGCATTAAAAATCATATATAAAAAGACAGTAGTAACAGAAAGCAAATCACCTGAGAGTCCCAATCGAAATTAACAGAGAATGCTCTCGACAACTCCGCATTTACAACAAACTTAAGCTTCCTCTTGAACCGATCCTTTACCTGCAACTCAAAACCAAACCCGGAACCCACAAACTTAGCATCTCTATTGAGTTTATAAGAGCACAAACAAGGTAATACTCCAGTGACCGGAGATAACTGATTCATGGCGACGAAGGACACGTGGCAAAAGAAGAGACATGCCACCATATGGAATCAAATAAAGTGAGTTGAAAACAGTTTTCCCCCGTTTATTAAAATAAATTTGTGAGTCGGTAAAAAGGGAAAAACAAGAACTTTATAATGTTTGGATGATGGGAAAGTGACGGATTATTAGAGGATGTGGATAATATCGTTAGGAAAATGGCGGGTGGTGGAATAAACAGTTAGAAGAAGGAGAAGAAGAGCAAGAATTATTGAGAATTTGGAGGGATATTATTGGTGCTTGTGGTGGTGGGTTTTTTTGTGTTTTTTGGGTCATTTCCTCTTTCAAAGCTGTCCCTTTTGAGTTTTGATTTGATTGCCATTGTCATTTTGTTTTTTAAGTTCTGAGTTGTTTGTACACGCGCGCATTAGGGTTTTTGTTTATATGTAATGTACGTAAATTCTCGTTGATAACATCTTTATCATCTTGAAAATGAAAATTAGGGAAAAGAAAATTCCAATTTTGATTTAATTTTTTTTCTTAATTGAATTTTCTATGGTCAATATTGAGCATTTGAATGTTTGCCTTCAAATTGAAGAAAAAAAAAAAAAGAAAGAAAAGGAAAGAAAAATATTTTCAACTCAAATTTTAATTTGGCGTTCACTAGGTTAAAAATAAAGGGTCTATTTCTTATGTGAAAAAAAATATTATTAAAATATGAATTGGAAAATGAAAAATTGTCATAAAAAGTTTGAAATTATTAGTTTCAGTTTGAAAACTAAAATTAGACAAAAAAAAAAAAAAATTTAATTTTATGATTTTTTTTTAAATGCTGTAATATGAACAATCAAAAAAAAAAAAAAAAAGAATAAGTAGGAGTGATATTGAAAGAAATTAAGAGTTTAATGAAAAGTTTTAAAAATTATCATTTTGAAAACTATAACAAAGGATTAAATATAAGTTGAGAGTTCTTCTTTCAGTATTTGATTTCACAAACTTTTTTTAAATTATTTCAGATTGAATTCTTAAAATATAAACCTTTCTTAAAATATAAACCTGCACCAAATTACAACCAAACCATTATCTAATCCATCATTTTTTATTAAGGATAAAATTTTAAAAACTACTTAATTTTCTAAAAGTTCTCTTCAAATTTGTGGATTTTATTTTCTGACCAAAAAATGCAGCCCAAAATTTACGAATTTCTAGTGTAATGAAATAATATATAATATTAATAAAATGCATTTACAGTATAAAAAAGAGTTATTTCTATATTTTAAATATAATAAAAAAATATAAAGTACAAAGTTGAGTTCATATATCGGACAATTGTCAATTGCTGCTATTTCCTAATTTCGGTCCGATCTTAAATCCGTCTGTAGAGACTGCTGGAGTAGAGATAACAGTAATAGTATCATCCCCCATTCACGAGTGCCAACCTTTTTCACTTATTCTCATGCCATTGCCCCTGACATGGAACGAAAATATCACACGTGCCATCTGTTTATATCATGTTGATTCATGTTAACAAAATGGAGTGATCTAGATGCAAAAAAAGAAAGAAAAGGAAACACCATAGAAATAATACGAACCATTGTACTCTATTCGGCAATAAATTTTGAACTAGCTTTTAACGTGTTGATCAAGTCAACTCTGTTTCTATTAATTGTAACGTTCAGTAATATAGTTTTTATAATAGTTATTAGACGTTGAAGGAGTTCTTTTAATGAATCATTAAACACTCTAACCATTACAACAACAGCTAGTATTGCCAAACAGAGCCTGTATATAATTATATTTTGTATTTCATGTAAAATGCCTGATTCTATAAAACATTACCTCACAAGCTGCATACTGATTACATTTTGCTATCCAAGTCTTATCTACACTTGACTGTTCATCTTAGCAAGGTTGAAACTTGAAGTGATGCCGGCAAAAACATTTACCCTGATTAGCTACAAGCAAGGTTAGATTTGCAATCGAACCTTCCCTCAGTATTTGTCTGTTGCTACACAAATTTTACTACTTTTACAGGGATCTGCCGAGCTGTCTTCCACCCTAGGATATGGAACTTCGAGTGCGAACCCTGTCTATAAGCATTTGCCTGCCTGACAAATCTTCTTCATACCCAACAACCTGCATTGACAATTTCAAGCACAACCATCATTTGGAACACCCGCCTAAAGGCGACAAAGTACTTGAAAATAAAATATCAGCGAGATAATCGAGCAACCAACAATTTGCAGATGAGTGAAGAGCAGAAACCTGAGAATCTGTTTGAGTTTCACTGAACCCATCGTACATTCCGTTGTTTCCATCTTTAGAACTAGCAGGAGTAGATAACTCATCTCTTTTCCCAGGTCTGAGAAGAACACAAGCATAAAAGAGAAGTCAAAAGAGGATAAAACCCGGAATGGGTTTTAAATAACAAAATTTATCATCAAATTACAGGACATAAAATATCATGTTCAACCAATAATTTGACCTGATAACATTTATAGAGTTACAGACATCAATAATTCACAAAATAATGAGGTTACCTGTTTAACCAATGTTTAGGTAACCCAATGACAGAATGAGAGCCCCGATGCTCTTCACCAAGCACTGAATCAGATGGATAAAGCTACTCTGCTATCAAGGATCAAACAGAAGCAGATATTGAGCATTATATATGAAAAAGAATAATCAGAGGATACAAGGATACATTTTCATCATGCTGAGTCCTCTCTGGTGACTTATGATCATGAATCTGTAAGTAAAGAAGATACGGAATAAATTAATAAATAAACTAAATGTCAAAACAAGAAAATTAGCAGTTAGCAGTCATTTAACCTTGCTTGTCTGCTCTAGCAAGTCCTCAATGACAGCAGCTACATCAGAAACACAGGAAGATGATTCTTTGTTATCTTTTGAATTGTTTCCTCCACTGGAATTTATGTTGCATATAGAATCACTTAAATGAACTCCAGAAGAAAGCAAACTCTTCTGGCCTCCACTTTCCAAAAGCCTTGCCTTTTTAGAGAAATCACTAGATTTCCGGACCTCTTCCCCAAAGCTGGTAATGCTAGTGCCACCAATCTGAGTTGGTTCACTTTTAAGGTCTTGTGACTGGCTTGTATACTGAGACACTCCAGATATCATTTGAGCAGGTTGTGTAGGAAATTGGCTCACAATGCATAGTCCTGCCACTTGGTCTTGAGAAGTAACTACTTTTGGCCGAAATTGATCCACTGCAACGACTTCATTCTGCCAAAAGATTAGTTTGTAAGCAGATATTTTGACATGCCAAAACTAATTATCACACAAGAACAAAGAGTATCAAGAATATACCCGCCTGACACACTCGTAAATCCACTCAGATGTAATCAAGCATATTCCCCATCTACAAGCAGCTTCGTACTTTTCGCCAATGGTAAACTTGCATAATAGATGGGTAACCTTTCTAGTCAGTTTCTCCACAAATTTGGCTCCAAGGACAAAGCACAAGTTTCTTAATAGGGACCTGTCTTTGCCTTCATACTGCGAGATGCAGAACCGGAAGTTTCTAAAACCAGGAAAAGGAATCTGGCAGGGAAGAGGGGAATATATGATATGACGGCCAACATCCAGCAAGCATTTGTCCTTCAGTAGCAATATAATTATTAGAAATTTTAATGGACTGGATTGGCAGATATCTAAAAGAATAAACAACTTTTCAACTTAATCTATCAATTAAGCATAAGAAGCTGTAGACATTGCAGTAACAACAGAACTATAAGACAAGAATAGCTGACTCTAGTTCAACTCCAGTTGTTAACCCTAAGTAGAGAAATGTTACTTAAGATGATTATAAATAATATAAAATTCATGATGACAAGTTGTGAAAGGAACCTAAAAACTAATTAGGAGTAAAATCTATGACCCGATCTGAAAGATAACCACAGAATCTTTTCCTAAGAGATCTCTAACTGAAAACTGAAGTTCCCTTCTTCCACTCCTTTCCATGCATGCCTAATAATAATAAAGGTCCATATAGTAGAATATATGAAACATAAGATTAGTATGAAGGACAATAAAAAAAAAAAGTGCTCAAATGCCAGCTTTTTTCTTACATCCTGTTGAGAGAATTTATTGTAATTGTATTTCATGTATCTCATCAATCGATTACATAGGTCTATATATAAGGAATTCCTATGCTACCTAGCTATTTAGGAATACAAATCATAAACTAATTAGGAATCTAACTCCTAATAGAACTCTATTTACAACTAATCCTTAACACTCCCCCTCAAGTTGGAGCATAGATGTTAATCGTGCTCAACTTGTTACAAACTACTACTTTCAGCAAAGCACAATACCATAGTCAGCAACAGTACCCACTTCATTATAGCAATATAGAATCTCAAACCAAATAGTAGCAGCAGAATTAAGACAACACACATAGGTTGTCGAAACAAATCTCACTGAACCAGAAAACAACTCACAGGGCTGTTTCAAGCTTCCATAATTAATGCCTCAAAGAGGAAGCCCAGTAGCGCAAATATTAAGAAACGCAGCAAAGGAAACTCTGGCAAACGGAGCACACCACTGAAGGCCAAGAACACAATGCAACTCAATGGGGTTGCACTGCTCTCGACAAAGGAGAAGGTTCAAAAGCAGAATACCCACAACTGCAGCAAAGGTGCAGTACCAAACCCTAATGCAATAAGGAATCACTAGAAAATCACCGAAAATTATCTAAAACAATTGTCACAACAAAGGAAAAAATAGGTTTCCTCAGCTAATTAAAGCAACAATAATAGCAGAAGACTGCCCGACACAGCTGCAACAGAATCATAGCAAACAAACCTATTGAATAAGCCCAAGAATGACGATGCAACTCACTGGGTTGCACATCTCTCTTCAAGTCAACGCTGAAGAGAGGAACTTGAGTGAAAAAGACCACTGGACATGCGCCAGCGCATGAACCAGAGTAGGAAGAAAGAGATATCCAAAATCAAATAGCCTTTCAACGCAAATAGGAGCAAAAAGTAAAAAGTAACCTAAAACGCTAAATCGACAAAACTGAGAACGCTACTACCAAAACTTCGCTGGATTGGAAAAACAACCACCTGAGTAGACCGCTGACGTGGAAACGAAGCCAGAGGACTTATTTCCAATCGCCGGAAACAGCTGCCATGCATCAGCGCGTGGTACTGTAGCAGAAAACAGAATCGACGCGTGAGGCCCACACGCAGGAAATCCAGTGACCGGATTTGGAGGGAACACCGATCGGTAGCTGGAGAATATCCTGAGGTCAGTGGTGAGACAAAATACTAACCCTAGAAAGGCTTCCTAGGGTGGCAATGGCTTCTCGCGAGGGAAGTTTCGGGGAATTTCTCCTTTTTTTTTTTTTTTTTTTTTTGAATGGAAGGCTCTGATACCATGTTGAGAGAATTTATTGTAATTGTATTTCGTGTATCTCATCAATCGATTACATAAGTCTATATATAAGGAATTCCTATGCTACCTAGCTATTTAGGAATACAGATCGTAAACTAATTAGGAATCTAACTCCTAATAGAACTCTATTTACAACTAATCCTTAACACATCCCAATGTTTCTCATTCTTGTAAACTATTCACGCAAATTCCCGAAGTTTAAAGTTCCATTCATATCTAATCATGCCATGATGAAAAAAAGAATACTGAACAAGAATAATTTAGCAATTCAGTGAAGCATACCTCTAAACAAGAATGGACCCAATGACTGGATACATAAGTAGTTTCTGGAACATCGACAGACCTTGGTGTCACACCATGGCATTCAATGGTGAAGTGCACATTTTCCTTCACGTGATCTTCCAGCATCTCCCCTCCCCCTTGACTCACCCATTGAACAATTTCAGCTCTCTGGTACAAAAAAATAAAATCCAAGAAAATAACCAGTTGAAAAACATCAGAGAAGTATTTTAAAACTAAGAATGTGGACTTCTAGCGTGAATTCAGATCAGAAAGCAAGAAAATATAAATATAGCACAAAGTAAAGTAATCAAGTCAAGCTAAGAGAAGATAAGATAAACTAAGAGAAGAGTTGCTTGAAACATCAGGGGAACAACTGAATGCCACAAAACCCAGTGTCTGGTTAACTGTAATTTCAACAAATAAATTCCAAAAAATTAATTTCAATTTACTTACCCTATCTTCAGGAAAAGAATTCGAAAAGCAGAATGTTTTCCCCTTAAAAACAGATAATGGCTTCAGATTTTGGTCACTAGAATCAAGTTGCATCTTCTTTTCATTCTTCTTTTTATCATTAACAACTGAAAATAGGTTCTGCTGGGACTGCCTCACAGTTGCTTCCAGAGGCTTGCCCGCATTTATTTTGATTCCTGGTTTCTCTTCTCTGTTGTTCTCCAATGATGATGGCATCCCATTGCCAACGTTTGCACTACCCACTAACTGATCAGAGCAGATGCTTGAATGGACACTGGAGAGTTTACCTTGATTCACACCAATCATGCCAACTACTGCTCCTCTAATGGAGCTCATAGAATCTACATAGTCAGGATATATAGTTAGAGAATATATATATATATATATGATGAAAAATCCTAAAAGATGACCATTAATCAACCCAATGAAATAAGGAAAAAACAACACAGTAACCAGATATCTCCAGCAGGAACATGAATAGGAAAAACAATAACAAAGAAAAACCAGCAGATGAATATCACAAAGCAATTAGAAAACCTTTAGGAAGTAGCAGATCGTAGGCGATATGCTGCCTGAGAACAGGGATTTCTTTCTTTTCATGATCACACTCTTCAAGCCAGACAGGTCTAACCACATTAATCACACCCAAAGCAGCAAGGCCCCTGAGCTCCTTCTTTTCACTGGGAGAACCATACGCATGTGTGAGACCAAGAGTTTAGAAAATTGAGTAAGACAGTCCTCAAATTCACCAAGTCTATTGGAGAGATTCAATCAACATAAAATACCATCACATCGAGATGACTGGTAAGTCGGCATGTAATACTAACACATGTAAAGCATTGATGAAAAGCACCCAAGAAACAGGTTAATAAATTATCAGATGACCAATAAATGCATTCATGAACTTGATATTTCCTGAATTCAGAGAAGACTTACACCTCTGTTGGAGCTCCAACTACAATGTGTGTCAATTTATCGTTGAATGACATATACCGGGAACCCCCACCTCTACGCACCATATTAACTAATTTACGCAACTCAGAAGCTTCAAAGCCAACAAGTGATATTCTGCACTCTGATAAGTACAGATCACTGTCTTCAGATTGAGAGTCATTGGCAACACAGACATCAAGGTTTGTTTCATTTATGGGGTGCACTGCAGGCATTTGTTTATCCCCCTCTTTCATAAATATAGGGGGATCAGAGAACATAGAAGACATGTTCTGTGACAGAGTAGCCTCCAAATCTGGATCTGAAAACCCAGATTCTGTGGCCCTTGAGGATGCTACAGATAATGAAGTAGCAGTACACTTGTCTTGGCTATGATGTGACATTGAGGAACCCTTCGCAGTTTTATTTGCAGCTATAGAACCACCTTGAACAGGATAGGAATCCTCATTGAGACATGCTACTCATCAAAAAAGATACATATACAGTCATTTGCTATCCTTACAATGCCTAAAATCCTTGCAGATGAAGAATTAAGGCTCCTTGATTAACAATGCAACTTTAATATATAGACACCACTAATGTAAAGCATTACCTCTTCTAGCAACAGACTGATCAAACCATCTCCGAGTTACAATTTGAATATGACCCCACCTTCGAGCAACCTTATACTTGTCACCTTCAGGAGCTTATGAGCAGTCAAGTGAACAAATGCATTCATTCTCAATTTATAATTCAGAAACATTTAAGAGACAAGATATTGCTGCAAGCACATAGAAAAATTGGCAGGAAAATGGTTCTAGAAAGGGGAGATAATTTGCTTTTCAATAACAAGTTAAACTGAAGAGAATTAAAATGCAGATAAGGTGTTTTAGGAACTCAATTATCTGTCACCTCAAGGCATACAAGAAGCAACAATAGGTTGAGCACTTTACCATATAATCTCAAAATTTCTACATCCACACTGCTGAGCACTTCTCCATTAGAGAATGTCACAACTTCCACATTCAACAGTTGCAAAGGTAAACAGATTGATAATGTTCACAGGCTCACTCACATAGGAAGCATAACGCTTGGACAGGTTAGGTTACTGGGGAAACATACATATTCATTCACACGTTACTATGTTTCACTTCATTTTGCAGTGTAGAAATCATAAAACTTAAGATAGGAACTCCGGAATTTTATAGATCAGCAAAACAAGATTTATAAGCCCTAAAATAACACTAGCACATGAACATGCATGCGTAAGTTTGTGTATTTGTGAGAGAGAGAAACGCTCAACAAAAGGAAACTGTAAAGTGGGTAATAAAAGAACAATTTTGGATGCATAAATAAAATACAGCCCTGAAACAGAAGGAAGACAAAGATCTATCATCCAATCCACACATCTCAAGAGTTGTTTCTTCAAGAAAAATAATTGAAGACAAGAGAAAAGTACTAAAGCTCAATCTAGAATATGAAATAAGTGATAGTGTGATATCAACAATGAAAGGCACAATGTGAACGAAATCAAGATATTTTCTTGGAACCATTAAAAGGATATATCACAAATCAAATGTGTGCACTTCTTGGTCAGTTCAGCAGAATATTTCCCACCATTTTGTGTTATAATTTTTCCAATCTCCTTCCGCTCATCTGAAAGAAGCCAGCAAACCAGTATTAGGAAAGATATAGATTATTAGAAACAATGATGGATAGCTTATATCATAACCTGCAGGTATTCTGGTGACACATATCATTAATCCAGAAAAGGGAAGAACCCTGTATGACTCTTGGGGAACAACACGGTGCTCATTCCAACATTGAGATAACCAATTAATAGTTAAAATTGGTTTCTTCAGATTATTTAAAGCCCACTGCAAGGGAGGAAAAAACCATTAAGTCAACACTTATTCAAATAAACCTGAATCTTCACAGTAAGAACAAAAAGCTTTAAATGATGTAAAGCGGATTAGCAATGACCATTTCTTGGCACCGTGGTAAAGGTTTGCACTCTCAAGTCCCAAAGGCATATGTACAGGACCAAACCTTGTGGATAGGTCACCTTATGTGCAAATCCAATTATTAGGACCATGTCTAGAAAACTTAAAATGCAACTTTGGAAGGACTAGCACAGGCCAACAACCAATAGTCCATTATCGAAATATAATGGGGAGCAAAACTTTAAAGATAAGCCAAGTCTTCTTGGAGCTAAGTATTCTTTCCTACATAAGCATTGAGCTGCGGAAAATTATTTGGCTCATTGATCAACTTCAAAATCAGCTCTAACAATTCAAAATACCAAAATATGAGTAAAACGAATTTCACAAGATGTCATAATTGGCATTTAGAAGTTTCAAATACTCAGAATTTGACTCCTCCCATAATACTCTAAACAAACTTAGGTACATTTATTCAAACACGCATGCAACATGGTAGACAGAGAAAAGGCAGAGCAAACAGGACGTTAAATAGATAACTCATCTATGAAAACAAAATACTTTATAATATAACAAATTTAAATTAGCAACAGTCTTCAAATACAGAGCTAGACCTTGTATTTTGCAGCCAAAACATTTTTTACAATGACAAAACTAACATCAGATGATGCTTTAGTATGCAGCTGTCCTCCCATTGCTGTCACCAATTTTTCTATCTTAACCTGTGTCATAATTATAAGCATTAGAACATCAACAATAAATAAGTGGATTTTAGTCTCCCAAAAATAGCATAGCTCCACCTTTGAGAAATCCAACTTACAGAAAATTTGAGGACAAGTTCCCTCATAATAGAGATGAAAGACCCATTGCAGGTCTAGAAACAAAAATTCAAATTATTCTCTTTTTTTAGGACCTCTTATAGAGAGAGTACCTTTTCGTCCACTTCAAAACCGGATGCAAGTATTTTGACACCATCCATAGCAAGGCAACAAGTAAACCCTTGTTTAGGCAATGCTCTATGTTCTTTTGCACAAGAAAACACACACTGAGGACCTGCTCAATATTACATGAGCGCAAAAAAAGAGAGCAAGGTCAGGAATAAGTCCCTAATGCAATTCCATAGAGTCACATCTCATAACTAAAAGTTATATTCCTTGACTTATTAGCCTTTCTGAATTGCCTACGTATAACTCTGAAGCATATGAGGATTTTACTCAAAATTACACAAAAGTTTGCACATTCTTAATCACTGAATAAAACCATTAAGAGTAATTGATATCTTGATATCCAAATTTAGATACTTCAGTAGAAACTAACTAGAGGATTTATAGCATGAAATTCAGAGCTAACTCAAAAGGCAACACAAAAAATGAAAAAGAGAAAAAAAAAGGGTAAAACAACAAAATCATACCTAGCAAAGTACAGCCCTTAGCTCTAAGATCCTCGAATTTCTCCTGAAAACCAACAGAACAAAAAATGAAAAACCTAAATCGAAGGAAAATGAACATTAAAAATGGCCGGAACTATATTAATGCCTTTACTTACGTGATCGGGAGAGGAAATGATGTGGTAATCGTTCGGGCCATTCCGCGAAGGATCGCAACAGAGAAAAACTTCGGCTCCATTATGCTTGAGGGCATCGAGAAGAGCGTCGAAGACCTCCGGCGGCACCAGGTTCCGCGACATGAATACGTTAGCCCCATTAAACGTCTTCGTCTTCAACATTTTTCTCTGTCGCGCGTGGTAGCACTTGATGGAGCTTTCTTGCTTCAAATTTTCATTGATCAGTAGTGACAACTGAGTTAGGTCTTTGGATATTTGAGCGCTATTTTCTTTTTCTTTTTTTTTTTCCGGTATTCGAATGGGTAAATGAAGGAGAAGGAAAAACGCGGGAAGGATAATGGTTGAAATTGGACTTCAACTTTTTTTTCTTTTTTTTTATATGCTTGAATTTGCCCCATCGACCTAAATATAATAAATTAGTTTTTTTTTTTGTTTTCCAATTATCAATTAACTTTGTACTAAATTGACAAAAGACCTCACTTATTGTAAAATTAATAAAAAAATAATTTTTTATGAAATAATAACTTTTAATTTTAAAATAATACTCTTCCAAAAAAATGTTAAAATGATAATTTTATCAATTAGAAATATTAAATTTTTTTTGTCAAAAATTAGGTAATTTTATTCATTTGGTGCAAAAATAGGTTAATATTGTACATAAATGTTGATTTCAGGCATTTGTAATTCAAATTATACACTTGGCCATATTTAGGTAAAAAAATTTTAATGATTATGATTTTAAATTTTGACCCATGACTTTTTACAGATAAAATTTAGATCAAAATCAATGGAGAAGCCAATATTTTAAGTCTAATATGTAAATTAGAGAAATTAAAAGAAATGGTTAAAATTGCAAATATATTTAAAAGTATTTTGGAACATTAAGCCAACAATATTCATTCATTAGCATAGTACATTTGGGTAAACTTTTACAAGGGTAGGCAAATAATTTACCAAGGCTCAGCCGTACCGTAAATCATAAAAAGCTGGGCCCAATGGAACCACTGGACGCGGACAGCTTTCTATTGGAGCCATGCTACGAAATATAACCATTCAACTGCATAACGATTACCATGTTCAGGCCGGTTAACGTAATAGTATGTCGTTTCATTTACCATTTCAAAAAAGTGATTACAGAAAAAAAAAAAGTTAAATTTTTTAATGTAAGAAAAAATTTATTAGTATATATTATTGAAAGAAAAGTTGTAGTAAGCTGTTACAGAGGAAAATACTACATTTAGGCCACTCTGGTCTCCGCAAACCATGATAATCCACGCAAAAGATTAAGGCTGGACAACAATAGATAAAACCGACCAAATTAAGGCACACCAATTGGTTGGGTTCAGTTTCTTTTTTAAAAAATCTGTTCGGTTTCATTTTAATAGGAAAAAAAAAAAAACCCCAAAAAGTAAATTAAAATCCAAAAACTAGAGCAAACAGGTTTAACGATTTTGTTCAGTTCTACAGACAATCCAGATCAATTTGATGTTTATTTTTGTATACAAAAAATTGATTTATTCAATTTGTACAAATTCACTCTGGTTTAAACAAACTAACCGAATGCCCACCCTACAAAATATCAATTTAAATACCATGATAAACGGGGAATAACAGAACAACAAGGTTGCAAAGATACACGTCAAAGCAAATGCATTAATCGAAGAAGAGAAATACAGCATTCTGCCATCTCCTATTCCAAAGACGAAACTCTATTGGACAACGCACCATCCAACACTTAATTACAAAAATGGTAGCAATCAGCCAGTCAGAATTAATAAAGCCTCCTAAGGAGAAAATAAAAGAAAAGAAAAGGAAGACTTTGTTACACAATTACTTCTATGGTATAAATTTCCTACCCTCAGTCGACTATATGAAGTCAGCTAGACTGTTCAAAACTTGAAGGAGTATTCAACTGAAGGTTTAACTTCTGAGGAAGAGATGATACCTGCTTAACGGACTTCTGTCTTTCTTCACTAGATTGGTTATGCAACTTCTCAGAACGGAAATGGGTTTCATCCAACTCTTGCTCTGATCTCCTCTTTACCTTTTTCTTTACTAAGGCACCATCTAGTCCTATTTTTGCCTCATCCATGGGATTGCTTGAGCTTCCTTTTGGCTTATCTTGTTTCAGCCTTTCCACATTTGGTGCATTCCTTGAAGGACTTGGTACCCGAACAGCTGTTGTTGCTGAACTGGGTATCGACTTGCTAGCTAGAGCTAAGACCGGACCAACTGTCTCAGCAGGCAGCCTCTCTCGCATATACTGTTGCTGAGCAACAGAACCAGCCTCAGCTCGAGCAGTCTCATCCAATCTAGGTGCCAGCATCTTTTTTCTCTTAATTTTTTCCTCATCCTAATGCAAGAATGAAAAAGATGTGAATAACTGAAAAACCAGTACATTCAGAGTCATGTACCAGACAAGAACAGAAGTGGTATTTTGGAATGAGTGATAATAAGTGTGAAAGAAGTTATGTCCTATCAAACTAGAAATTGCTCAGTTACAGAGCATGGATCACTGGGTACAGGGAGTAACATTGATAAAGACCATGGCTATAAAGGAAATAAATAGCCGATGGGTGTGAGACACTTCATTTCCAGTTCATCTTATTACCTCAAACACAAGACCTTAAGACTTTGACTCCACATTAGAGCAACTATTATCAAACTTAGGCATAAATGACTTCCTTTGATACTTAAATACCTTTGAACAAATCACCATTAATTAGACTACAGTTAATATACAGGAGCGAATTCCACTTTCAGTTCCTGTCGACACATCCACTAGCCAGGAGTATTGAGTGGGAAAATTCAAATGTTAAAAACATTAAGGTATTGTCAGCAAATCCAACCAGAAACTATATCAGAATGGACATTCACGAAGAGAAGGGTAAAAGAAGAAGTGAGCAAGTGGACCTCATGCACCTTATGTCTGTTGTACAATGCCCTTCGTCTCTCTTTCGCCCTACAGATTGCTCGCTTGATCCCATGGTTGTCCATGAAACCACTTGGCCACAATTCTGCAAGCTGAATCATAAATGGAGGTCAAGTGTCAAAAACATATTGCAGCAAATTACAAACAATAACTTTTCCTGAGGGAGTCAAAGAAAGCTAAAGAAGTACGTAACTGGAAGGCCTTAAAGGGTATATGTTCTAGAGAAAAACATAGTCTGGTCATAAAGAGAGAGAGGGAGGATACAAGTTGGATCAATTTGATCTCTAGCATCAATAAATTAGTACCAAAAAGTTTCAGCGAGGACAGCACAAGAGAGAGCACTCCCTTGCACCCCTTTTTAATTTAATTAAACAAGTAAAATAAAACATACCTCTAGATATAACTTTCTGACTTGTGGCCCAGCATCATCATCCAGTCCCTAGAATAATCAAAAGGTAAAGACCAAAAATCAGATAACTAAGGCTACAGATTTCTCAAAGATACATGAGAATTCTTCAAGAATAAGCATTGCAAGCAAGTAATGTATTAGTACATCAACAAAAAGGTCATAGAGATCACAAATTTTGTCCTCCAACACAGCATCCATGCTAAATTTTCTTTTTAGGGATCCTTTTTCCTGTGAAACATTTTCTTGAAAATCGTCGGAGGCTCCAGCTTGTTGCTCCAATGCCTGAGAAAGCAATAATAATAAATTTCACATAAAGTCAAACATTTGTCATTGAGATGCTGAAAAGAATCAATTAACTGTTAACTGTTTATCAGCTACATTGGGAGTTAAAAAGCAATAAATAAATTAGCATGTTAAGTTGAATCACCCATGCAACATCTAAGATAGATCGTAATTAATAAATATTACTGGCTACATCAAGACTAAAAAAACACATATCAATATTAGAAACACCAAAGTCTGTTAGTCTACGATAACCAAATCCTCACACCAGGGGGGTGGGGGAGGGGGGAGAGAGATTGAGAGTGAAGTAATCAGAACAAAGGACTTTCTAATTAAGCCTACAGTGAAAGCATCATACAAGAAAAGGAAAAACAGAGAGGGGGACTCCAATTTCATCAACCATTGCCTTCTATTTAATTTTCATCCATGTTATCTTAAAGGCCCTAAATAAAAGGACTCTTCCCACTGTGGGGGGGGGACAGGGTGTGGGGAGTAGAGATTCAATCAACACACCTTGGACTCCAAAGACGGGACATGTGTCTTAATCATCTCGGCAACTTCTTTCTTTATTTGTTGAAACCTATCATCTTTCTCCTGCTTTGCTGACAAGCCCATGCTAATCATTACTTTTAAGTTCCTCTGCAGCAAAAACAGACTGCGTCATGTTATGGCAAAATTAATTTACATCACAGGAACAAGCAAACGCATCTGCATGAAGACTATAATACAAATGAATACAAATAATATTGATAAAATTTTCAATGTACCAAAAAAGAAACAATATTGAAAATAACAATTTCATTTTTTAATTGACATAATAACATTATTCAATGTTTCATTAAGTCCATCACAGTTCTGTAATGGAAACACATATTAGGAGTACTGATAGACCACTATAGCCTCTTATGAAGATCAGAATAGAATCAAAGCAAGTAAGCTGGTCACTAGAGTTATACAAACACTTGCCATAATATAGTTTATTTTACATAAACAATTAGGATCATAGCAACTTCAAAAATCCTTAATACTAAATTGCGTGAGACAAAATCAAGAGCAAATTGTCAAAGAAACTCATAGAAAACATTGGATGCAGTTTCAGTGTTACCGTAAAAAAAAAAAAAAAAAAAAAAAGGTTTCCAGATTCAATTCTGTAGCAATAGCCAAAATGAGAAACAAAATAAAGAATTCAACAAAAAAGCAATTCTGCATCAATGAGAACTAAAAAAAAAATTAAGAGAATTACTAAATTGCAAACAAAATACAACATCTACAAGAAAATAATCCTCCAAACCCTTCCATCCAGCTGATGGAAGTTACCAAGATAAGAATTGAGATTGCAAAGACAGAGAGACTAACTGAAGTAAAAGCATCGAGCAGTCATCTTTGTTTTCCAACAACTTACCTTGAGTGTTCTGAGCTGTATTAAGTGACCAAGAATGCTCATAAGGCGATTGATTAACTCCTTTGATACTTTCCCCTGGCTTGCCTGCTGCAACAATTATGAAGTAAAAATCTTATATTTCCTTGAAATCTCTATTATAACTATCAAATAAATAAAGTTGAGAACATGAGAAAAGATTTTTATCAAGTACAAAATCAAGGAATAAACAATCATGAAAATGTCAAGAATTTACATTACCGCTGCCAGTCTAGCAACTTTAGCAAGCTTTAGCTTTATTTCTCTAGGCAATCTCCTCTTAATTGTCTGTGATGAGGCATCTCCCTCTTGATTTTCCAAAGCCGGCGGCCTTGCTGCAGTATTGATGCAGGAGCAAAGATCAAAAGTTGAGAATTTAGGAATTTTCTAAAATTACTATTCACATTACTCTAGCAATCACTACTTATACTACTGAAGCAATTTTCAAATCAGGGTTATTTTATGTTTTATTTAATTAAGACTTTATTTAGAGTAGTCAAATCATTTTTCAATTGGGAATTACTATTTAGGACAATTTTCTAGTAGGATTTATGTTTTAGTCCGTATGCTATTAGTATTTGCAATTAAAACTATTCTAGTAGGATTATATGCTACTGGTCTTTATTTTCCAGGTTGTGTCACTAGAAGATTCAACACCTTTTTGGTTGAATTATGTTCTACTAATTCACTTATTTCAATATTCTCATCTAATCTACAATCTAATCAGTCAGGGTTATTTTTGCTACATCAAGTATTTTACAAAAAGAAAGAAATCTGAATCAATTAGAAATCATTCAAACCATCATACAATTAGGAACAGAAGTAGTACAAGACTTTTGAAGCTTACATTCAGCAACCATCCTCTCCAATTCCCTGATGGCATTTTCCAGCATTGAACTCTTGGACCTAACACTAGAACCATCCTTTCTATGGACATGCGAAGGTTTCTGCACAAATATCAAAATCAAGACCAGCAACGCAGAAAATAAAGTGGCCATGATAAGAAGGGGAAAAAAAGTATGACATAACAAAAAGCCTTCTAATATTAGCATGAAAAGGATTGGTAATTTTTAGTTAGAACTTAGAATTATACGGTTCTAGGATTTATTCACATGCATGCAATAGTTCTTTTATTTTCAAATTCAACTTTTACTCTCTACAAAGCCTAAAAGTTCAAATAGAGCTTGATGCATCTCATATTTGTGTGTAGAATAGTGAACTCATAGACACAACATCAAGTTCCTTGTGTCCAGATTTTGCAGAGTTACAATGCATAGAACAGTTCCCAAGCTAACAATTTGACAATGCAAAATAATAAGAATATAATTTTAAAAGCACTTACAGTTACTTGCATGGAAGTCTTGCCATCTGGCATATTAAGGTCAGGCAGCTCACGGACACCATTCTTTTCTCTTGACCGTACTGATGGTTCAATTTCATTACCACTGGTTATCGATTTTGCTTGCAACTTGGATTGTGGGTAAGCACTTTTATCATGATATTTCTGATGTGAGACATCCAAGGATCCACTTGTATCTTTTGACTTGGTCACATTCTTCCCTTGGAAACCTCCAGTCTTTGGCTTTTCAACATCCTTGGCCTCTGCTAGAGAAACAGAAACATCGCCATTTGAAACTTTTACAGACGATGAAGGATCCAAATTTATTTTAGTTTCAGCAGATTTCTTCTTTGCAGAAATTCCAGATGCATAGAGTACATTTGGAGTTTTCACTTCCTCATAGCGTTCATTTGTCACAACCAAGCTTTGAGAAGGATTAGAAGAGTTCTTTCCGACCAGCACTGCAGTCTTCCCAGCTGCTGACTTACCAAGCTTAACATGTTTATTTGATATACGATCATCACCCTCACCAGGAGCCTTAGTTAAATCTTTTCTTCGTCTTTTCTTTGCTTGCTGATTAGGTATAACAGTAGGTTCATTTCTGGATGGGAAATGAATGAATCAGTAAACAGGTACTATAGAAACTAATAAATAATCAGAAATCTAAAAGTACAGAATTTGTTCTTAAAATAGATCAGATAAAAAGTACCTGCATTCCCAAACCAATTTAAATAATAAAATTATAGCCGGTAGCAGATGTAAATATTTCAGAAGCCGAAGTTAGCAAAGGAGTTGATGCCTCAAAAATTAACTCACTATAGGAAACATCAGCAATGAGTGCTTTCACAGGGTCATAGCCAACAAGTAGACAATTTCAAAACTACCTCTTGCACCGAAGTCAACAACTATGGACAAAGC
Organism: Jatropha curcas; assembly: GCF_041381405.1. NCBI lineage: Eukaryota > Viridiplantae > Streptophyta > Magnoliopsida > Malpighiales > Euphorbiaceae > Jatropha > Jatropha curcas. Next base: position 7,034,517 of record NC_143159.1, read on the forward strand.
TGCAATGTCATGTATCAAGACAGGAACTCGAAACTAGCAAGCACATTTGATGGTAGTGGACTAACGCAGAAGCAAAGTGCAACAGGGACAAAAGACATGTCATATACTCTGGTTTGAATTGTGATGTGTTTGGTAATAAAGAAACAGAAATCTCTTTTTGTAAAGTTGACATTTGTATCACCAAGGCAACTTCATATGCGAGCATTAATAACTTGAAAATTCTTTGGTTGTGAGAGTTTTAGTAGTACTTTTATGGATTGGGAGGATAGCAGGGTAATTGCACAACAGACTTCCTTAAGCTTTTTGGATTCCCAGATTTGTAATCACTCCTACAGACATGAATTGGAACCAAAGCATCCAGAATGAAGCAATAAAGTATTGACCACTAAGCAGACATTTTGCAGACTTAATTCAAGAAGGCCAAAAGAACCTAAGAGATTACTCTCTGTTGCAAATTTGCAATATTGTGACTCCTGTAGGCATACAGGACAATGTTTCAACAAATTTGATGGAGAGACTGGAAGAGATGCAAAAGCGATGATATTATAGTTGTAAAGCCTTTATTTCGATCTTATTACAAAGTGGAAAAACAATTATCAGAAGGTTCAACTCAAAAGTGCTCGGTGAAAACCAAATAGTACTCAGCAGAAAAGCAGTTTGAGCTATTATATAATAACTAAGGCAACTCCTGATGGCAGAAGTACAATCAAGTAAAAGATAACTTACATGCGTTCCAACTTTCCCCTGTTAACAAAGAATCCATTGTGTTTTATTGCTGAATTATCCACTTCGAAATACTCATCCTGCAGAAATGATTTCAATTAACATACAGAACCCAATTCATATGTAAATATTTTTAAACAATTAATATTAATCAGAAATAAATAGATACAAAACATAGAAATGGGAAAAAAAAATATAAACATTAGATAGAAATGCCAACCAGCTCAGCATCATCAATAAAGGAGTCATCCGTATCATACTGATCATCATCAGGGATATCCTTTAGATCTTCCTCATCACTGCTATCCTTGCCCTGTGAAGGATTCAGTCGTATGAGCACATGTAATTCTGATTGCAAATCAAATACAATAAAAAGGAAAGGAAGTAGTAAGCATGAGATAAAGCATAACATACCATGTAAAGACGTTCAATCTTCTCAATTACAGCACTGAAACGACTTGGAGCAGGCGCATCCTTATCTTCATTTTCAGCTGGTTGTCCCTGGAAGGTCAAGCACAAGTAAGAAAAGATTTCACACTGCATGAAACTCAATTGACAACACAACAAACACTAACAGTAATACTTATATTGCATGAACAAGTATAAGATAATTTTTGTCCTTTTCCTCGTTCAGTCCCATAGGTAACTACCACAATACTAGTAAATACCTCTCAACAAACAGGCAACTAAAAATTTTTAGTTGATTCTCAAACTCTTAATATTCTTAATCATCTCGTACATAGCTGCACAACTCATTCCCCATATCCACTTCTTCCTTTCATTTCCCACAATTTCTCAGCAACCAAACAGAATTTAACTTGGCAGTTAACAAAATGCACACAAATAAGTAGCTTACAAAAATAATTACAGCTTGAAGCACCCTCGAACTTAAATTTATCAACATTGCAACTTCTTCAATGACTAAAAGGAGCAAACGCACAGATAATTATACACATAGTATGTTAGATTGGATGCGCTTACGGGGGCGAGGCGAGACTCAAGGTTGGGATGAGCGTTGGCAGGAGGCGGGTCTGAGGCTGGTGCGGATCCACTATTGACCTTGTTTGCGTCTTTCATGAGCTTTTTCCATGATACGAATGTCGTCTCTCCGGGTCGAAGCTCCACCGTGAATATTTGCCTGTCACCTAATTTCACATACGACGGCGTTAATCTCGACGACGATTCCCCTCCACCGCCACTAGTCCCTTCCTCCATTCGTCGGCTCACAATTCTAGGGTATGGAATTACAATTGGAGAATTAAGATTAGACTGACATAAAGACAACAGGTATTTAAGAAAACCCTAGATATTTATGGAAAGAGAGAGGGGTTGTACGTTTAGGCCACAGTTTTTGAAGAGGGAAAGAGAGATAGACAAGAGGAAAGCTGGGCGGGATGCGAAAACCGTTTCTGGGGGTTTAACTGGAAAAGTGAATTTTCTGTTTTAATTTTCTTGCGTTTTCTTTCCCGAGAAAATTTGAGGGAGGGAAGGGGAAAAGGGCGGGTTGGCCTTGCTCCGTTCTAGCTATTCTCCATGCCTTGACCCGACCCGGTATTGAGCCCATTTTTTTTTTTTTTCTTTTTTTTTGAAAGGTAGCCCAGTTTATTTACGAGTATTCTTCTTTTTGTTTTTTCAATAATTTTTTTGAATGAATTTAAATATTAAATTGGTCTCTTGAACTTTTTCAAATTAATTCATCAAAAAATTTATTTGTTTCTTAAGACAACGGGTGACAGCATGTAAGAGTAATGATTTAAGCATCGTTGGGCAATAGCTTTTTAAACGCTACTTTTTATAGTATTCAGTAACATATCATTTGAAATAATTTTTAGAGATTAAGGTAAATATTTTATAAAAAATTGACTAATGTAATATTTAGCTTTTTAGCGTTTTATGAAAAGTTATTATTTAGAGCCATGCAATATTTAGCGTTTAGTATTTTATAAAAAATTACTAAATAACTAACCGTTAATTTTACCGAATAGACCCTTATTTGGTTAGACTTAGTCTAACTCAAATCATAAACCAAATAAAATGAAAAATATTTTTTATTAAAATGAATGTATTTCTAAGACAAAAAAAGGATAAGATAAAACGACCTTTTTAAAAGATCTCTATTTGTTTTATTGGTCTATCAGTGGACCTATATAATTTCCAAGAACAATAAAAAGAACCTACACAAAGACGACATCATTGACACGTTGGATGAGAACATGAAGAAATCTTAGGCGATAAAAGAAAGATTTACTATTATGTCAATGTATAATAGTCAAATACACCGGTCAGGACTTATTTTTTTCAAAATACATGAGTACGTCCTTAACTCTGAGTAGTATTCCCATATATTTGATTCGTGTATGGTAAGGTTTATTGCTTGTATACCCTCTGTCTCTTGAGTGTTGTTACTTTGCTTGTTCATTGTATAGACCTTCAAATGGGAAATCTCTTTCTCTTTTGGAAGGCCTTCCATTAAATATCATTTTATTTTTAAACGATTGAATGTGCTTTCCGGTTTTCTGAAAAAATTTCTATTCTATTCCAGCTCTCCATTCATTCAGTCTCTCCGCCTATTCCCTCTATTAATCCATTCCGTATATATCTATAGTCGTCTATCTCTTATTCTTTGAGCTATCAGTCTGCGTCGTCCATTACGTACGTTTCTATCCAGTCCTATTCTAAGGTTATGTTATAGGAATGAGCCTCATATTGAAAGTTTTTTCAGTAGAAGCTTTTGAAGCTTTTTCTTTTGGTTGTTCAATTTCGATGGAAGTTGCAACTTTTATCTCGATCTAATTGTTGAATCATTTCGTCTATTTGTTATTGTTTTACCGTGACTCAAAGCGCATTCAAAGGAGAGAGAACCTTTTTATAACTAAAATACCCTTCAAGGAGAGAATAACCTTACACTTACATATGCTCTTTTGTTTAGTACACCACCATTATGTCCTCCTCTAGTTTATGGAGACTAGAGTTACAACGGTTGAGACTAGTAGAGGACGACTCCAAATCAGTCATTAAGCTCCAATTTTTCCTTCGTTTAGATGATCGACGTCCCCTTTATAAGATTTAAACGTCCAAAGTTCACTGCAACGGCGTTGAGCGTCTTCTCTGATGTGAATTTTGACGTTCAGTAGCTAAAGAACCAGGACTATCTTCCAATTGATGACAAATAAAATTCTTTTGTCTATGAAATTTGTCTATTCCGCTACAAACTCCATTCATTAAGACTGTCAATACACGCAACTTTCACACCCATCATGTCAACATTTTCCAACTGATCCAACATGTACAAACCACAACCACTGAAACACTATATTTTAGCCAAAAATTATCAAAATAGAAACGACAACTATAAGCATAAACATCATTCAAAACAGTCTGAATTAAAAGTGGAGCATGATCATGAATTGGGTGAATAAGAGAACCAACCATGTAATCAGATACATGTAAGCCCAAGCATTATTAAAAACTGCCTTATCCAGTCTTTCTCTTACACAATAATCTGACCCTTTATGATTTTTTCATGTAACCAGAAAAAGGAATATCTATCAAATGATAACAATTTAGAGCCTTACGAAAGTCAATAAAAAGAAAAATAGGATGAGGGGCTCCACCTTCCTTCTCCTTTTCAGATAAGAGATCATTAAAGTCTCCTATGCAAAGCCAAGGCTGTGAGCTCCCTAGCCACTAAAGTCTACAACAGATTTCAGGAAGAGCAACTTCTATTCCTTTTAAAGTACCCATTGAAGCTTGTCAAACGCCGAACTAAGTCTCCATCTCCAACATGACAATCAACAAAAAAATTTGTGAGCAATCAATTACATTAAACTTCATTGAATCCTTCCACAAAATACACAAACCTCCACTTTTACCTAAACGATCATCCATAAAATAATTTTGAAACTGCCATACAATGAACTTATTCCACACGATTACTATTAATAACGATCTCCACTAAGAAAACAATCTCAACTTTGTAACTCAAATAAAAATCTTTAAGTACATGTACTGTTTGAGGGTGATTAAGCCCTCAACAGTTTTAGGTTATGATTTTCATGGCTTCTGCCTGAACCCGCCTCACATAATCAATCAATATTCTATTTTTTGATACATTGATAGTCAAGGCTACGTCCTTTGTTGAACTGTACATGATTTTCATCCCATACAGCTCCTCGACGGAACCCTAATGCAGTTCCATTCAAGCCTCAGTTCTTCCTTTTTATGATTTAATCAATACTCATAAAAACTATCAACATGGCCAAATGACTACAAAAGAAGCAGAAAAACAATGATCTTCTCATATTTAAACTGGATAGAAGACCTATCCATACACCGAAAAATCTTCTTTATTCATTTGATTTCTAATGTCCAACCTTGTCATTAATTATGCGCATAAAGTTGCCACTGCCATAAATGTTATTATGCAGATCATACTCTAGGAGAGAACCAACAAAGTTTTCAATAAGTCTAGCCATTTGTTTTGACATGTATCCCTAGGATAAATCATGAACCTGGATAAGAAATCTGCATGCAGTAATGATACTGTTAACGAATATTGTCCTTCCTTGAGTTTATGTCGAACCAATAAATGTTTATTAAACGTTCAAGAAATCATTAACCATCTATTCCCATCTTATTATAAAATTTGAAAGGAAAGAATTTGGAACCTAATTCAAAGATACGAACACCACCCAGCAAGTGCCATAAATCAACAAATATATTCCACATCGCTTAAAAATTGACTGCACTCATTGTTACATGCCCACCATACATTTTTCATATGACAGTTTCACAACCTCTTGGAATTATTTGCATCAAAGCCCTCATCCTCCTCATTTACGAGAGATAGATGGGCTATAGAGTCCTCCATAACAAAACACAAAAATGATAAACCCTAAAACTCAAGAAAGAGACGTGCTTCATGAGCGAACAGAACAAAAATTGCAACTCAGTTTATATATAATTTTAATAATAATTAAAAATTGACAGTTAATTTATTTTAAATTTTTTTATTTTCTCTAAAAATTCTAAGTTATAGAATTTATAAATAATAAATATTTTTTTTATTTTTTATTTGGACGAATATATAGTTTTTTTTTGAGTAGAAAAGAGAAATTAAAACAATTAACTAGAAGACCATGTGGAGATTCATAAACCTAACTTCCAAACACATCGATTAAGCATACTTGAAAAATCAATGAGCAGATGCATAATTTAATCATTAAATTTAGATAAAAAAATCTTATAATATCCCTGAATTTTATTTTTTGTAAATCTCACATCGCCCTATTAATAATATTTTTTTAAAATTTATAAAATTTACTTGTGATAGAATCTATAGATAATTAGTATAGCTTTTGAACAATAATTTTTATATTTTCATCTATTCAGTAAATTTGAAGATCCATTTGTTCAAAGTACAAAGTTGAGGCGGCGACACCTTGTCTTCCCTAAAGATGGAGGGGTAAATTTATGTATAGGATAGGAGTAGTAAATTTATGTATTGAGCTATATATATATATATATATATATATATATTTTTTAATTTATTCGGCTTAGAAAAAAAAAAAAAAAAAAAAAAAGAGCACAATATCGTTTTCCCTCCTTCTGTCTCTCCCGTTCTTACCTCCCGAACACTCCTTACTCCTCAACGCTATGGCCATTATGACCTCTCTGCACCTCTTCTCTCCGCCACCCTTCACTGCTAAAACCCCAACCTTAACCGCCAATAACACTATCACTATCCCACTCTTCTCCTCTACCTTTAAATTCAAGCCCATTTCATATAATTTCCTCAAACCTTTAAAAAAACCAAATTTGTTCATTCTCAAGGCCGACGAAGGCGACGGAGATGAAGTGGGGCCCGACGACTACGACATGGACGAGGAAGAGGCGGAGGAAGTGGATAACAAGAAGGATTACGACCTTGATTACGACCCTTCAGCCGTTGTAGCTGCTGCAAATGTTGGTGGAGATGAGGACATTGCTATGGTGATTAGCAAGAGCTTTGTGTCTACACAAGGATGGGATTCTGAAAAGATTGTCGATTATCGGATTGATGAGGAGGAATTTCATAAGATTAGTTTGTTAGACTGTGATTTCTTCATAAGGAAGCCGCCTGACCCAGATAATGATGTTTATGATTTTAGGGAGGTCAGTAGTGTTTTTTTTTTTTTTTTTGTTAGAATTTTGGTCTTTCTGTGTATTATAGCTGATTTTGTTATCTGGACTTTTGTTGGCTGCAGATGTATGTTACTCCGCCGGATACTGATATTTACGCTATACCAAAAGTTCTAGCTCCAATGCCACAAAAGGTGATATAATTTGTTGTTGGTGAATGCCTTCTATTTCAAGGCTATAGTTTCATGCAATTTCACGAGAATAATATAATTAGGAAAGCTTCCTTAGCTATAAAGCTTTAGTCTTGTTTCTTGCTTCTTGAACTGGAGTCATGTGAAGAAATAAGGGCTCTTTTTGATCATTTATATACATGCTTCACTCTTATAAAGCAATTTTAATAGTATTAGTGGCACAACTGCATACTACATATCTCTAAACTGAATAGCTTCTCAGTTGGCAGTCATTCTTGGAATAGACAATAGGAAATGCTCTGATGTGGTACATTCAAGGAGCAACTATATTGTGAGATCATTAGCTCAATTGTGGCACAATACCCACTTGAGTTTTCGATAAAATAGCTAACATCATACTTTAAGAGCCAATAATTTTTCATTGTACATTTATGATTGTTTTGTTATTGGAAAATTGCAGTACATTCGCTGTGCAATGAGTGATTATGGACGTTACAATGTAACAGAACCACCTATTGATGCACCTCGTGATCCATTGTACAAAAGTGAGAGAGAGATTTTGAAGGTATGATTGATTTTATTGGCTAGCATATGCGCATTTATATGTATTACATGCAGTAGAGTGTCATATGAATCATCATTTTTCCATTTTTCCATATGCTATTCATAAACATTCTAATATAATTCTCGTCAATGTGAAATTTGATTTTGTTTGATCCAAATCTTGTAATTGATGGACTAAGATGATCGGCAACTATGCTTTTAACTCTCACCTTTCTAGGAGGATGGTCATTGCATTTATTCCAACGTCTGTAGCTGGTAGCAATTTCTAAAGAAACATTTATTCTTGACGTCCACTTGAATTTGCAGGTACTCATGTTATAGTAGTCAGTATGCATGAGTTCTAGGATTGATTTTTGTATCCCACCTTTATCTCAAGTATCTCTGTTTTACTACCTAATGTTTCTTCCAGTCTTATTTCTATGAACTCCTTGATTTATGTTCTCACGAATCCTTGTCTGTTTGACTGGAAGAGAACATGTGTTTAATGGGATATTATATCAAGTTATGGAATTGATGTAAAATTATCATACTATTGTTGATTGCCACATAAAGTTCCTCTGAAGAGGTTTGTAACTTGTGGAGTATGACATACAGTAATTATGGCTAAAAAATTCAGAAGCCTGTCTGTTTTAGAGGTAAATGTTTGGTAGTGGCAATTTTTTCTCAATATATTTCAATGCATGAGTTAGTGAACTAGTAGCCATTTCTAAACTATAGATTGATGTATTGGGAGATTGTTTTACAGAATATGGAGCTCAAAGGGTTGCCATTTTCTTTTCTCGGTAATTCAATGTTCATAAAGCCACAACATTACTAAATTGATTTCCTCCTGCAGGTTTTCTTGACGAAGCATTATAGAAACCGAAGGTTTGGTGACCCAGAATTCGTGTTAGATTTTGAGGAGATATATGTTATTGATTCCAAAACAAAGTCAATAACTAGAGCAAAAGTAGTGGTAATTAATTTAATTTTAAGCTGTCTTTTTGTTTATTTACTCAAGTTTATCCCTTTCAAATTTATATATATGGCATGTAGCAACTTGCGACAAAGCTTTAGGGCTTAGGTTTAGGTTTTTCTTTTGTTTGATCAAATTCTCTCCTGATCCTTGATTTGATATCAAGGGGAGTATGATCTTAAGCACTAACCATTCGTCTTTTCAGTGGATGGCTCTTGTTACCTTTCACCTGAAGCTGCTTCCTGAAAGGAATGTATGGAAATATCCTGGGCCTCAAGGCTGTTTGAACCATACTTTTTTCACAATATTAAATTCAACATTATGTTTCCCTGGCTCCATTGCGTCAAGGAATTTCTTCTTCAGAATCCTGGATCTGCAAGATCTGATTTTGGAATGATCCATCATGATTTATGTGAAATCAGTATTATATCAGGCAATGCCAATGGTTTCAAAACTGACTTGATAGGGGAATAGAAAGGGAGATAGAGGAAGAAATCCATACCGAGAGGTTCAGTAGGAATATGTTGGAAAAACCAACCCATAAGAGAAAAGTCCAGGGTTAGAGCATAAACGAGATTTGATCCGAACTTACATAAATAAATGTGAAGTCTTTCAATAAAATTCTTAGAACCTATGCAACATTTTGTTTTGTGGTTTCTGGAGTGTTAAGAAAGGATATTTGAGTTGTATAATTTTCTTTAACAATGCCACGCTCTGGCCACATTTGACTATCTCCAGCTCTGAGGGGCCACACAGATTTGTAAGACCAATTCCATGCATTCCTGTCAAATCATCTGGTCAAGTCAGGATTTGATCACACTAGGCAACACTTGATGGTCAGGGTTAATCTGATTTGGTTTCAAAAACTTCAGACTTGTAGGTCCTTCATGTAATTTATGTACAATGCTAACTGCATAATTGGTTTAGAAAGTGCAATATGTACAATAGAGGCATTGTTCCAACTGCATGTTATAACTGTTTCTATTTGAACTTTTCACCCTTCCTTCTATATACAAAGTAAAAAAAATAAGAAGAGAATCATTTGTATTTTTTTTTCTGATAAGCATGATTTTGTTGGCTTTCCTATCATATTCACTAATTTTCAATATTTAAATAAAGCATTGCCTATGTGCTAGACCTCAAGCTGAAGATGATTGCAGGACATTAGAAAAGATAAGGATTCTAACTGTGGAGAAATTTACTATTTTTCCATGCTGCTTAGTCTGACATTAATATGATTGTAATGGTCCGAAATTTGGAACTATTTGCATTATTTACTTTGTGTCTTAAGATGATAGAGATTACATGAAGAATGCTCTTTGTTATGTCTATGAATCCATTAACTTGCTATTGAATTTTAAAGATCATATTGGCTGCTTATGTGTTGATTTCTTCATCTTCTTTTTTGCTTATTGCTTTGCGGTTGATGTGCTTAGGTCACAGTTCCTGGAGGAAGAAACAGGGACAGAAAGAGCGACTTGCTTGTGATACGTGATAATGGGAACACCTTCAAAATAATTCATGCAGTAACTATCCTTAACCTAAATCTCTCGAAGTTTATCATTTATCCATTGTGTGATTGATTTTCTCCATTTATTTTAGAGTGAAAAAGATGATCCAACAACTGTAATAGAGAGGGAAGAATGGGCCAAGACTAGACAAGAAATGGAGAGACATCTCAGAAAGCTTCGGGACTTCAGCGTTTCAAATTGGTTCTAATCAATCAGAGCATATGGAGACTGCTTAGTATAGACGAAATGTGTAGTGAAATGCAGCTTGGTCGGAACACATGCAGATATATCACATCCTTGACTCTGGTTGAGCTCATACTGCCGCGATTGCAGAGAAAAGTTTTTGCTTATGCTCAAATTTTGTATTTTTGCATGGAATGTTGGGCGTTCACCCAGCTATCCTGGCTTTCTATTTGCAAGTATGTAATGTAGAAATTTCCTTTATATTAAGTGCTATTTTATGTTCTTAACCAGTGATCCATGCATCAAAATAGGAAAGAAAAACAACGATTTATTTTTTACGTGGTACCTTACAAAACAAATATGTTAGTAGTTCCCGAGAATTGAACTTCTCAGAAAGTAGATTGATTTGAACCAAACGAGACGTAAACCCTTTTAAGTTAATGTTTTAAAAGCAACCAGTTGGTTAGTGCTGAATTTGGTTCCTTAACATCTGCTGCAATCAGATTGGATTGGTGATCAGGATTTCAATTCGAAAGGATGCAAATTATTTGAAGATAGTTTGCCTTTTGATAATCTTGCATTGCCTTTTTGTTTCCCTTTGCCTTTCTCTTTATTTCTTTACCATGAAACTGTGCTAGCCATGGGCTGAGCAGGGTTTGGGCTGTGAATTTGGAACCTCAGTTTATCATCAGGAAGTATTGAGCACCAACATCACATTGGGGCTCCTGGAAACTGGTAGTTTTGATTATCTCACCTTGCTTTCTCTTTCGTTGCTAGTTGGCAATGTCGTGTTCTTTGTCTGCAAGTTGGAGACAAAGGGCTGCATGAAGTTTCCCCTCTTTTTTTTGTATTTTTTTAAAAATTACCATTGGGTAGTTTGGGATTAAGGCTTTATTGTTATTGTAGATATTGTACAGATAAGAGTGTCCCTAGGCACCACTTTGGGATTGGCTCTTCTCCCAAGGTGAGTTTGGTGGCAATGCCCTTTGTGCCTAGTATGTGTATTCAACAATTAATTTTAAGAGAAAGGGAGTAGTTATTTTAATAACTCTGAAAAATAAAAACAAATTTAATGTCTGATTAAAAAATAAAGAAGAAAAATTAAAATGAAGATAAAAAATAATCCAAGAATAACGATGGAAGTGAGTCGGGCATGGATAATGGAATTACCATACGTGACGGATAGAGATATAGGTGTATGGACATATGTTGTCTATTACCTGCTATATTAAATGGATTTGGTCAAATATTTTTTCTCTTTACCATGTAAAAAAGTTTTTTAAACGTGTTTGGCTTCATATACTTAAAAATTTGCAGAAATTTTATCAATTTAAGGATCTTTTAAACATGTTTGAGAAATATATATACATGGAATGGAATGGAAAATTCTAAATAAGTTTCAATATTAGATATTTAAATGAGTTTGGAATGTGTAACAGTAGTTTAAAATTTTTTATCCACTTGCTTCCACCCATCAAACCTCACTTTTAAAGGTAGAACAACAATGGATGTAACAAGTAGAAGCTGGCACTTTCCTAGTGAGTGTTACATATAGGTGGGGCTTGCAAGCAAAATGTACATTCTTACAATCAAAGTATATGGAAATTGGAGCAATCAACAATAAAAAGGTAGAAGAAAAAAAAAAAAAAAGCTGTGACTTTACACAACAAAAGCAATTCTTTATCCATTTATCCATGTCTATAGCCTGACGTTTAATTTCTCATAAAGAGTGAGTGTGTATGTAAATGCTACTTGTGCAGTACTTCACAAAAGAAATTCATAAAGAGTGTATTTCTGCACATTTGCTAAGCAGAATTGGTGGTTTAAATTGCAAGCCCATGTAAAACAAAGTTAATTTGCATTATCTAGATAACATGGAAATCACTTTGGTAAAAATAATAATAATAATAATAATAATAACAATAATAATAAGTTAGTTGGTGTTCAATAACATGATAGTTGGTGTTCAATAATATGACTAATAGTTTTTTTTTTTTTAATTTTTTATATATTATTTATTTAATTAAGAATTAAGTTAAGTTAAAATTTATTTGAAATAATAATTAAAAATTTACAATATATATGTTTTAAATAATTATATTGTTTATAATTACGTATATTGTCATCAATTAAAACTTATCTTTTAAATTTGCAACACTTAATTTTTTTAAAAAAATTTACTAAATATTATCTCTAATAGAGGAAAAGAGTAAAGGAAAGAGATTTAAACATATATATATATATATATATATATATATATATATATAAACCAATCCACTTGAACGTTACTCGAAACTCTTGCTCTAAAAAGTTCATGCAATAAGTTTAATAACGAATTTGAGCTTGTTTAATAAATAGGCTGAGCTCATTTTTTAAGTTTAAATTTATAAAAGTGTATTTTATTTTAATTATAAATTGTAAATAAATCAAGTTCTAGTTTGATTTTCACTGTATCTTAACAAGTCAAGCTCTGGAATTCGAAGGCTTTACTTAAGTTGGCTGATTTACAATTTTAATACCAACTTATTAATGATTTTAAATCCTAATTTGATTAGGTGCCTAGGTTATTTTAACTACTTTTGGAATCAAACTATAATGGATTAAAACAACAATATTTGATAAAAAAAAAACAATTTCTTTTTATTACTAGACCTTTGTATTATTCTTGTCCCCTTTCTCATTCCTTTCAAAGCCACATTTTAATGTTTCATGGCAGTGGCAAACAATGTACCCAAATTACTTTTAATGTTTATACTGTTATCGCAAAGTTGAATTCAATGTAGCATCCTTCTATATCTAAGATTGTACAGTGTACAAAAACTTACATCCTGAGACTCCCCTCATGGGTTTAATGTTCATTGAGGCAATTCCACAAGCACTTGTAGGCTAAATCCTAGGCACTCTATTTCATGAGCTTGACAGTTTTAGTTTTGACCCTGAAAATCATATTCCTTCCTTAGACAAATGGGTCATATAAATAAATTTAAAAAAAAAAAAAAATTAGGGACCCATTTGCCTTTTTGACCCATTCTTTGCACAATTTTACTGAAGAAGAACCACCTTGAATTCTGATTTGATGGTTAAGGTCTGATTATTATACCATATTTAGTTCCATCACTCGAAACTTTAGACATGACTATCACATACTTCTAAGACCCTAAACTGTGACAACTGCCTATGTACGACATGCACTACTTCATTTTACGTATCAAAAACACCCTAAACTCCCTTTCTCCTGCCCTAAGGTCTTGTCCATGTTTACACATTTAATAATTATGTTTTAAGTTTTTTATTTTATGGGGTTGATTTAATTAGTTTTTTTGGGTAGGTATCCTTTACATTTTTTAAAATTTAATTCTATAGAATATAAAATATTTTATCCCTCTTAATAAATGTATTTTTCGAGAATCGAATATATTTTTTTTTCTTTTATGGGAATTCTGACGATACACACTTTATTTATTGATATATAACTAAGATTAATTTAATTAGTTAATAAATAAGACTTGCTCTTTATTTTATTAAGTTTTGATTCTTGAGTTTAGTCAAGATGATTATTTTTTTTATTTATCAAAATTTTATTTTCGGCATAGATACTTTTGTCTTTTGATTAGATTAATTGATTTAATACATGTAAAAAATTAATTTGTATTTGCATTTTAATTTTTATATACTAAGCAGAAGTAAACTACATGTAATGTCTTTTGTTTTATTTTCCAAACTGAAGTTTACAATGTTAATTGGAATAATTTATCTCAAAATAAAACAAAACTTAAAACAATATATATAAAAAATAATTTGTAATATAACCAAAGAAAAAAGAAAATGTCTTGTCACATTTCTATAAACTAAAGAACCCTAAGCCTAAACTCATCATCAATTAGCATCACTACATTACCACATATAGGGAGAGAGAAAGGACCAGTGGTTAACAGGGTGAAACGAAAACTACCAAAGCCAAATCAAACATCAGATAAAAAGAAGATGTCTTCCCTTCTGTCCACAGCCCACAAACAAACCCTCTCTTCTGTGCCACCAAGAAAGTTTCATATCCTCAAACTCATAATAGTAACCTCCTCTATTACTTTCCCATCTCCCTTTCTCTTTCTCTCTTTATAACAATTATCTTCTTCTTCTTCCTCTGCACACTTATCTCCATTTACTTTGAAGAAAAGAAAAAGAACAAGAACAGAAAGAAAGATGGGGAGGGGCAAGATTGAGATCAAAAGGATTGAGAACACAAGTAACAGGCAGGTGACCTACTCCAAAAGAAGAGCTGGGATCATGAAGAAAGCTAAGGAGATCACTGTTTTATGTGATGCTCAGGTTTCTCTGGTTATTTTCGCTAGTTCCGGAAAGATGCATGAGTACTGTAGCCCTTCTACTTCGTATGTACATATAATAACTTGTTAAATGTCTCTCTCTCTCCCTCCCTCTCTCTCTTTTTTTTCTCTTGTAATTTATTTGTTTTTAATTTTCTTTCTTTCTTTTTTTTTTAAAAAAAAATTTTAAACCTGTAAAGATTGATTGAAATATTGGACAAGTATCACAAGCATGCTGGTAAGAGGATATGGGATGCTAAACATGAGGTGGGTTCTGATTCTTTCTTTTATCCTTTGTTTTTTTTTTTCTTCTTGAAAGCATGGGGAGTTCTAATGGAAAATGATATGGGTCTTTATTTTTTTTGCTAAAAATAAGATAGGAAACATAAACTATGAATCCTATGAACAGATCTACAAATGGGATCTGTATATTTTTACTGCTATAATAATATTGTTGAAAAAGAAAAGAAAACTAAAAATGGAATGAACTGCAACATCTAAATATGAGTAGATCTGGTAATTTATTATATTTATATATGTATCCTTCCTTTGCTTTGCAAAATTTGAAAGAACACTTTAGATCAGAAGTAAATGAAAGTTATTCCCATAAACGGATTTTTATGAGTTGAAATGATTTGTCTTTTCTTTATCTACACTACAAACTTCAAGGAGAGAGGGCCTGAACCTAGGGTTTTTCAATCAACTTCTTTCTGGGTATTTATGTATAAGAAGCACATACTAATTAACCATCATGTAATACAAAAGATCTGAATATTGGCTATCTTTGTTTTCATGGATGTTTATCCTTTTTAATGTTAATTATTGTGAAGACAATTTTAACATTTTAGGGTTTTTGTTAATAAACAAATGACAGAACCTGAGTAATGAGATTGATAGAATCAAGAAAGAGAATGACAGCATGCAAATTGAGCTCAGGTAAATCTTTCTCCTTCCCTAAATCTCTCTCTCTCTCTGTGTGTGTGTGTGCGTGTGTGTGTTTCTTTCTCATGAAGTATGATATTTGCAGGCACATGAAAGGGGAAGATATAGCTTCTTTGAACCACAAAGAGCTTATGCATATAGAGGAAGCCCTTGAAAATGGACTGGCCAGCATTCGTGACAAACAGGCCAGTTGTTAAATCTTTTTCACTTGATCATACTAGAAGAAAGAAACTATCTTGATAATCATATTCTCAGTACTAATTTAAACAAGTTCTGATTGTCCATTTTCTTGTCACAGATGGAATATTTGAAGATGATGAAGAAAAATGTATGAACATTAATTTTCCAATTTAGCCTAATTTCTCTTACTTAATATAATTTTTCTTTAAGTATATATATCTCTCTCTATATATATATGTATCCTTTTTAATATGTTTTTTCTTGTATCTAATAACTTCCAGGAAAAGATTTTGGAGGAGGAGAACAAGCGTCTGAGCTTTATTCTGGTATGTTCTCTTCATTTCATTTTATTCAAATTAATTAAGACTTAATTAATTAAGAATGATACATTAAGCGATTAATCAATAATTACTTTAGATGTTTGTGCATATATATACACACAAAGATACCAACAACAACAAGTCTTTCCTATTTTGCTAATAGGAAAGGTAGTGAGTGGTTTTCTTGGGTGAGTGCACCTTCTAATCTCTGTTAAATACTCAGTATTAATTAATTAAAGCCCATAAAAAAAATCAAGAAATGCAACAAGGTCACAAGTTGTGAAGATCTGACAAAAAAAAAAAAAAAAAAACCAATTAGTACCAAAAATAAGAGGAAGAGTGAAAAAAGAGTTTATGTACACTAATCAGTGCTTGATGACACTTAAAAGTTGGTGTCACCTCAAGGAACAATTTGTTTCACATCGGACTAATTAAGTATTCCAAGCCTGCTATTGCCCTAAATAGTAAAAATTTTGCACTCTGTATCATCCAGGCATAGCCTGATTGATATACCTAATAAAATATCAAGTGGGATCATAGGTTTCATGCTAGAGATTAATCATGACAAGAAAAAATTTTATATATGAATTGTAATTTTTTTTTGGTTTACGAGATTCGAATTCACATTCGAGCCTGGTTGTAATGATTCTAGATTTCGACCCTAACCTTGCAAGTTAAATTCATTTATCTGATGATCTAATCATCTATTGATTTAATATACCATTTGATTGTCAATGATCATTACTTTTAAGGAAAAATAGTCACGAATCTTGAAACGCACGAAAAGATACGAGAAGAAATATAAAAAAAAGTAATGATTTTTTATTTATTTATTTTTATTTTTTATTTATTTATTTATTTATTTTTTTGATACAGCAACAACAAGAAATGGCTATAGAAGAGAATGTGAGGGAACTGGAAAATCCTTATCATCAACATAGGGTGAGGGATTACAGCTCCCAAATGCCCTTTGCCTTCAGGGTGCAGCCTATTCAGCCAAACTTGCAGGAGAGAATGTAACATATATATATATATATATATATATGTGTGTGCGCGCGCGTGTGGATGCCTTAATTATGTGATATCCAAAACCTTTCTTAAATAAGCTTGTTAAAGTAGCTATTACTACAGTGCTACTAAGTTGTGTGAACTTGGCTTGATTAGACTACTTGTTAATTAATTAAGGCCTTCATGACCTTATTTATATTAATTTATAGTTTATTAAAATATTTTTCGTGGTTGTATAAAATTCTAGGGTATATATATGCTGTGATTGGATGATTTTTCCCAAATTATTTCCAAAAGACAATGTGGAATGTAGTTTTTGGGTTTTAATTTGAGGTGTTTAAAGCTCGTTTGTTTTTGAAAAAAATTTATCTCGAAAAATATTTTCTAAATGATTTTATTTTTCGACATTTTGTTGCAATATTAAAAATTAGTTAAAAAATATTAAAATCTTTAACTCATAAGATCATAAAAGTATTTATAATAATAGAATTCTATATTTTAAAAGTTTTATTGTTAAATATGAGAAAAATGTACCGGTGGCCGATGGTGCTAGTGACCGGTCGTGTGGCTGGTAGTAAATGGTGATGGCGGCAATAGCTACCTATGATTGATAAATTAAAAAAAATAAAATTATAAGGTTATGATAAATGATCGGAAAATATTTTACTCTCTTGAAAATGATGGTCATTTTCCTAAAAAATAATTTAATTTTCCTTCAATTTATTTTTTTTGAACACCCCAAATAACGGAAAATTATGAAAAAAATTTTCATGCGATTTATTTTACGAAAATAAAATTAGCCTGCATATGTTTTCATTTTCATTTTCTTTTCTTTTATTTCTTTAGGAAAAAAAACCTTAAAATTAAGGATATTTTCAGTTGCTCATATGAAGCAAGATTGAATCTTTTCTTTGGAGACATCTGCCTAATAGTTTTAGAAATATGTCTAGAAACGCTTCCAAGTGGCATTCAACATGAATTTTTAAGAACAACTATTTCCTATCCCTGCCAATTAGACTGATTTTTTTAAGGTTTTTAATCATATTCCACAACTAGTCGAAAAATCTCTTCTCGTGCACAGAAAAATATTATTTTATTAATTATTATAATTAATTATATTATTTTTCCAATAAACCATTATGAATTCTCAAACTGCTAAGGAGAAGTATCAACATCCTACTTGAAACAATTAACAATGGTAAATATCAAAATGATTTAAAAGAATTATGACATTATTTACAACGGTCTAAAATTTTAATCTATAACATTGTAATAAAGTTTTATTGTCAAAATAAAATCATAGTGGAGGAACTAACCACACATTTCATTTTGATACTTAGCAAAACCATAGAATATTAACTAAAGATTTACTTATCATTTGTGTTTCAGACAACATAAATTAATGCTGCAGATATATTTATTTAAATCATAAACCAAGGCTAAATTCCCTTGTATTTAACTTGTCCATCAGATTATTAATGGGACATGAGCATTTTATCAAGCACTACATAATTGAATTTAGTCAATCTATTCTGAGAATTGAAGAATAGCAAATTTTAGATGATAATATAATATTTGTTAAAAACGAAAATATTTGAAATGATAATGGAGAGAAAAAAAAAAAAAAAAGATTACCCATATTCAATTTGATTTCTAATTCTTTAATTAACCATATTTAATTTAGCCAGAATTGAATTTTAAATTAATTTAGAACATAAAAATTGAGGTTGTGGTTAATTTATCTCATTTTAATTAGGTAAAAATAATAAGATATTAACTTTTATTTTTAAAATTAAAATTTTAAAAATAAGACTCAAAAAATAAAAAATAAAAATTGAATTATCGTTCTCTTTTTCCATCTTCGCAAATGGGGTATGTTGTTATTTTTTAAATAGATTAAAAAAGTAGAAAACTTAATAGTTTATTCATCTATTAAAATCGAGTAAATTGATGGATTAATGTATCAAAATACTCTGAACTTTATAAACTTTTATAATTTCACTCTATTTTGATATCTATATCAATTTTACCTTAATTTCAACACTTTGTAGCAATAATATCTTCAATTGCAATTAATGATGTAATAGCAAATAGAAGAATTAGAATCATTTTTTAGCTACAATATTTTATTTTTAAATAAATAAATAATAATAATAAAATATGAATTTTAAATGTCTTTTGAATATTAAATTATATTTCTTTTGAGTGGGTGACACATTTATAGATTTAGAAATTAAATATTAGAAATGTGGAACTAAAATAAGTAATAAGTTATTTATTCTTTTAGTAAATAAAAATAATAATTTAACTATATTATCGATCCAAAAAATTACAAGAATTGCGATCTTTTTTAACCTTACCATACAAATAATATGAAAATAAACTGCGTAATTGAAAAATTATATTTTATTAATTTAATTTTTATACCATGCTTTGAGTTTTTTTTTTTTCATAAGTAACAAAAAAATTATTTATTTAGTTATTACTTAGCACATCTATTTCAAAAATTAAAAATTTAATATATGCAACATCAATTGGGTAGACTAATAGAACATTTTTTTTTTTTTTAAATTCTTATCTGTGCCACATGATGACCTAAACTTAATAAGGGCGTCTTTGGTATTCTCAATATTCTCCCTCCTCATTTTAGTTTTTTGAACGTGCATTGCATATTATTTGTACTTATTAATTTTTATTTGTTTAAATAAATATAATTTTTATATATTAGTTTTTTTTATGGTGTGTGTTGCACATTGATTATTCTTGTTATGTACTATTTTTTGTACTTTTTTAAAATTTTTTTATTTATATAATATTAAATTATAATTTTTTATTTAAATTAAAATAAATACAATTAGTTAATTTGTATTACACTTTTCTGTACAAACTACTTGTAATGCTACTTTTTATGCAGTTAATTTTATTTTTATATAACGAAGTGATATCAAATTAAAGCTCAACTAAATCCCCAGATCCTTTAGTCCTTGATTTATAAATATAGATTTTTAAAATCTTAATAGGTGTCTAAAAAGCAAATAAGTCGTCTTCTAACCCTCTACTCTTAATCCTAAAGTCAATATTTATAAAGAAAAAATATTAATAAAATAATATACTTTTTTTTTTCTTTTTCATTCGATCAAACCATGCAAATAAAAAAAATATTTTTTATTTCTCTTTGAAATAAAATATTTTGAATTGTAATTAAAATAGAATTAAATATTTAAAAAATAAAAAATAAAATATTTTTAAATGATAAATAAATTTATTATCATTTATATTTATTAAGAATATATTTATTCATTAACGAAATTTATTATCAAATATTTAAAAATATAAAATATAAAAATATATTTATTATCCTTATCACATATATTTATTAAAAATAAAATTTAAAAAATATAATAGTTACAAATTATTCAGTAAGGAAAAAGAAAATAAAAATATTATTAAAAATAGAACTTTTTTCATAACTCACCTAACAAAAAAAAGTTTCAATATGCATAAATATATTCATATATTATAATATATATATATATATATATATATATATATATATATATATATATATATATATATATTTAAAATTATAAGTTTAAACAGTTCGTCAATCCCACATACATATATTCATCTTATTTAAAATATATATTATATATAAATGTGAAAATAGAGAGGATAATGGAATTTTTGAAATCACCTTTTATGAAATTTAAAATGTCTTAAAACATTCTTAATGCAATTAAAATTGATTAGTTGATTGGATATAATTTATGAAAATTATCTTTTAAATAAACATATATAAATAATTAAGCATTTCAAAAATTTAAATTTTAGTTAGAAAATTTTTAATTTTATTGGTATTTATCGATTGATTAAAAATATAAAATCACTAATACTAACTAATTTTTTTTTTTGAAGGTGATATTCTCGAACTTGCAGTAAGAAAAAAAATCAATGAAAGTAAACATCTAAAATTTTTTTTGTCCAGTTACAAGTAATTCTTGACTCAGTTGATCTAATCAATTTGAATTAATTAATTTTTCACTTCAAGAGTTCAATCATTGGCCTCTATAATTGATGTATGCTCTTGTTATGTTGCCATATTCTCCTTTGTATTTATGGGTAGGTCTTGGGCATTGAATTTCATTAGAAGCATCATTGGTGCATCATCTGTCTCAGAATATTTCAGCTTCACGGAATTTGTCTGTGACATCAATCTCTGTCACAGGCTTGGAGTCTGGCGCAGCACTACGCCCGTGCGGTGCCCCGGGAGCCTGCCCACTTGGCAATACTCTAGCTCTGAGGCAAACCTGCCATATCGTACCACACTGGTTTCGCCCTACCATGGGCTCATCAGGGGAGTGGCCCAGCTCCTGACCAGTTGTGCCCCGCGGCACAATACCCCACCTGCACGCAGGCTTTGCATGGAGTAAGGACCACTAGGGTGGAACAACGCCTTAATCGTTAAGCCTCCCCAACCCACGCAGGTTGAACGCAGCTAGGTACGTTCTTCAATGAGGGCCTAACACGGTCACGGAATTTGTCCGTGACATCCTTCCCTACTCAAACTGCGGCACGTCCTCGTGCCGAGGGAGAACGACTCGCCCTTGGACCGTTCTTGCTTTACGCCCCACTTTGACCCACTTCTCTGGCTCTACTCTGGCCAAGCTTGCTCCGATCCACATGCACGGTGCCTAGGACTGTGCCATTGCTTCGACATCGGATGGAGTAATGATGCCTAGGATTGGGGGATTGGGCCATTGCTTCAACATTGCTTGGAGTTATGGTGCCTAGGACTTCGCCATTGCTTTGACACCACATGGAGTCAAGACACAGGGCGGTACTTTGACATGGCAACCCTGGAGTGCGTGTTTAGTCGAGTGGACTCCGAAACGTGCAGCAAGTCGGCTCTGATACCACTCTATCACGGGCCTGGAGTCTCGCGCAGCACTGTGCCCGTGCGGCGCCCTGGGAGTCTTGGAGGGTTGGATGTACCTGGAATCAATAAGATCTTGGAGATGCTTTCTCAGTTCTTCCAACTCCGGAGGGGACATGCGATAAGGAGCCATGACTGGTGGCTTGGCGCCAGGCTACGGTCACGGAATTTGTCCGTGAGATTCTACTACTAATATTATTATGATAATGTTCTATATTTACCAAACACTAAAACAAAACTAAACAATTAATATAAGTAAATTGATATAGTTAATATATGATACATTTATTATGATTAGTTTTTTTTAGTAGTTTTGAAATTTTAATTCTAAATATTTTACTTGAAGTTTTAAAAAATAATAAATAATTTTTTATTATGTTCCTAAATCATGACTATTAACCAATTAGGAATAATAATTTAATTATAAATCTTAATATTTTAGGTATTTTGGTATTGCGTCAATAAAGGACGCATATTAAAATAAAGAAATTATAGCTTAAGAGTATTTACGACAATTATAAATAATTAATTTAATCAAATTAAATAGAAAATTAAAATATAAAAATAATAGAGAAATTTAGAAAATTAAACTACACCACGAAAATGGACAACCTGCAAAACACATTACAATATCTATCTAAATTTTGTTCATTATCCTTTAACGAAAATAATTGATGCGTTCATTATCCTTTAATAATTTGTTCATCCAATTACTAGAATTTAATTAATTTCTAATTAGAGAAAATATGTTCATTATCCTTTTAAAGATCTTTTTGGTTATAATTTTTTATGCCTTTTAATTTGAGAAAGTCGATTCCATTTATCTTTTTGAATATCCTTTTACTTATATTTTTATGCATTTTAATTTGAGAAAATATTTATATTTGTATCTCTATTTGATCTTGGAGTATTATTGTCCAATGATTTTTTATAATAATATATTTTGATGTTCTTAATTATAGGTTCTCACGTGATATTGCTTTCCACGAGGAAAATTGAAAATATTAATTCAAGTATTGAAACTCAAAATTAAATTCTTTTAATTTATTGATTTTTGAATTTTAAAATATGGTTAAATAATTTACTATTGGAGTCTATTAGTTAAATACAATAAAATTAAAATAAAATTTTTTAAATATATTATTTCTTTTTGATTTAGACTTATTTAGATTATTTACACATTGTATTTTAAACATTTTATAATTCTAATTTAACAAAAAAATAATAATTATGGAATTGCAGTATTTGACTAATATACCAAATAAGAAAAATTTTCCGTTTTTCGTTTAATGAAATCTTTTTGAAAAAAAAATGGACTATAAAAGTTTGAATTAATGAAAAAAGTCGCTATTTAGATATATCTGCTATTATTTTTATTTTCAGCTTTTGTATATTAAAGATGAAATAAAGAAAAAATTCAAGAGCGCTCTTCTCGTTCAATATTTTATTCTCCTTTTTTTCTTTTGAAACAATCAAATTTCATTTAATTTCCTTTGATTTAATTGGATGTATTTTTTTAAAATAATTTTTATAATAGATATAAAGATAATTAGAGTTTTTAGATTTTATTTTTTTCAAATATCCTTTTTAAATAAATATATAGAATTTTGAATTTTTTGAGTTTAATCTCATTTATATCTATCTATAAACTCCAGAAATTATATTCCGTTATCAATATTGTTATTTGCACATTGATCCCTATATGGACCTGAGAACTTTAAGCAATTTATTTTTAGATTTTGTGGAAAAGACATGAAGTCCAAAATATTACATACTATTTATAAAATTTCAGTTTAATTTTATCTGACGAAAATAATTGATGTGAAGATCAAATTTATATTTTATATTGTTGCTACACAGAGCAGGTCTTGACTTAGTAAATTAATGTTATAGTATCGCCATATTATAAAATACTTTGCATTATGATAAATGTAAATTTTCAATTATTTTATATAATTAACAATAAAATTATATATTTTTTATTAAATAGAAAAGTACAAATATTATTTTATTTCAATTAGATGTTACATGTTTAAAAAAATGCATTATATTTATTTTAATCTAAATAAGAATTTATACTTTAATATTATATAAATAAAAAATTAAATGGGTATATAACGAGCAAAATCAACGTGCAATGCACGACATAAAAAAAATTAGTAAATTTTTAGAATTATAAATTTAAAAATTTTAAATATGTGTATTCTATTGAAAATTTTATGTTTTAAAAAATATATCCAATCAAATCGTATAAGCATAAAGAAGAAATATTAATAAAAATAATATTTTTCCCTTTTTATCTATTTCTTTAATAAAATATTACGTATATTCTATTTAAAAATTTATTTTTATAAAAATATATCCAATCAAATCATACAAATATAAAGAATATACTTTTTTATTTTTCTAATTATCTATGAAATTAAATATTTTAAATTATAATTAAAATTAAATTAAATATTTAAAAAATAAAATATAAATTTTTCAAGTATCTTATTCGTATATATATGTATTAAAAAATAAATTTAGAAAAAATAAAACTTGAAATTTAAAATTCTTAGTTATCTATATGTACTTATTTAAAAAAATTAATAAATTATATCCAATCAACTAATAAAACGTAATTTTTCTAATTGATTATAACTAAAGTTATTTTAGCACACTTTAACTTTTGTTAAGGGTAGAATATGAAATTTCATTATTCCTCCTATTCCCACATTTATATATAGTATAAATAGATATATAATTTTTTATCAATTTTTATTATAAAGTATAATATTCTTTGTTTTTGGCAAGCTCAATATCCCCCCTCCCCATTCCAGTTTTTTGAACCTGCGTTACATATTATTTGTAGTCGTTGATTTTCATTCGTTTTAAATAAATATAATATAATTTATATATATATACATGTACATAATATTTTATTAATTTTTTGATATAAATTATAATTTTCTTATCAGTTCATATTACTAAAAATTTATGCGTATTTACAAAATTAAATTTCTCTCTATTTCAACGTTATATATAAATATATAGGTATAATAATAAAATAGTATAAATTTTTTAAAATTAAAATTTTCAATAATTCTTCATCCACAAATCTGTATTCACATATTATTTAAAAATAATTTTTAAAAAGTAATTAATTAACTTATTAATTATATAATAAGTAAATTAATCACCCAATCAAAATCTTCTAAAAGACAAAATAATTATTTATAAAATCTGTAAAAAAGACAAAATAAAATGTTGACAAAAGAGAGTACAAATTCTACATTTATAAAATTTCTCTTTTTTTTCAATCTTATATAATAATATTTATAATATTAATAATAAAATATTATATATATTTTGAAAATTTATAATTTGCAGCTATCCGTCATCATGAACACATATGTCCAATTTATTTAAAAATAAAATTAAAAAAGTAAATATTTAAAATTTTTTTGAAAGCCTTAATTATGTATTTATATTTGAAAATTTATTTTTAAAATTATATCCAATCAAATCAGTCAAACATAAAGAAGAAAAAAAGAATGTTAATCAAAAATATAATTTTTTTCTGTTTCCTAAATAAGATCTTTTAAATTATAATCAAAATAAAGTCAAACATGTTTGAAAAATAAAATAAAATTCAAATGTCTCACTATTATATACATTTATGAAAAATAAATTTAAAAAAAATTAAAATTTTGAAATACTTAATTATCTAAATGTATTTATTTAAAAAATATTTTTCATACATCATATATAATCAATTAATAACATGTGATTTTTAATTTGTCATTATTAATGTCATTTTAGAATATTTAAATTTCATTAAGTGTGATATCAAAAACCTCATGAACTCTCATGTTTTGACATTTATCCGTGGTATAAATAAATATTTTTATAGATTATAGATGAATAGGTTTTTTATATATCTATACATAAATATTTTTTTATCGATTTGGTTTGATTTAAATCTAACAAAAAATTTTTTGAATCAAAATCTAACGGTATTTGCTTACAATTGAAATCAAAATTTGAAACTATATTTATATTGTCAATTTGGGAAATTTTGTAAATTTATGTAATTTGAGTAAGATCATAAATTCCCTAACTTGATTAAATAAAAACAACCAAAATTTGACATTTCATCCGAATTTTTTTTTTTTCAATTGGATATTTCATGTGAACATTTAAGTTTTATCAGCAATACCCGTCGTTCTAATTGTCTTTAGATGTTTTGGTATATATTAATAATTTATATACCGATTTAAAGAAAAAATATTTGGTAAAAATAATTTTTTGATTAGTTGTTAAATCAAAATGGCAAAAAAAAAAAAAAAAAAAAAAAAAAAGAGAGGTAAAGGAACATTTTTATATTACAGATAGCGCTTATTAATTTATAAAAAGTAATGGTATAAGTGTCAATAATCACTTCATCTATTCTTTTTATTTAGAGAAAATTTATAATTAAAGTATTTCTTATATAAAAAAATTTACTTGATATGGAAACTTTGATAAAAAATGCTAAAGAAAAAAAGCTATAATGCCTTAATTTAACTTCATTATGCGTTAATTTTGTGAGAAAAATGAAATAACCGCAGACCAAACATGGTCATGCATTTAATGTCTTTATATTTGCAAAGCAGAATTGGAGGTGTATTCTCTCTTTGTTCAATGCATTATGTGTTATGCTTTTAACTACGATGCACATATTTTGGTTCAATTTATCAAATAACAAGTATATTGATATTTTTAAATGAAAATTTAATTCACAATCTTTTGAAATTTTGAATTCGCGTTGTTTTACGCATAGTGATAGAAACTCATATGTTGCAAGTTTTTGAAAAAAAAAATTCCGATATAGAAGATAAAAAATTATTATTTTATTATCAAAATCAATTGACGAATTAATTGCTATTATGGAGATTTTTATTTTTGGTCAAAGTTATCATCAAGCGGAAATGTCTAATATTATATTTTTTAATTTCAATTTTACTATTCTAATTTATTTTAGTTTGTTAAAATATCAATGAATTTATTAACTATTTATAGAAATGTTTTATGTTTGATCTATACGAGTATTTGTAATACTTGAATATTGTTATTAATGAATTATATTTCAAAAAAAAAAAAAAAGAGTCTTAACCTAGTCAAAATAGTAAAAGTAATTCAAATTTTATTGCCGAATAGGATCTAAATGTAAAAAAAATTAATTAATTAATTTATGTAAAGCACTGAACTTTTGGATAAGTAAATTTGACTAAAGGTTATTTCAACTTTTAAAAGCTATCATAAATAGTACATTACCAAATGATATGAATAATAATATAGAATTTTGACCTTGTCAAATTATAAAGGTTACTCAAATGTTGTTATCGAATACAACCTTAGTCATTCTTTCTTCTTTGTTTGAAGAAATTAATTATTTTTCTTTAATCAATTTTAATACAATGGAAAACAACAGATTTAGTTCTTATTTTTCACGAAAATAAATGTATTTCTTTTTTCACACGAATTAAGAAAATTAATTAATGTAATTCGTACAAATTAATTTTATTTATACTTTTTCTAAATATCTCTATATTAAATGTCACTTCAAAGATGGAAGTTGAAGAGTATGTGCAGATATTTTTGAGTATTCGCTTGAATCAATTTGATGAGAATTCAAATAGTTATAAATTGTTTTAGGGTTTAGGACGGATATAAATAAAGTACAAACATAGATCTCAAATTTAGTTATAGAGACGCTACACATTTTAAATGAATTTTGGTGGATGGATTTAAGTGGATTTGAGATGGATACAAAATAGATTTAAGTACCAATAGTTTAAAATCTGAGAGTACCCATCCCACTTCTATTCCTAATTACTCACAATAAATAATTAAAATTATCTGTAACAAGATATATAATATTAAACAAATAATTAAAATTGTTCATAACAAGACATAAAGTATTAATTAATAAATTAAAACTTAACTCGAGAAACTTCTTCAGTATTTATAGAGTATTAGATCCTACATTTAATCGTAAGTTCGGGCTGACATTTTAAAAAAGGATTTTAAATCCCACAATCATTAAATTTGATGTAAATAAAAAAAAAGAAATAAAGCTCAATTTACTCAATTGGACTTGGAAGAAATATACAAATTGCCCAAAATTAATTTTTTGATCTTGCACTAAAAGAATAAAAAATTCATTTCCTAGATAAAAATCCAGTATTTATCAAAATAAAATTTTTTGATTTAAATCAAATATAATAAATATTTTTCAAACCACATTATTCAATGTAATCAAATGTTTTTATTATCTTATAATTTTTTAAATAAATATTTTGTTTAATTACACTATAATTTTTTTATAATGATTGTGTTTATTTAAATAAATTTTTTCTTTTATAAGTTTAAACTTTTTAAATAATTTTTATTAGTTAATATATTAAAATTATTTTTCTTTAAAAAAATAATTTCTTATTCTTTTTTATGCAAATTAAAGAGATAAATATAAAAAAAAATCAATGTTTAGATAAATTATGCATTCGTTTCAAGTTCAAGCCAATTAAGCCTTATTCTAAAAAAGAAATGTTATTTTTGTGGAGGGAGACAGTAATATAATTATCGATTAAATAATTTTGCAGGCACCAAATTAAATGCAATGAATAATAAGTATTTAATTTGCAATGACATATTTGCCCTGTCTCAGACACGTGTCAACACGGTTCGTGACCGAGTCGGAGGAGGCGAAGGTTTCTACCTAATCACAGCATCAAAATTTGATAAAACCACTCTCTGTCTCTCTCTCTCTCTCTCTCTCTCTCGCTGCTAAAACTAAAAAGCTTTCGCTTTTCCTTTCCGTGCGTTGCTTTGACAAACCAATTAAGCAATTCCTCTTCTCTGTCTATTTATATATTTATAGAAAAAAAAAGGAAAAAAGGAAAAGAAACGAAGGCACTGTTTGGCGAAATAGAAAATAAAATAAAATAAATCGACAATGAAATAGAAAAAATTATTCTCTAACGGCCTTAAAATTCTATTTCTCTGCACAGGTATTTGCTTCTCTCCTTCTATCTTTCTTTATGTTATTTTACTTTTTCAATAATTTTTGGTGTTCAATGTGTGTTGATATGGATGTTTATCTAAGTGTAGGTTTGTTTGTTTATTTGCATTATCCTGCGAATTCTAAGATAGGGTTTTTGCTTGTTTAGAGAGAGAGAGAGTGGATTCTAGGGTTCTGTTTTATTTTTATTATTATTGTTTTAATTATTTGGCAGCTGTTGACCCAGGTACTGTTTTCTCGTTTTCCTTTTGAGGGAGACGGTGAGTCAAACTCAGAGGCTAGGGTTTTATTAATTGGGGATCGTTTGGGGTTAGGCATTGCTTTGGTTTGGGTTATAATGCAATTTACTGGAGTGTTGGTGATTCCTGTGATGTTTCCATAATAGTAATGCATTGATTGGTTAACAAGTTGATCAAACTTAGATGGGTTCGTGTGAGAACTCACTTGAGGTCCACGAACCTTTGCAACAAGCTTATATTGAGCAGCATTTGTGCTCAATTAAAAATTCTGATTCTGAGAAACTGCCTTGCTCAGAGGCTGGTGTTGATGTGATTGATAATGATGTGGGTCCCACTGGTGCTCTAGATGGGTTCCTAGAGTTATCTCAAAATGATAGTGCTGGTTGTGTGAGCTCTAGTGAATTAAGGGGCGCCGAGTCTGTTGATTGGGTAATTGGGTCAGCCACAGAGGTTGAATGTGGGAATGAGAGGCAAAGTGGAATTGATGATTGCAGTGTGGAAACTGATGGATTTTGTGTGGAAAAAGAAGCTTCTAATAATGAAAACAATGGATCAGAGAATTCATTGGAGGATTGTGAAAGGTCTCTGGAATTGGTGCACGCTTCCAGTTCAGTCAGAAATTGTGATCAACAGGATGAAGAGAAGGATGACTGGAATGTCCGAAGGGAAATGGAAGAGAAAACTGATGGTTTAGCTGGAACAAAAATTGAAACTTGTGACCAAATGATGCCTTCATTTAACTGTGAGATGCCAGCAGAATTAATAGCGGTGGATGCTTTGGCTATAAATGGAGTTGAACCAGACAAGGACATCCGTGCTATTTTGGAGAGGGCTGTGGTGGTCATGGAAAATAAAACTGCTGGTTTGGTTGAGATAGATACTGATAATCACAGCCAAACAGGACCAGCGAGTAATTATGTTCAGCTGGATGACCAGAAAGATCAACAGTTGAACAATAGTCCCTCTGCAAAAGTGGTTACAGAGGTTATAAAAACAAATAGCAATGTTTCACCTATGATAGAGACTATTGCTCATAATCAGTTGTTCTCTTGTCAAGGCTTTGATGAGGCCTTGGAATTAATGCCTAAGACTGATTCCTCAGAAGAAAGTATTAAACAGGAAGAGCAGAATGATGATGGTTCTATTACTCTGCCTTCTGAGCAAGGAGTTATGGAAAAGAAAAGTAATCTTTCTACTGGGGTAAAATGTAACCTAAATAACCAAACATTCTCCTCAATGGATGATGAAATGCATGTGGAATTAGATCCTTTTCCTCTCTTACCAAAACATAGTTGCCAACAAAATGACCTGGAGGCCAAGACTGTTAACAGTGTAGGTTCGATGGGGGTTGTGAATGGGAAAAGTGATGCTTCAGCCACTACGGATTCTGATATATGCATACAGAAAACACTCCATCACATTGCAATGCCAAAGGAATCATCAATTACTGGTTCTCTGGAGAGTACTTGTGAAAGGAAGAATGATCAGAAAAATGGCTTTAGTGTTAATTGTTTTACTGCAGAAACGGTTTCTACAGATATTTTGAAGAAAAGTGGTGTGGATAAATGCATCCAGGCATACCCTTCACAGGCTTGCCAGAGGACCTTGGAGAATTTAGCTATCGCTGACTCACTGGGTAACCCCGTCTATGAACCCTTTATAGAAGGCATGCCAGGCATTGTAGAAGAGGAAAGTGATGTGACAACTGAAATAAAGTTTGAGATTCATGGCCAGAAATTTTGTGTGGAAGGAGATGCCTATGATCTGAAGGAAGGGTCACCTGAAAAAACTCCCAGCAGTGCACAGTCATGCCAGCCCTTTGGGAAGGATGTTTCTCATGATATTTATTCTAGCCATAGTGTTGACTGTTCTGAACAGATTGATAAGGAAGGGAAGGTTCTTGCTGGAAGTTGTCCTTCCAAAACCACATGTCTAGACATTGGCTCATCCTCTTCACGAAGGAGCAAAAGAATTCGTAAATCCGGTCAGAAAACTCAGACAAAAAGAGCTGCAAAGAAACGCAAGAACAAAGCTAAACTGCAAGACCTGCAGATCTTCAAGGCTGATAGAAGGAAGAGAAGCTGTTTCTCCAAACCAGCTCGCTCTTCTAACTGGGGATTATTAGGGAATATCACCCAATTTTTTGAGCAGAGTAATGGGCTGGGGCTCAATGAAATTCAGTACTGTGGACCAAGAAAAATAAAGGTTGAACAAGGGAATGGAAAGAGGGGTAATAGTCAGCCTAGTGGAAGCTCCCAGAAGTCTAGTGGAAAAAAAAATTCTTCAACTGGTGGTATTCGCTTGAAAGTTATAGTCAGAAAAGAAGTTGGTCAAAATAGTCTGAACCTGGTGGTCCCAGAAGTAATTGATACCTCAACATCTGGTGTTCTTGTCAGTGAATTTGAGGCTAAAACATACACAGGAACAAGTTCCAAAATCCCAAATGTTGTTAGTGGTGCTGAAGATAAAATGGGGGAAAGGGAGCGTGAAGAGCAGCTTCAATGTTTTGGCAATAAGCTGGAGGAGGCAAAAGTATACCCCAATGCTTCTGTTTCAGATTTTCATGTAGCAGATAAGGACTTCGAGGGCCATTTGATTTGCCAGAACTCAGCTGTTGATGCTGCAGCGGACTATCTTGGAGTTCCCTCACATTTAGAGGTTGATATATCCGGGGAGGCAACTGAGAAGAGGTATACTGATCCTGGAACTTCACCAGACTCAGAAGTTATCAATTTAGTTCCTGAAGGCCAAGTCAATGCAACATGTCAAGAAGATCTCCACGATGTTGTTTTGACTTCTCCTAAAGCTTTTGTTGCCGCTGGAGCTGTTGCTAGGGGTAAGAAAGGAAAGAAGAAAGATAGACGCATCCGTGTCAGTGACAATTTTGCAGAAGATATATCTCCTGGTATGTCGAGCATGAAAAGTGTTAAAACAACAAAGAAGCACGGGGGTAGGCAGGGAAAGGATGATGGATTTCTCTCTAGTCAGATTCTTATTTCACCTACTAAAGCAAATGTTTCTAGCAACTTTTCAAGCCATAAAGAATTTTCTGAGGAACAGTTACATTTGTCTAGAAAGACCGAATTTAGAGTCTCTGAAGAGGCTTTGCAAGCAGAATCTGGCCTTGATTTTGGGCCTAGATTGTCAGAATCACAGAATTCAAATAATCTGCTTCATTCAGTTAAATCTAAATCCAAAGGGGGTCAACTTCCAAAGAAATCTGATGGAGCAAGCAAGAGAAGGTCCAAGACCTCTGACAAAGCAAGGAGCAAGAAAGAAAATGGTTGTGGACAGAGAGGGAGTGAACGGAAGACAGTTAATAAAAACAAAGCCAAGGAGAAGAGTGAATGTGATCACGTTTATAAATCAGCAGATAATCCAGAAACAGGTATTATATTATTTCGGTTGCAAGCTCCAAATTTAATTCTTTAGCAATTTTGTATTCATATTCTGTTTTTTTTATACCTCGAATAGATGTTTCTAGCGTGATAAATATCAAATATCAGTGCGGTTTCACATTTATTGTCACTGCAGGAAATTGTATTGCTAAGGACACTGGGAAAACCAATCCTGTTGACAGTGTTGCCTCCATAGATGTTGCTAATTTGGACATGGCATCAACTGATGCAGTGGAGCAGCAGCCACCTGCTGATAATGCTTGGGTGCGCTGTGATGATTGTCATAAATGGCGGCGTATTCCTGTTACACTTGTAGATTTGATTGGTCAATCAAATTGCCAATGGTACTTTCCAACTTCTTATGTCTTTCTAATCAATCATGCAACTTTTTCTTTCTTCTTGCTGGGTATATTCCTTTCCTTTTTCTATTTCTTGGGTTATATGATTTGTTAAAAAGAAATAAAATTTGAGAATTATTGCCTATTTTTTTAGTTGGTTTGCAAATTCTCTTAGCCAGTGTTCCATTTCTGTACTTATTTTGCTCTCTTGAGTTTATTATTAGTCAATTTATAAATTCCTGTTTGGTTAGGAATTGATTGCGGCGTGACACTTTAGTCTATACTAGTTCACTTAGTTATCACATGATCTAAAGTTTTCTTTGTTTAGCTCTGAATCTAATTAAATTAATATTTGAACATTGCTCTAACCAGGCTCACATGGAATATGGCTTAACCTTTAATTTAGGCATTCCATATTAGGAGGTTAGTTTAGCTGCTTTAGCACTTGGGGGTCTTTGCTTTTGTCTCCCGAACATCATTCTCTTTTCATTGTCCTTCGGAAAATGTCAAATCTTTTAACGTTGATTGCTAATTTAGGGGCTAAAAAATGCCAAAATCCCAAAGTTTCTTCAAATTTTTTAGTGGTTGCTTTGGAAAGTAGCCCCAGTTCATAGCACTTCCAATAGCCATATTAGCAAATATGTTTCAGTTTTTCTTTGCAACCCCACAACAATGACAAGCTGCAACAATAAGGCACTAGCAGAATAGCTGACTGCCAATGGTGATTGCAACTGCAATTTCAAACAGCCAGTTGTTGAGCTTGTTATATTCCCTCATGGATGGGGAGAACTTATATAGTGCAGTCATTGGACATAAGAAACCCCACCCCTCCACCCCAACACAAAAAACAAAAAAAAAAAAAAAGAAAAACCAGTGTCAATTTATTGGCTGGTCAAAATATAATGGTATTCTTTGTGTCATCTTATGTCTACATATTGGAGAAGACTTGTTTCAGTCCAACACAAACTTGCCTTACCTTCTCCAAAAAACTCTTCTTTTATGATCTCCAATTCATTTTTGAAGGATCTGCGAGGACAACATGGATAAAGCCTTTGCTGATTGCTCCATCCCCCAGGAGAAGTCAAATGCAGAAATTAATGCAGAGTTAGGCTTATCAGATGCTGATGAAGATGCCTATGACGCCCCTTTAAAGAATAAGGGATTAGAATGGAAGCGTACTGCAGGTATGTAATATTTGCTAGTTATAACAGAACAGTAAGATAGGATACTGGCTTGATTCAGTCTTAATGGTTTTCAGCATTTTGTGGAATTGATTGTGATTCTTTAATATATTGTCAGTTTCCAAGGAGCATGAGTTTACGCGTATCTCTACTAACCAGTTTCTGCATCGTTGCCGGAAGACGCAGACTATTGATGAGGTACTAACTTGACTTAATATCATTTCGGTTTGTGATTGTGGATTTCAATAGATTTATGATGAGTTCAAATATTTTATTAATGTTGGTAATGAAGACAGGACTATACTTGGCCTTGTTGTTTATTTATTTGTAAAAGGCTGATGAACTTTTTGACCATGTAGTTTGCTCTATATCTAATTTCAATTTATTTCATAAACTCTAAGCAGATAATGGTTTGCCATTGCAAATTACCTCTACATGGTGGGTTAGGTTGTGGAGATGAATGCTTGAATCGCATGCTTAATATTGAGTGTGTTCAAGGCACCTGTCCATGTGGGGACCTGTGTTCAAATCAACAGGTAAAGCAGTCGTTTAGTCGGACAATAAACACTAAGGTTCCTATTCATTGATTTTTTTTGAACCATGAAGATCACAGTTTTGTGTCCAAATATCTATTTGCAGTTCCAAAAGCGCCATTATGCAAAAATGCAGTGGGCTCGATGTGGGAAGAAAGGTTTTGGTCTGCGATTGGAGGAGGATATTTCTAAAGGGCAATTTCTTATTGAATATGTTGGAGAGGTAACTTTTTAAGTGTTCTTTAGTCTTTTGAATTAATGGAAAATTAATTATGAGAAAGAAAACAAAGGGTGAAGGCGTGAAGCATAGGGCATCAAGCCTCATTGAAAGCCACATTTGCAAGTTTCCATTAATATCTTAGTTTTCTACTTACAATAAATGTGTATTGGTAATTATTGTTAATCTTCTATGATGAATTAGAATTACTCCACTCCAAGCCCTTGGTTGGATTTTGTTGTTTTGTGCGAACTAGAGGTGTTCACAGTTACAAACCAAACCAATAATGGAAATTTATAAGAAATTAAACCCAACCCAACCATGAAGGGTACTCAAACCAACCAAACCTATTAATGCAGTATGGTTTGGTTGGTGATTTGAAAAATACTCACTGTTAGAAAAAGAAAAAAAAAGAACAATAACTTCACATTAATAATTCCTTTATGAATAAAAAACCCCTTGTCAACTTAATAAGGGTGTGATGTTGGTGAGATTTTGAGCGAGAAACTAAGTTATTTGTCATAATACACGACTTATTAAGAGAAGTAATTTGGCTAATATAAATGCGTATGAAAAAAAATAATACCTATCATATGTATGTTTGATTTTGTTCTGTTTGGGCAGTTTTGACTTCAAAAATGTAAACTGAATTGATCAGTTTTTATATTTTCCAAACCAAACCAAACCAAACCCTCAACCTTTCAAAACCATGCCACTTATTCATGGGGAAAAAAACAATTTCACGTTGGTAGAACATGATCCAGAGCATATTAGCAAAATATGGTACTAACCAAAGTAATGAAGGGCTGTAACTATTACCGTGGGGTAGGTGAATGGATTGATCTTGACTTTTGCTCTCTTGTCTCATTTTCTATGCATTTCTTGTTCTCTATATGTGAGTGTGCACATATTTCCACAATCATTCTTTATGTAAAATTTTTTGTTGTCAAGATTTCTAATGTTTGATTAATCAGGTGCTTGATATGCATACTTATGAGGTGCGAATGAGAGAGTATGCTTCTATGAGTCATAAGCATTTCTACTTCATGACACTGAATGGCAGTGAGGTTTGAATTTATTCTTCTATATTCCTATTTCTTTTTCCTCTCAATTTTGTTGTAAGCAATAGTGATGATTGATGTGTTGGTTGAGACTGAACAAATTCAATTAGTTTCAAAATGGTGGAAGAAAAGGAAAAGGTTGGTAACATGATATCTTGTTGGCTGGTAGTAGAGCTATGTTGTGCATGTTAGTTACAGGTGAGAACTACATTCAAATGTTTTTTTGTCTTTCTTGTGAAAGCTTACTTATAGAGTTTTCTGGAGGTTCATAGAGTATGACATTTTGCATTCTACCTATAGAGCCTTCACACATTAATATGCATCAAATAGTAATTAGTTCGTGAGTGATGCAATAAACCTTTAATTTCTACTTGACTGAAAATAGTTAAGTCTTAAATATAGACTATTTGGGATTGGCTACACGAAATCTTTCTCTTCCATTTTATCCACCCGGTTTATAGCTTATAGCTAAATCTTCAGAACAATTTAGGTTGACTATCTTTTTTTTTTCACTACTACTGCTTGTGTTATCCTGGGTCTGTTCTTTGCTTTCTAACATGTAACATAGGATTCAAAAGCAGTTATTCTCTCATTCACTATCTTTTTCTCAAATGGATATAAGTTCATACTTTAATCTTGATCTTCATAAAAGAATTCAAAAGCAGTTATTCTCTATGGTTTTAGATCTCATAAACAAACATAATATTTAGCTATTTTTCTGAGTTATGCATTCTCAGTATTAATGTTATGCTATACAGTACACATATTAGTTTGTGGATGCATATTTGCAGTGGATCTGTCCATGGGTTGGTCAACTCTTTGCTTTTGTTCTGAACATCTGACAAGTTTTACAATGTTGATAATATCTGGTTGCCATCTAAGCTTCATTTTGGTTTTGGTGCCTCATAAGTAGAAGCTTGTGTTTAACTATGTTTAGGCATCTTTTTAGATCTATCTCACAGTAGTATGCAAGAAATTGGACATACTTTCCATGCTTGCCCTCGCAAAGTGTTGTCTATGTTTAACTAAGCATT
This sequence comes from Jatropha curcas, assembly GCF_041381405.1. Taxonomy (NCBI): domain Eukaryota; kingdom Viridiplantae; phylum Streptophyta; class Magnoliopsida; order Malpighiales; family Euphorbiaceae; genus Jatropha; species Jatropha curcas. The sequence continues at coordinate 7,071,515 of NC_143159.1, forward strand.
AGCACTAGTTCCTTCAGCAGCTTCTATTAGTTTTTGTACTGTTTTTAATCTGAATATGTTGTTATGTGTGTCTTTATTGGGGGCGGGGGTTCTAATTATCTTTCTATAATCGATTCCATTTTCCTATGATCCGTGCTTTTCATTTTTTTCAGGTAATAGATGCTTGTGCAAAAGGAAACTTGGGGCGTTTCATTAACCATAGTTGTGATCCTAATTGTCGTACTGAAAAGGTGATAAATTGTGCAGCAGAGTATTGTATGAATGTTCTATTTTGCGTTTGTTTCAGTACTGCATTGTCAAGTTTCAAAAGAATATATTTGATTTTCTATGCAGTGCCTCTTCAAGATCTTCTTCTTCTTCTTTTTTTTTTTTTTTTTTTTTTTGTGTCTCCTGCTGAAATTTATTTCTCTTTCACTTTCTTTCTAGTCTCTTCCAAAAACAAAGGCACATAGCATGTAATGTTCCTCTTTATTATTTTTCTCTGGAAAATGTTTGCTACAACTACTTAGGAGAGAGCCAAATTATGTTACTGGCCAGGTCTTCATGTAGGATTTTGAAATACTGTTCGTTTCTTCTATCATATATGCTTTCATGGTTTTTTATATGCTTTCTGTTGCTTGAGCTTTAATTTTCATAAAATTCACTTTTATCTGAATAAATTCTCTTTATAGTTGAAAATTTTCTTTACTGTTAAATTTTTCTGAACAGTGGGTAGTCAATGGAGAGATTTGTATTGGACTCTTTGCACTGAGGGATATTAAGAAGGTATGTCGCACTTTATATTAATTGACTGTACTCTTCATCCCAGTGCACAATTTTTGTAGGTTTTGTTTGAACTCACCAGAAGCTGCACATCTCTTGTAGAAATTTAGTTAGTTGTGAAATTATTTCTTGATGGTCAAATCCCGAGTTAATATGAAAATTTGAGTATTTAAATTTTTGCTTTTATTTTTTTTTAAATTTTCTTTGTTTCTTTTGATGGCTATAAGTTCAGTTCGAAATCACAAAACTTTTAAAAGAGAAGTGCTGGAATTGAGTAGGTGGAAAGAAATCATAGAATGAGTTAAATAGGACCTATTTTGTTTTCCCTGGTAAACAGGACAAGTATATAGTATGTTTGTTAAGGATGCATGGTTTAATTTAGGGTCTAGAAGTATAGTTGCTTTTCAGTGCATTTTACACTGAAATGTGGAATACAAGGAAAGGGGTCAGTTCAGAATGTTGCTGAGAAGAGGTTTTTAACTTAGCTCATTTAGGCCCCTTTTTCAGATTAATGAGACCAGATTGGGTAAACAGCCTTATGTTAAAGAAGATCTTGTCGTATACTATGTTTTAGTAACTTCTTTAGTGAAAATATAATTGTTGATTAACTTCTGGTCTAGAGAGATTGAACAATATCTAAATAGCATCTGTTCTACCACTGCCTCTTTTTGTAGGTAAGAAATGCTGCTGATTTGTTTCATGTCAAGTCAAACAGTTGAGAATATATTTTCTGTTCTCTACTGACTGCATGCTTATCTGATAGTTTAGTAAATATCTAGTATGTAGTTTTAGTTGGAGAATCAAACAGAACACTGACTGCATAGAACATTTTGCTTGATTTTCTGAAAGAGATCACATGGATAACCTTGAAGCTTCTTACAGGCATTAGAAGTCTTAATGCCTTACAATGTGCCTTTGCCAGAAAAGATACTTGTTGCAGTTTGTTTTAAACTTTTTTCTCCTCTTTCTCTCTCTCTCTCTCTCTCTCTCTCTCTCTCTCTCTCTCTCTGTGGTTCAATGGGAAAATAGTCGGGCCATGGCATTATGACATGTGCAGTTGTCTCTCATTCCGTAAACCTCACTACTGCAACCCCAATGGGATTTAAACCTTTGATCTCCATGCTAGAATTTCAAGCATTAGCAGTATCTCCTTTAGGCCTATGTTTTACATTTAACACGCATGCATTATCATCATTTTGACTTTGTATAAGCCTGGTTTTTGTTCAGGGTGAAGAGGTGACATTTGACTACAACTATGTAAGAGTTGTTGGAGCTGCTGCAAAACAATGTTACTGTGGGTCACCTCAATGTCGAGGCTATATTGGTGGCGATCCAACAAGCACTGAGGTAATTGATCAAGTTGATTCAGATGAAGAATTTCCTGAACCAGTGATGCTTGAAGATGGGGAAGCTGGAGAGAGATTCAAGAATAGATTATCCAGGATCAGTTCCTTTGATGGTGTAGAACTGCAAGTTGCAGAGAGTATATCTAAAGATAGAAATAAAATGGATATTTCTACAACAGCTACTGAGAAAATGGAGGTTGGCCTTGAAATTGAGGACGGCATGAACCAATCTGTCTCTGCCATTTCCCAATTAAGCAGCCCAATGGAAATGAATGATTCAAGGGGAGATATTCCATCTTCTAGTCAGCCAGTAGAAATGTCTGCTCAAGCAGATGATGTAATCAGCAAATCTGCATCTCCTGTCAAGCAAGAAATTTCAAAGGAAGATATTCAAAGTGGGGAGACCTGTCCAACTGCAATGCTGAGCAAATTATCATCTGACGGTATGGTTGCTAACAGAAAGTCCAAGTCTGCTACAGCAGAAGAAAAACGGGTTTTTGTTAAATCACGTTTTCTGATTAAAACTTCGCATCATTCTGGTTCCGGTAAGAAAGGAAAGTTTACTAGTAATCCTACGAATGCTAATAAAGTTCAGATGGTGGCTAGCAAATCTCAGTTGTTGTCTATCAAACCCAAAAGATCTATAGATGGTACTTCTAATGGTCGGTTTGAGGCGGGTAAGAATCCTCCTTTTCCTTGTGTTAACAAATGAGCAATTGTGTATACAATTTTTAATGATTAATGCTTTTTAATGTTTGTAGTCGAGGAGAAACTTAATGAGTTATTGGATGCTGATGGTGGGATAAGCAAAAGAAAAGTAAGCAATTTATTGAAATTTTTGTTATATATATATATATATATATATATATATATATAATATTTTTGTTGGCTTTTCAGTGGTTGATATTTCCTGGTAGCTTAAATATGACGGAACCGCCTTAGATACTGTCTGTTTGTGGTCTTTAATAGACCTATATTTTCCTCTTTCCTTTGGACTTTTACGTTATTCCTTTGCTGTTAGGATTGTGTCTGTGCATTTCAAAGTTTATGTAATCATGCCTTGCTCTTGTCATTTTCAATACAAAAGTTTTGTATATCATCTTCCTAATGTGACGTATGCTTTTGTTTTTAGAAATGTCATTTTCATGTTTGCTTAAACTAATACTGACTGTCTTTAGTGTTTTTGGCATCTACATATTTTCTCCACTTATGCAGTTTTTATTTGTATTCATTTTCTGACAGGACGCCCCTAAAGTCTACTTGAAGCTTCTGCTTCTTACTGCAGCATCTGGTGCCAGTGGAAATGGTGAAGCAATTCAGAGGTAATTTTGGGTTTTCTCCTGTTTTTTATTTATGATGTACTTTCATCATGACCCAAGTTTGATGCTTAATTATTGTTTATTGTGAGGTGTATGTTTAACAATTTAGCTTATTTATTTTGCAGCAATCGAGATCTATCAATGATTCTTGATGCACTTCTAAAAACTAAATCACGAGTTGTGTTGATTGATATAATTAACAAAAATGGTATGTTCCTTCTCCTGTTGCATAACATGCAAAATTTGCTTCAGGAATGAGCAAAATCATTGTAGTTGCTCCTTCATAATCATTTGCACAAGGAATGACTATTGCTGGCTAAATGAACACCGGTCTCTTCCTTTTAGGTTTGCGAATGCTCCACAACATGATCAAGCAATACCGATGGGACTTTAAAAAGATTCCAATTCTCCGAAAGCTTCTGAAGGTGTACATACTGGGAACCTGGTTATTAGATATAGACCTGACGTTGTTTTCTATGATTGGCTAAACATTTGCGGAAGTTTCCAATCTTTGTATTGCTGCAAGTTTTTCCTTCCATGTGAATCCAAATGTGTCAAAATACAATTTAATATTTGAAACCAAAATATGCATTAAATGGAAATGCTCTTTAGTGAATATGCAACAAACTAATGGTTTTCTGTTCTTTCTACTGTTTTTTGATACTTCAAATATTCCTTCGTAATTTAAAAGTATGGTGCTTTATCAATTAGGGTTGCGTTGATTGGGAATTGTTTGCCTAATAGTACAAACTTATGATTTTCCAGTCTTTCTCTTTTGGTAGGAGGGTAAAGGAAATCAGAGGTCTTTCAAAATTTTTTTTTTTTCCTCCTATAAATTCCTTTTCAAACAGGCATTCCCTTATATCATCAACCTTATTCTTGTGACTTGATTTATTTCATCGAAACTGTTGTGTAGAACTTAAAAGTAAATAACTGAGCAGCTTTCAGGAATTGGTAAGTGTAAGCTACTAAATGATTTTTCTGCAGGTGTTGGAGTATTTGGCTGTCAGGGAGATACTTACACCAGAACATATTAATGGAGGTCCTCCTTGCCCTGGAATGGAGAGGTTAGAATAATATCTGGTTATTGTTAGTGCATTTGACTCTCTGTTAATGAATCAAAAGCCTGTTTTCTTTTTGTTTTTTCTCCACTGGGGGTTACATGCTACAACACATGGTATTATTGCTTCACAATTATTGGACTTCATCTTTTTTCAACTGAAGTCTATTGCCTGACTCTACTCAATTCTGAGGGGCTCTCTAGCTCAATTTGTATCCTCTGTACTGTGTTTTTTTAGTCTTACACTGAGATGTGATTTTTTGAACTGACAAGAAAACTGGAGAAATCTTTTTTTTATTTTTACTTTTTGTTAATGTTAAGAATAGAACATATTAATCCACATCTCGTGATTCAAAAGGGGATTGTCCTTGATCTGAAAGGAAATGAAAAATTAGAAAGGTAACCTGATAAGCTTCTCCTACAATTTTCTCCTTTACAACAATATTAAAATGTAGAGAGAAATGGATACACCTTAGAATGCATGAATTATACAAGAGAAGGAATTGTCTTTGTAGATGAAAAGATTGGATTAATCCTTATTAAGAAAATGTAGTTATACAGGCAACTTTATGAAAAGAAAATCATTGCTGTGTAACTGGCTCTGTTATTTCCTTTCCAATATTCCAAGCCTGCCAAATTCTTGCAAATGTTAACTAGATGGCATTTTTTTTATTAACTCGGTGTTGACTTGACGAACTTATTGATACGTGTTTCTGAGAAGGTTGATGTTGAATTCTGCAGCTTTAGGGAGTCAATGTTGTTATTGACAGAGCACAATGACAAACAGGTATTCTCTCAGACTCTTTCCTTACCAGTCTTAAAAGCATCTTTACTGTGTACTTTGTCTGTCCCAAAGTGTCTTTGGAAGCCAACAATTCAATAGGGATTGATGCATTCAGAGCTGTATTTAAATTCCATCATTGACCTTTATCTAATCCTTAATTCCCATTATATGCTGACAATAATGAAAAGAAAAAAAAAATGTAGCATCTATTTTTTCGAAAGACTGATATTGTGGCAGATGAAAACAGCGGACAAAATCTTTGAGATAGAGAAGCATTTAAAACTATGAATGGAAGCCATATTTGTAAATTAGAAGATCAATTCTGCAGCAACTTGTTATATATGTATATTAGATATGTCTTTGGAAAACCCAGGTTTTAACAAGTTTATCATGAAATGAACAGGTTCATCAAATTGCACGGAATTTCCGGAACAGATGGATTCCTCAACATGGCAGAAAATATAGACATGAGGATAGGGATGATGGGAGGATGGAGTTTCACAGAGGTTCAGTTAATAATAGGGTTTCAGTTCCACTGAATCATTCACGTGATCTAGGTGTAAGGCCTACGGAAGCAATAGAGTGTGCCAGCCAGTCAAAGCTAGCAACTGCCTCTTCTGTGGACTCTGCTGTCCACGAGGGCTGTTCTGCACCTTCTGTTGGCGGTGTGGTAAAAACTCGCAAGCGTAAAAGCCGATGGGATCAACCGGCTGAGGAAAAACCATCTTCAAGATCTCTTCAGAGTGATGGACAGAAGATTCAATCCGGGTTGCTACAACAGTCTGAATACCACTCACAACCTGAAATGGGTAAAGAAATATTGGATAACGTAGAAAAAGGAAGCAAAGAGAATAGTTATTGCCCCCATTGTGCTCTCAATTACTATCTACAAGATGAAGTCAGTTGTGCTGATGACGGAAGGCAGAATATGCAAAGTGACGTTCCACCTGGATTCTCATCTCCCCTTAACCAGAATCTGGTTTCATCAAGTTCTTCATCAACAATTACTGAAATCCAACAACAAAATGGTTGCATGGCATCTCCAATTGGTACAGTTGTTGGGCATCCACAGGAGAAATTCATTTCACGTATGTATGTCTCTTATGGAATTCCGTTGCCTATTGTTCAGCAATTTGGGTCACCTCGGGATGGAAAAGTGGAGAGTTGGACAGTTGCTCCAGGCATGCCTTTCCATCCTTTCCCGCCACTTCCTCCATTTCCCCAACATAAGAAAGAAACTCCATCTCCTGCTGTTAATTCCATGGTGATAAATGGGTCTACAGAAGAAAGGCAACGAGACAGACATGATCTTGCCACTTGTTATCCAAATGAAAACAATCCAAGCACAGCTGGTGGTAACCAGCCAGATATGGATATACCTAGTGAAAATGGCCAACAAGCATTTAAACGAGCTAGGGGATCCTCGCATGATTTGGGAAAGAGATACTTTAGGCAGCAGAAGTGGAATAAAGTGCTGCCCCCTTGGATACGGAATAGGGATGGGTTTGGATGCTTGGGAAACAACTCAAGAGGTGGAATATGTACCGATGTAGGAAGTCTAACAAATGATCACAGAAATTCATACTGTTCACAGGATGTAAGCTGTAGAGTGGAGAAAGCTGGAAATTGCATTAATCAGCAAAAAAGTACCTAAATGAGCATTGATTTTTAGGAAAATCTCTAAACAGCTGCTGGATTTTCTTCCATATTTTGATGTTCCTCAATTCTTTTTTATTTTTTTTTTTGTTTCCAGGTGTTTATTTTCAATTGAAAATTCATTCAATTTCAGAATATCCAGTCTGTTATACTCGGCTCCTAATGACTATAGCTGAGGGAAAAAAACATACTGATCTTGCAATTTGCACTCTTGGATATCAATCAATGAATCTGATCACCCCTGAAAGAGGTAGGCATTTCTTTTCTTGTATCATTTTCTCAGATTAATGGAATACAACATTAATTACTTTGATGGTATCTTCTATTGAGAAAATACAGAACAGAAAAGAAAATCATATCTTGATGATGAAGTTGTATAAGATTGTGTTTCTGCAATGATCGGCTATAGTTGTTGCAGAACTTCATAAATTGTACATTGTGGGTATGCGTTATCATTATATAATTTATTTTTTTTTTGAAAATTAGTAATTTCAATTTAGTAATAGAATTTAATTTGTATTACCTCACTTATTCAATTGTAATTTTTTTAAAAAATAAATATTCAAAAATACTTCTAAAGATTATATGGATGTCATACTTGGAACTTTTATAAAAGAATTGTCTTAAGTATCTAGAAATGTAGTAAAGTAATGATGGCTTTATGGAACAAAGATCAGAGTTAAACTAATTTTATTCATACAAGTCAAAAACCGCAGCCATAATGAAATTCAATGATAGAAATTGACTCTAATAAACGAAGGATGAATGTTAAAGTTTACTGCTTATTCAGCTTGGCATAAAGTTAGCTTTTTCTGGGCAGAGAAGATCACACGTAGATCAAATTACAAAAAATTGATAATCACGCTATGCATCCACAGTCCCTCAAAGCTAGCTTTTCACTCTATGTCCCTTGTATTTCCTTTTCAAATGAATGAATAAACCCATCCAAACAAAATTTCCAACCCCTAAAGAGACGAGAAAAGAAAAAGAAACAAAATATTCAAAATTACACTTCTTTTTATATTTGTACAAAAATCTTCCTAATTTGCAGCATCCTGTTTTCTTGGTTCTGTGCGTTCCATTCCATCAGTATTTCCTCAACAGACTTCGAAAACGGACAAAACACCAAGTTTTTGTTAGTGTTTTGTATTTTCTCCAGCCATTGAAATATTTTCCAATCACCTTTCTATAACTAGGTCTTTGCTGCACCAAAATCCAGTACTCAGCAATATTTGGCCTGCTACTTATATACTCATTTTCCAAATTTAAGAGAACCAAACGAGCCAGAACTGGGATCAGCATTGCATCTGCCATTGAGAACTCTTCCCCAGTTAAATATGATGTTCCATTCAACTTGGTTTCGACCTCATCGAGAAGTCTAACAAGATGTTCTTTGCTCCTTTTTAAAACTTCTGGGTCTTTCAACTTGTCCTCAGTTTCATATGCTTCTTTTAGCTTACGGTGGTAGGCACTCGCTAGATCAGGGGATTCAGCCATCCGAGCAATCACAACTCGTCTTATGAATTTGGAAACAGTAAGACGGTATTTCTGGGGGATGTGAGAGGTGAAGAACTTGGGATTCCATTCTTGTATCTTGTGCATCCATTCAACAACTTCTCTGCTACTAAAGGAAGCTTCATCAGCGCCTGCTGAGACAACTGCAATTCTTTCAATATACCTGCAAAATTTCCTTATCGCTTCATAATCTTACCTTTTCTGTAGACAGAGTAATTGAAAAAGATTTTCAGCAACAGGTAGGATTTTTTTTTTTTCTTTTCCTTTAATCTGTCATACAACGAGAAATAACTAGAGATGAAACTTGAATTCCTTCAAGAGAGTGAGATTCCAACAACACCTTAATTCTTGTAATTATACTCGCAAACATTAACAGAAGGAGGAGAGTGAAAGGATAAGACATACTGGATTATCTCAATGGTGTCAAAAATGATATGGCTGCCATTCTGGAAAACAGGGAGCTTTGCACTCGGATTTTTCCTGAAGAATGAGGAATCCATATTCTTGCCTGTTATAGGATTGACGTGGTGCGATGTGTAATCAACGCCCTTCTCTTCCAAAGCAAGTCTCACTTTCTGACTATCCAGAGAGAATGGATGGTGATACAACTGCATGATTCAAGTAACACCCGCACGCCTCGCAGGATTTTTTACTAGTTGTTTGAGAAGTTCTTTGCTTCAACTTCAGATTGTCTTGAGATAACCTATGTCGAATGCAAGAGATTATGTGAAGGTGGCAACCGAATGAACATAAAAAGGTTAATCAGCATCTTTCTTATCTATCAACATCTTCTTTATAATAGCCAATAAAAATAAAACAACTTGAAAATAGGCATTCGCTACAAGCTACAAAATTAATATATGCAGAAGCATTTTCCGACATAATTCAGAATCCTTTTTTCTTTCCAGAAGTGTCAAAACATACACAAGTAATCCCTACATTACTCCTAGATCATATAACTAAGGAAAGAATGATCTGCATATCATATTTCCTTGATTTTGTAAGATTAAGGCTAATTTAATCAATATAGGATAGCAAGATCAAATCAGTAAATTATATTAATTTACTAAATTATCATCATGAATAATAAATAATGAATCATACTCTTTATGCAACTAATCACAAAACAAAAACACGAGTTTGTCCAAGCAAAACAGGCGTTATAGCTTGAAATGCCCGCAACAAGAAATTAGCTCTATAAAGCCAAATTAAAAAACCTTAATAGACCCTATCAAAGTAGAGCTTAACAGCACCATTAAATTCATACTCTCCAACAAATAGTATATCGAACCCAGATTCTTTTGAAACCATGTTCATGATACCCAAATAAATAAATCTTTGCAGTTAAATTCATAATACAAGGAGCAACCCAGATCACATATAGTCCCATACCATGAAAATATTTGAAAAATCACAGTTTAAATTGTAGAGCAGGGGAACTAGTAAGGTCAAAAAACAAATTAGAGAATGAGCAAAATACAGGAGAAACAAAAATTCCTCAATTAACCAGTAAAAAGAGCTAAAGATGAAACCTTTTCAACTACATACTTAAGTCAAATTCAAAAGACATAACCCAAATTAAAAAAATGAAGAAAACTAGAAAATTGATGACAAAAACAACGAGAGACTGTTGACTAAGACTTACCCAGAAGAGAAGAGGAGAGAGATTTTTTTTTTTTTTTTTTTTTTTGGCTTATTTTTTGAGATTTGCGTGTGGGCACATGAAAGAAAGAACAGACTTTTACTTACTAAAAAAGGAATAATAATGACCAAAAATTGATAGAAAGTGTGCGTGGTATTTTGTAAAGGAAAAAGGAAGAAGAGAAGATTACAGCATCATATGCTTATGCTTCTGCTTCCGATTAAAAAAAAAAGTTCGCTTGCTCAATGCTAACTGTCCATGAAAGGCGTGGTCGGCCAACTCGCTTGCGCGTGCACGATCACAGTTACTCGCTCAATTAAATTGCTATTAGCCTGTTACTTGTATTACAATACATTGACGTGTCTCGTAGTTGTTTCTCTTTTTTTTTTTTTAAATTTTTTTGAGAAAATTTTCTTTTTTTATTTATTTACAGTGAAATAAATTAAAATTGTATTAACTATAAAGTAGGGGATTGAACATCATTTTGAATAACATTTATTAAATACATTTAAAAAGAAAAAAAAAACTAATCAAATCACAGCTAATTGATTTAAAAGATATGACAATGATATAATAATAATAATAATAATAATAAATCATGCAAAAAAAATTTTTTTATCAATTTTTTTCTTTGATAAGCTATATAATATAGATATATTATTATAAAAATAATAAGAAATATAAACATCAATTGATTGAAAATTTTTTATTTGCAAATAATCTGAACATAGAAAGTTGATTTTCAGGATAATTATCGATCCATTTTCAAGCCAGATGACAAGAAATTTTCGTAATATAGAAAATTGATTTTCAGGATAATTACCTGTCCATTTTCATGTCCAATGACAAAAGAAATTTTCTACAATTCTATTTAAATTATTAAATTTAGTGTTCTTAAAAGAATTTAAGCCGTTGAATATTGATGAAGGAACAAGTGGTATTAACGATTTCATTTATAAAAGAGCACTACATATATTTAAAAATTTAAAGTTTTGGATTAATCAATGGAATGTATTGTAAGCTATTAAAAATAATATAGCACAAACACACATGAAGATTAAATAAATAAAAAAATATCCTATTTATTTATTATCAAATCAACTGTTTTGATTGTAGAATATATAGATTATGTTTCAATGAACACAAGAGAAATCTCAAAATTAATGTGTAGTTTAATGACGTTCAATAATTGAAGTCTACCTAAGAAAATAAGTGTCAATTTTTATTCATAGAAATTTATTTATAGAAATATAATCTCTTTTAAAAGAAAAAAAAAAAAAAAAGGAAAAAGAAACAATGGATGGGTTAGGTTAGGTTAGATTAGGGCAACACTTCTTCATGCACCACTAGCGAATGGGTCTGGTCATGTGCTTGACAAAGGGAACAAAAAGCCAACTTGGAAGGAAGTATGTGGCTGGATGCACTCAAATAACTGTAGGGCTACTGGTGGGGGACTGAGGATACACTCTTCCCGTATGGCCACATTATTAATTTCCTATATCTAAGTCTATATATAAGTCTATCCCATATGACATTGGAAGAATGAGATTTTTTGGTTTTCAAGAATCTAAAAAATGTGCAGTCATATTGTTAGATGAAACACTTCCTTTATGTCGTTTTCTTTTTCTTTGTTAGAAAGACCTAATTGAAGAGGTCTTTTCTGTTCAATCATGTTTTTTTCTTACGTTCAAGAAACGGAAGATTGATCTTGATTGTATTTGCAATGTTACTATTAAATATTGAATTTTATTAGAAGAAAGAGACACAGATGAGGAGAGGAATATTAACGAAACATAAACAATGGTGCCTTCGATTAATCCATGAAATTATATATAGTTAATTTCTTTCAGCCTAAGCCATAATCTTTGACTTTCTATCCTGTTAGAAGCGGTTTTTTTGGGTTGGATTCTGAATATTAAATTTAAAAAAAAAATTTATTATTCTAAATGATTAAAAAGTAATATTAAAAATTAATTATTGAATGATTAAAAAGTTATATCAAAAATTAATTATTGAATGATTAAAAAGTGATATATGATGGCGTTTTATAATTTGTAGATATTTCATCTAATAAATTATATATGGCTTATTGAATTAACTTTAAAAATAAAATTTTCTATTGGTTTCAAAAAATTGATTTACAGATTTACATAAATAATACAGATTTTTTTTTTTTTATACTTGCACAAGGTATCATGGCTCGTGCCTTCAGAAGCAAAGGACTGGTCCGAGGAGAGTTTGCATTTACGTGGATTAATTAAGTCATAGTGATTCACCCTGCAAATGTTTTTTATATTCTTTGCCACTGAACTATTCTCATTCAGATTATAACTAATATAGATTTTTTTGAAGGTATAAATAATACAGATTTAGATAAATAACTTATTAGTCTTAACATAAGTAAATAAATTATTTCATTTTATTTGAAAAAAAAAAAAAAAAAGCCAGAAGATGCAAAGACAAAACTTACCACCCATCAATTTCTTCCCTAAAAGGAGATTAATAGGTACTTATGATCTTGTATAAGTTCCAAATCCAGGCCCAACTTTGGGCTGATTAAGCCTAGACTTTACATGCTCTAGGAAATGGATCAGCCCATAACAGCTGTAGAACATGGCCTAGCCCACTAGTTTGTAACTGGCCTTTTGTTGCTTGGGGCAACTCAGCAAATGCCAGAAATAAGCTTTTAAATTAAACAAAATTTCAGAAAAGTAACACAATATCAATTTTGATAAAAAATTAAGTAATACCAAAAGTAACCTTAAAAAGAAAAGTTTATGTGATTCAAACACGGTCACCAACTTCTGATTTCCGAAGACAAATTTTGAACAACTGACTTCTGGCGATGCCGACGGTAATAAACGATAATAGCAGCGACGGTGACAAAGATAATGACAGCAATGACGACAATAAAAAAGATGACAATAAAAGGGTAAAATAGTAAATGAATAAGAATGAAAATCACATCATTTTAATATTCAAGGTCAAAAACATTTTAATATTTAATATTTAAGGTCAATAAATATTTATTATTCACTGGACTAAATGCCTATCTCTAAGAATTCTTCACTATGGCTTTTCTTTCTTTCTTTCTTTTTTTAATTTAATTTAATTTTCTATTTATTTCGTTTTATTAAATTTTTTGGTCAAATTGTACTAATTCGAAGTAATTGACAATTATCATTTCACTAAATTAATTTTTTTACAATTACATCAATTGCTTAACTAGTCAATTAATTAGTTAATCAATCAAACCAATTTAATTAGATTCACTTCATCAATAAATTATTAAAAAATAATATACTAATCATATTTAATCTTAAAAATAATTAACAAATTAAGTTGAATTGACCACGAAATTATTTTTCTAATGATCAATTTAGTCCAATTTGTAAAAATATTAGTAGAAAAACATATAAAATTCACAAGTTGAAGATGTAACGTAGGTATTAAATGTCTCTGCAAGATTACTAGTTACAGGCTCATACCTCTGCATCCTCAGACAAAGGCCTACAAAATTTATTATTTCCTCTTCTCATGCAATTAGTTACTGCATCATCAGAGATTGTAATTAATGTTTCCTAGTTCTTATTAGATGCAGCTGCAAAGCTCAAGTATAACGTGCTTTGTTCAAGCATTCACCTTTGTGTTTGTGAACTTTTTTACAGTTGGCTTTGTATAGTTTTTGTAGAGTAAGAGAGAGACTTACTTTTATATCCAAATTATTTTTAGTATCTACGAGTATTAAAATAGTGACAAATAAAGTGGGAAAAAAAAATGTTAAGAGAGTAATAAATTTAATTGAACGAAAAGAGTAATTAATTTCAAATTTTTAAAAAAAAAAAAAAAAAAAAAGAAGTTAAAAATAGGAAGTACGATTAATTGACCGTTCGAAATTTGGGGGTAAATTAATTTAGCTCTCTAAATGGCAATTAATTGATAGACGTGTGGTTGTGCTTCAATTGGCGGTTAACATTTCATTTTCTTTTGACGCGAAAAAGGTCTGATATATATGGCACCCTTCTTCATTCAATTTTTTTTTTTTCCTTGAAAAAAACAAATAGATGTGTTAGTCATTGACCGGTGGCCATCGGTCAGGTGTTGACGTTCTGATTTAAGACACTCCATAGAGCGTATCGACCCCTCGAGCATTAGTGGGAGACACTTACCCCTTCCTGCAGATCATGACGTTGCAATCCTCAGCCTACAATAATAGAGCTTTGCCTAAGGTAGCCCACAAAGTAATCGTGGCTCCTAGGCAGTAGAGTCCATAAAAAAAATTAAATTAGTATTTATATATATATTACTGTAATACCTTTTATTTTTTTATTAATTCTTTATCCGATTGGATTTTTTTTATTGAATTAATAAGTATTAATTTCCCTCAATATAATTAGGTCTATTAGTATAGTGAATTGGTATTAATTTGCTTAATCGCATGCTACCTCCGTCCTTAAATATTTATCATATTTGGAATTTCACATCTCTCAAAAAAATCATTAAATTTGTACAAATTATAATAAATTATTAAATAAATTGACTATATTCTTTTAATTTAATATATCAAAACACTAAAAGGGTGTATTGGATTAAGATCGTGTAAGATTGTAAAAGAATTGTTGAGTTTGATGGAATTAAAGGATTTTCCTATATTCCACTAGAATTATAAATAGAGTTTTATGGATTGGTGAGACTTTTTTTTATAGGTTTTGATTGATTTTAATGAAATTATATTGATTTTTATATATCTAATCAAAATTAATTTCAGGACCTAATTAAACAAATCAAAAGGTTTTAGAGCCCAATTGAAAAATAAAGATAATGAGGGACAAAAAAGTAAATGCGTCATCTTCTCCAAAATCGTTTTTTTTTTCTCCATTAAAACCTTACCGCCATCGACAGTGAAAGACATGTAATGGCCAGATCGCCAGCGGCCATCTTGTACTCCAAGAACAGTCACAATGAGGTCAAAAAACCACAGGCTTCTCATCCCTTGATTGAAGATGACCGTCTCATCGCAAAGTTACAGGTTTATATATATATATATATATATATTAGTGCAAAACCAAAAAAAAGCAACCACTGGTAGCCAGGACTTGCGTCAACTGTCAAAGCTTGCGCAAGGAGGCAATTTTATATTAATTTAAAATTGATACACGACCGTCGCTTGCGGCTCATGGAACCTAGTGGTTCGGCCACAACAATTACAGATTGTTTCTTCGGTTATTTGACTATTTCAAAGCTATTTTAATTTTTTTTATTTGATTAAATCATTTTTTAATTGAAATTAACTTATAAAAATTTTAAAAAATAATCAAAATAATTCTAAAAATTTGCAGCAGCATCGAATTCTCAGTACATGAATTAATTCAAAACTAATTCAATAATTAATACATTGTTTTACATCTTGAGGGGTAGGGATGAAAGTAGTATAGGTATTTTAGGGTACCACTCTGCTTCAATCCGTTTAAAGAGGATATAGGTAGTTATAAATGTGTTTGGAACAGATATGGATAGTGAAATTAATCCCATAACGGATACAGATAGGGTACGTATATAGATATTTAGATACTTGTTACCCGTTAACCGCTATATTAAACAGGTTTAGTAGTGGGTACCCACATGTCCCCCTATCAATTATTAGTAAAAAAATGTATTTTAAATTAGTTTGAATTTGAATAATTAAGATTCGCGAGTACCCTACTCATTTAAGAGGTACTTTAAACGAGTTTTGGACAGATACAGTAGTAAAATTTAAACGGGTTCAAATACGGGTACTTAAGTGAGTATTTAAATGAGTTTAGAACAGATACGAGCAGTAAAATTTTAAAAGAATATGTTTAAAATTCGCGTGTACCTGCTTCGCTTTCATCCTTATTAAGGGTGTATTGGATTAAGACTCTGTTAGATTTTAAAAGATATTTGAAATCTCTGGGTTGGAGGATGAATTTGTGAATGAGTTTTTTATTCATAACTGGCACTCTAAAATCCAACGGAATGAATAATTTTATAAAATCTTTCTAAACCAATAATTTTTTGAATATCATCAAATTTATCATAATTGAATACTATCAGATTTTTATGGATTTTATAAGAGTTTAAATTTAATACCACAAGATTTTAATACAGTCTAAAAAATCTAAATTGAATATCATTAAAATTTTAAAATCTTTTAAAATTTAATCGAGTCTTAATTTGATACACCTTCTAGATTTTTAAAAAATGGAAGCAATAATTATTAATTATATATAAAGAATAAACATGTTTAGTCTTGCATTAGTTCATTTCTTCTTTTTGTTACTTTCTAAGTTGACTGCTGTAGTTCTAACATGGTTGGAAACGTAATCTATAGGTACTTTGCTATTCCAATCCAAAGTGCTTTTGAACAGAAAATTACTTTAAACTTTATTTTCAAGTTTGGATTCCTATTTCAGTTATTTTATTACTAAATCAATAGTTATTTCTCGGAAATAATTGAAAAATCAAATTGAATTGATTGATTTATTTTTTAAATATTTAATTTTAACTTAATATTTTTAAGTTAAATAATTAAAAATTCAAATAATTGAAAAATCATTCGCTTCTACATACATATCTAATTGAATTTTATTTTAAATCTAAAATAATTAAAAACACAGACCTATCAGTTAAAATCAAATCGCTTTCCCTAAGTTTAGGTTGGTTTATTTTGAGGTAAATTCATTTTTACTATTATTATCAAGTCTAATTGAATTAATTGATTCTAAAATTCTTCTGATTTGATCCAAAATGGCAAAATAAAATTCGTTTTTAAAATGATTGTTTTGTTCTAAAATATCAGACTTCTTCGAATATTTTAAAAAATAATAAATAATCTTTTGTCACTTTTATTCTTATTTATATTAAACATAATAATTATCTTCACAAATTATTTTAATATTAAAATAGTAATTTAGTCGAATTATTTTTAATTTTTTTATTGTCCAGAAAAATTAATTATTTTCTTACTTATAAAAAATCTTAAATAATTTATATTTATTGAGGGAGTATTTCAAATTTAATTTATGAGTAGAGCCAAGCCCATTGGAGTTGTCAATATCTTTTTTTTTTTGAGAAAAATGTTATCAATACGATTACGTAATATATGTTAACGTTAAAAAATCCCAATTACCAAAATCCTATCTAAGATTTTGTGCCCTTTGTCATTGAACGTAAAGCCACCAACTTGACAAGTACGTTTCCTTTTCTATCAGTTATTGTTTGTTTCGCAACATTTGTTTTTTATCTTCCTTTCAGTTAACATGTCTTTTTGCACTTCCAAACCCCAAATTAACGGTCATTGTTAGGAGCAAATAACACTAATCAAGCAAATATCGTTATCTCTATTCTCTACTCGACAAACAAGTCATAATTAAATGTTCAAGCTTTGACGTAATTTTCTTGCATCTCTTATTAGAGTATGACCAAAGTGTCTTAAACTTGTAATAATCAATCATTTACATGAACAAAATATATAGTGAAGGTTTGTTGGGAATCGTGAGAGGGAAAAAAATTTACCCACGTTGAGTCCACACCTGCCCACTTATAGACTGAAGTAATAAAATTAAAGATTTTTATTGAAATAAGAGTATTTCTGACCATACATTTAAAAAAGATAAAATCGTAACACCTTTTAAAGAGTTTTTAATTTTATTTATTTAATTCATAAATGAGGTCATAAATCCGGTCTAAACAAATAATTTTCGTATGGGAGTAAGGCATCTTTTTAGGGATTTTTCTTAGCTTGTTGTTTTGTCTTTCAATTGCTTACATGTCAGAATCAATATTTAAAACATTGACCCATAAATCAATATTGAGGCACAAGTTTGTTAGTACACAAAAAGGATCCACTAATTATTTAAGCCTCTTTTTGAAGCAAAAGGAAATTTTTTAGGTTTTTAATCAATTGGTTGTGCATGTATCTTGTTTCTATGTGTTAGGGAGGGCCTATTGCTTGGTCTTCAAATTTGATTAGAGGTTATCTATTATTGGTAATTGCAATTTAAGATTTTTATATTTTGTTACTTATATTGTTAACAAATTGATCAATCTAAAAATTTAGTTAGTGATTTAGAACTCAATTTTAGAGTATAATTATGTTAATATACATAATTGTCTTTGTTTTTTTAATTTTAAAAATTTAATTAATAATTAAACTGATAAATGATATTTCCTAATAAATCTTACTTCACTCAAAAATTCAAATTTATAAATGAATTATAAATGAAAAGTGAAAATTCGAAGGTAAAGTATTAATATATATACCAACTTTCTTATATAATTTTTTGAGAAAAAACTTTCTTATATGATTGGTAATTAGATTCTTTGTGTATGTTTTGCTGCAGAGATATTTAATACTCTCTCCGTCTCATTTTGTTTGCTTGTTATTTATTTTTTATGTGTGTAAACAATTATTTTTTTCATAATAAAATTTATGATCCTTCATTAAATGAAGAACTTTTATTAATATCTTAACGAGTTAAACGTAAAAAAGGATAAAATAATTTTTGTTGATTAAATTCTTAATATACGTATTTTATTAAACTATGTAAACAAAATGGGAAGAAGGGAGTATTTCTTTTAGATATATTAAGCGTTACGAATGTTGTAGCTCATTCATTAACTAAGGCTACATGTTTTGTGTTAGAATTTAGAGAGTGGAAATTCATTTCTCTAGCTTTTTTTTTTTTTTTTTTGACGAAAATAATGTAGGATATTATTAACCTTCAAGCTTTAAAATATCAAAAATACAAACAGGTGGTCGGTCACTCTAGCTTTGATCATTGATGTTTTGTTGCTTGATTTAAGAGCTAAATAAAACTCATTATATCTCATTAAAAAATTAGTAATTAGATTTTTTTTAAATTTAAGTAATTAGGGTTTGATTTCAAAAATATAAAACACATGTACAAAATAAAAAAAAAAACTTTAATGAGTTAAAATTTAAATTTAATTTGTTGACTAAATTGGGGTTGTACAAAATATTGAAATATTCTTAGGACCCCTTTAGTTTAACTATTTATAATAGCTGATAGCTGATAACAGTTGTTGTCGATAATTAGAGACCGATAGCGGTTAGTTGATGAATGTTGGTGTTGGTAAATTTTAGTAACGATTACTGTTGAAATATAAAATGACTATTTGAGTATAATTATTTTTATATATTATGATGTATAAAGTATAAATTTTTAAAATTTTTATGGTAAATATTGTATTTTCTATTTTAATGTATTATATAAATAAAAATATTAATTAAATTATTTTAAAATAATATTTAATATAAAATTATTATTTTAAATAACTACAAACAAAAAGATAAAAAAGTCATCAATTTGAAAAAAAAAATTTGTGAAGTTAATAAAGTTTAAATATAATATAAAATACAAATTGTGATATAAAAAAAAAAAATCCAAAACATAGTTTATGGATTGATTATTTGATAATGATAGTTGGACATTAAGGTCCACAAATATCTGAAATCAAGATTGATTATTTGAAATGGTGTGTTTGTCTGATCTCTCATGTGGTAGGGCATCTTACAAAAGGACCCCACCAGATTTAGCTTGAGGTCTTAACAAGATCTTGTTTTGTATACATTAAAAATGTCTTTATGCTAAGGTCTTAATTTATTTTGGTAACTGAGAAATTTTTAGGAATATTTGTTGTGTTTTAATTGTCTTATTTTAATCATTGAATATACTCTCTCTATATAGAGGTTAATTTGCATATGACTTTAGCTTTTCTCCATTTTTTTTCTCTATCGGAGAATACGATCTTACAAGTCATTTTTATACGCTATGTGCGCACCATTCAACTTAATAAAATTAGTCTAATCGGTAAATAAGAAAGTTTCATATTTTTATAAACCAAAATTTGATTTTACTGAAAAATATTTCCAAAGTATACCTTTCTGATTAATTCTTTTTTCTTGTTAATAATAACAATATCAAATCAAGTTTAATTGAGTAGATATAGTTATTTAGCCAATAATGGTGAATTATGGTACTTAATATAAAAGGTAATGTTGCCAATAAATCAATGGCCATGGATTAGCTATAGGTTGGTGCACTTAATGGAACACCTATATCCTCAAATCCTGTATTTTTTGTTTTTTGAATGATTTGTTTTTAGAAATCATTCAGTATGATTTCATATTTTATTTCGATTCGTTTGGAACTGACAGATAATTTTAATGTTTTTTTTGTCAATAATTCTTTAATTTGACTAATTCAGATCTATACTCAATATACCCATAAAGGGAATAAAATAGATTTTATTAAATTTGAAAGATGTTACATATTAAGACTGGAATTCGAAATTTGTGGTTAAGGAAAAGGGTATTTTTTTTTTATTACTACTCGAATAATCTTTTTTTTTTTTTTTTTTTTTTTGTCTGTACGTAGGAGTAAGTAGGATTTTAGCACTTTTTGGCACGTGAAACACCGTAACTGAAAGCACTCCACTTCATTCCACCACCGACAGTCTACAAGTAGTAATGGTGGTGACATCGGAGAAAATTAATATTGGTAATAATTAGTTATGGCTTATTACTATAAATAAATGAAGACTCCAATTAAACCGCACTATAAATAAAATTTTTGATGAAAAAACTTTGTTAAGAAACCAAATTAAATTTATTAATTTAGTTCGAATTTGATATTTTTTTTTCATTTTTGTAATTCAACTAAAGATTATTTTTTACTAAAATAAAAAATAATCAATCTTTCAAATTGATTTCATTTTTTAATATAAAAATTAAATCTAATCGAAACAATTAAAATGTAAAAATGAAATTTCTTAATTTAAGTGATTTTTGACAAAAATGAAATAGGGTGTGGTGGTAGTCCATCCTTGACTGTAGGTTTGGGACCATCCATCACATGCTATTCCTAATTTTCCTAAAAAAGTGATATATAGTAACCCATCCATCTACTTAGTGCACTTTGAATGGTCTATTTCTGGGTTCATGTTCCTTTCATAGTTTCTATTTTATATATGGTCCAAACACCCTGCCATTGACACCTCACCAACCTTTTTCACTTTTTCTTTTTATTTGGTAGTATATTGTCTTTTTATTTAAAAATCTACTTAAAATTTCCAAAACTAATAATTAAAATTTTAAAAATTGAAGAATTTTATAATCTTCAATAACTAAATTAAGAATAATTACATTTTAGAATTTTATTAATGGAAATGCACTTGATTTAAAATTTTAGGACTAAAATGTAATAAGATTATTTAAAAAAAAAGGATTAAAAAATAATGAAAAAAATTTTAATTTTATGATTGAGAAATTTTGCTCTTGCTTATGTATTCTGTCGAAAAATCTTAAAAAGCTTTATTTCCTTTAAAGATGAGTAGGCCAACGACGATAAATGGTCACAAAGCTTCCATGGCTTTTAACGGGTTAAGAGGATATTTTAGCGAAGCATATGACAGGAACAGTATGTAAATCAGCCGACTAGTGAGCCGTTGGAGCTCGATTTCAAAAAAATTTGAAAAATTCAGCTCGCATCAAATTTAAGTCTAATGATATTCAACTCAAAAGTTCGTTGGGTTTTATTGAGCTTATATATATATATATATATAATCTTTATTTTAAACTGATTCAAGCATAAAGCCGAGCTAAATTCTAGTACGTTGTGCTTTGAGCCTAACATTCGAGCTCGGCTCGGTTCATTTATACCTCCTAAACAAAAGAACATAGAAGGCATTGAAATTTATGAAAGTGGCACTAAAGCCAAACATGTATGGTCTTATTGGTGATTTCATTCATATAAAAAGCGAGAGATTTTAATTTGAAATCTCTCGACCATAATAGTTTTCATTAATTTAACGAGTAAATAAGAGAGTTATACTTTATCGTGTAGTTCACAGTATTATTTTGTTCATTAGACCTCCCAATAAAAATAAAAAAACAAAAATGGCTCTATGTTATCTCTCTTAATTTATTTAAAATATTACCGGAACAAAACTATTCCAAAATTAAATTTTAAAAAATTATTATCCTTTCCTTCCCAAAAAGATAGTTTATCTTTTCTTTTTGATTTGTCTTAAAATATTGTCTACTTTCTTTTTTATATTATAGTTAATCCTTAAATTGTTTATTATACTTTTATTAAATTTTATCTTATTTTAAATAACCTTCATTAATTTTTACATATTATTTCAATATAATAATTACTCATGTGTTATTTAAGATGACATAATAGAAAAGTTATATGCATACAATTACCATTTAACTATAATAATTGTTTTTTTTTTTGACAGTAACTATAATAATTGTTATTTTCTTAATTGTGTCAAAATAGATAGTGGATTATCTTTCTTAGAAGGATGTGAATGTTAAAATTCAAAAAAAATTATCTATTCCACTCCTCAAATTTCAAAAAATTGTATTTCACACATCAAATTCCCACTTTTAGCTCTACCTCCCATTATTAACGACCCCATTCATAGATTTAGATACCTAACACGGCAACGGTAGAGGCGGAAGCGTATTGCTTCGATCATGTTAACGAAGCGGGCATGTGGCGGCTAACTTGTGGAGCACGTGTGTTGGCGGCCGTTAACGTGGGGACGACATCAGTAAATATATACACGTGTATGGTGTTTAATTAGAAAGTACGTGATAGCAGTTTCGATATTATTTATGTAAGTTAGCCGATAGGAGCGTGGCCAAGTAGAGTGACTTTACAGGCCGTCACGAGCCTCTATTAATTAGTAAGTCGGTTTCATTAAAACCAAAGGCCATAAGCATGCTTAAATTTTGTTAATTAATTGTGAAAAAAAAAAAGAAATTGATCAAGTGGCTGATGACTTATTGGAGCTTATTATTAATATATTGTGAATGATAAATATTTAATAATTTATCTATAAGTGAGTAATTGAAATGATAAGTTAAGTCTGAATTTGAAGAACTGAATCATAAATTTTCATTAACGGTTAAAACAAAATATTGAAATTGCTATTTAACAGAGGTTGAGTTAAAATGCATAATAAATAACTTGTCATTTAATTAATGAAGTTACTAATGGTTTCTATAAAATTTTCAATTATATACTTTTTCCGTCTCATATATATACATTTGCCTTTTTTTCCGTTTTATCCTAAAGTAGTCCTATTTTCTTTTAAAACATAATTTTATCGCTTAATTTCTTAATATACTTTTATTTAATGTATATCTATATTTCTAATTGTATATACATCATTTAATATTAGTTGAGGAGTATTTAAAAAAAATGAAAAATATAGTTTAACTATATTAACTAAGCTTTCCTTAATTTATGTAAAAGTCAAATTAGATATATATATATATATATAAAATGGAGAGAGTAATATTTAAGAATAATGCATAATTTATATGATTAGTGAATGAAGGAGGTGAAGTTTGGATGAAGTAACATGATATTTTAGTAAATGAATTGACAATTTTTATATTGGTTGAATGAAGCTGTTTAACTTCCATTGTGGTAAAGCTTGATGTTGAAGACAAATCAACTAAAATTAACTAATCGAAATTAATTACTATCTCTGTTCTACAATACTTATCACACCTAGTAAAATAGTTTGTTCCAAATTACTTGTTATATTTATAGTTTAAAAGAGTAATAAATATTTTTTTCCATATTTACGTATTCTTTATATATAACCAATAATTATTATTTCAATTTAATGGTTTTCTTAGAGAATTAGTATTAAATTAAGGGTAATATAGTTAATTTATTTAATAATTTATTATAACTTAGATAAATTTAATGATTTTCTTAAAAGGTGTGAAATTTCAAATATGATAAATTTTAAATATGATAAATTTAATAAAAATAATAAGATATATATATATATATATATATATATATACACATATATATATATAATTGTTGATGATGGAAATCATGTTATATAAAATATTGCACATCAAACAAAAAGCCAAATTATGTTTTGCACACCATGGCTGAATTTTCAATTTGAAAAATGAAAAGAGAATATCGTATAAATCATATTTTTAATTAAATATTGTATTCCATACCTATTTAATGACCTCAAATTTTCATCCAATAATATCTCAGATACTAGTTTATTATAATTAAGGTCCCATGTCCCTTTGCTTGTGGACCCTATACCCTAATTTCATCACCATCAATTTTCTTGATCCATTTCCAACTTGTTCAAAATAAATATATATTTTTTATTTTAATGAATTAACAAATTTCTTTCAGATTATATCATAATAAAAATAATAGTTTATGATTTCACCTCTTACTATATAGCTACAAACATGTTAACGCTATATTGTTCCATTTGATCTTTTAATAAATAAGAAAGAAAAAAGAAAAAAGTTTTTCTTCTTAAAATAAAAATAAAATTATTATATATACTTTTTATACTTATACTAGATATTTAGGCCGCCTGTATGTATTTTAATAGTCCATAAATCTGACTAATTTCTATTTTTCTTTAAAAGTAAAGAGATTGATCCGGGAGACCCATTACCTAAACTATGGTGATTCACCTCACAAAAGCTTTTTTTTCACTAAACTATTCATATGTAAAAATTATTAGAATATTGTTTTAAAATATGTATTATATATATAAGATTAGGTGAGACTGAGATTGGAATTTAGAGAACCGGATGAGGTTTTCCTAAATTTCAAAGCTCTAAATTCCATAATTGACTAATTATTTTTGTCTTTTTTATTTTTAAAATTAAGTTGCTTCCAAATCAAAATACAAACGGCTGCACTCTAACATCCTCCCTTTCTCCCTCCCTTTCCTTTTCTAGTCTGGTTTTGCGACCTTGAAAAGCAAACAACCAAACTGGCGGTTAAGCCAAAACACACACGCACACCTCACCAGCTTTGCCTCTGTTCTCTCTGAACCTTAAATACTATATGAACAGCACAACATGATCTTCAATCTCAGACCAGCAAACGACGACAAAATAAGTACAAAACGGCGTTATAATATTTCTCATTAGAAATCTTTTGAAGCATATAGGAAATGAAAATGCTACAGCATATAGGAGAAGAAATGGCGCCCTCAGGTGGCCAGGCAGTGATGGTGGGAGTCAAGCTTGACTCACAAAGTAGAGAACTGTTGACTTGGGCTATGGTCAAAGTGGCCCAACCCGGTGATACTGTTATTGCTCTCCATGTTCTCGGTAATAATGGTAAGTGAACAACGGATTCGGAAGTGATGATTTTATTAGATAGGTGAATTTTTGTTGGTTATTTGGATAGCTTTGATGATTTGGTGGAATGGGTATTTGTAGAAATTGTAGATCGAGAAGGCAAGTCTTCTTTTTTGTCTCTTGTCAAAGCTTTTGACTCTGTTCTTGCCGTATATGAAGGTTTCTGCAACTTGAAACAGGTTGGTTTTCCTTTTTTTTTCTTTAAATTAATATTTAAAATACAAAGAAAATTTAAAATTAAATGATGGTCTGTTTGGTTGGTGAGAAGATGGATTTTTTTTTTTTGTACCGTCATTTTTTAGCTAGTTGGATGTTTATATTGCAGGTGGATCTCAAGCTCAAAATATGCAGAGGTTCATCCATTAGAAAAATTTTAGTTAGAGAAGCAAATTCTTATTCAGCAAAAAAAATTATTGTTGGGGCAGCCAAAAGCCACCATACAATCCGGTCGCCGACATCTGTAGCTAAGTACTGTGCCAGAAAGCTATCAAAAGATTGTTCGGTTGTTGCTGTAGACAATGGGAAAATTGTGTTTCAAAGAGCAGGCTCTCTTGCCAAAATTGGAGATTCAAATGGTTTGTTCTGTTCTCATAACAATTTGAATTTTTCAATATGGAATTTCTCTTTTGCTGTACACTTAATTAATTAATTTTAAACTGCATGTAATTCTGCAGGAACTGATGATAATCATCACCGGAACAGTATTTTTAATGTAATTCATAGGTCAATTTCATCGAGTAAAAGTTCTAAAGTACTAAATGAAAGTATTACTAATGGGGCCTTAAACTTCGAGGAGGGCAATGACCCATTTTTGCAGCAGGCCTTGGCTAAAGCTCGGCCAAATAGTTTGGGGAGTATAATGAAGAAAAATTGCTCAGTTTGTGGAGCAATTGATAATTCTACTGATAATTCATGTAACCAAACTGCAAAAAAGTCTTCTAGTGATGATTGTAAGTCTTTGGCTTTAGTGCCAGTATCAAAATTAAAGGAACCTTCTAGTTCAGTTTCCTCATTAATTACACAAGTGCCTGAATTGAAACCTGGTTGGCCATTACTTCGCCGGCCAATCTTGCCCAACCAAGCGGGGGCATCGGAGAGATCCTCGGTAAGGCAGATCTCAGTGGTTCAGTGGGCAATGAGGTTGCCTAGTAGGCAATTTTCTTCGTCTATTCCCAATTTGGATCACAGACAGAATGGTTCTGACAAGAATGAAGATCAATGCAGTTTAGATGGAGAAAGTGGTGCAATTGTTCCTGTTGATGCTGAGAGTATGACAATTCCACCTTCTCCTGATCAAAATTCAAAAGTATTGCCAAAGGAATTGGAGGGTTTTCATGAGAAATACTCAGCAACTTGTAGATTGTTCAAGTACCAGGAACTTCTGTCAGCCACATCTAATTTCTTGGCTGGTTTGTTCTCTTTTCTCAATTTTTAATTTCCAAGTAATTCACTCTAGTTTCATTTTTGCTTTTGATTTAATTGATTTTGTCCTTTTTGAATATTTTAGAAAATTTGGTTGGGAAAGGAGGCAGCAGCCAAGTCTATAAAGGTTGCCTTCCTGATGGGAAAGAACTTGCTGTCAAAATCTTGAAACAATCTGAAGATGTATTGAAGGAGTTTGTTTTAGAAATTGAGATCATTACTACTTTAAATCACAAGAATATTATTTCTCTTTTGGGGTTCTGTTTCGAAGACAACAACCTTCTCTTGGTTTATGATTTCCTATCAAGAGGAAGCCTTGAAGAGAACCTCCATGGTAAATTAATTAACAAATTTTCTTTGTTTAGATTTTGCACTAGATTAGACTTTCTCGATCTCTAACATTTATTTATTTATTTATTTATAATTCAGGTAACAGAAAGGACCCTCTTGCATTTGGTTGGAGTGAGAGATACAGGGTTGCTGTAGGAGTAGCAGAGGCCTTGGATTATCTTCATAATGGTACTGCTCAACCTGTGATCCACAGGGATGTTAAATCATCAAACATATTATTGTCTGATGATTTCGAGCCACAGGTAATGCATTTTCATAAAAATTAATTTTTAGGAGTCAAATGAATATTTTCATTATTAAACTTGTAGTAGTAGCAGTAGTTTTACTCTTTTGAATTATTAGGCACTGAAGCTTGGGTTTTATGGTCTTTCAGCTTTCTGATTTTGGACTTGCTAAATGGGCATCAACTTCATCATCTCATATAATCAGTACTGATGTTGTTGGAACCTTTGGGTATGTACTAATTTTTATTGTCATAGCAATTATCTTTTTGTTTTCTTGTTGCTATTCTTAAACTGTAAAAAGAAAAAAAGAAACAGATCCATGGATGATTGTTTCTTGAAATTTACTGCAAATCATCTTGAGAAAGACAAATTCTTCTAACATGAAATTGATTGCTGCAGTTACTTGGCTCCTGAATACTTTATGTATGGAAAAGTAAACAACAAGATCGATGTTTATGCATTTGGTGTTGTACTCCTTGAGCTTCTTTCTGGGAGAAAACCCATAAGCAATAATCACCCAAAAGGCCAAGAAAGTTTAGTTCTGTGGGTATGTCCTCTGTAACTGTGCAATTCAGATCTGTCAGTACTGAATTTACATATTTGATAACATAATTAAATTTACTTGTCCAGGCAAAGCCAATTCTAAATGATGAAAAGTTTTCCCAATTACTAGACCCAAGCTTGGGTGATGACTATGATCATGATCAGATGGAAAGGATGGTGTTAGCTGCCACTCTCTGTGTAAAACGCTCTCCACGTGCTAGGCCTCAAATAAGCCTTGTAAGTCATCTCTCTATTTCTCAACAGTCATCTTAGAGTCTGTTCACACTGAAGTTGAAAATGTTTTTCTATGAAACATCATTTTATGTTCTGTTAGAAAAGGCAATTGGGGAGTATTATTTTAATTGTCCTGAAACCTTTATAAATATGTGAAGTTCACCTTAAACATAAATTCCAAGGATCTCTAATAAAAATTTTCAATATAATGCTTGGCACAAGGATTGGTTATTAAAAACTAGAAACCATCTTATTGCAATAAAGTGACAGTTTCTGATATGCTCTGCTAAAAAATAACTGTATTAACCCCTATTTGTTAAACCTGAAGTTTTTTATTTACTTGTCTTTTTCTTTTCCCCTTTCTTGAGAATAAAAACAAATCCTTAATTTTCTTTCTGTTCATTTTGTTCAAAGGTGTTGAAGCTCCTTCAAGGTGATACTGAAGTGATGAAATGGGCAAGGCTACAAGTGAACACTGCAGAAGAACCTGAGATGCTGGATGATGATGTGTGTCCACGTTCGAATCTACGGTCACATCTTAACCTTGCATTGCTTGATGTGGAGGATGATTCACTCTCCTTGAGCAGCAATGAGCAAACAGTTTCATTAGAGGACTATTTGCAAGGCAGGTGCAGCCGATCATCAAGCTTCGACTAACCAACCACACATTTCTGGATAGAGAAAATGTTAGCAATACATATCAATCACTCTCTTGTGATTCCTTTTTGTATATTCTTTTGTGTTTTTTTTTCCTATCAAACTCTGTGTCTTCTTTTGTTTCCCTTGCATATTGGGTTTACAGATAGGTGTTGGATGAGAGGTCGTTTGTGGTGTGCCCTCCTCCTTCCCTTAGCAGTCATTATCAAAATTCTCCAACTTCTTGGAATAGTTTCTTTTCTTTATTTCTTTTTCTTGATATATATATATATATAACCAAAGTGTCGGTGGTGAAATGAATCAAGAGTTGAAGTGATCAATCTGTTGTAATAGTTAAACATAATCTTTCTTGTATTTGGAGCATTCTCTGATTAAGAGAGTGGTGAGCCCAAGTAATCATTACTCCAGAGTTGCCTTCAAAAGGCTAATAATAGAAGTTTTTATTAGTATAAATGCTTCATTACGTGAATTGTCTTTTCACTTGCAAATTATAATTATTATACCTGACTGTTTCAGGGTTGCAAGATTATAATTTTCTTTTCATCAGATAAGTTTTTATGTATATACAGAATATAGTATAAATCTGCACAAAAGCAAAATTAACCTAAAAAGAACAGGAGTTATTATGCTTACAAATTTGTTTTTCTTCTATTAATTTATTTGTTGACATGGAAAATATATGGGTCCATATACACGTATCATATGGAAGTAATGATATTAATCAGATCTTTGCTTCAGAGTTACTGTTCTGAGATTCCCTTGATTTGGGTCCTTGTCCCATCAGCTTCCTTCAAGTACGTCCTTTACTTTTTCCATTTGTTTATGGTACACTCAAGTTGCTGTCTCTGTCCACCGACACTCCTCTTTCTTGCCATGGCATTAACACAGTCCCTGACTCCACGGCACACAGATCTTGTTTGTTGCTACATTATAACAAAGGAGACTTTGATTTGATTGATTGTATTCATTTATGTTATGAATAGAAGTTGGACTAGCCAAATTTTGAAGTTGAATTTTTTCTTGAGTTAGTCCAATAGATGATTTTCTTTTTTCGTTATTAATCATGATCATAGTAAATTGTAAGGGTGTGCAAAACCAAGGACCAATCGAATCAATAATCAAAAGATTCATTTCAATTTGATTTGATAAGCTATTCAAAAAAGATTCAATTTGAACTGAATTTTTTATTCAATTTGAATCGATTTTATAGATATTTCATCCATTGGATTTAAAATCCAACTGACATGGTAAATACGATCAAAATCGGGCGAACCGATTGGTTCGGTTTGTTCTGACGTCAAAAAATTTCAGTCTGTATTTTTTAGCCTTGCTTCGATTTGTTTTATTTGTATATTATTTCTATTCAACACTAAGACAGAAATAGAATTCAAAATCATTCCAGTAAAGAAAGGCTACTCATTAATTAGAAGGAACATTTTCCTGCATCTGAACACTAACAATTTCCATGTAAAAAGTCGAGTAACTTGTTCTTTAATGATAGGAAAAACCCCCAGAAACAGTAAGAAAAATAGTTCTGTAATCCTTTAGAAATATTGCTTTTAGGATCCCAACTGCATAATGTTCCTGTAGGCTGTAGGAAAATGAAAATTCATAAATCCCCTTTTTGTAATGCCCTTGTTTTTCAGCAATATTACAAAGTTGCTATCAAATTGTAGTTTGCCAATTATGACCATCAAACAATAGCAAAACTGTCCACAACTCGCTTTGGATCCTTATGAATTGCATAACCAAACCTTACTTTCTTGCCTACTCCTTCACTAGTATGTCAAAAGCTGTATTTCTTTTATATATAAATAAAGTCAAAACAAAAGGATTATAAAACTTCAATTCTAGCAATCAAAGTGCATGTAAGTGAACCACCGACTTTTGTATGCTCTTGTTAGCATGTCTCTTTTCCATATCTGAATTTCTCCGGTGATTATTCCGGCTTTGTCACGATGGCTACTACTGATCTACAGACATCCCTTGCAGAAGAGGAGGAGGAGATTTTAGCTTTCAATATCAACCTTGATGAACCACAACAGACTTATGAGTGGTGTTTGGTGGGAACGTTTTTAACCTATAACTCCATAAACTTCAATGCTATGAAAATGGTTCTTGCAAATACCTGGCATCCGTTAGGAGGGGTCTCTATATCTGAGTTGGGTGCCAAGCGATTTTTATTTCGGTTCTACAACAGTGTGGATTTCAACAGAGTTGTGGAAGGGGCGCCGTGGTCGTTTAACAAACACTTGCTAGTTTGGCATAAAATTGAGGAACAACAGGATCCTTTACACGTTCCACTGCTCCATATCAATGTTTGGGTGCATGTTAAGGGACTAAAGCCAGGTTTTTACAGAGAGGAGGTAGCTAGATCTCTCGGCAATTTCATTGGTGAGTTTATTTCTTATGACTTGAAGTTCAGAGCACAAAGCACTGAATCAGTTATGCGGATTAGAACCAGATTTGATATTCGCACTCCATTAAAAAGGAAGAAGAAGCTCGTGGATGCCAAAGGGGAAGCCTTCTATGTCTATTTTAGTTACTTTCGTGTCCACATATACTGTTACCTTTGTGGAATCATTGGCCACATCGATGCTTTTTGTGAGAAACATTTGTTTACTAAACTAGAAGATATTCGGTTTGATTGGGATGACAGTCTTCGCGTCTCCGACCGGCGTGTGTTGGTTTCCGGCAGTCCATGGTTGCGTGAAGAAAGAGGGCTGAGATTTGAGGCGGGATCTTCGGGAAGCAATAAATGCATGGGCATTGATAAGGAAGATATTCTGACATCACGTCAATTTCGTCAATCTTTATTTGGTGTTGACTTGGGAACAGCTAGGGAGGCTACTGGTGTGGGTATGATGGAGACTGATTTCGGTGAAGATGTGGTTGTGGGCCTGGCTGAAGAATTAAAGAAGAGGCCCAGGAGTGGTATATTGACCACAAATGATTTTTTCCCTAATACGACTACCCCTGCTGCCGTTTCTCACCTTAAGGATTCTGCAGGAGGTTCTAACGCTGGAGTTCATTCTTCAACGTCAAAATTAGCGGCTGATCTCGCAAAACCGCGGGACAGCCAACAACAATGATTCTCATCAGCTGGAACTGCCGAGGAATTGGTAACCCTCGGACAGTTAATGCTCTTAAAGATTTATCTTTAAGTTACCGACCACATGTTTTATTTTTAATTGAAACAAGGATGCATGCACAGAGAATGGAGGAGGTGAAGCTTTTAATTGGTTTTGATAATTGTTTTTGTGTTGACCGGATTGGTATGGGGGGTGGTTTATGTGTTCTTTGGAAATCTTCTGTTGCTCTTACGATAACTTCATATTCCACTAATTTTATTGACTGCTGCATTAAGGAAGACAATTTATGTTGGCGTTTTACTGGCTTTTATGGGTATCCAGAGGCGCATCGTCGTCGTTCATCCTGGAATCTTATTCGAACACTGGCAAACAATAGTTCCTTACCTTGGCTTTGTACAGGGGATTTTAATGACATTGCTGCTGACTTGGAAAAACAGGGAGGTCCACCTAAACCAAATTTTCTCTTGAATGGTTTTAAATCGGCTCTTGATGATGCTGGTTTAATTGATTTGGAATTAGCTGGTTATTTTTACACTTTTGAAGGTACTAATCCTAATGGTGATCGTATAAAAGAAAAATTGGATAGGGCTATGTCTAATGATCGTTAGGCAACTTTGTTTCCGAATGCTATTGCGACTACACAAATTACTCCAGTATCTGATCATATCGCAGTGGTGATTGATTTGCAGCCAAATGAGTATCATAATTCTGTTCGGCCTTTCAGGGTGGATAACTCATGGTTAGTTGAAGATGAGTTGGAATTAGTTGTACGGAGGGGTTGGGAGGAGTCAGTTAATTTGAACTTCATAAGCAGACGTGATGCTCTTATTTTTGACGTTAATCGGTGGGGTCGAGCTAGAAATCGGGAATTTTGGAAACGCAGGAATCTGATTGTGCGACAACTTGAACTCGATAGAGATTTGTATGGTGGGTCTCGGTCGGCACGACTTAAAGAGGAATGGAATAAAATACTGCTTACGGAAGAAATTCGGAAGAAGCAACAGGCTAAACTCTTCTGGTTTAAATATGGCGACAAAAATTCCAAATATTTTCATAAGCAGATTAAAGGTAGGAGGAATATTAATAGAATTAAAAAGCTTAAAAAAAGTGATGGTTCTGTTACGTCTAATCATGGAGAGATGGAGGTGTTGGTAAAAGATTATTTTTCTGAGCCTTTTCAGGCTGAGAAGCAACCGAATAGAAGCAGTTTCTTGAGGTTATTTCAGAAAAGGGTGACTGATAGTGATGCAGCGAGTTTGTTAGCTCCATTCCGGAAAGATGAATTTCGAGAGGCTTTATTCAGTATGCATCCTGACAAGGCTCCTGGACTTGACGGCTTAAACCCGGCCTTCCTTCAAAAGTACTGGCATATTATGGGGGATGCTATTGTTTTGAATGCTGTGGATTGGTTGCAGCGAGGTATTTTTCCTTCTGACCTCACTTTAACAAATATTGTGCTTATTCCGAAAATTCCTGTTCCTGAAACTGTGAAAGACTTTCAACCTATAGCCTTATGTAATGTTATATATAAAATTGTCTCTAAAGTCTTAGCGAATAGGCTTAAGAAGGTGTTGCCTCATATTATTTCTGTGAATCAGTCTGCTTTTGTGCCTAACCATTTGATCACTGATAATGTTTGTGTGGCGTTTGAGACTATACATAATTTGAAGAATAGGAGATGTGGGGATCTGGGTTATTTTGCTTTGAAAATTGACATCAGTAAAGCTTATGACAGAGTTAATTGGGATTATTTGTCTGATGTGATGCATTGTTTGGGATTCCCTGCTGCCTGGATTCAGTGGATGAGTATGTGTTACTCAAGTGTCAGCTATTCTGTGTGTTTGAATGGGATTCCTGTTGGTCCTATCAGTCCTGCTAGAGGTCTCCGTCAAGGGGACCCTATTTCTCCATACCTGTTTTTACTTTGTGCTGAAGGTTTATTTGCTTTATTTCGAGATGCGGAGGAGCGGCGGTTGATTCATGGATGTAGGGTTGGTAGAGGTTGTCCTCGAGTTTCACATTTGTTGTTTGCGGATGACTCTATATTTTTCTTTGAAGCTAATGCTCATGAAGCTACAATGGTGAAATCAATTCTCTTGGACTATGAGGCGGGATCGGGACAGGCGGTAAATTTTCAAAAATCTAGTACTTTATTTAGTCCCTGTGTTTCGCAACATACTGTAGATGACATTTCTAATATCTTGGGTGTGAGGGGTTCTATTGGGGATAGCTTTTATCTTGGTCTTCCTTCTCTTATAGGACGTGATAAAAAGCAAATATTCTCTTTTATTAAAGACAGGTTGTGGAAGAAATTGAATAGCTGGAATAATAGATTTTTGTCTAGAGCCGGTAGAGAGGTTCTTATTAAATCTGTTGCTCAGGCTATACCAGCTTATTGTATGTCAGTTTTCTTGTTGCCCTCTACTTTGTGTCATGAGCTACAGGTTATTATGAATCGCTACTGGTGGAACGGGAAGAAAGAACAAGGCAGAGGTATTAACTAGCTTTCATGGGAAAGGATGTCATTTTCTAAGCAGCAAGGTGGTATGGGTTTTCGTGATCTTCGGCATTTTAATTTGGCTATGCTTGCTAAGCAGGGATGGCGGTTATTACAGGCGAAAGATACTCTTTTTTACAGAATTTTCAAAGCTAAATATTTCCCGAGAGGGGATCTTTTCAAAGCTCAAAAGGGTAATAATCCGAGCTTTGTGTGGTCGAGTATCTTTGCTTCTATCAATTTGCTTCAGCAAGGGGTGCGTTGGCGTGTTGGTGATGGTAGAGGTATTTATGCTGCTTCGGATCCTTGGATCCCTAAGACTGACTCTTTTCTTGCGGAGGATGGGACTCGATTCATTAATCCTGTGACTAGAGTTTGTTATTTTTTTGTGGATGGTGAGAAAAGGTGGGATGTAGGCAAGTTGATGACTTCATTTTCTGCTAGAGATGTGAAGGCTATTTTGTCTATACCTTTATCTATTCATATGGTGGAGGATGTGGTTTTATGGCATTATGAGAAGCGTGGGGTGTATACGGTTAAATCTGGATATCATGTTAGTATGGGTCTGGTACGAGGTAGCCAGAATGTTGGGAATCCACGGTTATGGACACGTATTTGGAGCCTTAATGTCCCTCCTAAAATAAGGGATTTTTTGTGGCGGGCTTGTAGAGATGCCCTCCCTACAAAATCTAACCTTGTAAAACGTGGTATAGCAGTTAATGATCTTTGTTTTTTCTGTCCTTCAAGAGAAGATGGTGACCATGTGTTATGTCATTGTGTTCGGGCAAATGCTTGTTGGAGTTTACTTGGTTTTAATATTCCCAGTGTGACTGCAACTTTTATTGATTTATTCATGCAGTGTTGGGATGGCCTTGGACAACAAAAAGCCGAACTACTGGCTTTTCTGGCTTGGCATTTATGGAAGGCAAGAAATACATTTTGCTGGTCGGCAAAATTGGTGCAACCCATCCAGATTGCCTGTATAGTTTCTACCCATTGTATGGAATGGCATTCTTTTGATAATTTAAATGTAGCTACAAGACAAATACTTTTCCATGGAAATGGGCCAAGTGTGGGGCCATGTGTCAACTTGAATAATGTTAGTTGGCATGCATTTTGTGATGCTTCACTATTTCAAAGCGAAGATGTAACAGGTGCTGCGGTGGTGTTTGAGGATAGTGAAGGCAGGTTCTTACAAGCTGTGTCTACTCATTCTGCAGGATGCAAACAGCCTGCTACAGCTGAAGCTTTGGCTCTTCGTTCTGTTCTACTTTTTATTGGTAATCATTATCAGTCTAGTGGTTATATTTTTGTTGATTGCCAGGTTTTATTTTGTGCTTTGAATTCTAAAACTTTAGATCTTTCGGAATTTGGGGTTATTGTGAAAGATTGTAAGCAACTCTTAGTTGATAGGCCGGATATTCAGATTAGAAGGATTCTGCGTACTATGAATGGTGCTGCTCATTCCCTTGCTAGAGCATCCATTCGCTTTTTACCACTTTGTATTTGGGAGAGTGTCCCTGATGTTCTCCTTTCCCACTACATTTAATAAAATAGTGGCCATTTTCTCTTCAAAAAAAAAAAAAAAAAAAACAAAAGGATTATAAAATAATTTAATGTAGATTAACATATAATCCTGTATATTAACAAAAGATAATATCAAATATTGCTTAAATCAAAATTCATGCAGAACATCATTGTAATTGAACATTTGTTATCCCATTTGGAAGAGCTTTACAATTGTTTACAATAGAACCAAATTAGGAATAACATTTGTTAGCTAGTTTATCATTTCTTCCCTTCCAAATTTCACCTAGCAATTATCAGAATTCACCATCTCCTCTGTTAAAAATTTTCCTACCCACTCTACTCTCCGACCAGAATTTCTGAATTGTGCGGATTTAGCTACCAACAAGATTCATAAGAGACCCAATAGTTTGAGATTATTAAGGATTAATTGTTGTTCTTGTAATGAAGTATCTCAATTAAACATTACGTTTGAATTAATCATAATCAAAATCAAAATTGAACATATGATTATCAGTAAACCTGCCTAACAGACATGCGAGCCCCCTTTCTTATTTTACCACCCACCGCCACCGGCCGTACACAGTGTTTCCGTCGTAGAAAAGAGAACGTTCCGTCGACTACCTTACAAACAGGCATCGGAAACCGGCACGACGGACACAAATGGCTATTCTTAAGCCACCTAACAATACAATCTCCATGATAAACATGCAAGCACGGCATTCTCCTAATCTCTTCTCCACCTTCAAATTCTTTCAAACAAATCGCACACATGAAGTCCTTCTCTTCCCCCGCCTTACACGGCCAAAAACAACCTTCTCCCTCAAAAACCATCCTATCCAACTCTCTAACAGACTTCTCCGTCGCCGGCAGATTCAGGGATATTACTGCGCCGCCAGGCAACAGTCTTTCCCATGCTAGTTGCACGTCGAGATTATATTCTTGCACCCAAACAACCCTAAGAGACATGATAATGGGTATAACATCAAAGCCATCGTTGCAAGGATCGCTGGCTACGGACTTTGCTTTGACGGAAACGATTTTTATAATAGATTCCATTTCAGGTTCGGGTATTAGGGCTTGGGAGAGGAGGGCAAACATGGTGTTCTTTACTTTATCTTGGTCCAAAAGAAGACAACGTGGTAGACTGAAAGGAGGTTTCTTATCGGATTTTAGGTTCATATGGTAGTAGAAAGGAAGATACTCTACTTCATAGTTGACAGTGAAGGTGACGGAGAACAGAGGATGACTAGGTTGGCGGGTACGGTGTTGGTGTTGTGGTTTTTGCAGCTGACATAATTGAAAGGAGTAGCGTTTAGTTAGGGTTAGGGTTTGGTCGCTCATATTTCTTTTCTAATTTCTAGGAGAAGAGAAGTTCTGAAGTGGGAATTTTTAAGTCAAGAAAGAACTGATTCTTATATCAATGGATCTTGGAAGTCGGTGTTCGCGTCGATGTAACTTGTAAACCAAGGAAAAGGTTATTAACAATAAAAAATAAAAATAAAAAAGGTTAATGAAGATGACATGTAGAATTTGTAATTTTTTTAGAAGTATACTTTTAGATATAAATAATAATTCTTAATTTCATATATAATTATTATGTGAAATTACTCAAAACATGATAAATATAAATATAATAAGCTATTTAATTATCATACTCACTACACTCAAATATAAAATTGAGACTTCCTTGAAAAAGAAATAGATCCCTGTTCTTGATTAGAAAAAAAAGAAATTCTTGAAATAAAAAAAAAATAGAATTTTTGTTCTTGCTTCTTGATTTGCAAGATATGAGAGAAAAGGAGGCTTTGAAGTTTAAGTGGTTTTTGATTTCAAAGATTTAAACGATATAAAGTTCTTAAAAAGAGAACAACGTTTTTTGTTCTTGCTTCTTGTCAGCTTCTAAGTTTAGATTACAAGTAGGTTTTCCGACTTTTGATTCGGTGGAGAGAGAGAGAGAGAGAAAGAGAGAGGTGCAGAGGGATGAAAAAGAAATATTACACTAAATAACATTTAGTGTTTTTCACTATATTAAAATATTATTTTAATTAATTATAACGTTCGGTAATACAATATTTATTTTAGCATTTAAATTTCGATATACATTTTATGAAACGTTATATGACGCATATATTATCGTTTGTCTTTGGCTTGTGTTCCATACAATATCAATATTTGTTCATATACACTCTTTTGTTGTCATCATTTTATATTAAACAACTAATAAAATAATTAGTATTTTTTTTACATAATATTTTTATTCTAAACCGCTATATAAATAGCTAATCAGTAATAATTAATATTTAATAGCTAATAGCTTACAACAGCTAATAACTATTAGAACAACTAAAATTATCAAATAGGGTATAAGGTTTATTGTTTCAAATCTAAAATGCAATCTTGTTCTTTTTTTTTTTTTTTTGCTAAATGCTTTTTGTTGCTATGAATTCATTATCTAATGTTTATTTCCTTTTTTGGAAGAAACACACAATTCATTAATAAAAAAAAAAAAAATACACATATAGCTAATCTTTCGTAAGTGCTAACCATGAGCCCCTTTTCACCTTACAATGAAATTTATCTCCAATCGCTATACAGTGTCCTAAGGCTATTCAGATAATTAGCTAATTAGCTTTTTACCTTAATACGCTGATCGAGACTGGACACTCCTTGACCCATAAAATTTGAAATCCTTCCCATAAAGTTAAATTAGGTTATGCCCTTGAATAGGACTTGTTGGACTGAACATCCAGATGATAGTCCATATTGAAATGCAGTGGCAATACCAGTGAACTGAACAATAACTAAACAGAGTTTGTACCTGTTTTGATATGATATTATAATTTAAAGATAAAATGATTTAATACTTGAGATCGATGCAACCAATGCTAAAAAGTTAAGTATAAAGTAATTAACTAGCTAGACCCCTTATGTACTTTTTGTGGATATGATATTTAGATAATATGAAAATTTTAATACGAGTAAAAATGAAATTAAAATGAAAATCCAAATATACAAAAATCATCAACATATCTGAAATCAAATGCAATACAAAATCAACAAATCCATCACTAAAATCAAAATGAAAACCCAAATCATCAAAATATTAACTGGGACTTTCTTGAAAAAGAACAAATTTTCATGGTTCTTGATTTGCAAAATTCAAAAAAAAAAAAAAAAAAAAAAAACAAAGGAATTCTTGAAATTTTTTTTTTTTTCTTACTCTTTATTTCAAGATCAGAGGAAAAAGATAATTCGGAGAATAAGTGACTTTTTATTGGCAAGATTCAAAGGAAATAGAGTTCTTGAAAAAAGAATTTTTTTTTTTTTCCTTGTCGCTTCTCGTTTTGCATGATTAGAGGGGGAAAAAAAAAAAGCTTTTAAGTCTAAAAGCGGACTTTTGATTTTTGATTTTGAGTAGCATGACCATCGATTGGGTTCAAATTAGAATTGAACCAAAACCAAATTCAACTGTAAATGGACCAAAACCAAAAATGAATTACCAGTTCAAATCGGGATGGCAATGGGTAGGGTTAAAATCAGGTAGTACAATATCCACACTCAAACCTAATCTCATCCTCAATCCCATACCCTTTCCAATATCCTATCGGATAGGGAATGCTAATACCCATCCTCAAACCCAATAAGTTTGGATATACTCATGGCATCCATTATTTAGGGGTATTCCTTTAGTCGTTGATTCATATATTTTTAAAAATTAAATTATATTGAATTAAAAATTAAAGTATTTAGATTTATATGATACATAAAAAATATAAAAATAAATTAATATACAAATATATGTTAACCAGAGGGTAGGGGTTCATTAAACCGGAGGGTTAACCAGATTCA
Organism: Jatropha curcas; assembly: GCF_041381405.1. Lineage (NCBI taxonomy): Eukaryota > Viridiplantae > Streptophyta > Magnoliopsida > Malpighiales > Euphorbiaceae > Jatropha > Jatropha curcas. The sequence continues at coordinate 7,111,206 of NC_143159.1, forward strand.
ATACGGTTCAACCAGATTTTTATATCTAATATTTAAATATATTTTTTTAAAAAATTAAAAATATAGAATTCATAAATATGAAATAATTTTTACAAAAAAGGATAAAAAATTATATATGATAAATCCTTTAACTTATATAGCCTAATAATATATAAATATAAAGCGTAATTTAATAAAACTTTTAACTAATTATAATAATACACAAAACAACATTTTGATTTAGTTTGGATTAATATAACAATAAAATAAATTTATTATTACTATTTTATAATAATAATTATTATTAGTAGTAGTAGTATTTTACCAATAATATTATTATTACTCTACCATTACTATCGCTAATTAAAAAAAGCTTGGCTAATAAAAAGTTGAAGCATTGAATATGGGATGCAGTGTTAAAGAGTGGGCTTTGTTTCACAAAAAAGAACTTATGTTGAATGGTTGATCAATACCCAAGACACTCTCTCTGACTGTTGATAAATACCCATGAGAGAGAATTTTTCAAGCATAAATTGCAGTCCGACCACCGGGAGGTGAGTCTCACTGCTGGCACCAGACGAAGCATCTCACCGATCTTCTTCAGGCAAAGGTGGTCTGGCCACCGTCCGCTTCCGGAGCAACCCACACGCTCTAATCTTCTCTTTTCGTTTTTTTTTTTTTTTTCATTTGTTTGTTTGATCTGAACCGTAATAATAACTCAAACCGAATTGCCGGTTCTTATCCGATTCAAGTTGAATCTGAGTGATTTTTTTTGCCTCCCGTTTTATGTACCTTGGACCGGACCGCAATCCAGTTTCTAGTTAAACTGGTTGGACTGGCCAGTCTGATCCGATTTTTCAGAATCATGGTTTGAATAGTGGTAAATTAAAATTTTAATTCCAAACTTGTTGTTGCTATCATAATATTTCACTCAAATGTAGTGCTAATAGACCCTCCAAATTTTAAAATTTTCCGGTTTTTGGAACCGAAATCGTCGGTTCAATACTGGTGAGAACCGGAAATAAAACCATGAGGAACCGAAACCAGGGGTCTGCGGTTCGGTTCCAATTCCAACTTTTGAGGAACTGTGAACCGATAGTTCCAAGAATCGGTCAGAACTAGTGGTTCCATCTGGTTTCAATAATTTTTTTATTTTTTTAAATATTTTTGTGAAATCTCAAAATTAACTTTGCTAACAACTATATAACAACTAGTTTTAAGGATATTTATGTAAAATTAATTTTTTAGATTTACTATAAATACCCATTTCATTTAAAAAAATAAATTAAGTTCAAACCCTTTTTCTAAAAAAAAAACGTTCAAGCCTTTTTTTAATTTTTTCTTTAAGTTTTTTCTAAAAATTATTTCATAAATATTTAAATTTTAAATTTTCATTAAAAAAATATTCACAAACTTGTGATTTTATAATGCCGAAAAATTAATAGGAGAACTGGCTGGAACCGTTGATTTGGAATCATTAAGAAATCAAAATTGAAACTGTCACCGTTCAGTTCCAAATCGTAACGATTCTGGTTCTAGATTTTTTAGAACCAGAACCGTTGATTCCAGAACCGAAACATATGTTGTTGATTATCAGTAAAAATCACTATACATTTGGCTTTTCGTGAACGAATTTAATGATCTTCCGCTATATCTAAACTTATTAGGTTTTTTCATTATTTGTAACAATTCTTTACTTAGGTGGTTGAAATATTCCTATTTTATATTTATTCGTTTACGAGCTTTTTCAAATAAATAAAATAAGTGAGTGGTTTCGGAACCGTGGCCTTCTTGGGAGAGAAAGTAAATTTGATAGAGGAAGAAAAGGAAGAAAGAGAAAAAAAAGAAAAGGAAGAGAGAGATTAAACTGATGTGGAAATATGAGTCAGATTACAAAATACATGCGACAAATCATGTAACCCTCCGGTGAATGGAAACTATTGATTCCGGCCAAAGGTATTTATCATTACATAAATTGAAGATTACATACTTTTACATTGTAAAATGAAGTCGATATTCAATCACGTGTATACCCATATAACTTAGGTCTTTATAGTGAAAATAATCCAAACAAATATATTGCATTCGTTAGGTTTAATTGATTCAACTCAGGTTTAATGAATTAATAAAATGTAAATTTTTGCTAAATTATTTTGCTAAATTATTTTTATTATTTATTATGTTTTTTATTTTATTATTTATCAAAATTATCATATATTAAAATTTAATTATTATGATATTTGAATACTTTAACAAATTTATGAATTTTAATTCACAAGTATGATTTGATAAAAATATTAATTTTTACTCCCTTGGTTTTGTCAATTTACTATAAAATTTATTGGAAAGGACGGAATATTTAATATAAAATATTTAATTAAATTATGATTCAATTCCGATGTGGCTACTGTACAGATGACCGGACGGATCTGAAAACCTTGACCAAAGCTATAATTTGCGAGTGGATCACTCAAAACAGAATGTATTTGTACCGTTTCTCTTGTTCGTCTCCCTTTCTCTCAAACGAAGTGTACAGTATAGTTTAAACCGAAAAGCCCACTATAGTCCACCAAGAAGAAGAAGACCAGAAACCAATAGCCGCCACCGGCCACCGGTATGGATCCTCCTCGGCCTTCTTACTTCCACCAGACCAGGTACGCCCATCAACCTCCCGCTCCTCCTCCACATCATCATCCTTTTCCCAATAACCCCAATATTTACGCTTCCCACCACTCTAGCCTCCTTGCTGCTCTACCTCCGCCGTCGCTCCGTCCACAAGCTCAACAACTACCGCAGCCACCACTACCATCATTCCGTCCTGTCCCTTCTCCGCAGCCTTTCAATTCCCAAAATTCTCAATTCAATTACAATCCTAATAACTTTAGCCCCAGTAACCACCCTGGATCAACACAACACCCCGATTTTCATAAATTTACTCAATCGCCTAGGGTTTTGCACCAGAAACCTTTTGATGATGAGCTTCCGCGTCGATTGCCCGATTATATTAGAGAAAACCGATCCGATTTGAGGGAACCACCGAGGGTTTTGCCTGATAGATGGTCAACGAGGTCGATCTCTCATGCTAACTTGGATCCAGATTCATATCGCCGCCAATTGGATAATCATCCATTTTCTCCTATGAAGATTAGGCACGATTTAGAAAGTAATTCTAGGTTTATTGAGGAACACAAACAAAGGGAAGAACTTTTATTGGTTCGTGGTGATGACAATTATCATCGTCGCAATCAATTTGGATCTACTTCAGATAGGACATCGAGGGATTTTCAAGTGGTTTCAAATCGAATGAATCACAGTTCACTTTATGAGAATCTGCGTGGTTTTTCATACGATGGTCAGTTGAATGAGAATCAGAGAAGGGTTCATGAAAGAGAGGTTAATGAAGATATGCTTGATTCGTTTATTGATATTGGGAGTAATCAAATTGGTGACCCTGATGGAATTCGAGTTGGATCCGTAAAACGTGAGCATTATAGGTGCAGAGAAGCGAATGCAGAATTGGAAAGGCATAATAACAAGGGAAGTAGAGAGGGTAGTTATGAGTTTAGTCGCACTCCAAGGAAGCAACAACAGAAAAAGAGTGTTCTACTTAGGATTCAAAAGCCTAGCTATAGGAATAGGGAAGATGATAGGGTGCATTATTCGGGTTATTTTGATGATAGCAAATCTAGTTTTAGAGGAAAGGATCAGAATTTGTATGCCGACCATGATATGGAAGAGCAAGTGAGAGTTGGAAGTCCTGTAGAGCTTGATGTGTCTTTCAAGTCCAATTCACTGGTTGCTAAGGCTATTCTAACGCCTGCTTCAAATTCTGCTGGTGTTTCTGATTCAAATTTGACCCCTAAAAATGGAAAGGTAAGGAAATTGTTGGTCCTTAATAAGGATAGTGCATGTAGTTCACCACTAAAACCCAATGAAGGCACTGTAAAATTGGACAATGCATCCGTAACAAATTATTCTGCCGGTTCTGATGACGACCTAAAACAGTTGAAAGAGGAAGTTCCAGTTTCTGGTACAGGCGACATGCTTGATTCTAGTTCACTGCCAGGCTCCAGCAGGGCTAAAGTATCCCCTGCAAAGAGTAAATTGGAGAATTCTAGTGCGGATACTTTGTCAAATAAGAAGGAAACTAATGTTGTTTCTGGTAAAGCATTTTCACTAAAGGCTGGAAAGAAGAAAAAAATAGTGAAGAGAGTAGTGAAGAAAGTTGTAGATCCTAATCTGAGTTCATCAATTTCACAGCGAATTAAGGAGTCTAACGAACCTGTAATTGCAGATGGCTTTGTTCATGGTCAACCTGCATCCTCTGAGCCTGAAAAGGATGCTGCTATAGCTTCATTTGACATCGTTAATTCACAGCCTTGCTCAAGTGAGATGACTGTGATGCCCGAGAATGATAAAGTGGAGAGATTTGCTAAGGCCATGACTCTTGAGAATGGAACAAGTGATAATTCTGGTAGATTATGTGTACCTGGTACCAAGAGAAAGTGGAACCGTTCAACTTCTCCTTTGGGTTCTTCAAGTCATGAAGAAACCAAAATTAATGATAATATTACAAATGGTATTTCTGCCAACAATATGCATTTAATCTCTGAAACTGGCAAGCATTATACTAAATCGATAGGTGAAAATACTATATTTGATATTCATAGTGTTGAAGAAGCCAGCCAGCAGCTTTGCCGGAACAGAGATTTGTCCTTGCCAGAGAATAATGCACCTAGTGGATCTCCCAAGGTTTTGCTTTCTTCTGAATGTAATGCTAGTTTTGGTTTGTTAAATCCAGGAAAAATTAAAACTCCTGCAAGTTTATGTAATACAACATCAGGGGATGGGCATAAAAATTGTTTAGTTAATTCACCACGGAGAAATACTGTTTCTGACGATCAAACAACTGATGTTGGTTGTGAGCAGCCTTTTAAAAGTAAAGGTAGTCCATCCGGCAAAAATGGTATACCAGACCAATTTCTAAATGCTAGCTTATCTGCAGGAAGTGATGAAATTCTTTTGCAATCAAATTCAGGTGAATTGGAAATCCAGAATGCTACCACATCTGCAAGCAGCTCCAGTGAAGGGGTAGGGACTGTTATTAGTTCTGACAATAGCCATACTATTGCAGGAGAAATTAATTTTTCCAGCCATGGGACTAGTGGCTATATTCACAATCAGCCATCTCGGGATAAGTTTACTACATCACTTAAGGACGTTTCCCTAGGAAGATCATTAAGTTGCATGGTTTCTGGGGGTGGTAGCAAGGAGAATACACCTAACCTTACAGAGAGTAAGAAAAATGTTGAGACACCTGAGTTGGATTTGTCAAGGCCAGAGGGAAATGACATGTATTTAGAGCCTGTAAATATGGTTAGGCCGGGTTGTTGGGTAGATACAACATTAAGACTGTCTTTCAAAAATCCTACTCCAACAGAATTTACAGTTTCGGGTGATGGCTGTGGCAATGTTGGCTTGCAATCTTGTACTGATGGAGTGACCTCTTTTCCCAAGAAAAATTCAACAGATAGTGGCAGCATAAATGATGTTTCTTCAAGTGGTACTTCACCACAGAATACAAAGAAAAGGAAATTCTCTGATTCTCAATTGGAATTGACTTGTCCAGTGGCATCTGATGTGAAAGAGGGACCTGTAACTATTTGTACTTCAGTATCAGGTGTAGAAGTGCCTTCTAATTCTTGCAATGGTCTAATGCAATCAGAAGCAGAAGCCAGGGTGTCTGTCTTGCATCCTTTCTCTGATTCTGGTCCCCCATATTTGCAGAGGGAGATCACTACATCTGGTGATCATCCTTCAGGAGAAGGATATCGGAGCACTGCAGCTTCACTCAAAGATGCCATTGGAGATGGTGGTTTGAAGGGAACTCATTCTTGTTCAGCTGCTGTGGAACTGGAAATTCCAGTAGTGCAATCCCTTTGTCTATCGCGATTCGAATGTGAGCAGATAGCAGGTGTGACTCCAGTTATGCCTGGAAGTAGTCCCCAGAAAAACTCTATTTGTATAGGATGTGAGGTGAGAAAAATGAATGTAGATTCGGAGCAAGCTATTGTTGACGGTGGGACCACTAAGTGTGTATTTCCTTCAGAACTTCAGTCGCCAGACTTGGATGGCATGGATGTGGAGAATGACAGTTGTCATCATGTGAAGAATGATTTACCTTCTGTGTTGAACTATTTATCTTCATTAAGAGATGGCACTGGAGTTTCTACTCCCCGCTCCAGCAATGAAGTTATAGGGCTTGTGCCTGATACATTATCTGATATGAATTCTCTAGAAACATTGCCTGATTTCCCAAGCACATCACACGACCAACTTTCCATTGAAAAGGTTGGCGGGCATGATGAAAACATTCTTGGGAAGACTGCAACACAGGGTGGTTCTAATATATCTGCTCTCACTTCTGGTTCACCGAATACTGAAAACAATTTAAACTCAGATCATGGGGTAGAAAATGATCACTTATTTAGCAGGAGGATTGCATCTTTGCCATCACAAGCTTCTAGAAATAGCACTCAAATTCTGACTACGTTTAATGGAGAAAAATATGGGAGAAAGAACCAGCTTACTCATGCAGTTTCTAGGATTTATCCAGGTCGCCCATCATTTGGTTTTACTGCAAAAAGTACACCATCTTCAACCCACATCTCAAAATCCCGAACATGGCATCGAACTGATAATTCTTCCACTTCTGCTTCTCCCGGAAACAAGGTTATCTCAAGCACTGTTCCTGCACAAAGGCAATTGCCTAAAAAGATGACAAAGTTGCTAGGCACCTCTTACATTCGCAAGGGTAACAGTCTTGTCCGAAAGCCTATTCCAGTGACTGGTCAATTCCAGGGGTCTAATATCTTGAGTTCTTCTGTGCCTCGGTTGAATTCTTTGGGAACAGATGAAGTGAAGAATGATGGACCTGACACCAGAACTACTGTTGACCCACCAAATTTTGTGAGAACAGGAGGGCATGCTTCTTTTGAGAGGCCCAGAACACCACCATTACCCAGTGCCACTAAAATGCCCAATCATGCTACTAATTCTTTTGGGGATCTGATATCTTCCTCATTAGCACAGCCTCTTCATGATTGTGCTGCTGAAATTGCACCAGATCCTATGACATCCCCAGAAAGTAAGAATGTACTAAAGTCTTCTGAAGATGTGATAAAAAATGTAGAAAATTCTATGGTTCAAACTGGCCAAATTAACATTTTGGATTATAATAATGAGACAAATGATGGGAATCTGGTTTCTTCAAACGTCAACAGTATAAAATATGTTAAGCAAAAACTAAATCAGTTGGTTGCAACTTCAAATCCTCATTCATTGTCTGTGAACCATGCCCACAATATTCCAGCCATACCCTCTGATAGCTATTACAAGAGGAGGAAAAATCAGCTTATTCGGACTTCACTGGACAATCAGGTCAAGGTGGCAGTTGGCATGTCTGATGAAAGCGTAAATTCTGAGGGGAAATCTCTTCATAGTATTTCTTCCAGCCAAAGTCTGAATAAGAGAAAATTGCGTAAAGGTGTGTTTGTTGAATTCAATTTTGGCAGAAGTTTGCATCATAAATTTAAGAATGAACTGTCTAAATAAATAGCATTGCTTAATTTTCTAGACATCAAGTGAAATTGCAATTTCATTTTGTTTGTGTGTGCACTTGCTGGTATAATACATGCATCTACCTTAATCTTGTGAAAATATGTTGTTTGGATTTAAAACAATTGCACCAACGTATTTGGTTCTAGTTTTTGGTTTTCAAATTTAGTTTGGAGATCTTTATTTGTATCTGCTTAATTGTATTGTGCTCAAAGGCCCTAGTTATCTTTATCTTCAACCAATACAATATGAAAATTAAAATTCTAGCTATTAATTTTTGGACGATCTATTGAAGATTTAGCAAATCAGAACATTTAATTATGCATAGATTCTCTTCATGTGTAATGCCATCTTTTAATGTCCGCTTTAGCAGTTTTTATTGGTGGTGTTTTTGTTATGCATAGATTTATCTCTTAGGGCCAGCTGCAGCTTAAACGTAGTAGAGTCCAGTGAATGAATCCGGAGATGTCGTTAGGGTAAACTTGATTTGTTTTTTTTCGGGGTAGCAGTTTTAGTTGGGGGAAAAAAAAAACTTAAGTGGGTATCCATGTGCAGATGTAACAAAGACGCGCAAACCTTCAAAATTCTCTTTGGTCTGGACACTACGAAGTTCTCGGTTATCAAATGATGATGGTGGTTCATTGAATCGTCAGAAGGTCTTGCCTCACTTGTTTCCTTGGAAAAGAGCAACGTACTGGAGAAACTTCATGCCAACTTCAGTTGTCAGTTCTGGCAATAGTTCCTCATCTACTATTAGGTATAAGCAGCAGATGGTGGTTTCTTAATATTTCTGTAGATTTTATCAGTTTTGTTATGTTTGACGTCTTTGCCTGAAAGTTGACAAATTCTCTTTTTCTAGTAGGAAATTGCTGTTGTTGAGAAAAAGGGATACTGTTTACACCAGGTCAAAACATGGGTTTTCACTTCGAAAATCCAAGGTATTAGGTGTTGGTGGGTCTAGTTTAAAGTGGTCAAAATCACTGGAAAGGCGATCAAAGAAAGTAAATGAGGTTAGTGAGGCGGCAGACAAATGGGGACCTTTTCTTTTTCCTTTACCGCCAACCTTGACAGCTTTTAAAGTCTACTGATGTTTAAAACGGTTGTTACTATTAATTGTTTTTACTGGACTAGCAGGAAGCCACTCTAGCAGTTGCTGAAGCAGAGAGGAAGAAAAGGGAGCAGAGTGATGCTTCACGTGCCATTTCTGGGACAAAGAACAGAAATAGTTCTCGTAAGTCGGTTTATTGTATAGAGCTGCACCAGGTAGGCGGTGATCCTGGTGTGCATTTACAGTTTGCTCATCTTATCTTTCATCTTATGCAGCTCTATTTTTATTCTCTCATTCCACTGTAGGGTGTGCTTTTGTTAAGGATGTGTTATAATTATTCATTCTTTGGCAGGAGAACGGATATTCCGCATTGGTCCAGTTCGCTACAAAATGGATTCCTCAAGGCGGACTCTTCAGAGGATATCAGGTGGTTTATTCTTGAAATTTTTCACTCTGCGTATTTTCATTGTTTGGATTCTACATTTTTCAGTCTCTGTAAAAGTAGCAGAAAGCTAATTGAATGCATCTGATCTTTGGGCTCTTGGAGGCTACTAGAAAATGCATAATTTGCTGGTTGAATAGTCTCCCATGTTTAGATTGTGCCAGACATTCTTTCTGTTTTATATTTAAGGTGAAAGTAGGTTGTCCTTAAAGATTCTGCTGTTAACCTGTCCTTGAACGGAAAACTGTTTTGGGTTGGATGCTTGCTATTTTTGTTTTCTCATTCACTATAAAATTGGGATATATTATGTGGATCTTCTTCCTAGATTAAACTGCAGACTGAACGATTTTGGCTTAATGATAAATTTATTGTGAAAAGGATGACATTTAACTGTTTGATAGGTGTCAGAAGTATTAGGATCTACAACCTAAATTTATAATGAAAAGGACCCGATTGTCATGTTGCTTATAATCCCTGAGGTAAGGGGTTCAACAATGACATCAACCTCCCATTTCACTTTAATATAAGAGAGAAAGAGAGAGAGAGAGGGGAAAATAATAATAATTAGGTCCACTCATGCAAATTTATTGAGGAACAACATAAAATTACTATTCAACCCTGCATGTTTTCTCAGAGTTGGTTCTTAGAAATCCTTCGTGCTATGTTATTGAGGTTACTATCTGTACTAAAATTTCTTTTGATGCCACTGAATTGCAATTTAATTTATAGAAGGAATTTGCATTTCGAGTTTATGAATATTAGATCATTTGAACTTGATAGAGCTTGTGATGCAGTTTTGCTAATTAGATGTGTATGCCACTTAATTAGTCTGATGACCGGAACTAATGTTCAATGTAGATGACGGGTCGTCAAACTTTGCAGCTCTTCAAACAGAAAAGGATGCCAAGAGATCCTATGTTCCAAGGAGATTAGTGATTGGGAAACATGAGTATGTCTTTACTTTCATAGTCTTTGACCACATTTTATTTGCGAGTTTATTGCCGTTAATGCTAGAGAATAGTGTAAATCAGTGTTTTAGAAAAGACACCTTACAAGTCTTTGATTACCGAGTTAATTGAGTAGTAGCATATAAATGAATTCCATATTTGGCAGGTATGTTCGAATTGGCAATGGCAACCAACTTGTTAGAGATCCCAAGAAACGAACTCGGATTTTGGCAAGTGAGAAAGTTCGATGGAGTTTGCACACTGCTAGATCACGGCTGGCTAGAAAGCGGAAGTACTGTCAATTTTTCACTAGATTTGGAAAATGTAACAAAGATGATGGAAAATGTCCCTACATTCATGATCCCTCCAAAATTGCTGTATGCACAAAGTTCCTGAATGGTTTATGTTCTAGTGCGGACTGCAAATTGACTCACAAGGTTTGTAAAGAACATTGCCAAAGTATCTTGATGTTTCTTTGTTCAAAGAGACGGCTGACATTCTGATTTTTCTTGTGCAGGTCATTCCGGAAAGGATGCCAGATTGTTCTTACTTTATGCAAGGTGCTTTTTCTATACTTGCCCCCTGTTTAATTTATTAATGCAGGATCATGACAAATTCTCTTGTTAGGTCTTTGCACAAATAAAGATTGTCCATACAGGCATGTGCATGTGAATCCAAATGCACCTACCTGTGAAGGATTTTTGAGGGGATATTGTGCTGATGGTGACGAGGTATGTTTTTATTATTTGAATACAGTTAACTTAATATTAAAATATTCTAGCGAATGAGTCATTAACCACCCGCGAAAACCAAATACCAGCAAAAATACTTGGCCCACAACCAAGGAAGATGGCTTTATCAGTTGACCTTTATGGAAATTTTCAAAAGCATTGTGCTCTCTTGTTGTAATAGATATCTACATTATTTTCAAGCTAAACTTCCAGAATACTTGTCAAGAATATTTTTTCAATAGAGACTATTTTGAAGAAATTCTCTTGTCCGTCCAACCAAACCTTGGTGCTAAACCTGAGAACCGCATTAGGATGTATCAGTTTTGGATTCTCATCTCACGAGAGACCGTAAATAGGGGACAGAGCAATGTTATTTTTGAATTTATTGGTTCTGGGTCTGGTTCTCATCTCTTCCATAGTATTCTTTTATTCATGGCAAGGAACCAATGCCAATTCTATGGATTATTTACTTATTTCTCTTATAAACTAGGACATGTCTTAATGAGGGGGTTTTACACAATACATTCACCTTTTAGTTTGATGCATTTTCATGTGAATGTGCCAAAACCCAAAACAATTTTTTTCTGTGTGCTGAACCACTTCTTTGATAGGTATTTTGTTCTTGGTTGTTATCATGCTGGAACTGTCCACCCTGATTCATTTAGTTGACCTGATGTACCTTTTTCATGAAACTATAAGCTGATACCACCCAAAGCAGTGTTTTAGCTATAATTCTATTGAATGTGCTTCAAAATATTTTTCCCCGTTTGAATGTTTTTGTATTGTGCAACATTCACTGAATAGTCGATATTATTGTTATATATTGCAAAAAAGCAAGATACTTTTTTTTAATGCTATCGCATGATGACTTTGTCCTCTCTTCCTCCAACGTGTGCACACCTCACAAAATCTTTAGTGTGTGAAATTCAATAACTCTGCTATACAGTGTCGGAAGAAGCACAGCTACGTCTGCCCCACTTACGAAGCAACGGGATCCTGTCCTCAAGGATCCAAGTGCAAGCTTCACCACCCAAAAAACAGAAGCAAGGGAAAGAAAAGCAAGCAATCACGAGAGAAGAAGAAAGCCCAAGGACGATACTTTGGTTCCATGAATATAAACACATCTGATCCTGGACCTGCAGTTTCTGAAAAGCACTTGGTGGAAGATAATGATAACATAGGTTCTGAAGGAAGCATTGCTGATTATATCAGCCTAGATTTTAGTGGTGAAACTGCAGAAAGTACTAATATAGTGGAGGAGCAAACGTCCTTTAGGGATAGTGATCCAATGGAGTTCGAATTAGTTGATCTAGATGAGCTAATTAAACCAATTCGCATAATGAATACCTGAGGACACACCAATCTACAATATTTAATTAAAGCTTAAGTGCGAATCACTCAAGCTTGTGCCATGGAAGAATTGAGTTTGTCATGCATGAGGTAAACCTATTAAGCATATTTCTTTCTGATTTCTGGAATTGTAGATGGCATCATGCAATAGAAAGGCTTGGATTGGGATGGCACTGATTTGACGAGGTGACGCCTAGTGTTTGTGCATAGGATCTGTTCTTCAATTTTCTTTTTTCTTTTTTTTTCTTTTTTCTTTTACAGGAATACTAGTTGTTTTTGTTTTATCTTCCTAGGCTATATTATAGGGATACATTTTTTTTTTTTTTCCGTTTAATTTTTATCTACAATGTATATGAACTTCGAATAATTTAGAAATTAAACAAAATGATGCTGCAAAAGCATTTGGATTATTAGAATCAGAGCTTATTTTATCAACATTTGAAATGAGACACTTACTACTACAATATTTATTTCTCAACCCAAGCCTGTAACCTGTCATTGCTGTCATCAAAAGGTGATTAAACTCCATAAAGTTATTGTTGTACATCTCATTATTTAAGTTTTCAGTAGTTGATTAAGCTATATTACCAGGTAAAATATTACTATTGGTTAATCTGACTAAAAATTTTGAGTATTTGGGGACAAAAATGCCAGAAATGGTGGCAAGTCATTATCTGCGTTTCTTGGCCACAAATTTCTTTCCTTCCTACAAAAATATGTTTATCTTATCTACAAAATAGATGGTTCCAAAACAACTGGCCTTCTTAGAATTTCACAAAAATCAGTTCCTAAAGAGCAATATCGATAAAGAAAGCTAACAACAGAGAGTTGAAGAACTGTGATAACTCAGAATTGAGTTTATCTCAATAATAATACTGCAAAAATGGCATCAACATCATCTTACATGGCTTGTACAAAATTCTCCATGTTGAGTTGTGTCGGAGGGAAAAGAGGAGAAAGAAGAAAAAGGGTTTTCTCCGTTTCAGCTCAAGAGCAAGCAGAGGTCCAAGAAACACAGCAATTGAATACTGCACAAGGAGAAAAAGAAACGAAGCAGCAGGAGAAGGCGAAACAAGCAACACAGCCGAGGCCAGTGGAAAAGCAAGTGAATGTGAAGAGCAAGAACATGAGCAGAGAATATGGAGGACAGTGGCTTAGCAGCGTGACTCGCCATGTTAGAATCTATGCTGCTTACATTGATCCTGAAACCTGGGAATTCGATCAAACTCAAATGGATAAGCTTACCCTTCTCCTTGATCCTACTAATGAGTTTGTCTGGACTGATGAGACGTGCCATAAGGTCTACTCTTACTTCCAAGAGCTTGTGGATCACTACGAGGTCAGTCTGCCAAACATTTTAATTTGCATAGACTAAGGATTATAGTTTAATTAAAATCTTGATTGTAGCATCTCAATTTTGTAGAGCTTCAAGTTGCTTTTCAAAACTGTTTCCACTTTTCATTACTTTTAGAAAATATTTGTATTGCCCTTGGTAGACTAATTTTTTTAAAAAAGAAAAAAAGAAAAAAAAAACTAAAAGGAATTTGACTTGTGCCGTTTAAGTCAAGTTCTTTATCGTGAACTCAGTTAGGACTTGAGAAATAAGATTTAAGCTTGTACTTGTCAATGTGCCACTCTTACCATCCTGAAAAAAATTTGATTTAGTTTTTCCAGTTGCATATTCAATGATGAATAGAAAGCTACATACAGAGAGAAAAAATGTAATCCGTATGTTAGCACAACCTTGTTTCATCCTTTGATTCACTCTACTGGGTAACTGACACTTCCATCTGAAACCAGGGCGCCCCCTTGACGGAGTACACACTTAGACTGATCGGTTCAGACATAGAGCACTACATAAGAAAGCTGTTATATGATGGAGAAATCAAATATAACATGAATGCAAGGGTATTGAACTTCAGCATGGGGAAGCCACGCGTTCTGCTTAATAATGATGACCAGCTCCGAGATGCACAATGAACAACGTTCAAACAAAGTGGCTAGACAAAATATAGACATTACTATCGGGTATCAGATTGTGACTTGATCTGGTAAAACAGTTTTTTATATATATAGCCTTCTCCCCACAACATTCAACAAGTTGCATCACACTTTCAGCAAACAGAACTTGGCTCTTCCACATTGATGCCTTTTACACCGCGACAATAGCTGAATGCACAATCTTGTATCTGCCAAAATATTCTTTCACAAACTAGATTTCAGTTTCCATCTTTGTTGCTGCAATGGGAATTATAGAATTTTCGGTGGGAAAACTTCCAAACATGATGAGTCTGTCCAAGGTTTAAACTGTCCTTCATGCGCCAAATTCTGAATCATATGAACATCAACCAAATAGGTCAGCAAGTGCCATTACTGTAAACTGTACAAGATGTGAGTGGTTGCAGGACTTAACCCATATGTCTAGAATTTATTTCAAGGAAAGAAAAAAAGGCAAGAAAATGGAAAAACAGAAGTAAACTCAATGACTATAATTTACTTGACATGTAGATTAAAGACTAACCACTTCCAAATTACAGTGAATCAATGGATAATTTGGATTTGGTTGGATTCCATTCAAACAAGCATATATTAAAATTTATGCAAATGGAAAGGTCCTTTGTGGACAAAATGAAGTAAAATACTTACCTGCAACCAGTAGAAAAATCCACGCAAAAGATTCAAAATTTTAGACTTGTTAGATCCAGCTTCTAGAATTTTTCTATGAAGATCTACAAAGTCAGAAAAAGTATTTAACTTAGTACTAGATTTTCATCCAAATTGTGAATAAATCATTACAGCATATACACATCAAAGCATGTGAACAAAATTTGAAAGCACAAGTTGATTATGAATCCCAAGCAAAATAGCATCCTGCACTGAAAAAGTAAAAGTACATAAATCATCCTTAAATGAGACATCAATAGCAACTATGCTGAAGTACAGAGGAATGATATCCAAGGCAGTGGCATTATCCAAACAAGTTCCCCTCTTTTTCTTTCATTTTTTATTTTCATTTTCTTAAGCATCTCTTTTCTTTTCCAAAATTCTTTTGAATGATTGATTTTATAGCATTCATACAAATAGCAGCAACCATGTATAAAACCAAGAATACCGAGGCAAGTGTGAGAAAATAGAATTGGCAAAATGTACAGAGAAGCAAATTATATTCAGGCATTCCTGCCACAACAAATATTTCAGCAAACAAACATGATCATTCTGACAACAATAAAATAGATTAGGACTTTCACTAAACAATTTGATAACGTTAGCAGCGGAAGAATAAATGTTGAGATAGTTATTTCTTGTAAATAATTTTTCATTTTGTTGGTGATCATTTTGTTGCTTATCATCACCTCAAGCCAAGAACTGGCCATTTGATGTAATAAGTGCTGAGAAGATCACATGACCATTGGTTGAAATGAAAAGCAGCTCAATGCAACATGAAATTTTGGGTGTCAAAAGTTATGAAGCCCTAGAAAGTGCTAGAGAACTTGGAAATATTTAGATGCTTCTGTGGTTCTGCCAATGATTAGAACATATTATTAGAGTAGCAGAAACAATTTATGCACTAATCATAATTTCTGCCTTAGTTAATCAAATATTGCCTATGAATGTTTAATTAATTGTGCCTTCAAAAGGTAAAAAGATATGTATTTGCAGAACAAGAGAAAAAAAAATTGCTGATGAACATTACCCTTGTGCAGATCAAGATAAGATGGACTTCTTCCTGCCAAACATACTCTTGTCCTCCCATTACGCATGTCTTTTTCTATTTTCACTGGCCTGTGGACATATACTTCACCCAAAAGTTCCTCGTACTCCTTTTCATCATATGGCTTTCTGAGAATTTCTAGAAGGCTCTCCCTGAACAAAGAATGTCCATTTCGAAATGAACTCTTAATGCACCCCTTGCCATCTTCATACTTGATTTGCAAAATAACATAAATAGTTAAACAAAATGGAACAGCTTTCAAGTATCAGAAACATGCAACATTAGATAGATTGGGGAAGAAAGAGATACATACAAGTGCATCATCTGGTTTTGACTTTGAAGAAACAAATGGAGAATAATCTTCATCAGCAAATGGATCGTTGTCCATCACAATTACTTCCGAGTCAGATGAACTCTCCTCATCCTCTCCATATACAACTTTTCCACCACTTTCAGGCATAAATACCCAGTACTTGCCCTCTCTCTTCAGTGAACTCAAAAAAGTGTTGTAGCAAGGGTCCACTATGTCACACTTCATTTTATGTTTCTGATCATGCTTGGTCGCACCTGCAGCTTCTGGTTTAGGCCTCACTGTATCGATATTTTCCACTCTATACCTATCATGTTGAATATTATGAGGATCCATATCATTGAAACAATTGTTCTTTTTACTATTACTACCACTACTATTATCATTATCAGTATTATAAGCATCATCAACAGACTCCTCCGTCAATTCATTCCCACTAGTACGATTCTGAAAAGATGTATTAACAGCATTAACACCAGCACTCACGGAATTATCATTACGAACAGCACTATCAAAAGAAGGTTCTGAAGGTAGACTACTCAAAAACTCTTCATAAGCACCATCCACTAATACTTCTTTGTTATCATCAGTTTCAATATTGTTACTGTCTGGGGTTGTCTCACATTGAGGATCTCCATCACTGAAAGCATCATTAGTATAAGCATCAATCTCTAACAACACATCACCAGTTGCATCACCATTATTCAGAGATTGATGAACTGCATTAACATTAACACCACCATTCACAAAACTTTTATTAACATCACTACAAAGAAATGGTTCTAAATCTGAAGGTATATTACACAAAAAATTCTCATAATCATTGTCAAGTAATTTTCTACCATCTCTATCACCAACTTCAACACTGATACTTTCTTGGATTCTCTCGTACTCAGGATCTCCATCATTTAAAGTATCAATATTATGAGCAGCATCAGCATTAACCGACCTGTTCTCTAGTAACACATGATCATTGGTGTTTCCATTATCCAAAGACCTATAATTAGAAACAGTACTATCACAAAGTGGTTGTGAAGATAAATCATCCAAATAGTTTATGTAATCAGGATCCTCTAATTCATCATCATCATCATCTACTACCAACACATCGCTGCCAGTGTTTCCATCATCCAAAGACACATTGTTAGAAGCAGTACCATCACCAAGTGGTAAACCATCCAAATAGTTCAAGTAATCAGGATCCTCTAATGCATCATCATCATTTACCAACACATCGTCACTACTGTTTCCATTGTCTAAAGACCTATTGTTAGAAACATTACCATCACTAGGCGGTAAACTATCCAGATAGTTCAAGTAATCAGGATCCTCTAATGCATCATCATCATTTACCAACACATCACCACTACTGTTTCCATTGTCCAAAGACCTACTGTTAGAAACATTACCATCGCCAGGCGGTAAACCATCCAAATATTTCAAGTAATCAGGATCCTCTAATGCATCATCATCATTTACCAACACATCGCCACTAGTGTTTCCGTTATCCAACGAGCTATTGTTAGAAACATTACCATCACCAGGTGGTAAACAATCCAAATAGTTCAAGTAATCAGGATCCTCTAATGCATCATCATCATTTACCAACTCCTTGCCACTAGTGTTTCCATTATCCAAAGACCTATTGTTAGAAACAGTACCATCACCAAGTGGTAAACCATCCAAATAATTCAAGTAATCAGGATCCTCTAATGCATCATCATCATCATTTACCAACACATTGCCACTAGTATTTCCATTATTCAAAGACCTACTGTTAGAAACAGTACCATCACCAAGTTGTAAACCATCCAAATAATTTATGTAATCAGGATCCTCTAATTCTTCATCATCTACCAACACATCACCACCAGTGTTTCCATTATCCAAAGAACTATTGTTAGAAACATTACTATTATCAACTAGTTTTGAAGACAAATCATCCAAATATTTTATGTAATCAGGATCCACTAATTCTTCTTTTTCTTCATCATGGTCATCAATATCAATTTTGATACTGTTAGCTTCAGGAACTTTCGGAGGAGTACGCTTGAAATTTTGATTTGCAATGCACCTTCTCTTCAATCGTCTAGCCAACCTCGCATCACATCCAAGATCATAAACTTCACCATTACCATCAAAAACCCGACCCAAATTACGGGGATTTATCCCCTTGCGTCCCATTCTATCCAAAAAGAAATTTAAAAAAAAAAAAAAACAAACTTTTGTCAGTTCACATTCTCCTGCTAGTAATTGACACTTAACTACCTATAAACGGAAGCAATAAGCGAAGGAAAAAAAAAAAAAAAAAAACCATATACCCAGAAAAATAATAGAGATTCTTATATTTAGATCATAGAAACAACTATTTGTACCTGATAAGGGACAAGCTTTACTGACTGCAAAGATAAGACAAAAACGAAAACCCTAAAGATGAATTAAATTTCTAGAGGGAGAACTCAAAGAGAGCATCTTTTCCCTTTTGGTCTTCGAGCTTCTGACTCAGACTTGACTGCTCACTGGAGGTTACGATTACGAAAGGAGTAACTAATATATATAATTAATGCGGACAGACAAAAACGGTATCGTTTCCTTTCTGGTCAACTTCAAAACTCGAAGAATTTTATATTTATATGAGTATAGGGTCAGAGACTGTGGGTAGTGGGAAAATCCTGGGCCAGCATGGGTTGGGCCTAATGATTTTGAAGTCCGAATTAGACCGTAATCATTGGGTTGGGTCAGGTAGGAGACTTTCCAAAAATTTTGATGAACGTTCAATTCTGTAAAAGTAAAACATAAATAAAATTCATGTCAGTGTAAAAAACAAAAAGAATGATCTCAATATATCTCCCATCAATTATTACTTGAAATATATTTGAGATAGATAGGGTCAAGTTTTATTTTTAAAATCTATGTTTATTTCGCATTAAATAAAAATAATTTTACCTACTTCATTTAAATTGAGTTTCATCGTCGAATAAAATGAGCATCTCTGAATTTAACTGTTTTTAAGCAATTGAAATTTAAAAAGATTGATAGATTCAATTATTATTTTAATTTATAATTAAATTAAAGTATAACTAGATTAGTCAACTTCGAACTAATTTTGATTTCGACTTTGCAAACCATTTGGAACTAATGTGGAATAGCTAATTATTAGTAATCCTATTTAAATAAAAAATAAAATGAACATGTGAAAATGTTAATCATAATAAAGGTAACTTGTATAGAAACAATGAAAAGCCCAAAAAAAAAAAAAAGGATTGCAAAGATTCTTGAATTGAGAATACTTGGTAGGAATCAAAGCATATGCTCAATTCCCTTGAAAAAGTTTGTTCCAAGAATCATTTAGTTATTAGAAAAGAAAGAATCATTATATGTGGAATATAGTTATAGGATTAGGAGGAAATAAACAAAATAAGGACAAATGATATGACACCCACTTTGTTATAGTTGTTGAGAAATTACATCTCAACTAATATACCTGTCTTTTTACCTGTTTAAAAGGGGAAATCAAAAGTTGTAAAGGGATTTTGTGCATTTGTGATGCCATTGCCATAGCATTGATCCATGTGCTTAGCCACTGCTTATAAAAGATTACGAGAATTTTACGTTGCTTTGTTATAAATGAATTTAAAATATAAAATTTATTTGTAAATGAGTTTTAATTTGAAAGTGAATTTTTATGTTTGGTATAATTAATTCAAAATATGTAATTTAGATTTAAACGCTGCTTATGAAAAATAATTGGATAATATGGAAATAATATCGTATTTATTTCTTTATTTGGATAATATGGCAATAATAGCAGAACAAAAATTGTTAAAAGAGTTGATATTGAAATTGATAAAAATACCTTCTTAAGTAATTTTAACTTTCCTTTTTTTTTTTTTAAGGTAAATTTTAACTTCCCTTTTAACTTTTATTTCCATACATAGGAAGATTCTATGGACTTCAACAATTTTTGCTTTAGCAAGTGACTATATCCCTGCCTATAAAAAAAATTAAATAATTAGTAGATAAAATCATTTATTTGTTTTTTTTTTAAATTAAAGAAAACTAATAAAAATAAGAAAAAAAATTAAAGAAGGAAAATAATTTTATTTTTATTTTTCTCTTTAAGGTAGTTTTTACTGTAAAAACGCAATCTTTATAAAGTTGATGGTGTAAAAGGAAAGGACCAAAATAGATCAAAATCATCTCTAGCATTGTTCACTGTGTGCCAGCTGGGAATGGGAGTGGGTGAATATCCCACCTACAAAAATCCATTTATAATAGGTTTTAATATTAATTAAATAGATTTGGGATATGTATATGTATTAAATTAACTATTTACCGCTTTTTTTTAAGTAAATAAGATCATATATTTATAATAAATCATAACAAATAAGATCTGTAATACATTGGGAAGTCGAGTCCCATAGACGGAAACAAGGATGTAAACATGCCATACGAGCAAGAGCATGTGCAGGCTTGTTACCTTGCCTCCTAACCCAAACCAATTCACTAGATGATATTTGAGAAAGCAGTTGTTTAATCTCTTTTAGCACTGGTGCCCAATCAGAATAAGAATCAAAACTAATAGTGACAGCTTGAAACAGTCGCAAGCAATCTGTTTCCACCAGAACCCTGTCAATAGATCTCGTGAGCATCCAAAATAAAACCTCCCTAAGGCCGATAGCCTCTGCGATGTGAGGTTTTAGCACCCCGCAAAATGACCCGTGCAAGCTACCAAGAACTATTTACCGTTGATTTAGGTTGAGTATGAGATTTAAAACTGTTGGTACACTCTACCCACCAAAATCAATTATATAATTTAAACATATTTAATATAATAAATTTAAGTACATATTGAGCTTAATATTTTACTCAAACATTTATAAATTAAAAAACATAATATCATAAAAAAAAAAAACTTAAAAATATTAAACGACTGGAATTTTCGTGATATTTACCCATTCCAATCCATTTCAAGCAAATTCATATATTAATTAAATGGATATGAAACGGGTATGAGTGTGAAAATTTTAAATGGGTGCATACATGATACTATAAAAGGATTTTAAATGAGATTGAGATAAGATGTAGGTATCCAAATCTATAAACATGTTTGGACGTGGTACTGCAAGTTTTGCAGTTACACCCAACTTCCATACCTCGATGGCAACACTAAAACATTAGTGGTAAGCTATCAACCCCTGATTAACTATTTATACGGTGATTTAAAATAAAATATTCGATAAAAATAAAAATTTAATTATTTATTAATTGAAACATCAAGAGCATCGTTTTAAAAAAATCATCTTTCCCTCAACATTTTAAACGTTAGATTCTAAGTCCTAAATTCTAAAAACTAATATAAAATTTATGTTAAAGGCTACTTTAAAAATAGTTGTCGAGGAAAAATTACGATGTCACCTTAAAAGTACATTAAAAGCTAAGATAGTCTAAGGAGTTCTTTAACAATAGGAGCTATTAACGATTAGCTCTTAGCTACTAATAGTTATTGATTGTTAGCTATTAGCTTTTAACTTGTAGTTGTTTATATAATATTTTTAATTAACTTTGTTCAATAAAAATAACTGTTCAGTTAATTGTTTAACTTAAAAATGACAATTTAATTAATTGAATTTTAAAAATTTAATTAAAAGATAAACAGTAAATATGAAAAACTAATATTAGCGTGTTTAACGGCTCACAGGGAATTTCGCTCGGCCTCTAAAATTAAAAGTTACATTGTGGGAGCATACAAGTAGTCGAGATTGAATTTTTACTTCATAAAAATACCAAAAAGCTAATTCAAAAGACGTTGGGAATCCTGGAAGCTGGTGCGGAACGCTATCTTAAAGTTGTCGAACAGAGTAGAAGTGAACTAACGGTTGGTAACCGGTAAGTTCCAGTAGCCAGTCAACTTTTTTCCAAAATCAAAAGATCCACAATTTTAAATGATTGGCGACAGCAGAGCTTCCTTTCACGTAACTCGAACTCTGTTTTTCATATAACCAATCTCTCACCGATCGGATATTATAATATTTAGTTACAGAGAACAACAACATCAACAAATGGAATCCACTACGGAAGCTCTTTCGAAGCTTAACATCAATGGCGATTTTGCGTCCTCCGTCCCTAATTTACATAAAAACCTTCACCTTCTCCCCCCTGAGCAGGTATATACATACTGTTTGTGTGTGCATGTATTTGTTTTGTACTTTTCTTTATTTTTTTTTTTATGTATGGATGAATGCGGTTCTTGTTGTTGTTGGAAATGATGGTGGTGGTGGTGGTGACTTGGCAGATTGAGCTGGCGAAAATATTAGTAGAAATGGGGCAGAGTCATCTGTTTGAGCATTGGCCAGAACCTGGCGTTGATGATGAGGAGAAGAAAGCTTTGTTCGATCAGGTTTTGTTATTTTTTTTAAAAAATTTTATATTTAATCAAGAATTTTGTTTTAAATTGTTTTTTTCATGCGTTGATGAAAGTGGATCTGTTGATAAGAAAATAGGAATTACTTGAGAATTCAGAGAGTGGTCTGATTGGTTTTTAAACGACTTGATCTATTAGGCCCAAACCAGCAACTATGATGCTGTCCGGTAAGCAAATTTTGAATTTGATGCTACTTGTAAAGAACCCAAATTTGATGCTACTAAAGTTAAAGACATTTCATTCTTCCTTCTTAAGGGTATTTGGATTATAGGTGTAGTGTATATACAAGTGATTTTTGGTTGTCCAAATGAACGTTATACTGTAAACAAGTTGCATTTCTTCTTTTTAATTTAATTTTGTCAGCTAGTAACTTTAATGGCATTTGGGTGATCTATCTAGGTGGCTCGCCTCAATTCCAGCTACCCTGGAGGTTTGGCATCATATATTAAAACAGCAAGAGAACTGTTGGCCGATTCAAAAGCAGGAAAGAACCCCTTTGATGGCTTTACACCGTCTGTAAGTGAATATGGAATATCATGTTTAAAACTCAGTACTGTTTGTTCTGTGATTTGACTGATAATGCAGCAGCAGAAACTTAGTTTGCTATATTTTCTCCTTTAAATGCATTGTTCATGTTTAATGTAACATGGAACTGTTTTCGTATTGCAATGGTACTGCTTATTTTTCTCCTGAAATAATGAAATTTTTGGTTTTTATATCTTATCATGGTCCTGTGATTGTGAATTTAACTGTTGTCATGTTGTGCGCTTCAGAATAAATGTAATTTGAGGCTGCTCTGCTGTTATTAATTACTGAATATCTCTTTCCTCCATACTGTAATAATATCCTCTTGGTGTCAAAATTTTTTGACTTGATCCTTCTTCTGCAGTAGTGGAGCAACTTAGCCATTAAGCTTGATGATGGACTTTTGAATCAATTTGTGTTAATTTAAGAGTTCAAGCTGAAATAATGCAAGTAATCAATCAAATGATGAACGTGTCAAATTATATTCACCCTCAGCATTGACCATTTGTAGTTTATGCTTTGCACATAAATATTGGTCTTTTTGATGAGTGACATATGAAAAATGATACAGCAAATAACTAGAATCTTGGCTGATTCAGTATTAATAATATTTCAGGTTCCAACAGGAGAAAATTTAACTTTTGGTGACGAAAACTTTGTCAAATTTGAGGAGGCAGGAGTTAGAGAAGCCCAGAATGCTGCATTTGTGCTTGTTGCAGGTGGTCTTGGCGAACGTCTTGGATACAATGGAATAAAGGTGACTACCAATAGTCTCTGTTAACTTGCAAGGAAAGGAATTGCTAGTAATATACTATGATATATTAGTAATGCAGTAAACCCTGCTATCTTATTGTTGTTCTTATCTGCTTATACTACCTACCACTAAGGAGAAACTATGGCAAATCTTTTTCCCCTTAGCTCTCTCTAGGTTTAGTTCTTAGTTGAAGCACTTCTTTTTCACCAATTCTTTTATTGTATTTGATTTAAACAGTTTTATTTATCTCGACTCATTTGCCTTTTCCGTAGATGAGCAAATTATCATTATTTTGTTTTCTCCTTCTTTTATCCCTAGTTGGCTTGACCTCAAACTGCATATCCACTTGCAATTTCTCCTTATCCTTGAAATGACAAATCTGACTTCAAAATATTAGGAGCCTTTTCATTGCTTAATGAGCAGAATGACTTTTGAGGGGCCAAAAGCAATAAGACTAAAAACAAAGGCTTATGCAATCATTTCTACCTCTAATTTGGTTATTTGGCCCAAAACAATATTCCTTTTTACAGAGTCAATATGCAACTCAAATAAATGCATCCATCTAATTAGGTTCTATATGGATAATCTTTCTCAGTTTTACTCATTTAGCTCTATCTTTATAGAATGGTCTAATTCTCCTATATGCATTTTTACCATTTGTTTCGAGTCATCTTAGAATCACCTTGCATTTTGTTCTTCCATATCTTGAATATGCTATAAACTCTTTGTACCACTGCACCTATAATCATTGATGCCTAAACCATCTTAATTGCCACTTTTCCAAACCCCTCCCCCCCCCCCTCTTTTTTATGGGTGCCACTTCCACTTTTCTACAAATGGACTAATCCTGTATTTGATAATTTGTTCGGGTATTTCTGCATAACACCCCTATTGTTGCCTTGCTAATTTTATGGATTATGTTTCTTCAGTGTCCAACACCCCCATGGCCAGTCCAGTTCCATTTTTGTAGAACTTATCAACTTATCAGGGATTTCATGATCCAAAAGACCCCATTGCTGTTTCCTTTTCACGATTGTCATTCTCCTCATTCTTTCAATCCTGTTGTATGATAGAAAAGAGGTACAAAATTGCATACTTCGTAAAGCTTTCATACTCTCTAGATTAACTTGCTTCACTCTATTCTCCTAACATATATCATTTTCAGTTCTCCTCCTTAACTTGAATATGCTAGACGGTCAGTTTTTTTCTCCATTTCTCCAAATTAACTTCAAACTGAATCATCATCAGCAAAAAACACGCATCAATGATGAGAAATTAGTTTGTGTTGCCCCCTAATGTTTGCATATTAGTGATTGTTTCTCTCATATGCTCAGTCTCACTTGGTATTTAGTCGCAAAAAAAATAAAAAGGTAAAATGGAAAAAGAGAAGTAGAATCCTTCATGACTGTCAAAAGGAGTTTGGGAAGTGGAACTTCCCCAAGTCAAATGTTTTTATGACTATGTACCAACATTGTTAAAAGTTCTTTTTCATATATGCAGGTGGCTCTTCCAATGGAAACCACTACAGGAACTTGTTTCCTGCAGCATTACATAGAGTCGGTTCTAGCTCTTCAGGAAGCAAGCTATAGACTGACACAAGGTTTGACACCCACAGCTTATTGCCACAATAATATGTCTTGCCATTTGTTATGTTATATGTTCGATAACTATAATTTTACCAGATGTTCTTAGAAAAGTGGGAAAAGGCATAGCACAGAAAAATAACAAAATAAAAAAAAGAAGTGAAATTTTTTATTTTGTGTACTGAAAAAAGGAAAAAGAACAAATTTTAATTAATTTAACACACAGAGAAAGGAATGCTGCTTTTTTTGTTTTCATATGAAAGGCTCACTC
Source organism: Jatropha curcas (assembly GCF_041381405.1). Classification (NCBI taxonomy): domain Eukaryota; kingdom Viridiplantae; phylum Streptophyta; class Magnoliopsida; order Malpighiales; family Euphorbiaceae; genus Jatropha; species Jatropha curcas. Next base: position 7,136,899 of record NC_143159.1, read on the forward strand.
TGAATTCTCGCTAAATGATTTCTTAATTGGAACTTTTAGGCCTACACGTTTTCTAAGATAGTGTTTATTATTTTTCTTTGTGGAGCAAGAAAGTGCAAAAAGTTCATTCAATGAACCTCTGCCTTGGTCTGGGGAACTAACCCAATGTTAAAGACATGTTAAAGGACAAATTTTGAAGTTTTGAATTATTTTATGCCTGATTTGTCATTAAGTTAGCATGAAACTTCTGTAGTTTGCAGCTAAAATTGACAACAATTGAAGCTTCTCAACTGAGGATGCATATTTCCTGATTTATAAATTATGACTCACTCATGATGCATTTTGCATTTTCTAGTAACCTTTTTGCTTTTACAAATTCAGGTGAATGTCAAAGGGATATTCCTTTTGTTATAATGACATCAGATGACACACATTCTCGTACATTAGAGCTCTTAGAATCAAATTCTTATTTTGGAATGAAAACATCACAGATCATACTTCTTAAGCAGGTATGAGATTAGTCATTAATGTAATTATTGGAAATCTTGTAAATATGTATATTAGCTGTATTGAAGTGTAAATTTTACTGTTTATTCCAGGAAAAAGTTGCATGCTTAGAAGATAATGATGCCAGGCTTGCTCTGGATCCACATAACAAATATAGGATTCAGGTAGGTATAATGCATATTATGTCATACATTATGACTTCAAAGCTGTTTGCACTCTTAACATTAAGTGGTTGTTTTAGACAAAACCTCACGGCCATGGCGATGTCCATTCACTTCTTTATTCTAGTGGCCTTCTTAGTAAATGGTATGTCTCAATGCTTTTCTAATTTGTGGAATTTGTTCATGAATCATGCTTTTGTTTCTTTTTTAAAGATATTCATTGTGTGAACTTCTATTTGTTTAACTTGAACTCACCATTTGAAATGTTGCTAGAATCACAAAAGTACAATTTGCTATCAAACAGTAATTTAAAGCCTCCTTTTCTTCCATTTTCTCACTTATGCGAAGAATTAATTGATTGGACCTAATCTAGATTAATGGCATGAAGTGCACCCTCTTGTTTTTCCCATTCCTATGTACATGGGTAGCAGTAAATATGATTGTCATGTTGTGTAACTTTGCCCTTTACACGATCTTTGGTTTAGCTATCGGTAGTGTCCTGATTTTAGTGCTACTTGCATTATTTTTTCAGGAGAGATGCTGGTTTGAGATGGGTTCTATTTTTCCAAGATACAAATGGACTTCTTTTCAAGGTTTGGTTGCTTAAATGCTTCTTGGTTTGTCCTTGTTTATGGAGTTTATTAATTATTATTAGAGATGTGTTCAGCTATAGATAGAGAATAATTGGTATTCGTACTTGAACTTGTGTAGGCAATTCCAGCTTCATTGGGCGTCAGTGCTACCAAACAATACCATGTTAACTCTCTTGCTGTTCCTCGGAAAGCTAAAGAAGCTATAGGAGGAATTACCAAGCTTACTCATGCTGATGGTATCATAAAAATCATTTCTTTTTCCAAATCAATATGCAATAAATATAGTATAACATTTTTTAGTTGCCCGTTAAAACAAGAAAGTTGTATCATGATTGTTTTTACATGGATAGTTATTCTCAACGGTTTTGGCCCTGAACCTAGGGGTTTTCTATTGGGTGATGGTTTCTTCTTATTCTTTGGGCTTGGAGGTTTGTGGGTGGAAGGCATGGGGCAAGAGGGGCATTGCTTGGTGCATTTCTTCTTGTTGCTATGAAATATATTTTCTTTTGGTATTTATGTTAAACCTTCTGGATACTGTTTTGAATATTTCAGAGCTTTTAGCAACTTAAGGGCAGGTACATATATGCACAGTGGTTAATGGATTCTATACTTTTTTGTCACAAACTCACATCACAAGACAAAATTCACTTTTCAGGGAGGTCGATGGTGATTAATGTTGAATACAATCAGCTTGATCCTCTTCTTAGAGCAACTGGGCATCCTGATGGAGATGTCAACTGCGAGACAGGCTATTCTCCTTTCCCAGGAAATATCAATCAAGTAAATTTCATGATATTTATCTGGCACTAATTTGTCTCCAAGAAGCATGTAACTGAATATAGTAACTGGTACAATGAAAAATGGATACTAATTATTTTTATATCTGTTGGCTCCATTATCACTCATAAAGATCCTTGGCATTCTAAAACTGGTCATCAGATTTTTCACAGGATGGCATGTAAATTTTGGAAATTTTTGTTTCTCATTCCATTAACTCCATTAAATTCTCTCATTTTCCCATCTTTCTCCCTTCCCACCTGGATTTGGAAGTGGGTACTACTTTAGTTGTCCATTATCTTCACAAACTGGTTGCTGGTGTTGATAAAATGAAATTCCTTAGATCAAATATAGGAATAAGAGATTGATCATAAAGACAGTAAATGAGATATCTCATATTTTGTTGATGGTGTATGGTAGAGTAACAACGTTATTGTTAATTTGGAGATTATGTTATGTTACAATGTTTGTCAAATTGTTCAATGCTTTGACTTTTCGTGTCAAATCTTAATTCTCTTGCAGTTGATTTTGGAACTTGGTCCTTATATTGAGGAGCTGAAGAAAACAGGAGGCGCTATTAAGGAGTTTGTTAACCCAAAGTAATTCTTTCTTCTGTTCTTTACATTTTTTATAACAACTCATTTGTATTATGTTAAGTGAAAAAATTTTGGAAGGTAATTCTTTCTTGTCATGCTGCAATGATCCTCTGATCCAGTACATTCATTTTAATTTTCGATCATTTGATTACTGTATAAAAGGGCAACACAGAATTCTTATCAGTTGTTTATTTATTCCTGCATCAGATACAAAGATGCCAGCAAAACTTCATTTAAATCTTCAACTCGACTTGAATGTATGATGCAAGATTATCCAAAAACATTGCCCCCATCAGCAAGGGTCGGATTTACGGTAATTATCTTGTCCAGAGGAGAAACATGATTTTAGTTTCTCACACTTCAGCATTCAGTTTAGATTGACTCACCATTGCTTATTTTATCTGTAATGAAAACAATTTCCTACCTGTGTTGTCATAGTATCTCCCTTCCTGGTGCTGTTGTTACTGTTATGGACATTGCTAAACCAGTTCTTACTTGTGGGATTAGGTGATGGATACGTGGCTTGCTTATGCACCTGTGAAGAACAATCCTGAGGATGCTGCTAAGGTAATGCCTTCCCTGAACATAAATTGTCTCTGTATTCAAGTTCGGAATATTGGAAATGTTCATCTGAAGACTGAACAATGGTTTTGAAAAAAATTGGAGGCCTGGATGTGGCTGTTCTTCAAAGTTAGAGACAGAGAAATCTCTGGAAAGTTGTACCAAGTTTTTTCCAGCTTGGTGGAATATATTCAATTGTGTTTTTTCTATTTTCTTTGTGCCACATTGTTGAGATACCTTTTCTGATGGGTTCTGGAAATGGTTGAGTCTCAGTTTCCTCTCAAAATGCATAGAAAATGCTGTCGAAAGTTCAAATTGGAATCTTGGGCATTTCTTTTCTCATTAGGATTTTCCTAAATAAGTATCTAAACATGATTTTCTCTAGTTGATTTTAATTTGTTCACTTGCTTGCACCTATTTTGTGAGTGTCTTAATGTCGTTATTGATTTACAGAAAAACAGCTAAACTTGATTTCTCTGATACTTTCACCTTCATGCAGGGGGTCTATATAGATTCTCATCTCTTATTAGTATTTGTGAGTTGAATATTTTGCTATCCACAAAAAAAAAAAAAAAAAAAAAAAGAAGTGAAGATAGTAAGGTTAGTCAATGGTTGAATTTAGATAGTATAGTATCTATTACGTAACTGAGAGATTGTGAGTTACTGGTTTGATATTGTTGGTCCTTCTATGGAGAAAAAATTGTTGGACTAAGCTTTCTGCATGTCCTGTCAAATCTCAGAAGATATTAAAGAAAGTAACAAAACACTATCGTAAGTGCATAATTACATTATTGCAGATGTATTAAATCGAAATTTAGAGGTTTATTTGATCCTTCTGTTGAATGGGAACTTTTCTGATTGGGATTCAATCTGAATTTACATTTCCAGTTTGATTTATTTTTTCTTATTTGATTGAATTTAATGAAGGTACCAAAAGGAAATCCATATCACAGTGCAACTTCTGGAGAAATGGCCATCTATCGTGCAAACAGCCTCATTCTCAGAAAGGTAAACTGTGCTATTTTTGGTACATTTCAATTATTGGAACCTTTCTCTCTATTTCTCAATTTAGTTTTCTCTTTTCACACCGACTCATTGTCTATTTATCTGCTCTAGGTTGGGGTACAAGTAGGTGATCCAGTTCAACAAGTGTTTAATGGGCAGGAGGTGGAAGTATGGCCTCGTATCACATGGAAACCAAAATGGGGATTGACATTTTCAGATGTCAAAAGAAAAGTTTCTGGTAGTTGCTCAATCTCTCAAAGGTCCACAATGGCCATTAAGGGTCGTAATATCTTTGTTGAAGATCTGTCCCTGGACGGAGCACTTGTGATTGAGTCTGTTGATGGAGCAGAGGTATGTATCCAGTAATGATAATTGACATGTCGACTGTGAAATGTGGCAACTGTCATGACGTTCTTTTTTTTTTTTTTTTTTAATTATCTTCTTTTTTCTGTTTTTCATTCTCACAAAGAAAAAAAAAACGAAATAAAATAAAATTATGTTTTTGTTCTTCGCCAAGAAGTTTGAAATTCTGCTACTTTTCCACATAACTTGACACTAGTATACTTCCTTGTTAACACAAGGGTGTAACAGCGTGATGTAAATTTATTTTTTGAATTTGACATTTCATTGGATCCAAAACACACTATCTGAAAATAAATCTGTTCGTTTTATTGACTCCAATTGGCACTTCAATTCCAAAATTAACCATTTCTCTGATACCTTGGCCTCTATGCAGAATTCAATATTTTGATGTCTATAAAACTATTTATGCAAGTCCATAACTTACATTCTTCCGATGATGAACCTTTTAACAGGTAAAAGTAGGAGGTTCTGTGCAGAACAAGGGTTGGATCATCGAAAGTGTTGACTACAAAGATACCTCAGTACCCGAAGAGATAAGGATCAGGGGTTTCAGAATCAAAAAAATCGAGCAGCTCGAGAAGCATTATAGTGAGCCCGGCAAATTTGACTTGAAGGCTTGAAGGTGAACTTACACAGAGACAACTCCTTTGTAGAGTTGATTTTCTTGACAAAGTTCAATGAATAAAATTGTAATTTACGCTTCAAGTTAGAAAAACAAAAAATCTCAGTAGTTCTTCCATTTCCTTTATTTGTTTTAGGGGTTTCACTCATTCTTTCTTTGTTTTTCTGGTCCCTTCTTCTGTGGAAGGAATAAGAATAATACTGAATTTTATTTTGCACAAAAAATTTTCCTGCATTTGAATAAAATGGCATGTGTTTTGTTCCTTGTACATGCATATGCTTAAACTTGAGATGACTTAAGGTTGTACAGTGTTTGGTGATAATCTCTCCTGCAGACAAAAGAATGATGCAGCAAGTAAAAATATTATTGTTTTGGTGTTGAATAGATAAATTCATACCTAAATTTTGTTACTTGTGTTATTTTAATCTTATGGGACTCAATTTTTATCTTAATCTATCAAACACTTCTACTTCTAAAATTAAACATATTAAATACTTTTTATAACTTGAATTATATCAATTAAGTACTTATTTAAAGGTTGAAAAATATGAAAATTATTGATTTAAAAGTTGTGTTAACTGCCAATAATATTGGTATTTAAATATTAATATTATTAAGATATATCTAATTATCTTTGAATAAAATTCTTAATAAATGTAGAAAAATAACCTAAAAATCCCCCACAAATCTCTCCCTACAACGGTTAACAAATAAAAGATTTGATTTTCTCCACTATTTCATCAAGAAATTCTTAAGTAGACTCAGTCTAACACGTCAGCTTATATACTCACCTAATAAAATATAGCCAAATCAGTATTTTATTTTTTCCAAAACTTATTCCTTATTAATTCTTTCGCGTTTCCCTCCAAAACTTATTCCTTATTAATTCTTTCACATTTCCCGTTTAGTTACAAATAATAAATGGAGTTACTGATGTGTATAGAAGCAAAAAAAAAAAAAAAAAAAAAAAAAAAAAAAAAGCAAAATGCTAATGGAGCTATATTTTATTTAGTGAGTCTATAGTTAACGTGGTAGACTGAATCTGCCTAAGACTTTTTCATTGGAAAAAAGGATTCAAACTTAGATTTATTGATAAATCGTAGCTATTTTTATCGCCGGGAAAAAAGCATGTCCTGATTCTATAAAAATAAAAAATAAAAAGAGGAACTTTGTATTTTCTTTTCTATTTGATTCCTTTTTTTTTTTTGTTGAGGTGTAGGAAGAACGTGATAGGTTGTGGACCAAACATTAAATCACGAATTTATGTTTTTATGACATTAGTGAATTTACCACAAAAGGTGGACATGTAGCCTTATACAGTCATAGAATTACGATTTATATCGAATTAATCGAATTTTTTTTTATGAAAAGATCAATTTAAAAAAAAAAAAGAAATGCAACCATTTCGGTTTGTCAATTTTTTAAATTTTGTATTCAGCTTAAAAATTATAATTATAATGAAATAACTTAACTACTTGATTTAACTGTTTGTGATAATTGATAGATGTTAACAGTGAATTTTATAACTTTAACTTCAACTTTATGACTTTCAACTTTAAGATACCTATTGTGCTCCTCAAATTAAGAATTTTGTAATATTAAATATTTTTTTATACTAACAACAACACTTTTTAAAGTTCTCTTGCCTTTTATATATGAAATATTGGTTTGATATATAGTTGATAGTATGAAGAAATATGATTCGATTTGATTAGTGTTTTGTGATTAAATTAATGAAGATTTGAGAGAAGAATAATGATGAGAAAATAGAGAGTGCTTGTAGATGGATTTTTCACGGAGAGGGTGATGGTTGGGAGAAATTATTAAGTAGACTCAGTCTACTACATCGGACTAACCTAATAAAATACAGTTACATCTTTCTTTTTTTCTGTACACATCAGTAACTCCTAGACCAACACAACTATATTTTTTATCTCTAACCAAACGGAAAATGTAAAAGAATTAATAAGGAATAAGTTTTTGAAAAAGTAAAATGCTGATATGGCTGTATTTTATTGGGTGAGTCTATAGGTGACGTGGTATAACTGTATTTTATTGGGTGAGTTTGTAAGTGACGTGGTAGACTAGTCTATCTAAGAATTTATCCTTTCCTAATATTTTTTTTAAAAAAAAAAAACATTTTTGTTAAAGATTTAGGTATTGCTATTAGATTTAGGCATATCTGTTTTCAATCAAACGTGGACGTATCACTTCATTTAAACCTCAAGATTCACAAATGTCTTCCTCTCAATTTTGTTGACTAAGAATTAATTATTAATTTCAAATCATATAAAAATTTCAATATTTAGTTCAGTTGAAAACTTGATTTCTTCATTGTTTTAATATTAAAAGATTTGAATTTTATAGTTATATCTTATTCTTAAAAATAAATAAATATTCCTCCTTTATAAAATTCCTACATATCATATATAGAGAAGCCATTTCAACAGACTGTGTTTATAGATTACAAGCTCCACCTCTGATCTCTCTCTAGTTAATTTATAAAATCTTTTCCATCAAAATTGTGTTCTTTCGCCTTTTTTTTTTTTTTTTTTTTTTTTGAGCTTTAGAAAATTCTTAATTCACTTCCTATTTTACAAAATATTAGTTTTAAAATGAATTAATTATTTATAATCAACAAGAGAAAGAAATTCACTTGTTACTTTCTCTGTCTCTTAATTATCAAATCTGGGGAAACATAATGTGATAAAGAAAACACATTTTTAATAACCATAAATAAATAAATTCACATGTTCTGTTGAAAATTTTGAAAAATAAAACAATTCGAAATTCATAATAAAAATTTGATAAATAAATGACAGTCACATAACAATAGAAAAGGGAAAAAAAAAAGTAAAAACGTAAAAATTATCCACAAATAAAATAAATAAGAGAAATAAAACATGAATAAACGGAACTATAGAAAAATGGAGATAATTAAAATCATTCAATTATAATTCAGTCCATTTATAATTCATTTGATTATTTAATAATAAAATTACCAATGTATCATTCTTCAGTATAATAGAAATTACAATCAATTATGATTAAATTTCAATATCCAAATAGAAGAAAAAGAAGTATCAATTGAGTTTTTTTTTTCACAAAGAGATTATTAAAATAAAAATTATATTCTATAAAATTTTAGTTAAAAAAATAACAGAAAGAGAAAATACATCTAAACTAATAGCTATTATATAACATAAAAATTAAAAATATTCAATTATAATTTAATATATACATAATTTTTTTATAGAAGAAATCAAATTAGAAATTTCACTAAGAGGAAACTGTATACATACACGGGATATAGATACAAATATTTCTATATTTTTATATAGAAAGTCTAATAATAAACCACTTATACAAAGAATAAAAAAACACAATCTTAATTTAAAGTATCTGATTGAGTTGACAGAGCATAATCTTTATGCTATAGACAATCGCTCACTTCATTTGTTGGCTATTTATGACCACTCTTCGACTTCATGGTTTTTCTACAAGTCCCATATGATTACATTTTCTTCATTCTATTGAAAAAGAGATCTGCATTTTTTTCTACATAACTATTCAAATAACAAAAGATGTTAGACAAAATCACCATAATGGTGATAACAATAACTCAGAAGTAGATCTGAGAACAAAATTCCAAGATATAAACAATAATAAATCTCAAAATATGAGGCGACAATAACTCAAATCTGTATACAGATTTGATGATTATTTGTAAAAAATAAAAAATAAAAAAAAGAGAAATGGGTGACTACCGGTGAGAGCTCACTGATGGTCACCCGTGAAAAAACAAAAGAGAACTTTTTAGAATTTTAGATTTTGGAGAAAGAGAGAACCATAATATCTATAATATAAAATATAAATTTAAAATAATATCTATATTAAAAAAAAAAGAATAAAAAAGTTGAAAAACCTGAAAAATAACCATAAAAATCATGTATCAGAGAAACATACATGAAAAGAAATGATAAAAAAATAAAGATAACTGCATTATTCAATTATAATTATTACAAGTATATATTGCACTCAATTATTCATCAATAATTAAAGTGTCAATGTATAATTATTCCACATAATTGTCACGACCCAACTTGACAAAGCCATCTAAAGAGATGGGTAGAACAAAGTTCCCGACAAGTTTTTATGATAACAGGCTATCTAGAATAGTGGAATACGGGACACATAAATGACTAGAATCATGCATTAAAGCAGAGAAAAGCGTTTTTTAGTGGAATGACTCGAAAAATTAGAAAAACTTCAAAGTTAAGCATGCTCGTGTAAAGGAAAGCTTAGGATAGGGCATTGACAAGTGGTATCGAGACAGACCATTCAAATAGATGTGTGGTTCGAGGACTAACTAGGTGGAAGTTGGTGGGCATGTGACAATCAAACGATCTGAAAAGGGTAGGCAGAACAAAGCTCTTAACGAATTTCTAAGATGATAGACTAGCTATAATGGAATGTGATTGCACAAGAATGAATCGCATTATGCATTAAAGCGGAGGAAACTAATCATTAAAAAAGTCTTTTAGTGGAATGACCTAAAAAGTTAGAAAAATTCCATATTAAACGTACTTGTTTAAAGTAAATTTTAAGATGAAAACCTTCTAGAAAGTTTTTCATTCCACTCGTGAATTCAGGCATAATAGGTGGTATTATCAATTGGAGTTAAGGAATGATTAAATTTTGATGCCTAAATTGAACACAAAGAAGCATGAATGTCACAATTTCTTAACAAAGAGGTTATTCATTGCCATCTCTGTATATAACACGATCTAAGATTATACATCAAATAATAACCTACACAATTTTATTTAGAAAGAAAAAGAGGAATATATGTAATATGAAAAGAATAAAAAAGTAAAAAAAAACATATAAAAATTAAATTCATTCATTTATAATTCTTTCACTGAATTATTTAATAATAAAAGTGCGTAATATATATATTATTGAGCAATATAATAGAAATAACAATCAATAATGATTACACTATCATGTCGAAATTGAATAAGTACTGAATCTCACCTTTATAAAAGGACATAAAAGAAAAAAAAAAAAAAAGAGAAACGAAAACTAAAGAACATAAAAATTAACCAAAAATAAAAAAAATAAAAAAATAGAACGTGAAAAGAAATGATAAAAAGAATGAAAATAATTAAATTATTCAATTATAATTCAGTACACATATAATTCATTCAATTATTTAATAGTAAAAGTGCTCAATATATCATTATTTAGTGTAGCAGAGACAACGATCTCTTCTTTTAAAAAAAAAATAATAATGATTAAATTTTAATATTCAAATTGAATAAAAAGACGTATTAAATCTCTCTTTTTTAAAAGAGAGAGTATGGACCGGTCTAGATAAATAGTTTACTTTTTCTTTGCCATGTCTACATGCAACATCAACATCGACCTAATTTATGTATCAAAAATCATATATATCCAATAAATTGTTAGTTAAATAATAGAAAAAAAAAATTATGCTAGTTTATCCTTTTAACCGATTCAATTGAATTGAAAATTCTTTGCAATTACAGTTATAAAATTTCTATTTAAGTAAAAATATTGAAATTTCTAATCCTGTTAATATTTTTAATTAATTTAATGGTTACTTTTTTTAATATTTGTCATTAATTGGAATAATAAAAAATGATGAAGATATTTTCATTTATCCAATATTCTCCCTTTCTATTTTTTATATATATTATGCATATAGATATTGACTTGGCCACTGGATAATTTCCGACTATTTTAGGACTGGAACTAGCTCGATAAAATCGGATTGAATTCGATTTGGAACTGGTTTTAATTTTTAACTCTCTACTTATAAGTTTATTTTTTAACGTGTGGCTTATAATATTATTCTATTACATTCAATTCGAAATTCTTTTTAGAAGAAAGAAAATTTACTTTAAAACTAACCAAATCAAACTAAGAACAAATTTATATAACTATGAAGACAATCGAAACCGGACCATTCTAGATTAAGTTCAAACCGGTTACCGGATATATACCCGAGAATTTTCCAGGAGCTTTCTTTAATAACTTCCTCGATGACATGAAGACAAGTCTCCGCATGCTTTCTATTTATGGAACTAGGCGTGTGGATAGGAAATCAAAACCTCATGGAAGTTAAATTTCCTTTTTTGGTATTTGTGCAAATTAATTAAATACGAGAACCAAGAAAATTTGAAGAGTCCTATCACTTCCCTTCCTTGTTTTGCAATTGGAAGAAAAAAAAGTTGAATTTGCATCTTTAACTTAAATGCAATGTACTAAAAGAAAATTATTACCATAATTTTATATCAAATTATTAAAAAGAAAAAAAGAACTTGTAGCTAAAAAGAATCAAATAATGATGTTCAATGTTATTATTTTATTTTTTTAATGAAAAATATGTTACATTTAATGATAGTGATAACATTTTATCAATTATTAAAATTATTATTTTATTTTTTCTAAAGAGAAATTGGACCTTTTTGCTCATTTGGCGTAATATTAGAATAATAATTATAGAAAAAGTTAATTTACGAACAAATTATGTATTTACTTTGACTTGTTTAGATTGAATCTATGTGACCATTTATGGACCAAATTAATAATTTTTTTTGTTAAAATAGGGTATTTTTTTACCATAATAAATAAAATACAGTATGGTCTATGTAATTTAGAGATACAATTAGCCAGTTCTTCAATTTTACGAAATAAATTAAAATATCATTTTAGTTTATTTCAGTCAGATTATAAGATCATCTTGTCCAATTTTTGTATCTTTTCCGTTAAGTGCCGTATGAAATGATGAAAACAATCATTTTATCTTTTTCTCAGATTTGGTATATTTTAAAAAATATTGGAACAAATTAGTTGTATTTTCAAATCACAAAACCGTACTGTAATTTTTCTAATAGAAAATTTTAATATCTCTCATTTGACTTATTTGTTCTCTTATTGACCAAACGAAAAAAATATAAAAATCGAACAAAAGTACTTAGTAGTATAACTAAAGCAAAATATAATAACAAATTGATATATTTTTAAAAAACACAGGATAAACTAATTATATTTTGCAAATTATACCATGCTGTAATTTTTTCTTTTTGAAAAATTAACGTGATCTTGATAAGTCTAATCCGAACTCAATTTCAGGGCAAATAAAACTTTATTCCTTTGCAATTGCAATTCCCGCGTGAAATTTCCTGTAAACTTCCTTTCAAGCATATCTTTACGGCTTTACCACAAAAAAAGAAAATTCATTTCGTCTCGGAAATCTCTGTACGTTACCCATTTCCTTACACATCAATCTCTTTATATATAGAATATCTCATTAGTCAATAAATTAAATCAGTAATCGCAATTGGTAATCATTCCATATCTCTCCGCATATATGTGTCCTTTAAGCGCCAAAGACTTGCACAGGATTTTCCAAAACCTCGACAGAAATGGCGATGGCGTCTTAAATTTAGAAGATCTAAATTGGCTTCTTGAAAGAATTGGAGTCTATTTCAGTCTGGAGGAGCTTGAATCTTCTGTAGGGAAGTCTAGTCTTAACTTCAAGGAGTTTTTGTCCTTTTACGACTCCATAACTAAACAAAACGACAGTGGCAATGGCGATGAAATAGTGGAAGAAGAGGAGGAGATGAAAGATCTTGCTAAGGCGTTTAAGGTGTTTGATATCAATGGGGATGGCTTCATTTCAAGTGAGGAGCTTCAAAGTGTGCTTTTAAGATTGGGATTGTGGGATGAAATGACTGGTAAAGATTGTAGGAGTATGATTTGTGTTTATGATACTAACTTTGATGGAGTTCTTGATTTTGAAGAATTCAAGAACATGATGCTCTGTGCTACTTCTGGAATTCTTTAAGAAAATAACATGTAGTTTTACACTTTTCATTTCAGGATTTGTCAATTGCTTTTTGGTTGATGGAATTTGTTTTTTTTTTTTATGAATAATTAAGCTTTGAAGCTTCAAGCGATGAGATGGGATGACAAACAATCCCTTAATTAGAGATTTCGAGTTTGAACTATGTGTATGAAGTCTTTTTATAAACCCGAGAAGGAACATTTTGCCCCTTGCGTGAACTTGTCTAGTGTGAATTTGAATTAACTGGGCCTATGAGCTTCAAAAACTAAATACCAAATGATTAAAACTAAAAATAATTAAAGATCTAATATCGCTTAACACCTTTTAATGGATGTTTATGTGACAGTAAATTATTGGATAATGGGGGAATGTGCCAATTGAAGTTTAACATATCTCACATTAGTAGGAACTAATGACGTTAAGACATTAGAACTTTAATTGTTAATTAAAGAAACAAAAACCTTTTTTGTCAAAAAAAATTACACATTTTAAAAATGAGAAGTGTAAGCCAAATCTTTATTAATGCTTTTCCTTAATTTTATTAGGATCTTCTTTCTCAAAAATTTTCATTGTAAATTCATCTTTGTTTTTCTTGAAGATATGTAGTTAATTATTGTGAACTAATTTTTTTTCTGTTACATTATATGTTTGAATATATCAATTTAGTATATTGTAAATTAGAATGCTCTAAATATAATATTGTAATATAAATTAATAAGTAGCAACATATATTTTGCTATATACTTGTTTTTTCAATTTACTAATATTAGAATCTGCGCGATGCAAGAACTGGGAAGCAATATTTAAGGATGAAATAATTTTTTATAACTTCGACACAAACACAACACAAAACTTAGACGGTCGACACGAACATGACACGTTTAATCAGTTTAATATCATAAACATGTTAAGTGGGTCGTATTGACTCATATACAACTTGTGTAACTCGCTTAATATAATAAATATGTTAAGTGGATGTATTGACCTATATATGACTCACATAACATGTTTATTGTATTTATAACTTTTAACTTATTTTATTCCAATCATATTTAAAAATAAAATTTTACACGTAAAATGCATAAATCAGATTTATAATTAAAATAAAAAAGTAATACAACAATAAAATTTAAATAGATTTTAATTGGAGTATTTATATCTAACATTAAAATTACTTTTTTACTCTTAAATAAACAAGCTACTCGCCTAACCCGCGTGTCATAAATGGCTGACTCGTTCATGACAAAAACTCGTTTAGTCTCAACTCTAACAACATTTATTTCGCATGTTAGGTGAATCATGTGCGCGTGTCGTGACCCACTTTGACACTCGTAGTATAATCTATATAAAAAAAATGCACACACACTATTAATGTACTTTCAATAGTGATAATAATTTTAAAAATTTAACTAATTATATTGAAATAAGAAATTAAGTATTTTTTATTTTATGTTTATGATTTATTATAAATAATTATTTATTTATTTGAAATATTAATGTATTATAGTTATTTAGTGTAGTGTGTCCTAAGCGTGTAGATCTTTTACTTTTTTAAAAATTATAGCACGTGTATATTCCCGTATCATGTGATGAATTATTTTTTTAATATATTTTTTTTATCTTTTTTTATTAATGAATAATCAAAAAATAAAAAGGAATTAAATTTTTTTCCGAAAAACTTTTGTTACTTAGTTTTTTGGATATAAAAGAAAAATAAAATTAATTTTTCTCTACAAATTTATCTTTATAGATTTTTATTTTCCTTCTAATTTAAAGAGAAAATTATTGAAATTCTTTTCCCTTATATTCGTTTCTTATTTCTAAATAAAATAGTTTTTGCTTATTAATATTAATTTATTTTTTTCCTCCCATATGATATTATCTGAAAATATAATTATTTTTTTTCGCTTATAATTCTCATGATGTGTAGCGTAATATGAAAAAATGAAATAGTATTTTATAATATCATTCAAAAATAAAATTATATAACAAAATAATAAATTATATCTTATTGAGATATACTGAAAAGCTGTGATGCTAAGATATGTCTTATTAAGTATAATATGAAGCTTTTCATAAGGTATGTAATAGCAAAATAGTATTTTTCGCTTATAATTCTCATAATGCGTAGCGTAATATGAAAAGATGAAATAGTATTTTATAATATTATTCAAAAATAAAATTATATAATAAAATAATAAATTATATCTTATTGAGATATGCTGAAAAGTTGTGAAGCTAAGATATGTCTTATTAAGTATAATATGGAGTTTTTCATAAGGTATGTAATAGCAAAAGTCATGTATGGTATGACCTATGTAAAAAAATGCATACACACTATTAATATATTTTTCAATAGTAATAATAATTGTGAGAATTTAACTATTGAAATAAGAAATTAAGTATTTTTTTTATTTTATGTTTATGAGTCATTATAAATGATTGTTTATTTATTTGAAATATTAATATATTACTTATCTAGTGTAGTGTATTCCAACTATATAGATGTCCTACTTTTTAAAAATTGTTGTATCCGTACGTTCTCGTATCTCGTGTCCCCTGTTGTGCAACCTAGCTCCTGGTATATGAGAGTACTCCTTACACCAAGTTAATCAACCAAGGTTTTTTTTTATTATCAAAAAGAAATAAAGTTTTTTTTTAATTTGCTTTTGTGTCATTGAAATAAGATATTAAGTATTTTTTTTTTTTATGTTTATGATTTATTATAAATGATTGTTTATTTATTTGAAATATTAATGTATTACATATTTAGTTTACTATGTCTAAGCGTGTGGATGTTATACCTTTTTTAAAAATTATCGTATCTGCATCTTCTCATATTTCGTGTCCCGTGTCCATGCAATCTAACTCCTGATATATGAGACTTTTTCTTACACCAAACTAATCAACTAAGATTTTTTTTTTATTACCAATAGAAATAAAGTGTTTTTTTTATTATTTGCTTTTGTGTCGTTGAAACAAGAAATTAAGTATTCTTTTTATTTTATGTTTATGATTTATTATAAATGATTGTTTATTTATTTGTGTGTTACTTTTTTAGTGCACTATGTCCAAAGCGTGTGGATGTCCTGCCTTTTTAAAAATTGTTATATCTAGTTTCCTGGAACATAGCTGCTCTATGAGATAGCTGCTATATGAGACTACTTATTACACCAAGCTAATCAACCAAGGTTTTTTTATTACCAATAAAAATGAAGTTTTTTTTTTTTAAATTTGTTTTTGTGTCATTGAATAAGAAATTATTTTTTTTATTTTGTGCTTATAATTTATTATAAATGATTGTTTATTTATTTGAAATATTAATGTATTATTTATTTAGTGTACTGTGTCCTAATCGTGTGAATGTCCTATTTTTGTTAAAAAATTATCGCATCTCGTCCGTTCTTATATCTCGTATCCAGTATTTGTGTAACTTAACTCCTGGTATATGAGACTACTCCATGCACTAAGCTAATCAACTAAGATTTTTTTATTACCAATAAAAATGTAAGTTTTTTTTTTTTAATTTGCTTTTGCGTCATTGAAATAAGAAATTTAGTGTTTTTTTATTTTATATTTATTAGAAATGATTGTTTGTTTATTTGAAATATTATTGTATTACTTATTTAGTGTAGTGTGTCCTAACCATGTGGATGTCCTACTTTTTAAAACTAATTATATTAAAATAAAAAATAAAGTATTTTTTAATTTATATTTTTTTGTTTATTATAAATGATTGTTTATTTATTATCATATATCTTGTATGTTCCATATCTCGTGTCCTGTGTCCGTGCAATCTAGCTCTTGATATAAATTATATCTCATTTTATGGCTTGTATTATTTATATTTTAATTTAATTTAATGTATTATTTTGATGAGATGTAACTAATAGATATTATCATGATAAAGACATTATCTAAAAATATAAAATAATTTATCTTCTTACAATTGTTATCGTTAAACCTTATCTTCTTATAATCATGCTAAATAATTATTGTCCTCCTTATATTTGGTAATTTTAGAAGTTTACACTTGACTTCCATATAATGCAAACTGCTCTACTTTTATATATATATAGATATTAGGGTTTGATAGAGATTGATTTTTTCAATACCCAAATGCGGATATAGTTGTGAACCAAATTGATTAGTTTGATATGATGAGATTAATTTGTTTTTTAAAATGTTAGGTTCAATTTTAATTAAAAAAAATCATTTGTTTTTTTTTCCATATGATTTTTATTATATAAAACAAAACTTTAAAAACCCTAAAAATTAAACTAACTTTTAATCTAAAAATAAATTAAGCGAAATTAAAATTGAATCTATCAATTTGATTTCATTTTGTAAACAATTTGGTTCAATTATTATTAAATCAGTTGGGTTTCAACAGATCAGACCAAATAATAACCCTAGTTCTTGCAAGCTGAAGAGGACCATGAATAAGTATTTTGGACTCTTCTAATTTTATTATTATATGTTATAAGTCATTTTTTTTTATTAAAAATGAAATGTATGAAAGTCAATCTGGATTGTCGCTGAAGGAAATAGTACAGTAAGGGGTACATTGCCGTCTAAGTCAAAGTCTTTTATTTGATTTGTCAACCTAATTTTAATTTGTTCAACAAAGGTTTACTGTTACATACATTTCCAAAAACGTTAACTTCTCTAACTACCCTGATAACTGTCAAAGACCTCTACGTATGCCAAAATTTAAAGAGTCCAGTTTAGAATTATCACAAGGATTCTGCTCAGTGCTCATACCAGAATGCCTTATATGTCATCTAGTATGTAGATTCTAATTTCTATTAGAACTGGTCCTTAAACCGCCGCGATGTGATGCATGGATTGTATAATTTTCTGTTTTTTTAATTTGATTGAATATAATTTTCAAGAAAATTGTTTTACTTTATATTTATGTTGCTTTAATTTAAATAATTTGTTTATATACTTTTGATTAAATAATGGAAGGTAAAATTATAAGTTCTTTTTTAAATTTTCAAATATTGAACTGAAATATTAATGAGCATAATTAATTATTGTAACCAAATTACTGTTATTCAATTGATGTACTTAGTTAATTATTTATTTTTTCTTTGCAACTCCCATATATTTAAATTAAATGAAGTATAAGAATATTTAATCTTAATGAAATAAATTTTAGTGAATTGAAATTAATATTTTAATTTTATTGGTTAATCTAATTATATTATTTAATTAATTTTTATTAACTATGACTCTATTATCACTCCATTAGTTTTTTTTATAGAATAAAAAATATTTAATAAAAAAACTTTATATTTATTATATATTAATTATAATGAAATCTTATTAGTTTAATTGTAACTCCATTATTTAATAAAGAGCATTTAATTTTTATTTAAATATGAAAGATATTAATTATAATGAAAAAATAAAATGTCATATCATCACTTCCGTATTCTAATATATTGCCACATAAGCATTTAGGCCTTATAAATTATATATTTATATAAATTAATGTTTAAATTTTGTTACTCATTATTTTTATTTTATAGCAATAACTTTAAATATTCAATTAGTGGTAAAAAATATTAATTACTATATTTATTCCATAATACTTGTCAAATTTGGAATTTCACGTCTTTCAGAAAATTATTAAATTTATCTAAATTATTAAGTAACTTAATTACATTAGCCTTAATTTAATATATTCAAATACTAAATAATTATTGCCATATACAAGGATAACCATGGAGAAAATTTTTATTACTCTTTAAAATCACAAATGCGATAAATATTTTGGAAATTGATAAGTATTTTAGCTTACTTGTTGAAGTTGCAGGGGCCTTGCTCTATTTCTACTTTCTGCTTTTATAGGTACTCTAAATGGTTAATAGATGCTCAACTCTTGTGATTGTACATTGTATATGAGGCCAAGAAGTGCTCTAGAGTCTAGAGTGCCAATTTCTTTGATGCGTGTTTTCTCAAGTAAAATGTGTTTGGTTTAGAGTAGTTTTCTAGAATGTGTGGTGCATGTTGTTCGTCTTCATTGACTTTTAGTAAATATAATTTAATTTTTTATATAATTTTTATTATAAATTATAATATTATGAACAATTTAAAAATATAAAAGTATTCATAAAATAGAAAAAATAACGTTTTACGAAATAATAAAATAAAAAAAAATTCAGTAGTTAAATAACTCGTTTAGAAAATAACGTATATATTTATAATAATATATTATTATAATTTGACAATCAATTTAAAGTTAATTAACTTAATTTTTCAAATATAATATAATAACATAAATTGTCTATACTACTAAAATATTATGTAGTTTGCTAATATAACGTAATATATCATAATTTTGTATTATATGTATTTCTAGTGAGTTTTATTTTCTATTTTATATCAAACAATAAATCTAATAATATATTATTTAATAAATAATAATATAAATTATATTTATTTTTTATATAATAAATTACTTGTAGGAAATAATTATAACAAATCAAATTAAGGATTTATTAACAAAAATAATTAAATATATTATATTTTTATCATATTTTATATTTATCTTATACAGTATAATATAACCAATCAAAAATGAACTACCTTTATTTTTTCATCTAATAAAATTAAAATCCTTAAAAATATATTATATTCTTACCATATTTAATACATACCTTATTTGGTATCCATCAAATAGTATTACCATATTAAATTATATTACCATAAAATATGTATATATGACTATATATATTATTATTATATTACCATATATATATATATATATATATATATATTGTATACCTTATTTAATGTTATATTATACGGTTTCGATTCCAAAACTATCATTTCTAGTTATAAGTAGAAATTTGGAACCGAATAATGTTATCGTATTTTATATATAATTAATTATCTTATATTTTATATATCATATTTTTATTTTATCTAATAAAATTTAAATTTAAATGAGAAATTAATATGATCAATCAAAATTAAATTATTTTTATTTTCAATAAATCAAATTAAAATGTTTAATGATATTTTTATCAATCCAAACTTAATAGGGGCATTTTTTTACAATTTCTATGTTCCCCATTTTCACTTTTATATATTATTATAGGTAGATTATAAGTTAATCTATTTAAAATAATTTAAAAGTCAAAAGTAGTACCATTATATATAATTATCTATTTAAATATATTTTTTGACTAAATAAAAAAATTGTATAATCTTACCAAATATAAAAAATGTCTCTCATCTTTTACTTGATTTTAAATTTAAAGTGAAAAAGTGAAAAAGTAAGTAATCAAATCAAATATTCCATGCATTTCAAAATGTAATTCGTTTTTGAGCGATTGTTTTGTCCCAAAATATAAGTCATTTTGAATATTTTAAAGAGTAATAAATAATAATTTTCTAATTTTGCTCTTATTTATATTAGATAAAATAACTATCTTTAAGTTACTTTTAATTTTGCATGCCAAAATATAACATAATAGTAAGTGCATATATGACTTGGCAATAGATCCAGATTTAAATTCCTTCCCCGAATACTAAAAAAAAAAACTTTTAATTTTGAGATAAAAAATAAATTGATAAAAATTACCTTTAATGTTATTATAAGTTAGAGAAATTAATTATTTTTTAATTTTCGTGTAAAAAATCTTAAACGAGGGAAAAAATTCCATCCTTTGTTGTTGAGGGGCGCCCACTTGTTGCTCTTTCTTTATACTTATTTATCATCAACAGTGTTGTAAGCCGAATAAATAAATAAATAATACTCATTTCACAGCCCAAAACCAAGGCCCATAGTCGTTTTTTATAAAATGGGTCGAACAAAAATATAAAAAATATATTTATGTGATTAAGTTAATATATATAATATGAATGATATATATTTCTGTTAAGAAAAATAAATTTATTTATAAAAAATATTGATGAAAAATTAAAATTATATCAAAATTTTGTTAAAGGAAATTCTAATTATTTTTGCAATTGTTAATATGGGTAGTTAGTAACTTATAACTATTAGCTGAAAAATGCTAGTTTGATAAAATCACGGTGAAAGATGATTATATTTATAAATTATCATATATCATATATTTTTTATTTTTCAAAATAAATATATGATTTTTATCTTAATATATTACATAAAAATATAACAATAATAATCAAATAATTAATTATTATGTATACAATTACAAATATATTCATAATAAAATATTAATTTTGTTTAATAATTATTTTTATTAATTTAACATAACTTCAAATATAAAATAAATACAATTTAGACATCTCTATGTGTAATATACTGTAGAATAAGAACATTAGTGCCTTATGTCAGAAAAGGAAAACACTAATCCCGATTGAAATTCTAACCAAAGAGAAGTTGGTTAATATAACAAAAGAATTGGATTCTATAATTTTCTGATTTAAAAAATTAAATTCTTTCTCAAATTACTCTAATATTTTTAGTGAAATATATTTAAGATTAGTAATTTGAAAAATATATGAACCCTTCCTCCCATAATTTTGTCATTGTTTAACTTGCACACAGATTAAGAAAAATTTAATTATTATAGATAGATTATAATTTTTACTTTATTTTTTTAATATATCTTAATTTTAATATCAATAACTAGATATAGATATATCGCATGGTCATGGATATAAATTAATTTTCAAATCTATCGATTATTTGGAAAAGGAAAAAAAAAAAAAAAAGAAAAGAAAAAGTTGAACAAAACAAAGTTTGAAGTCATCCATTTTGAAAGTAAAAATATGGGATAATGATGAGTTATCAGAAAATAGAAATATTCAAAAGGCATATAATTAGAATTTATTATTATCAACTACTTAAAATCTTTATTGTCAAATAAGACAAAACCCCTTAGATATTTTTGATTCAATACTTTGTATAATATATAATATTATTATATAATATATAATATTATTTATGCTAATTAGGTGGTTGTCTGGTTGGTCTTCTTATTTATTTAAGGAGTGAGAAGTCTCGAGTTTGAGTCCCATAATTATTTTCACAAATTTGGTGAGCCAATGATTTCATAAATTTTAATGTCCTCGATCAAAACATTATACATTATAGTTTACTTTACAAGTTGCAAATTGTCTATAAATTCACTTAGTGGTTGAATACTAAAATTTAGTTTATCCATTAATCCATAATAAGCCTATAAAATTTATTTTCATTAATATTTAAGTTACAATTTATAACTATATAATTCATGCTTTATGATAATTTGATTTAAGTCTCTTCCCTTTTGAAGTTTCTGCATAAATTCGCGATATCTCTTCTTGAATACTGCATAAACAGGAATTTAATTTCAATAACAATAAAATAAAAATTTAAACTTTTTTTTTTTAAATCAGTTTGTCCTTTTTGCACGTGTGAAGGGTATCTATATATTATTGCCTGTAACGTGAAGGCTGTGGTGATAATTGCTAGAGCAAGAGTACTAGTTTCCAGGAGATTGAAATTAAGATACATCTTAATACCATTATCCAAGCAACAACACATGTAATGGAACCCGAAAATCCAATTACAAAAATTATTACTTTGGTGGAAATCAAAGAAATTGATCTTTAATTGGTTGGTTTCTATTTGAATTCTTACCACGAATATGAAAATTTGAGTTGCAGAACTCAAAGCAACACTTAAAGATATATGCTGCATTTTATGACCAAATACTCATTATGGAAATTTTCAATTGTGCCAATACCCCATTTCTAGTTGTGGCAACAGTACATCTGCTACAACACACTGAAGAGGAAATAATAGATATCTTGAAGCAGCACCAAACATGTCCTTTACGTGCATAGATTATACTTTGGGTATTAGACATATATTTAAATAATACCTGATCTGGATTTATATCTTCAAATTATCAGTATACCTGAACCAACCAAGGTTCAAAATAAGTCTCCTGATAAGTTTTGCATTGATCTGGATCTATCTTGCTTCTGTGTAGGGATTTCAAATTGTATTTATCTCATTCATAATGTTATTGTTATAACCATTTAATTTTTCTTTTGTTTATGATTTTATAATTTTGTTTGACCGCCTGCAATTCAGCTTAAATGGGTGATTTAAGCTGAATTTGATAAAATTACTGTGTAATTTGGACATAAAAGTTAGATCTGACCTTTTAATTCTTAGGTGACAAAGTCAGGGGGCCAAAAATGAACTTTATTCCTTTTTTTTCGTTCATGTTTTGTAAAGTTTCACCAATTATCTTTCAAATAATTTATAAACATAAAAGATAGATAAGATACGGAGGATGTTAGAAGGGAAGCCAGGAATTAAAAAGTTAAAATGTCTAGCACCAATGAGTCTTAGAATACGTGGGAGTCTAAAGAATACGTAGGAGTCTAACATGCATATTCATTGAACCACATTTCGATTTGATATGTAGTTTAAGTCCACTAAATCTAGGCATGGGCCGCCAAAATTCACGGTTTAAAATTTTTTAAAATGTTGAGCCTGAATTGATTTTTGAATTGTCAGTTTTGGTCCGATTTTGATTTCGATCAGTTCTAGTGCGGTTTTGATGAACCGACATTTTCAATTATGGTTTTCGGTGATATTTTTTTTTTTTTTAAAAAATCAATTCCATGTTACATCTTTCTTTCAAAAATATTAATATAAATTTGAAAAATATTGGTAAATTTTATTTTAAATAAATTTTAGAATGCTCATACTCATATAATAATAAAATTAATTACTTTTTACAAAATAATCAAATAAATGATCACTTTATTTTCTCTAAATGTTATTAATTAAATAAAATATTAAAAAATTTTAGAAAATGCTTCGAAAGAATGTAATTTTGAATTTAGTAAATAATTTAAAAGCAAAAAAAAAAGGTAAAAACAATATAAGTTTAGACTAAATACTTTTCTTTTTTTTTTTTTACCATTTTATTTTTTAGATTTTTAACTTTTAAAGTAAAGTGTATTTTCAAAAAAAGAAATCTTAAGTAAAGTATATCATTAGTAAAATATTATTTAGACTTTTAGAAGTATATATAATAGACTAAGTGATAATCATTTTGAAAATAAAAATAGAAAATTTTCGGTTCGAACCGGTCTGGAACCATCGGTTTCAGGCTGATTCAAGTTGAAATTTTAATATTCATATGAATATTAACGGCCTTAAACTGTCGATTACAGTTTAAAATTTTAAACTTATAATTTCGATCCAATTTTAATTTATTTTCAGTACGGTTCGATTTCTGTTGAAAATGAACCAGCCGCAATGTCTAACTAAATCAATCCAAATTCCAAAGGAACCCAAATTTTAATTTATAAATTAATGGGCTTTTGTCCTCTTGTCTTCTTCTAAGGTACGGTGGCCACAATTCTTTACAATTCCGTCTCGCCGCCTGAACCTGAACTGAGATCCGATGGGACCCACTGCCAGCACCTTAGAATCCACGTGCGCTCTTAAATACACAGTTCTTTTCCAATCCCACTCCCAGCTGCGTGCACGCAAACAAGCACTTCAACTTGTCCATCAGTTACTGTAAATTCCCGCTTTTAAGTCCAAACTCAGTCCTCGCCCGCCGTACCCTCTACGTTCCAGTATCGGCATCGCCACCGCTGCTTTCCAAAGCAATGAAATCCACCGCCATAACCACCGCCGCGGTGGATGTCGTTAAAACTCCCAACTTCGTCAAAATTTTAGCGCTTGCGCTTCTATCTTTCTCTCTAGTCGCCTTTTTTTATTACCTCACTCCCATTCCATTCGCCACGTCCACTCTCTCCTCCCCCGCAATAGGAGGCGTCACCAACAGCGCCATTACCTCATCATACGCGCTCCCACCTCATCCTAAACCAAATCGGGTTCATCCACCGTCGTGGGTGACGGTGGCTCCGAGGATTGGTATAGTGGATGAGAGCGGGGCAATGACGGTGGATTTTGAAATTGGGGACTTCGATTCGAGTGAATTAGAGACGCTGAGGAATTTGAGCGACTGGAGAGAAGAGGAGAAGGAAGAACAGGATAATGGCACTGAAATTAGAGTTGGCTATAACAAGTACAAGGTTTGCGAAGATACTATGATCGACTATATACCTTGTTTGGAAAATGTAGACGAACTCAGAAGGCTGAATCTGAGTAATAGTGTAGAAAAGTTCGAAAGGCATTGTCCTGAAGAAGGCAAGGGACTGGATTGTTTGGTGCCCATGCCTAAAGAGTACCAGAAACGCATTCCCTGGCCCAAGAGCAGAGATGAGGTAATGTATAATTAAGAAACAAATTATAAAAAAAAATCACATTTCTATCTATTCCTTAATGAAAATTCGTAGCTTTATATCTCTTTTGTTTTGTTGTCTGAACTGCTGATCGAATATGCAACCTATTGAATAGGTTGACTAGATTCACCATTAAAAATTTACCTTTTTAAGGTGATTGAGATATGTTTTAGATTTTTGTAAGGCACCTTTTGGAATACGAGGTTAATTGTTTGACCTAGTTCAGTTTTAGCAAAGGTTTTTCTCTGGGCTAACAATGGTGTTATTTAGTAACAGGTGTGGTTCAGTAATGTTAACCATGCAACTCTTGTTAAGGACAAGAGTGGCAAGAATTGGATATCAAGAAAAGGGGATAAGTTAACTTTTGCAGGAGGGGGACCACAATTTGTTGATGGGATAGAAGAGTACTTAAACCAAATTTCACAGGTTGGATTTTGTAAAAATTCCCAATATTTATTACTTTTGATCTGCTGCATTAGATTGATAACTCTGCCAATTGTTTATGAGCAGATGGTTCCCGATATTGCATTTGGGCAAAGCACCCGTGTTGCCTTAGATATTGGTTGTAGAGTAGCGAGTTTTGGTGCCTATTTGTTACAGCGTAATGTGACCACTCTATCAATAGCACCAAAAGATGCCACTGAGAACCAGATTCAATTTGCACTTGAGCGTGGAGTTCCTGCGATGGTAGCAATATTTGGTACACGCCGTTTATTGTATCCAAGCCAAGCTTTTGACTTGATACATTGTTCGAGATGTGGAGTTGATTGGATCCGTGATGGTATAAATACATCTACAAGCTTGATTCTTCGTGTTCAATGTGGAATTATTTGGCTGTAATGGTAAATACTCCCATTAAGTATTTCAATTGATAATTTACGGCTATTCCTTTCTTTGGCTGTAAGGAAGATGGAATTTTGCTTCTGGAGGCAAACAGAATGCTAAGAGGAGGAGGATACTTTGTGTGGGCTGCACAACCTGTATATAAACAAGAAGACAATCTGCAACAACAATGGATAGGTACCCAACCATATTATTGTTCTTGTATATTCGGTTCTGGAGTTTCTTTTTTGCAATAATATTCATGACCGGTTCTTGTGTTCATTTCATATAGATAATGTCAAAGATGAGGTCTTCTATCTTTTGATTGCTTGATTATTGATTTATGGCACTATTATGTGCAGAACTGCAGAATCTCACCAGTCATATTTGTTGGGAACTTGTAAAGAAGGAAGGCTTTATTGCCATATGGCGGAAGCCCTTAAACAATAGTTGCTATGTTACTCGTGAAGCTGGAACACAACCTCCACTGTGTGACTCTAGTGATGATCCTGACAACGTTTGGTATACCCTTCTCCAAAATTGCCTATTTGTTCACTTTTTAGTTAAGTAGCATGATAAATGTAGTAGGTGCACTTTTTATTATGAATTTTCCTGTAATTTCAACCAATCAAAGATTAAGTCATTTGAAAAAAAAAAAAACAAAATAGTTTTGAAAGAGGACCAAAGTAAGCATTGCTTAGATTAAAACAATAATGCCAAAGAATTGTGATGCTTTGTACAGGTATATTAACTTGAAGGCATGCATACCTCCACTGCCTGAGAATGGTTATGGAGTGAACGTTACCACATGGCCTATACGCCTTCATAATTCACCAGAGAGACTACAGAGCATAAAAATGGATGCCTCAATATCCAGAAAGGAACTCTTCAAGGCAGAATCAAAATATTGGAATGAGATCATAAAGGGTTATATTAATGGTTACCATTGGAAACAGATGAATTTCCGAAATGTGATGGATATGAGGGCTGGATTTGGAGGGTATAGCCTTCTTGATATTTGCATATTAGTAGGAATGATTTTAAAGCCTACGTTGACTTAAATTAATTTTTTGGTGATTTCAACTATTGCAGATTTGCAGCGGCATTACATGATCTGCAGATTGATTGCTGGGTTATGAACGTTGTACCTGTTAGCGGATTTAACACTTTGCCTGTTATTTATGATCGTGGACTTATAGGAGTAATGCATGACTGGTATGTAAAATCCCTGTTTTCTAAAGTTCAATTCTTTATTCTTATATCTACCTATCCTTGGAATTTTATATGTAGTGCTTAGTCAAGCCAACTTTCACATACCTACTTCAAATTGCTCGGATTGTGAAGCTAATTTTGATTGACAGTTTTATAACAGTATGATTAATAGTTAAAAATTCTTGAGTCTCAAAATTTTGCTTCGCAGGTGCGAGCCATTTGATACTTACCCCAGAACATATGACCTGATACATGCAGCAGGTTTGTTCTCCGCGGAGCAGAAAAGGTACAAGTAACATAGAACACGACCTATCATCCTTTTTCCTATTGACGGAGACTGAATATTAACATCTGGAAATTTTTATTACACACTAGGCAAAAATGCAATATCTCAACTATAATGCTTGAAATGGATCGGATGCTAAGACCTGGTGGAATTGCTTACGTACGTGATACAGTATTGATCATGGGTGAAATTGAAGCAATAGCAAGGGCCATGGGCTGGGTGCCTTCTCTTCATGATACAGGTGAAGGTCCCCATGCGAGCTGGAAGGTTTTGATATGTGATAAACGTATGCCATGATCATATCCTCTTTCCCTCTAAGAGAAGATGGGACTTCTCACTGATGGATTCTGCAATTTTATCTTTGAGTTTTATTAGTGTTATTATTTCCTTGTAGCCAAAAGTTCTTGATTTCTTCAATATAATCATCACTGTAAATTAATCATTTTCTCTTGTATTCCTAGTCATAATTGAAATCCACAATAATTTAATAGGGAAAAGGGTATTATTTTATTTTTCCCCACAGTATCAGTTTTTTATTGTAGGCCTCTAGATTGTCATATTTTATCCATATTTTATTTGAACGATTAATTTCTGTTTTAACTTTTTGAAGGCGGTGACCTAACACGTTGTAACTTTTCAGTAAACAACAAGCTTAAAAGCTTTTCCTTTCTTCTCTTTAATGTAGATGACAAATTCATACGACAACGACAAAACAAAAGGAGAGAGAAAAGGCGTTAAAGGTTGTAAAAGAAGGCCAGAAAGCATTATGACTTCGGTCGTATGGAGAAGAGCCAAAGAGATGTTTAGAAAAATAATAATTAAAAGAGAGCTTCAAAAGATCACAAATGCTAACCTTCAAAAAATAAATCTCTCTTTTTTGGCTCCAGGCCTCAAGAGCTGTTACTGAAATTATGATACTTTTCAGATAGAACTTGATTCCATACATCTGTCATTTTGAATATAGCATTGAGAAAGATGGACAACAATTAATTGAGAAAAAGAACAAACTGAGATGAGAGAACAAGAAGAAATTAAGGCTGCTTTCAAGTTTAACATAAATGTCAATGGACAAATGCTAAAATTATACTTCTGTTATAATCTTGCAAAGCTTTCCTCCCAATGGTATTCACCATTCACCCATCCCAGTGTAAAACTCCGCTTAACACTAATGTTATTTATCCACACAAGTCTAAAAACTTTCCAACAAATCCATTGCAAAATTGCCAAGTTAGACATCTCTACATCAAGCATCGGTCCCCAAAATGAAAAATGATCTGTGCTTCAAACCTATTTACCAGCAGACCTATGTTTGCCATGGCTTCATGGAAGAATCCTTTGTGCTGCTGTATTAACCTGTTTGGAGAGATAAGCTTCATAAATCTCCACCACAAGTCGAGGATCCCTTTCCACAAGCTCCATATACTCCTCCCGTTTGGTAAGTTTGTCCATGTTGTCTGTGATCAACGACAATGCTGCTTCAAGCATCTGTTTTGCATTGTGCTGATGTGCGAAGGTATAACTTGGGACTGAATTGTCCCAATTCAATTTAGACACCAAAAATTTCTCACAATAAGCCTTGAGATGCTTAACCTGGTATTTTTCAGCTAAAACTAGAAGGTTACAAGCCATTTGCTCATCAAGGCATGCTTCAGCTGTGTATAGATAGTTGACAAAGGCACGAAGTGCATCATATGATACATCACTAATCTTGATGGTGCCACTCCGGCTTTCTTCCATCTCATTCTCGAGCATTGCTTTAAACACCGGGGAACGACTTGCCTTGTCAGAAAAATGTACAAGAGCAACAAACCCATGAGTAAATTTCTCCAAATTATACATAGTGCAGAGAACGCAAACTTTTCTTTATGGTTAACACTCTCCTCTACATGCTGCTATATTGCTTTTGGGAAATATGCAATCAATATACTCCCAAAAAGAAAAACGAGAAAGGAAATTCAATCAAAGAATTACATAATTGAATCCAAATGCAAAATGGGTATCCATTAGGAATTCATTTGCAAATTGCAATGTCATTCAACATGTTCAAATGGGTAGGCTACATGTATGAGATGAAATGTGAACAGTTAACAGACATTAATAATTGGAAACAATTCAATTCATAGATCAATAATGTAATAAAGCAAAACACGACAGCTGGGTTAACAATACGAAGATAAAATGCATATGGGGATGAGTAAAAAACAAGGCTGAAAGTTGGATAGAGAAGGCAACGGTTAATAAAAGGTTGGAAACTGCTCTTTCACCAACAAGTGAAGAATCCTCTTTTCGACTCTGACTCTCAGAAAACGCAAAACTTTATAAGTAATTATGAATATAAGATTGTCAATGCATCTATTTGCTGTATCAATAGGCAAGGTCAGATAAAAGTAGATGCAAATTCAAAATTTTAAAATATCTCTAGTCCTATTTATATAGAAAATATATAATAACTTCTCAAATTAGACACAGATGCCCATTGGCATTGAAAATCCTCATTGAAAGTAGATAATAAATAGACTTCCTAATCCTCCATACTCCATGATCTCTCCTGTGATCTTTAACTAATCATGTGAATCTATGAAACAAGCTACCAGAGTATCAAAATTGGGAATTTGGGTACTGACCAAAATGGCCTTATGGGCAGGGACGGGGACGGGAGAGCCAGTTGGACCATTATCAGAGGAGGCGACCAAAACGACGTCGGTGAAGCAAGGTCCAGTTGACCTGTTACTATGGCTGTGATCGAGTGGAGACCAGAATCGCAAGAAGGCAACTTTGGCTTTGAGATCTTCGATTTCTCTCTTGAGCTCCTCTTCGGTCTCACTGGCCTCCTCGTAGCACTCCTTGCAAGTGCCGGCGTCAACCGTCCCGTACTCTTCTTTGCACGATATGCAGCGCATAGTTTCGGTTTCGGAATCAGTATCGGTGTCGGAGTCAGCCCGAGAATGCTCGCACCGGCGGCCTCTCATATTCTGGGGGTCTTTTGGAAGCGTAGAATGGAGTGAAGCGAAAGCACCTTTCAACTAAGTCACTAACGAGTGCTTTATTGTGAAAAGCCCATTATTTTGAAGACGAGGTTTTTGTTTTTTTTTTTTTTTTTTAGTACTATTATTTTTTGTTTGAACAATTAATAAATTATTTTTTGATATCTTTAAATTAAATTTCGTAAATTTAAGAATACATATCATCAAATTAAATAAGGTTAAAAAGATGAAAAACAAAATTCCAATATCTTAACCCCATAACTTTTATTTTGAATAATGTTATTAATAATTTAAGAGACATACACTCACTATTAATTATTAATTAATTCTAGATCAGTACTTATTTTTTACTCGTTATTTACATTTATTCATTTATTTTTTTATAAAAACCAAATATTATAGTCAAATATTAACTACAGATTTTCAATAGTTAAAAGTAAGATTTTAAGTTGGCCACTTAAAATCTTTTAAATTACTATCAAATATTATATATATTTTTAAAATTTAAAATTTTATCATTTTCTTTATCTATATCCTAATTATATATATATTATTTTTTACTTATCTCCTTTCAAATTAAAAATCTTTTTTTACACCATATTTTAATCTTTATAGACTATGGGTGTGAATTTAATAATAATTTAGGCTTAATTAATTAATTGGTTTTTAAGATATTAGAGCAACATGATTAATTGATTAATAATTAGCTAGATAAATATCTTGGGAGTTCACTGGAGATGGTTAACAAAGGTATCAAGCTACTGTTTGCATAATCTGTGATCATGACCAGTTGAGGTAAGTGCACCAACAACTTGAGCAGTTGACTCGTCATCTTGTGGAAGTGATAACCGTTAGGTGCTCTATAAAAGCTAAAGTCAAATATAGAAGAAGGCCCAACAATCAACTCAAAAAATCGAACACAAAAACAATTTAACTATTTCTCAAAGCCATCCTATTTAAATCTCTTTCAGTTTTATCGTATTTTTCTTTCCAAGTATTTGTCAAATTTTCTTTTCTATTGATATCTTTTTGAATACAATATTTTTAATTTTCAAACACTATCTTTTGGGTGATATTTAAGTAGGTTAATTAAGCATCAAATGGCAAAAGAATCATCGTATGCTCTAGAAGATAGTTTTCCATGACCGAAATAGTTCTAAACGTATTGTGTGATACTTTGTTTACAATTTATTTTCAACCGTCAATGAAAATTTTATCATGGATCTAAACCTATTTCAGTCCACCGATTAGAAGTTCAGGTAGTATAATTGCTCTTACAATTAGTAAATTTTATTACCCGACGCGTTTAAGATATTAGTTAATGTTTTCATAATGCAAATAATTGGTGGCACACTACTATTGCTACTTTCTATTCTTTTTTGTTTTTTGAATTGTTATTGTTGAGGTTCACCAATACCTCAAAAAAAATGTGCTATAGACATAAAGTTATCAGGCTACATGACTCAGAAGAATGGCATACTGCAGGTTTTGAAAATCTTATTCCACAAAACATAGAGTATCCTGAAGGAGGATCTAATCCTTAGAGAAAGAAGAGATTCAGACTCCCAATTCTAAACCCAAAGAACTAAACATAAATTTGTTACTGAACAGAACCAAAAGCAGAATAAGTTGGTTTCTGTTTCTTTTATTTCTAATATTGACTCATTCTCTTGTTGAATTCTTGAAGAAAGGCTGAGAAAAGCAGACAAAGACTCTTGAAAATGATGAAACTTATGTTTGAGAAGTATTACTCTCCTAGATCTGCTGTTGTTTCATCATCCATTGACAGACAAGTGACCAAGAAGAAGAAGTTGATTCTACCTTTAAGAATAATAGAGATTTTGGGGGCACCAACCTGAAGCTTCCCTAGAGGGCAATGATGCAAGTTGTATCCAACTAGAAAAGAGCGCCAAGCTCTACACAAGAGGGAGGAGAAGGTGACACAACACTCTTATGTCATTGCTTCGATCTAGTTGCCCTACTGACAGACTTCAGGGTTCTTCCTCAAATCCACAATTACATAAATCCTGTAATTCATCTTGAAGTTTATGAATCAGAAGTTGTACTATCAAATGCACCAACTTCCCAATATGACAGTTGGCTTGGGGCTGAGAGTTATCGAAGTACCAGGGGAATTGTTCTGTCTTTGATTCTTTATATCTCACCAGCAGGTACTCCAACTACTATAGTTCCAGGTGATTTTATTCTTCCAATTCAATTTACTATGAAAACTTTAAGGATGTTGTACAGGGGCTTTATAGGCTCGGCCTCAAGAAAATTAGCCCCCATGAATTTTATAGGCTAAACTATATTTTGATAGGTGTTCAGGATCATCCGAAAGAAATGAATCTAGGAATCTCTAAAAGTCCAAAAGTTACGATCATTAACAGTCTGTTAAAGAAAAATATTAAAAAAAGAAGATTATTGATTTATCAAATTTGTATTTATCGACTTGACCGATTCACATACTTGAAGAATTAAAAATTAAAAGAGTTTTTTAATTCATTTATTGTACAAATTACTGTTTAACAAATTAATTGAGTTATTATACAAGAGTTTTTTATTAAAAAAAATTAAAACAACGTCGTTTTAAGTAAATCGGTAAATCTAAATTTTGAATTTTTTAGATACTAAACTATTTATCAATTATCGAAGTTTGTCTAAACAATTTATTGACCGTCTACTGTTTACCAAATTATTTTTATTGAATATCTTGGTTTGGCTCTATAAATTGGTATTTACCGAATTTTGTTCACTTCTAGGTATCATAAGATTTCTTTACATAACATACAGATGTGAATTTATGCATTACGCCTATTGGCTTATAGCTATAAAGATGACCATGACACTTAATCAAACACGAATGTTTGAGTGATTTATATCAATTCACCTTTTATATGATGCCTATAAAGAGAAGCTTTTCATGATTGGAATCCATAATTTATTTTTCTTACTTCAAATTTTGAGCAACTAAATACTTGTCGTATTATATATATATAATGATAGAGAAGCTTTATCCTTTGCCTTCCTTAATTTCTTTTTCTTAAACAATGTCAAATTTTCTTTCTGTTTTGCCTAGATTCTTGTTTCTCAACTTTAATGAAATAAGGTGATTAATTGTTTTTTTAATTAAAAATCCTATATTGTTCTGCAAACCTTGGAATTATTATCGCTTCTTAGCTCAATACTCACACATTTTTCTAAAAATATTATGAAGTTCATGTTCGCTGACAATGGAAAACCTTCGACTCACGCATTTTTGGCAAATTGTGAAATTCACACATGTTGACAATGAGAAACTTTGAATGAATCGATATCAAACTTAAAACTGATGGAAAAAGCTCATTTTTTGGTATCTTAAGCCTTTTTCTGTTAAAGTTAGAGAAAATAGAGAAGCTTTATGCTTTGCTTACTTTCTAATTTGTATAGATTCATGGTTCTCAATTTTTTATAAAATATAATGTTTAAGTATTCTTTTAATTGAAAATCTTACGTTCTCCTTTTGAATTGAAATTATTATCATTATCTTTTTCAGCTTAACACTCATGCATTTTTTTTTAAATTGTGAATTTTACGTTTGCATTGACAATGAAAAACCTTCGACTCATACATTTTTTTCCAAATTGTGAAGTTCATGCACGTTGACAATGGAAAATTTTGGATGCATTAAGATAAAAAACTTATAAGAAAGGCTAATTTTTTTAGGTACTTTGCGAGCCTTTTTATGTTAAAATTAGAAAAGATAGAGAAGCTTTAGGTTTTGTTTCTTTATTTTTTTTTCTTAAACAATATGAACTTTACTTCCTAATTTGCATTCTTTGTTCTCAACTTTAACAAAATATGGTAGTTAATTGATTTTCTTTTAATTGAAAATCTCATATTCTCCCTTGAATTGGAATTACTATTATTTTTTCAACTCAACACTCACACAATTTTCTTAAATTGTGAAGTTCATGCGCGCTAACAATGTAAAACCTTCATCTCACACATTTTTCTCAAATTGTGAAATTCACGCACACCAACCGTTAAAGGAAAATCTTGAACTTGCATATTTTTCTGAAATTATAAAGTTCACGTGTGTTGATAATGAGAAACCTTGGACGAATTGAGATTTTTCATCAAACAAACTAATTAATTTGAAATGACTAAATCATAAATTGGTTGTTGATTTGGTATGGTTTGATAAGAATTAAGAACAAAGTAACAATTCATTCAAATAGAAAAGAATTAAATTATCATCAACAAAGCTTAGACTTGTTCTACGCTTTAAAAATTAAGCTGAAGCTAACTTCAAATTGGGAGGAAGAGAAACAAAACCTCTTCTAAGCTATGCGAGCGTGGAGCATGCTCTCGTCTTAATCTCATCAGCACAGGCTGTTGAGTCGATGCTTGCCATGTCAATCCCGAAAGGATCAGCTCCAAGATTTCATGAACTCAATTTCTTCGCTTCTCAATCAATTTGAAATTTGATTGCTAAGTTAAGCTAAAACAAAGATATGAAGACGAAACTAAGATTCCGAAAAATTAATCCAACAAAAAAGAAAATCTCAAGGAGAACAGAACAATAAGCCCAAGATCACAAGATCTCCCATTTTCTTTTATTTTCTCCTACTTTCCCATCAACCAAATAGATGACTCACGTAGATGGCCTAATTAACCCAAAACAAAAGACAACATCCACTGAGCTTGGGCGGGCAATATGGGGGACTCAAAAGTCTGACTCTCAGGGACCAGTAAGAAAACCGCCACGTGTCAGTCAAAACCGGCTGTTCCTAACACCACCCGGTTTTTCACCACCAGATCCGACCCACTAACAAATAAAAGAACCAGAGAAAAACGTAAATGTACAATAGAAAAACAAGGATAACGAGCAAAAACTGAAAGAGTCTGTTCAAAAAATTTAAAAACTACACGGATAAGACCTGCAACTTGCAAGCCAAGTCCTCTGTCAAACAAGCCAACCACGCTTCTCAGATTTTAGGGTTTGAGTTTCAAGGGATAAAAATCTCTACTTGGGTAAGCTTGATTTCTCTCTTTTGTTATTTCTTTTGATTTTTTCTATTTATTATTTGTTGTTTTTGTTATTCTGTTTGGTAAACGAGAAAATGTGAAAGAAAGAAAAGAAAAAAAAAAAGTGAAACCAAACTTTTTTGAGCCTTTAATCTAAAATTCCTCTGTGGTCTATAATAAACAAATGCTCAGTTGCTGAAGTCTCGTGCATGAATTTGACTTAATTTTACTTGAGAAGCCAAAGCACCAGTAGAGATTAGAGGCAAAGACTCGTTTTATTCAATGTTCTTTTCCTTTGTCGTGTTTTCTTGCTTAACTCACTGAAAATTCATTCCGTCTAAGCTTTATTTAATGAAAATATTACTAATTCATAGTAGTTTTATTGATATATTGCTCTGTCTAAATGGCAGTTTACTTGAATTTTGATTCATTGAAATTGTTGTCACAGTGAAACCCTAATTTGGGGCTGAGAATCTTTGAATTAGGGTTGCTCGTTTTCTTAGATTTTCTTTGTCACTTAAAGAGATGGGCAGTGGTGAGGGAACAAGCATTGGTGAAAGCACATGTGAGGGAGTTCAGTACTTGAAAAGTGAAGCAGTGAATACTGGTTTTGGAAATAGGATTGGCAATGATAGCGGTAATGGTGGCTCCGGGCCCATTGAGGGTTTTCGAACTTACAAGAGGCGGAAGCACATAAAGTCGAGTTCAGAAAGTAAAGGTCAAGAGGATGGGAGAGGTTCAATGGAAGCTGCTAGTAAATTGGCAGATGAGGTAATCTCTACCCATTTATCTTTGACATCTTATGTGTAAGTTTGTTTTTTGTATGAATCAATTGATAAAATGAATTTGCTGTTATTTTTCTCTTATATTAATTCATTTTGAGGATATTCTGTTTCTATGCAATAGTATCTTGGAAGTATAAGTAAAATATTGGGTTATAAGTGGTACTACAGAGAAAATCTGACTGGGCATTCTCTACTTTCTTTATTGTTGGCTGGAAGATCTTATGGTCCAAGCCAAAACAGATTGTTCTTAGTTAGGCAAGGCTAGTTTTATTTCCTGCTGCAGCATTGGCAGATCCAATGTTGTTAAACAGGATTGGAATGTTGTTAAACAGCATTGGAACCCTAAAGCTCCAAGGGCACTTGAAGCCCAGGCAGTTAGACACAAGGTAAGGCATGCGTGTGACTGAAGTTAGGTATACATCTTTAAAATAAAATGAATCGTAATGTCTATGAAAAAATATTTGTAACACATCGTCATAGCAAGGGTTAAAGAGATATAGTAGTGAATAAGTTAGCTTAAATGGGAGAACATCACTTTATTGCTAAAAGGATGTATGTTCAGATCCCACTGGGGCTGTTAAATTTCATAAACCTTCTGTTAATAACTTGCAAAGTGATTGAGCAAAATAATCTTAAACAGATATGATCAAAATTTAGCCTTAATGCCTCCACCATATAAGAAAAGCTTGGAATTTCTTGACCAGAATAATTCTATGCAGGTTTCTATTCTTTTGTGGAAGTATTATGGTGTTCATTTGACAGACCTTGCTGATTAAGGGAAATTTGAAAATTTCAGGAAAGGAAAAGGAGAATGGAAAAAGAGAAGAGAGGGAAAAGAGAGGAATAGGAGAATAAAAAGTTGAGGAAATAAATTAGATGGCTGAGAAGGTTAAGATGATAAATGAAATGGTTGAGAGAGGTCAAGGATGTCACATGGAGAATAAACTAAAGAGATTTTAAGATGAGAGTAGCATTCGTTGAAATGAAACTAGTCCTACTACCTTACTTCTCTTTGCTTTTTACCATATCTATTTAGAAGCGTGCTTTTTACGCGTCTTGTGCCCAAAAAGTAGGCATTTGCCTTTTGAAACCCACGTGTGCCAAGATGAAGGTGCCTCACCTTATGTTTCTGAAGCCCTTCACTGACACTTCATACTTTATATGCTGTTCAGATTTCTGTGGAGCAAAATGCACTAATAGCCCTTGTCTGGACATAAAGATTCAGGGGTATCCCCTTGGTTTTTTTTTTTTTTTTTTTTGTTTGTCATACTCTAAAATATTTTACATGAATTTTTAATTAGGCTACAGGATCATCTACTTTCTAATAAAACTTAGAAGATATTCGTATTTTATTTTTCTCATAAATTCACATTTCCAAAGAATCATGTTGACTTAAGGCAGACCTGGTAAACCATTCTAGATTCTTAACGGTGGGTTGGGGCTTGGAAATCAGGGACTTAGGAGCTTCAATTAAATGGTCTGGCAACTAAACTTGGGTTGATTACATTGATGTTTGGCAAATGAATGGCTGTTTGGTGCCAGAACAGTAACTTCAGATTATTGCATTTTTGTAAATGTAGTGGAATTTAACTCTCTCTCTCTCTCTCTCTCTCTCTCTCTCTCTATGGGATGACTAATATGGTGGATATAGGCAAAATTTTGTGATCTATAATTACTTTAGTACGAAGGGCAAGTTGTAATTTGATGGTGCAATTAGCTAGAAATAAAAAAATGGGGTTGCAGATATTTTGGAATGGTGAGGAGATCTGGGGATTCAAAGTTTCTTTGGCCGGTTAACTAACTGTAGGCTTTGGTATCTGAAAACACGAACTGATGGGATTGTATATGGTCTTGAAAGGTTTTTAGGTATACCAAGGATATTTGAAGATTTTGAACTGCACTGAAGGGATACAGTTTTGGGCCTGATTAACAAAAGATTTTTCTTGGAAGAGTAATGGTTCTATATATAACCGATTTTAGAAGAAGAAAAATGTGCTATAACACACTTGGCATGCATTTGTGTTTTCAAAACTCTTAAGAGAATAATTTTAATCAGTAGTTGTTAATAAAGGGAAGGGTTAAGACTTCTACTGGGAAATAACATGAAAGACAAATTTTGATTTGAAGGTTATGTTAAGACTCTTAGAAATTCTTAGAGGACTGTGGCTCAACTTCATAGTTCACACAAACCTTAAATAAAAGTCTCCATTGTGTTTCACTATATGGCCATACACAAGAAAAACAAAGGTAGCTGGTATTCCCATGGAGAACAGCTGTTTGCTCCTTTTGTGTAGCTGAATCACATTATTGACCTGCTTACTTTTAAACGGATGATTTGTCACATGGATGATTTGTTAAATGGTTGATTTTGTTCGACAAGATCTATTCTTTAATTTTTTCATTTTTCTTATCTCTAAAATGAGATGTGTTTCGTGAGTTTTACTCCTTTTTCCACAGTTGTTCTTACAGACTGAGCTAAACTGTGACCCGGGGTAAGCTTATTTAAATTTGCCTATAATTTTGATAGTCTGATTAACATGCCCCAAGTAATAAAAATTTTGCTAACATGGACAAAGAAAGATCAGAATAAGGCATACTTGTTGTCTGCTTATATATGATTTTCTGAAGATGCTTTATTTGCAGTTTTTGTATGATATGCATCTTTATGAGTATAAAGGTGTAGCTGCGGCTTGGTCATCGGGAATAAAAGACTAGGAATGGGAATCAAACTCTCATTCCTTGGGTGTTTGGTTACATAGAACGTAAGAGATGGAGTGAATGGACCTTGATTACTTGTTTTTGATTCTAGAAACTGGCTACGGTATAAACCTCTATTCCTATTCCCACTCTTCATTCTTGGTAACCAAATAGAGGTTATAGAGGCCTATTAGTGCTATATGATATGGATTTTACAAATTCTGAATTAGTGGCTATCTAGGTGACAAAACTATTATTAGTCAAGGGGAAAGAAAAAGAAAGAGGGAAAGAAGGTGATAAAACTTCCGAAGTTCAGATGGCAACTAACTTCCTGCTACTGGATCAATAATTGATCAGAGACTCTACACTATGGCTATCATTAAAAGTTTTCTAGTGGGATTTATTTAATGAAGGCTAATAGGAAGACATATGGTTGGTCTTATTATACCTTACCCCGTACTTTAGATCCATCCCTAAATTGTTGGAGATTTGAAATGGAGCAAAATATTGTAATTTAACTGTAATATATCCATTATTTGTTTAAGGTCCCCCCCCCCCCCCCCCCCCCCCCAAAAAAAAAAAAAAAAAAAAAAAAAAAACGGAAGAGAGAGGAACACCATGGAGTTTGTCTATATGATTTATGAAAGTTTATCTTTTGTACAACTTGTCTTTTCCTCCTTTCGCTTGATTTCTCTAGTTTTGGTCCTTAAAAGTTTAAAATATTTATAATTTTTTTAACCTAGCTATCTGTGGTTTCTTGTAGACCACAAAAGAGCCGCCAGATTGTCCTCTTAAGGATCATGCTTCCTTGGATGGTCCAAATGATCTTTCACACAAGCAGTTCAGAAATTTTTTTCTTGAACGCATTTGTGAGTCATTAAATGATGAACAGGGTGGTATACAGGGGTGCATCCAAGATGCACTTAAGATGACAGTTAAGGTTTGTGCTGTTGCCAAATGGCATGTCTCACAATGATATTATGTCTTGATTGCTGTTCGTTTTTAATTTCTTTGTATTGTTGGTCCAATTTTTTTGTTGTTTTTGTAGGAATCTGATACTTTTGACAAAGATAAACACAAGTGCTACTCCCAAGCAGGGTGGATGCCTAATGGAACTCACTGTACAGCCAAAGGACTTGTGGATTTCACATCTAATGAAACTTCGGATGAATCTCATCGTCCTGTCACTGAGATGTGCCGACATGCTTTAGTTAACATTTTACTTTCTGAAAATTTCACCTTATTGTGTAAGCTACTCTGCGAAAATTTCCAAGAAGTGAAGGCTGACAACCTTATAAGCTTAAGCCTCATAAACATAAGGATGAAAGATGGAGTTTATGAGCGCTCACCTTTTCTTTTTTGTACAGATATTCAACGGGTAATTTGTGCAATGTGCTATTGTGCTTCTTCTATAAAGTTAGAACTTCGTCTGTTAGTTACGTGGCTTGTATGATTTTGCTTTGTGTTTAAATAGATGCTGGAATGTGTTCATTTTTATTGTTATGAAGATGTACTGATGCACTGACATGTTTTTCAAACTCTGAAGGGTATATTATGGTGTTAATGTGCACCTTATGTGTTTGAGTTTGTATTTTAGATATATTTTAGATGCTGATGTGCCTGCAAAATGTTTATCTCTTGGCCTTTCTTTGCAGAGCATCTCACTTGTAGTACTTATCTCATCACTGCATGCCATTTCACAGTTGAATCAATTTGCAGGCCTTTTTATTTCTTTGTTTTTCTCCCCTTGTATCACTAGCCACATTATCACCTTCACTTTTTTTGACAAACGTATGTACAAAACAATTTTATTATCATACGTTTTCCAGGCATATCGGGGGTCCTGAAAACCAAGTTTGATGCCTAAATATTAATTTTTCCCTTAATTGATTACATTTTAATAAATAATAGAACTTGTGTATTGTTAATTGTAATATATGTCAATTAGTTTGTCATATATAATGTAGTGATCACAATTTAATTTGTTATTGTCACGCATAGTTATATGAAATCAAATATCAAAGCATATTTCTAAGAAATTTCAAAATTACTCCACAATTACGTGCTTTCATGTTTGCTGAGGGTGACACTTGTTATATGAAGATATGTCAATATCTATTTATTGCAGCAATAATTTGGAAAAATAATTTATCTTTTCAGGTATGGAGAAAGTTTCAAGGAATTGGTCTTGAGTTGATGTCTCTTGGAAAGAGTCTCTCAGATTTGTCTTTGACTTGCTTTAATGAACAGGTAATATACCCAACTTGCAGATAGTTTTTTATCAGACTGGAAATTTGGCTTGTGGGAGGGTGTGCGATGGTCAGACCATGTACAATTTTTGCTGGGTGGTCAGGCAACATACAATTTTGCTTAATAAAATTATCACATCATATGAATTTTCATCATTTTAAAATTACATTATAGATTTTGTTGTAGATTCTTCTGATGAACTAAAGTAAATCGTTTCTGAAGATGAAACCATGATGTAGCATCTTAGATTGTATTATACTGTCATTTAGCTTTATCATAATGGCATTAGTAATCTATGTTACTACTGAATTATACAAATCAGTAGAGGTGAATATTTGTAGTAATTATGTTTAGATTTTTTGTTAGACTGGTTGGTTAGTTCTGAGAAATATTTGAATTTCTTGGCTATGGAGCAGTTCCGCAACCCAGAATCTTATTTTCATGGTAAATTGGAGCAATTCTGCACATGCCGGCATTGTGGGGGCAAAGCAGATGGGAGGGATTGTTTAGTATGTGATTCATGTGAGGAAATGTACCATGTATCCTGTATTCAACCTGCTGTCAAAGAGATTCCACTAAAAAGTTGGTACTGTGCAAGCTGCACTGCAGTAGGAATGGGATCTCCTCATGAGAATTGTGTGGTGTGCAAGAGGCTGAATGCCCCCAGGGCCCTATGTAATGACACTGATGATGAAATGAAATATGCAACAATTGAAAGAACATTCAGCAAGTTTGAAGAGACTTCAAATTGCTCTAGGGATGATTTTCGTCAACCGCCAGTGGGTAATAAGAGCTCATGTGTCTGTAAAATATGTGGAAGTGAGGTGGAAAATGGTGAAAAGGTGAAGATATGTGAGCACAATGGATGCCCTTACAAGTATTACCATGTGAGGTGCCTGACCACTAACCTTTTAAAATCCTATGGTCCTCGTTGGTATTGCTCTTCTTGTCTATGTAGAGTTTGCCTTCTTGATAGAGATGATCATCAGATTGTTTTATGTGATGGTTGTGATCATGCATTTCACCTGTATTGTTTGAATCCACCACGCACTTCTGTGCCAAGAGGGAAGTGGTTCTGCAGACAATGTGATGTGAAAATCAAGGAAATACGCAGGGTAAAGAAGGCATATGAGAAACAAGGAAATAGAATGAAAAGGAAAGACGAAATGGGCAGAAGTGCATGTGAGAATCTTGGGAAGAAACTGGATGTGAACTGTGATCAGGAATCAGATAAAGATAGGGAACCAATGGAAATGCTTGTAAAAGCAGCTCTAAATTTTGAAGAAAAAATGCCTGGCATTAGAAATACATGACATTTCAGGAGGGAAGAAGAATAAAAAATTCATTGGTTTTTGTCGAGAAAAAAAAAAAAGATTTTGATGTTGTACAAGGAACTGTCGCCAAGATTTTTGTTTTTGCCACAGTATGGATGACTAATCTTTTGTTAGGCTGTAAAATTTTTGCTGACATTTGGATGCATGATTCAGTGCAAGGCAAGATTCTGACGGCTTGTATATTTGCTAGTTGGCAATTCCAAACACATGACATTAGTTTAAGGATCAGGGAATCATTAGATCTGTTTGCTGGGAGCAATCATTTGGACAACAATGGGTGCTCCATATTCTGCAGGAGTTTCAACTGAATATATTACTTATTTTTGAAGGCATTAGCAGAGGCTGATGTTTCTCAGCGATGTTGTAAAATGGATAAACTGTCCTAACATGTTTATAGTGAAAGTGAAAGGATGTTTTTACATTTGTTATCTATTTTTTCTTTATTATTCTCTCTCTCTCTCTCTCTCTCTCTCTCTGTGAGAGTGTTTATTGTTCCATTGACCTGAGTTTGATGTCCTCCTCTCTCTTTAGTTGTCTTTTCAGATCATTTTTCTGGGATGATTGAATAGTCTGGTGAAGCCATAGCTGTATCTCATGGCACTTGATGTACATACATTTATCTTTTAGGGTCTGTATGATATTGTTCAGATTGAAATTGTTCTTTCAAGAAAAAAAGAAATAGATATTTAAAATAGTGCTTAAGACTGTTGCTTAATAGTTTTAAAATTTTTATGATTAGGACGTGTGGAATTTATCTTAATAAATTTTAACTAATCTTAAAGTGGAAAAGTTAAAATGTTTATTATTAAACTGGAATGAATAGAGTAAAATTTTTTCACTAACCTATCGTCCTTGGGTTCACCCGTTGTAGTAGCTGCAATGTTTGATCGGAAGGGAGGTTGAAATAACTGTTCGATCCCGCAGACGTTGGGTTCAGCGGCTGTAGTAGCCGCAATGTTCGATCCCACGGGAGGTCGAAAGAACCTCTCGATCCCGCGGAGGTCGAGCTTGGAAGGCGCCTGGAAAAGTAAATGGCCTTGTGCTTAACTCCCTGCCCAGCCCTACTGCTAAATTTTTCCATACAATTTTTTTTTTCCCATTAAATTTGTTCACTTTATAAACAAATTCACTTTATTTTTGTTCTCCCAAAAACTTATCTTATTTTTTAAAGTCAGAATGAAAAACAATTATTTTAGTAATATGTCATACCATTATTTTACAACTAAACTAAAATAACATGTTGATTAATTTGGTTAAGATAACCTTTATCTCACATCATTAATTTGATTTTTTTTTTTTAAAATATTGGGAGAGAGATTCGAACCTGAATTTTATTATCACGTCGTAAATGTATGTATTACTAGACTACGGTCTTAGCGTGCCATGATTAATTTGATTA
The DNA here is from genome assembly GCF_041381405.1 of Jatropha curcas. Classification (NCBI taxonomy): domain Eukaryota; kingdom Viridiplantae; phylum Streptophyta; class Magnoliopsida; order Malpighiales; family Euphorbiaceae; genus Jatropha; species Jatropha curcas. Next base: position 7,180,982 of record NC_143159.1, read on the forward strand.
AAGATAGTTTTAGAAAATTATAATATGTTTAATATGTATAATGGTAAAATGGAAAAAGTTCTTTAATTATTTCTTAATATTTATAAAGTGACAAATATTTATGAAAAAAAAAACTACTCTCAAACGACTTACTATATGCAGAAATTGTTATATTTTAACACGAATTAGATGTAACTTGATTCATATTAAATTCTTGTTTCTCTAATTTAAACAAGTTTTATTAATATGATACGATCTTTTTGTTGTGTGACAAATATTATAATATTAGTCTAACTCAGAAATGCTGCAGTTCTTCCGATGGTTCTAAAATCAGCCGTTGAACTTAACATTATTAACATCGTCACCACAGCCACAAATGATGGATTGTGGCTTTCTCCGGTTGAGATTGCTGCTCAGATACCCACGAAGAATCCAGATGCACCAGTCTTGCTGGACCGGATGTTGAACACTTGCTCCAGCGCTATCCGTCCTCCAAAGAGAATGGACAAAGTGAAAGCCAGCGCTATCCGTCCACCAAAGAGAATGGACAAAGTGAAAGATTGTATATATATATATATATATATATATATATATATATAAATATCTATATATTGTGAAACTGCATGATGAGTAAGCAGAAATAACCTCACATGAGCAGAACGTAGTAAGATACTTCAACTGATAAAGAAAGGAAAAAGAGAAAATGAAACAGCACATAATAACATAATCCATTTATTTTTTTTTCACTATATGTATTGTGAAACTGCTGATGAGGAATCAGATAACCTCACATTTCTTATACTGAACAGAACAAGATACTTCAATTGAGAAAGAAAGGAAAAAGAAAGAGGAAAAACGCAGAATAACATAATTTATTTATTGTTTTTCAATATGATTTGGTTATTATTAAACTAAAATAGGCATCAATCTATCAGTTGTTTTTAGCTTCTTCATTTTGAATTCTCGTTTCATCAATGAATGATTTTCCGACGAGTTCTTTTGAAAAAAATCCCTTCATGTAATCTTCAACACCAAATTTCCTAAATAAAGCAGGCCTCTCTTGGGTAACAAGGCTTGGTGCTGGACCCATTTCTCCATCTAGCTTAGCACTATAAAAAGTAGCAATGGAAATTCTCTCTTTAACTGAGTTTACAGCTGCTCTATGCTCAATACTTCTGTAGATTCCGTTAGTAAAAATCTACAGAGATTAAAGAATAATAACAACAATAAATCAAAACTTGCTTAGGCCAAGATCAATTAACTTTCTTTTTGTAAATCTTTGAGGCCATTTTATTTATTATTACCTCTACCATATCACCAATATTGATGATAAATGCTTTTGGGAGAGGTTTAACAGAAACCCACTTGCCATCTTTCTTTATCTGTAACCCTTCCACTTCATTAACCTGAAGGAGGACCGTAAGGCCATTTGGATCAGAGTGTGAGTTGAGACCCATAGCTAGCTCTGGTTGTGGGCATGGAGGATAGTAATTCATTCTCATTTGCTGCAATCCTTCTTCAAATAGTTCTTTTATTTCTTCAGGTTTCATTCCCAGAGCTTGTGCCATGAAGTAGAGGATTTTCATGGAAAGATTTTTTGTTTCTGCTGAATAAGCTTCCAAAGTTTCTCTGCATACAAACACAGATCTTTATGAAACCGACTAAATTAGCTCAGATATTTTCTTTATTCCTTTTTGTTAATTAAGCTTTCACTTAAATAAGCTTTTTGCAATCCGAAACTTTTAAGGTATTTCAGAATTTGTGTGAGAGAGAAAGAGAGAGACACCTGAATGGGAGAGGGAGCTTTGGGAACAAATGAGGTTTCCTCATATTAGGTGGGAGAGTGACCATGTAGAATATATCTCCCCAATCAAGCTTTTGCTCCTCAGACACAACAAAAGCCTGTCCAAATCCTTCCATTTCTCCTGGTACTTGCCAATATTTTTTCTTCTCATCCATTGGGAGATTGAAGAACTCTTGAATTTCCACCTTCAATTTTTCCACTAATGAACTGCTCACTCCATGATTTATCAGCTGCAAAACATATCGATTATCTTTCTGGTAGTAGTAATTTAGAAATTAAACATAGATAATATAATATAATAAAATTTTTAATTACCTGGAAGAAACCCCAGTCTTTGCATGCATGGTGGAACTTATCGAGCTCAATATCCATGAATTCTTGAGAAAATAACTTTGACATGTCAATCACTGGAACCTGGATGCTAGATATGATTGGAGAACCTATATCAGGTCGCAAATATCGAGGCGGGAGATCTGTCAATGGTTCTTTTGCTAGCTCCTGCACGCTAGGCACTATAAGAGAGCTTCCAAGCGTTTTAGGTTCTGCAGGTTCCATGGCTTTTGTCTTCTTATCCTCCTGTTCTGTTCTTCCAAGAATTTCTAGGAATGTATACACATATATATAGGTCCATTTTTCTCCTTCTACTGCTCATTCCTCTCATGAAAGTAGGATGGGTGGTCCCAAATTATCATCTTAATTTGATTATTTTTGAAGTAACAAACACTCCATTCTTTGTATCCCTCCCATCTACATTTTCCTTCAGATTGCATTAATTGAATTTCGGTTTTTTTAACGGTAGTAGGCTGAGTGGTTAGGGGTCATCAATTCTCGGTCTCTAACCGAGAATCGAATCGAATCAAATCGATTCAATTCGGTTGGATTCAAATAATTCTTTTAAAAATTTGATTACCGATTGGTTTGAGTATATAAAATCATTTGGTTTTGGGTTTTGATTTGGTTACTATATATAATTAATCGAATTTATTTTACATCCAAAATAACTAATTGGGTTGAAATAACTGAATCCAAACCGAATCAAATTGATTTAATTTAGTTTGGATAAGTTATTATACTATTTGATTTTGAATTTCAATACTGTAAAAGTATATATTCAACTAAACTGAAATCGAGCTAATTTGGCTTGATTCAGTTTAGTTAACCGAATACTCACTTCTATAAGTTGTACCAAATTATAATATTATTTCCTTTTGTTTTAAATAAAATAATCTTTGTAATTTTTTATTATATTAATTCCTAGTTTTTTAATGATGATTTTCAGGTATAAGTCTAATATAAGGTCGGTGGCTATATCCCGATGCACTAAACTTTGCCGAATTATCTTACTAAATTCAAATGTATCTTACTATTTAAACTACTTTTTATGTGTTCTATTTGACGTGTATCTCTATCAACAAATATATTACCGCTGCTATATTAATCAGATATTTAAATAACAAAGTCATTATTGTTGCCACCACCAATATTATCTAACTATATAATTTTTATTGTCTTTTAATTAGCTTCACTAAATAATTTAATATGAGTAATTTTAATTCTAATGGAATAGCATAAATCATTTTTAATATTAATATAAAGATATGTTAGAATAATGATTGAGGGATCAACTTTATCCATGTCTATTAAAAATAGACATGACTACAATTTCGAAACTATTAAATTTGATTTCGGAATCGACGGTTTTGACTCCTAAAAAATGTGAAATTGGAATCCAATTATTCTTAAACGGTTTCAAAGATAGTTTTAGTGACTATAGATTTTGGTTTGATTCTGATTTGGAACTGAAACTATATTTTTTTTTTCAATTTTTATTTTTAATTCTTTTAGATTGATATTATGAATAAATAATAATAACAATAATACTATGATTAATAAAAATCTAAAATTTATTTTAAAAATTAATAAAAAATAGAAAATAAATTGAGAATTTCATTTATAATCTTTAATTTTACAATTCTTTTTTCTTGTTTCGTGGTTCCAGACTATTAGTTTTGATTAAAAAAAATAGAAAGTAAAATTTATCATGATGTCATAGTTTCAATTATAGTTTGAAATCGAAAACTATTCATCATGATTTAATTTTAATTTAAACCGACCTGATTTTGATTTGATTCTATTTTAAAATCAAACTATGGCATAAAGCTCTTTTTGCTCACAAGAAAAAGTCTTACACGTCTTTGATTGATTTTGGAAATAAAACACAGTTCTTTCTTTCCCTCTATTCTTTGTTCCCTCAATTTGCACTTCCCTCCAAATTGCATGTGCATTTCCAAATAATGTATTTAGAAACGTGGTTTTTTTTTTTTTTTTTTAACAAACTTCTTGTATCACACCTTAATTTTTAGTAAACATTACTATTTACTTATTTATATATTTATCATGCACTTTTACCTCCTGATCATCTACTACGTTATCTCTCTTCAAATACTGACTTCATAACTCGATGCGATCAAGTGCAGAATTCAGCATGTTAACTTTTTGGGTTACTAATTATCCTATTGCCTTTGAAATTATTACATGTCTATTTATAATACAATGAAATTAATCACATTTTCTTATATGTAAATAGCAATATCCGATAATTTATAAATTTCATAGTAAATATTTAGGAAAAAAAGAAAAACAATGGACATGAGAAATGAATTTGTTAATTTTTTTTATCTCCATTTTCATCAAACTCATGAAGGTAGATATTAAAGAGGCCTGTGCGAGTGAAACCATATGCAATCAACTATTGATGATTCATCGCATTGGGTTGGTCTATCATTCATAGCACGTCTGTAGAAACCATAGGACGAAGCGGCTTTGGTGAGGGCTCTCATATATCATATTATTTTTGGTATCTCCACTGCATCAGACTAAATCCTACCTGCATCGCATTGGGTTGGTCTATGATGAGTAAAGTGCTTGAAGTATTTATTTTATCCATAAAGATTAAACCTTCGACTTCACTCAAGAGAGAATAATATCAAACCACTCGTCTTAAAAGAGAATAATATTCACTTGAGGGAGAATAATGCCAAACTACTCGTCTCAAAAGAGAATAATGTTCTAAAAGAAAAGGAAAATAAAAAAAAGAAACTTAAAATATTAGAACTTTACATTACCTTCTCCATCATGGCAGCAACCTGTATATTGGCTAGGGAATTAAAAAGTGAAGATTAGACCGTATGCAATGTATATTTATAGACATCTAAAACCTTGAAGGCTTGAAGTTGGCTTGGCAGATGCACTTCTCTCAGCTTGTGGTGGAGTGCGATAATATGGAAGTTGTTCAACTCATCGATTTTCATCTAGTGGTGCTGTACAACAATTGGTCATTGCCATTAGAGGTCTTTTGCAGCAGAATTGGTCTTGCAACGTTTTTCATGTGTTAAGGGATTACGCGTTGATGGATCATGAATATTACTTACATGTAATCTTATATTTTTATAAATTTGAATTGCAGAAATTAATATGTTATATGTTATACTTTATGTTATCAAATAATTGAGCACCTTTTTGCTAGTTATAATTTTTTTTTCTTTTGTTATATATTACATATTATATATGAATTCATCATGTTGTTTAATTATAATTAAAACAGTTATTAAATTATTTTAATGATATCAAACTGCAAACCAAAATGCACCAAACTACTTTATTGCGGTCTGAAATTTTTAATTTGGTTCGAAAATTTTTTCTAACTGCACCAAGTCAAACCGTGCTCACCCCTAAAAATGAATATCAAAGTAAACAAGTTGGTAAAATACATTAAGAAGTTCCTAAACTTTTCAAGTTGTAGCTATTGAGCCCTTAGAGTTTTATTTGTCCACATTAAAGGTCTGTTCGACAAAATTAATTGTTTTAGTAGCTGTTAGCTATTTTAGTAGCGTTTAGCTGTTAGCTGTTTGAGTAGTTTTTCATAAACACTAAAAGCTAAATGTTATATGAGTTAACTTTTGATAAAACGCTATCTTAACATTTAAAAGCTAGTTCAAACATTATGTTACTGAACATTATAAAAAACAGTAGTTAGCGAGCTACTTAAAAAACTGTTGTCCAACACACTGAAGTCCTCGTACTATTATTTATAGTGACATTTAGACTTATTTAACTATAAACATTAACAACGTTAAGTCCAGTGTTGTAAAATTGGACCGAACCATTGGTTTTTTTTCTTTTTTTTTTTTTGCAAATAATTTTATAATAAAAAATAATGACATATATAATTATAAAGATTTGATTGTTTTTTTAAATTATAAATATCAAATATCAAAATATAAGTACTCATTTTTATGTTATTCATCTTTCATTTGAAATATTATACATTCGATATAGAGCTATACGGGTTTGGACTTTGTTAGATTTATTGATTTAAAGTACTTAATTTATATGTGTGATGTTGGGTTTGGGTTCCCTTCCTATGTGGTAAAAACCCATATTTTGAAATCCATTAAACTAATTATTATTTTACAATTTTGCCCCTCAACTAACAGCCATATTGATGATATTTTTGGCTACTATTTGATTGATTCACACATCCAAAAACCGTGTGAGAAAAACAGAAAAGAAGAGGAGAGGAGAGGGATTTTTTCTGCACAGCCCCATCCAGCACCAGCCATTGTGTTCTGGAGATTCCCGAAGTTCCAACCGTTGGATCTTTGTGATGTTTGGGAATGTTGTTCTTTACTCTCTGTTCTTTATTCTCACCAAAGGGATTTTGATTTGGAGTTCAGAGATTGAGTTATGGCTCTGAATCCAAAGCTGTCCTGTTCTGCTTCCAGCTCTGCATAACTTCACCTTCTTCAGCGTTTTCGGTAGTCACCCTTTGTCGGATTGGGCTGATTTTTGGTGAGCATGTTCCTAACATCCAATTCTTGATTTTGGCTGATCAGTTTAATTTTTGGATGAGTAGAACATTTTTAAATGTATTTAGAACAGTAGCTGTGTTTTGTGATCACTTTATTGTGTTGCTACACATTTGTTTGTGGTATAGCTACATGTTTTGTGGTTGTAGCTTGTTGTAATTTGTAAGACAATATTTGTGATAGTGAACTTTATTTCCTTGGACTGGAGGAGAGGTACCATGGTTTTTATCCTTCACACCGGAGGAGTTTTCCACGTAAAAAGATTTGTGTTCGTGTGGTGAACGTTATTTTTGATTGTGCATGATTTGGGGCAGCTTGTGTTACTTGAATTTGTTACTCATTGTTACTCCTAATAGATTCATTCAAGTGGGGAAGTTTTTGTTGTGAAGTTATTTTGTGTTACTTCCCATCATAGTGGTATCAGAGCTGTGGTTATTTTGTTGATTGAGCAGTTTTGCTTATTTGAATTATGGAGGTAAAATGAGTAAAATGATTTGTTTGGATGGCAAAAACTATCACACTTGGAAAGGAAAGATGAAAGATCTTTTGTTTTTAAAGAAACTACATTTGCCTGTATTTGCTACTAGTAAGCCAGAGTCTAAGTCTGATGAGAATGGGAGTTTGAGCATCAGCAAGTATGGGTTGAGGATAATGTATATAATCATATTGTTAATGATACACATGCCAAAACTTTGTGGGAAAAGCTAGAATCTTTGTATGCTTCTAAAACTGGTAACAACAAGTTGTTCTTACTTAAGCAAGCCATACGCTTGCAGTACAAAGAATGGAGCTCAGTACTTGACCACGTAAATGAATTTCAGGGTATCTTTGATCAGTTATCCAGTATGGGTGTCAAGTTTTATGAGGATATTATGGGACTTTGGTTGTTGAATACACTTCCTGACTCTTGGGAAAACTTCAAGGTATCTTTGACAAATTCTGCTCCTGATGGTGTTGTAACTATGCAGTATGTGAAGAGTGGTGTTCTGAATGAAGAAGTAAGAAGGAGAACTCAGGGTGCTTCCACATCACAGTCAGATATTTTGGTTACTGAAAACAGGGGGAGAAGCAAAAGTAGAAGTCATGATCACAACAGTAGAAGCAAGAGTAGGAGTAAATCAAAGTCAAGGTATAAGGACCTTAAATGTCATTATTGTGGTAAATCTGGGCATATCAAACGGTACTGTTGCAAGTGGAAAAAGGATAGCAAACACAATAAAGGCAAGCAAGAAAAGAATGGCAATGATGAAAATGGTGATCGTGTCAGTGTTGCTACTTCAATTGATTTGGCTGTTGTTCATGATGGAAGTATGATTAATGTTGCCAGCAATGAGGTTCTTTGGGTACTTGATAGTGGAGCTTCACACCATGTTGCTTCAAAGAGAGAATTCTTCACATCTTACACTCCTGGTGATTTTGGAACTTTACGGATGGGAAATGAATCTGTATCCAGAGTAGTGGGCATTGGCAATGTAACTGTGGTGACCAACCTTGGTATGAAGTTGATACTTAAGAATGTTAAACATGCACCAGATGTGAGGTTGAATTTGGTATCCTGTGAAACTTTATATCATTATGGATATGGTACCAATTTGTTTAATCATGGCATTGTTTATAAAGGCTCTTTGGTTGTGGCTAAAGGTTTTAGAGGTTCATGTTTGTATTGGCTACAGACTACTATCCCTACAGAACTTGTGAATGCAGTTGAAAGTGATAGTTCAACAGAATTATGGCATAAGAGATTGAGTCACATCAGTGAAAAGGGTCTGAATATTCTAGCTAAGAAGAATTTGCTTTTTGGTTTGCAAGGTGGAGAGTTAGACACTTGTGAGCATTGTTTGGCTGGAAAACAGAAACGAGTCTCCTTTAAACATCATCCTCCTTCTAGAAAAGAAGAGTTGTTAGAGCTAGTACACTCAGATGTATGTGGTCCTTTGAAGGATAAGTCACTTGGTGGTGCACAACACTTTGTGACTCTAATTGATGATCACTTAAGAAAGCTTTGGGTTTGTGTGTTAAAGTCAAAGGATCAGGTACTCGGTGCATTTAGAGAATTTCACACTTATGCTGAGAGAGAAACAGGTAAAAAGTTGAAATGTGTTCGTACTGATAATGGAGGTGAATATTGTGGGCCATTTGATTCTTATTGTCGAGAGCATGGTATCAGACATCAGAAAAGACCTCCCAAGACTCCACAGTTGAATGGCTTGGCAGAAAGGATGAACAGAACTTTGATGGAGAGAGTTAGATGTGTGCTTTCAGATGCAAAACTACCTAATTCCTTTTGGGGTGAGGCATTGTATGCAGTTGCACATGTCATCAATCTTACTCCTACCGTTCCTTTGCATAATGATGTTCCTGATAGTTTTTGGTATGGTAAGAAGCATTCTTATGAGCATCTACGGGTATTTGGGTGCAAATGTTTTGTTCATGTTTCTAAAGATGAAAGGTCCAAGCTAGATGCCAAGACAAGATAATGTATCTTCATTGGCTACAGTCAAGATGAGTTTGGCTATAGGTGTTATGATCCTATTGAGAAGAAAGTTTACAGAAGCCATGATGTGGTCTTTATTGAATATCAGACTATTGAAGATATTGGCAAAGTGGAGAAACCAAAACCTCAGAATAACAGCTTGGTTGATGTAGATCCAGTTCCGTCAGCTTCAACACCTGTTGCAGTTGATGTTAGAAATCAGGTTGATCTTCAGGATAATATTGAAGAGGCAGATGAGGTTGATATTCCTGTAGATGATGCAACTGATGATCAGTGTGAGACACTTGAGGGATAACAAGAGGCTCCAGTCAGAAGGTTTACCAGAAATCATATTCCATCTACAAGGTATTCTCCTTGTGAGTATGTATTGTTGACAGATGCAGATGAGCCAGAATACTACCAAGAAGCTGTTGAGAGTGAGGAAAAGACAAAATGGATTATTGCTATGAAAGATGAAATGCAATCCTTATATGACAATGATACTTTTGAACTGGTGAAGCTTCCTAAAGATAGAAAAGCCTTGAAGAATAGGTGGATCTATAAGGTGAAGCATGAAGAGAATTCATCATCCCCACAGTATAAAGCGAGATTAGTTGTCAAGGGCTTTAGTAAAAGAAAGGGGATTGATTTTGAAGAAATTTTCTCACTAGTGGTTAAGATGTCTTCCCTTGTCCTACTGAGTCGAGTCATTGCATAGAGTCGAGTTGAGTTGGGCTGAATCAAAACCCAGTTCGAGCCATTAGAGTCCAGAGTGGGGTCGAATGGGATTTACTATAATCAAAGTGGACTTACTTGAATGAAGTAAAAAGATCAAAGTATAAGGCTTAGGACTTACTTGCACTAAAATCTAAAGCTTAGGTATTAAGTTGTAACCTATTGACAATTGAGGTACCATTTAGTAATTTTCACATAAAATCATTGATATTTTGGAGCCTACCCGTGATTACCATTTCATTTTCCTTTCTTCATCCTTATCTTCATCTCCTTCATCTCCTTTACTCAAATTCCTTTCTCCATCTTCTTCAACTTTATCTCCATCAATTTTAATGATATTCAAGCATTAACTTCAACCTCTATTCTATCCAAGTAAGTAAACCTTCTTGAATTTCATAATTTAGTCATTTGGTGATATTTGTAGATTATTCATAAGAGTTCTTGTATAGGAGAGGTGAGCTCAAAGGTAGAAGCAAAAGGAAGCTAAGGAGAAGAGTTCAAGCTTTTTGAGTGAAGGTTTGATATCTCTTTTAATTTACCACTTTCCTTGCATGAGAATTTGTGTAGTGTGTTGATAATGAGAAAATATGTTGCTTAATGTTGAGTGAAAGGACTAGAAATGGTGAGAAAGCATGGAATGAAATGAATAAATGAAGTAGATATTGAGTTTATATTGAAACAGGTTTGCTGCAAAAATTGACCAGTAACTTCACCTTGATTTTGATCCTACTTAATGATGTACTTAGGAAGTGGTCTAGAAGAGTTATTTGTTCCTCTATGTGTTATCTTTCCATGGGTTTTTGAATAACTTAAATCGGAGTTATAGATTGAGAGATATGATCAAAATAGTACAGATTGCGCAAGATGGAAACACGACGCGCGCTCGCAAATTTCATGTCGAGCTCGCGAATTGTGCCTGTAAACTCTCTGACTCTCATTTTGTGCTTCTCGCACTTGCGAATTTCATGGCGCGCTCGCGAATTTTGCCTGTAAACCCTCTGACTCTCTTGTGTGCTTCTCGCGCTCGCGACTTGTGTTCTGAAGCTCTTTTGAACCTCTTTTTCTATGCAATTGTATGCCTTTGCTCAAATTGTATTCCTACAATCATTTTAAAATAAAAAGACAACATGAGAACATGTATCAAAACAACATGCAAGCATGCAAATGATGTGAAACAAGGTAAACAATATGGTTTATGAAGTTATGAAGACGTTAATATGCTTTTGTTTTATGCTATTGACATACCGATATTATGCTCCATTGAGGTTAGGTAGAAACCACATAGATAAGGCTATGTCGCGACATAGGATAGCATATCTGCACCCCATACAGTTTGGTACTCCGGCTACAGGCCGTTGAGTGGATATGATTATATATGGGCCATAGCAGCCCAGTCATACAATATTCATCCAGTTTCATACAGTTCTTCTTATCACTTTGGTTTCACTATAACCTTATGGAGCCATACAGTTATATTGACTAAACATTGCATAAGTCATACAGCATAACAAACATCAAGAACGATAATCAAAGTACAATGAAAGTATCATGATATGTGTGCTTACATGTTTAGTTATCCATATGTGTTTACATGTTTATTTCTACATATGTATGTGCTTATTTGTTTCTTTATAAGTTGAGATATCCACTGAGCTTTATTTGCTCAGCGAGTTTCTTGTTTTACTCGTAGGTTTTGGGACTGGACCATAGAGAGTCAGCTTACAACTGCTACAGTTCATCTTTGGAAGACCCAGTCTTCAGGGTAGCTACTCATTTTGATGTTTTGGTTCTGTATATACTTATCAGGGCATGTACAGGGCATATAGTTGGGCCCATTTCATTTTCGAAACTAGTGTAATGTCTTGTAAACATTAAGTACATATCTATATATGATTAATGTAGAAAGCAACAACATGATATATTATTCAGCATACACTATGATATCAGCATGACAGGACATAGAGTCAACCAGATTGTAGCGTCTCGGCTCGGTTCATTCGGGTTTACGGGTGGACCGGGGAGGGATGTTACAAGGCTTATCTTGGGTTTAGCTGCTACACTTGATTTAGAGATTGAGCAGATGGATGTGAAAACTGCATTTCTTCATGGTGACTTAGAAGAGGAAATTTATATGGAGCAGCCTGAAGGTTTTGTGGTGAAGGGCAAAGAAAATTATGTTTGCAAGTTGAAAAAGAGCTTGTATGGTTTAAAAAAAGCACCAAGGCAGTGGTATAAGAAGTTTGAGTCTGTTATGGTTCAGCAAGGCTATAAAAAGACTACTTCTGATCATTGTGTTTTTGTGCAAAGTTTTTCTGACAATGACTTTATCATTTTGCTGTTGTATGTTGACGATATGCTTATTGTAGGTCCTAATTCCTCCAGAATTATGAATTTGAAGAAAGACTTGAGCAAGTCTTTTTCTATGAAGGATTTGGGCTCGGCAAAGCAGATTCTTGGCATAAAGGTCATTCGTGACAGAAGATGCAAGAAATTATGGCTTTCACAAGAGAAGTACATTGAGAAGTTACTACAACAGTTCAATATGGCTAAGGCTAAGGCTGTAAGTACACCTCTCCCTACATCTATTAGATTGAGTGTGAAGCAGTCTCCTTCCAATGAGCAAGGGAAAGAATCCATGCAAAAAGTTCCTTATGCATCTGCAGTAGGAAGTTTGATGTATGCTATGGTTTGTACTAGACCCGATATAGCTCATGCAGTTGGTACAGTTAGTAGATTTCTTTCTAATCCAGGTAAGGAGCATTGGAATGCAGTTAAATGGATATTGAGATATCTCCGTGGTACTTCAAGTTTGAAGTTGTGTTTTGGGTCTGAAAAGCTTATGCTTTGTGGTTACACTGATTTTGATATGGCTGGGGATATTGATTCTAGAAAGTTTACTTCTGGGTACTTGATTATATTTGCAGGGGGAGCTGTGGCATGGCAATCCAGGTTGCAGAAATGTATTGCTTTATCTACTACAGAGGCTGAGTTCATTGCAGCTACCGAAGCATGCAAGGAGTTGCTATGGATGAAAAAGTTGGTGAATGAGCTTGGCTTTACTCGGGAAATGTATGTTTTATTTTGCGATAGCCAAAGTGCTATTCATCTTGGTAAGAATCCAACTTTTCATGGTAGATCTAAACATATTGATGTGAGATATCATTGGATCCGTGATGTTTTGGATTCTAAGTCAATTGAGCTTGAGAAGATTCATACGGATGATAATGGTGCTGATATGTGCACAAAGTCTCTACCAAGAATGAAGTTTGAAGTATGCTGTTTGAGTACCGGTTTGAGCCCTCCTTCCACATAGTCGGGAAGGGGGAGAATTGTTGGGTTTGGGTGCCCTTCCTATGTGGTAAAAGCCGATATTTTGAAGTCCATTAAACTAATTATTATTTTACACCTTTGCCCCTCAACTAACAGCCATATTTATGATTTTTTTTGCTGCTATTTGTTTGATTTACAAATCCAAAAACCGTGCGAGAAAAACAGAAAAGAAGAGGAGAGGAGAGGGATTTTTTCTGCACAGCCCCATCCAGCACCAGCCATCAGGTTCTGGAGATTTCCGGAGTTCCAACCATTGGATCTTTGTGATATTTGGGTATGTTGTTCTTTACTCTCTGTTCTTGATTCTCACCGAAGGGATTTTGATTTTGGAGGTTTAGAGATTGAGTTATGGCTCTGAATCCGAAGCTGTCCTGTTCTGCTTCCAGCTCTGCATAGCTTCATCTTCTTCAGCGTTTTCGGCAGTCACCCTTTGTCGGATTGAGCTGATTTTTGGTGAGCATGTTCCTAACATCCAATTCTTGATTCTGGCCAATCAGTTTAATTTTTGGATGAGTAGAACATTTTTAAATGTATTTAGAACAGTAGCTGCGTTTTGTGATCACTCTATTGTGTTGCTATACATTTGTTTGTGGTTGTTTGTGGTATAGCTACATTTTTTGTGGTTGTAGCTTGCTGTAATTTGTAAGACAATATTTGTGATTGTGAACTTTATTTCCTTGGACCGGAGGAGAGGTCCCGTGGTTTTTATCCTTCACGCCAGAGGAGTTTTCCACGTAAAAAGATTTGTGTTCGTGTGGTGAATGTTATTTTTGATTGTGCATGATTTGGGGCAGCTTGTGTTACTTGAATTTGTTACTCATTGTTACTCCTAATAGATTCATTCAAGTGGGGAAGTTTTTGTTGTGAAGTTATTTTGCGTTACTTCCCATCATGTGATTCAATGGTTTTTTGACGTAACACATCCTATCAAGTATGCAAACTCATGGGTTGTGATCGCTAATTCAGCATAATAATAATAATAATAATAATAATAATAATATTTGCGTACTAGAATATATTTTAATATTTTTAGAATTAAATATAATTTGTATATTATTTATTAACAATTAAACTTAATGTAAAAAAAAATAGTAGTACAAGGGCTTAATGTAGATAAAAAAACACTTTAAGAGCTCAATAGCTAAACTTTGTAAAATTTCAAAAGCTTTTGGATGTATTTTACCTATAAATAATGTACAGTTCAAGAAACCAAAATTAGAACAGGGTATACACTCTTCTATCTTTGTCAAAATATTGATTCAAAAATTTCATATACAGCTACAAAAGTAGCTAGAGTGTGTGTGCTCTCCTTCAATGTTACAATAATAGCAAACAAATATATATACATAAAAAAAATTATTTTGTAAAAAAATTAAAAACAAATAGCATCCAATGTGAGAAGTAGCATGTCCAAAGAGTTAAACTCCAAAAGTTTCTAGCAATTGAGAATTTTAATTCTTAACAGAAAATTAGAATAAAAACAAGTTGAAAAAGGGAAAATAAAAAACATTTTTTTATTTGTACGTCTATGCTGCTTGCACTTCTTGTGATCCCATTTTTTTTTTAATTTATGTTTTTTTTTTCTTTTAGTTTACTAATTTAGATCTACAATCATTTTCCGATAAAATTCTCTAAATAATAACCACTTATTTATTCTTTTATTAATTTTCCATTGTTGCTTTGTTAATTTTGTTACGTCCATTGCAATGTTTTCTCTTTCCATAACTATTTCTTTTTGCTAAATATATAAATTTATTTCTATATTTTCTGGAAAAAAAATCTTATAGCGCTCTAAACTTTTAGATGTAAAATATTAATTTGATACATAAATGATATAAATTTTTGGAAAAATAATTTAACTCATGAGATGGTTCACATTAGCTCAAGTAGTCAATGTGGATCCCTAATATATTATATTTTATTCTCTGATTTTGAACAATTTAAAATTAAGGTATAATCCTGATAAAAGTTTGTAATTGGGGTGCTTAGGGTTAAATTAGGTATAACCATTACAAAATGCAAAATTAAGTGTTTATTAGATGATTAGGCCAATAATTATGTTATCCTCAAGAATTTTAGGGTTTAATAATCGTAAAAATTAAGCACTTATCAATTATTGAGAATAAAATAATTAAGCAAACGTTTATCAATTATGTATGATTATTGTATTTGTGGCTTGTCAATGGCAATTAAAAAAAAACAATTAAATTAAATATTCAATTAAAACTAGAATCCTCTCTCTCTTTCTCGGGGGAAGAATTCTTTTTAACTGCAGAGTTGATGGAGATATTAGAGTTTCATAGCATCTCTAATGCTAATGTAAATTATTCTTATTTAATTGTCACATTATAAAAATGGATTTTTTTTAAATGCTTTTCAATGCTAATATTCATTTGGTATATTAAGTTGAGATGTGAAAAAAAAAAAAAAAAAACATTGTCAACCGCACATTCTATTTCTAAAAGATTTATTAGACATGAAGGCACTTATTGCTCTACAGTGATTGGTTGCATATTGAATTATGGGCCTAAAAAATAAAAGAATAACAAGGATGGAGGAGGATTCAAAACTAGCGCATTAAAGAGAGAGATTTTTAAAATTCAATGTCTATAAATAGACATTCAACCATATCATCATTCACATATTCCATATTATATATCACACACAATTCATATTAACATTGGAGATGCTCTTAGGCATTTATCAAAATGGCTGCAATATTTAGGGGCCATGTTAAAGTTCATGCAGTTATATTACAAGCCCTTTAGATTGGCTCAAATTGACAACCTAATCTTTGTTGATTGAGATTTTTTATAATAACCTTTGTTACTGTCTTTTTTGCAGCTCAATTAATGAGCATAGTGGTAGACAAAATGTGGAGGGCGATTAATAATTAATCTTATGTCTCTAAAGCATGAGTAATGGTTACTTTTATGAGCGGTTTGATAGAAATATGTTTGATTTTATAGATCTGAGCATGAATAAGAGTACATATGCTGACCAAGTTTCATAATATGGCAGATATTTTAATTGTTGCGTACTACTTATAAAAAAGTTCTTTAAATTCATATTTTATACTTTTAATTTGAGCGCAAATTTAAATTTTTTCTAATAACCTTAATTGTAATATTTTGTTAACTAAGTTTGTACTCACTTTCCAAGAAATGTGCATTAATTTACGCATGAAGCACGAATATAACTAAGTATACGTATTTTTCTTGCGAGGTTGGCTTAAAATAGTCACAAGTTTATATTATTACATCATATATTTAAAAAATTGCCTTTATGCAGGTATTAAACTTTATTAATATGTGCACAAATTATGATGATCTCACATCATTGAATCATTCAATGATAGAACAATCTTAAGCAAAACGATAACGCTTTTATGTTTGACAATCATGATGTATGAGGATAGTTTTCTTCTTACTAGTGCCTATTTACGAAAACAATGTAAATCTATTGAAATGTTCTAATTTGAAGTTGACGAGACTCTTACAATTCTTAAAGATTTTAGTTAATAAATGTACCATTAAAATACTATATTACTGAGTTGGCTTTTTTATCGTTAATTATATATTTAAGGTTGATTAGATTTATTATAGATAAAAACATAGATAAAAATTTATATTTAACTACTTTCTTAATTCCAAAATTTTTTTTTTCAGTTTTTTCTAAAGTAAGAAAACATAGAGTGCATTTATGTATTAGTTTGTCGATATTTTATAATGACTTTTAATAATTTGTAAAAAGTGGCTGCTTTTAATAAATTGTTGGATATAAAATAATAGCTTCAGTTACCGATATTAATAATTTCTAATAATTTGTTAAGAAGTGATTTTTCTTTTGTGATTTACAAAATAATAGTTCAAGTTTTGGATATTTTGTAATATTTTTAAATATTTTGTAAAAGGTGACTATTTTTTATAGAAGCTATCAGATTATAAACTATTAACTTCGTTATCAATATTTTGTGATATTTTTAAATAAGCTATAAAACATTGCTTTTTTTTTTTTTTTTTTTTTTTTTTTTTTTTTTTATAGAAGTTGTAGATTACAAAATAATAGCTCCGATATTTTGTAACACTTTCTAGTATTTTTATAAAAGGTAATTTTTTTTTGTAAAAGTTAGCGGTCTACAAAATAATTGCTCCAATTGCTAGTATGTTGTAACATTTTTTAATATTTTGTATAATACAGCTTTTTTTTTTTTATTTATAATAAGTGCTGTTTACAAAATAATATTGCATATTATTAATATTTTGTAATATTTTCACATATTTTGTAAAAATTATAGTTTCTTAAATGGAAGTTTATAAAATAATAAGTTTGGTCGCTAAAGTTTTATAAAGATTTCTAATTTGTACTCCATCCGTTCTACTTTAATAACACCAAAAAACATTTTATTTTGCTCCACTTGTGCTTATTTAGGACTTTAAAAGTATATTATTATTTTTTAATTTTACCCATATATATATCATTTTTTTTTAATATTGGGGGAGGAAAATTCGAACCTAGATCTATTATAAGGTTGTATATGTACTTATCACTAGGCTATGCCTTGGTCTAATTACCCATATATTTAGTAGATGCAATTTGTTTTGATATTTATATTTATTTTTCTTTTTTTATCATTATTTTTAATTGTAGTTAACTTAAAATTTTGACCACACACATAACTAAAAGTTATTCATTATATGAAGCATGAAAAAAATGAAATGGAAGTACTACTCTAATGTTGATTCTTTAATATAAGATAAAATTAATATATAAAATTAAATGGGGAGTTTTTAATTTTAAGAAGGGAAATTTAGGTATTTTATTACATATTTTTAGAAAACTAATGTGTTCCAATCATTTTCTTAATTCTTGTTAAAAGACGAAATGTTGCTATTAAAGCAGAAAGATGGAGTAATACTTTCTAAAAAGTTTTTTTTTTTTTTTTTTTTTTGTGTAAACTCAAGTAAAAATAAGTAAAATTTACTTGAATTTACTTACAAGTCATGATGCATAAACACTCAACAAACTTAATAGATAACACTTACACCAAATATAAGAGTGGAACGGTCTGAGGAAGACACATAGGACAAACAAGAGTATTCTGCCCATTTATTAAGGAAAAGTAAAGACAAAAAAATACAAATAAACTACAGATTGTGACTCAGTTGGTAATGCAGGCTGTGCATGAAGGAAGAGTTTTCGGGTTCGATTCTCATTAAAGACACATGCAGAAGGGGCGAAGAGCCTAACTGTGACTAAGCCCGAGTTGAATTTAATTAGTTTCTGGTAATAAGATCCGGGTACCAGTGGTTTATATATAAAAAAAAAATCCAAATAGGAAAATTTTTTAAAATAACAGTTATTCCATTGCTTGGAATATGGTTCATGGGATATATCGGGAGTAGGCTAATAATTTCTAATTTAAAAATGTAATTGGAAATAAGACACCATAAATTTTTAGAACAAATTTCTTGACAAAAATAAATAAATAAAACTATAATAAAACACGACAAATTTTTAAAGTAACAATCAAAAGAAAAGATATATACTATACAAGATTTTCCGTGTTGGAAATACATAATTGGTACTTGATTTGGTAATTGTTCTTTCTATTTGCTTTGCTTGGAAACGATGTTGGAAAATGTTGGGCTTCGGTGGCCGTAATGTTCGGCATTCTCACAAAGTATTGTCCCAATAAATTTCTCTTCTTAAATTTTAGTCCCTTTATATGTTAGATAAAAGAATATAAATAATAAAAAAATATAATGTAACAACCTGTAATATCAATAATTTTAATATACATGACCAACGGTCAATCAGGAGGATTTAATTAATTTTTTCACACAGCGTTATTTTAATTCGTACGATCTCTAATGAATAAAAAAATATAATCAACTTAGGTCGATCGGAGAAAATATATGTTAGAAAGCTTTTCCCGACTTGATGCCATACATGCAGAATTGTACACAAAAGAAAAAACGAAAAGGAAAAAAGAAAAAGCACAAGAAAAAAAATAAATAAAAGGACAATTCATGCAGGACATCTGGCTTGACACGATACGAGCAGAATTACACACAAAAAACCAAAATATATATCAATCCATGCATGACACGGCGGGAGCAGAATTACACACAAAAAAGATTCGAAAGATGCCATAAGGCACTAATTAATGAATACATGTATTCACCCAATCTGTCAATCCATCAATTTTGTTTGGTTGTCCAATTTAGATGCATGCTGATGATATGGTTCCAAGTATTCACAAATTATAAATAACTGAATACCAAACACACGTATTTATTTATTTATGCATGTTAATTAATGGTTGTAATTCTTACACCTCGTATCTATATTTTATATAAATTGGTGTGAATAATGTTTTATAATTTAATATTTTATCACATGAGTCGGGTTGGCCTTCTAACATTGTATAGAAGATATAAAGATTGAGAGATATGAAATTTGAATCCTCTGCACCGTAGAAGTTATCACTAATTTAGTGAATATTATTTAAAGTAGGAATGACTACATGTCATATATCTATTTAAAATGCAACATCTTAATCTAACTAGATTGTAAATTAGATAACCGAATCCATTTCAAACCCGTTTAGAAATTCAACTTTAATACCGAACCCGATTATAATTATATGCTTAAATACTTGCCCGTTTAGCTTTAAAAATAACTTTTTTATTTTTCAAAAGTAAAATGTAAGTAAAAATTATAAAATTATTACTTTGACTTAATAAAAAATATATATTATAAATATTAAATATAATTATAGCATTAATTATAATTTGTACATATAATATTTTGTTTAGAACAATAATTATTTTAAATTTTTTGGAATATTAATTAAACGGGTAACGGGTAGCGGTACTCGAGTCCTTGAATCCAAACCCAATCTGGATAGTAAAAATACTAGCCAAACATTTCCCAAAACTGGTTTATTCACTACCCGAACCCGCCAAAATTGGATTGAATCAGGTTTGCCGAATCGGGTAAAATTGTCACTCCTAATTCAAAGAGAAAGGATATCCTTACTATGTTGTCCATGATGTTATTACTGTCGTTGGAGCTCCAAGTATTTTTTTTTTTTTTAGAAAAAAACAAAAATCATTTAATACTTCTATTAAATGAAAATACCTTTCATGATTATATCAATTGATGGGAAATACACTGCATAGACTCATTTGACGAAAGAATGAGCATGTGGTGCAAGAGGTTACAACATATCCAGCAAACTTTCTTAACTTAAAATAGCAGAAACCGATCTTCAAGACCCTAATCTTGAGACTATTCTCTAAAGGGAAATGTTTGATTATTGATCAATGTTGATGGCAATGAAATTAAACAAGACAATTTCATAGAGATATTACTACTAATGGTATTCAAAACAAAACTTAAAAGTTCTTCCAAAAGGCACAGGCATTAATTCATCATTTTTATTTCCCAAATTGTGGTGTCTATAGTTGCATTTCCACCTAAAACTCAGTGGCCTAACACTTCTAATCTTCCGTATATAAGTTAAACGTTCTTCAGAGAGAGTTTCATCATCGTCTTCTTAGTGTTATTCTTTTAAGTAATATTAACTAGTTCCTAATTTTTTTAGGCTTTAAGAGCAACTACACCTAGAAGTCTTGATCAAAGATATGGCGTTCTTGACCCATGAGGAACTCTCTGTTATATTTGGTGTCTTGGGTAAAACTATAATTATGCATTTGAATCTGTTTTGCAGCTCAATTATCAAGTTATTATCTAATGATTCCTAATTTCTGTTTCTGTCCATAGGTAACGTTATATCATTCATGGTGTTCTTGGCGCCAGTGTAAGAGCTTCGAATAAACAAAATTAACATATCATCAATTTAATTAATTACTTTTCTGACATATTAAGTTAAATTTTCAGGCCAACCTTTCACAAAATTTATAAGAAGAAATCATCAGAAGGGTTTCAATCCATACCATATGTGGTTGCACTTATGAGTGCAATATTGCTGTTATATTATGCTCTTCTGAAGAAACATGCATTGCTGATAGTCGGTATCAATGCTTTTGGATGTGCCTTGGAAGTTGCTTACATTATATTGTACCTTATTTATGCGCCAAAGAAGGAGAAGGTGATTAATAAATTAATTTCAACACTCTTCATAATAATTACTATATATTTTAAACTTGGAGAATTAAAAAATTGAGTGATGCTAAATAGATCAAATTAAAAGTAACTCTATTCAGGAAATAGCGACGGTCTCTTTCATGTTATACAGAAATTTAATAACAAATCACTTGCAGATGTTTACATTGAAGTTAATCCTTGTCTTCAACATTGGAGCTTTTGGGTTGATGATATTACTGACAATGTTACTGATAAAGGGCTCCCAAAGAGTAAATACTGTTGGGTGGATATGTGCAGCTTTTAGTGTTGCGGTATTTGCAGCGCCATTAAGCATAATGGTACTAAATTAATTACTCTAATTAAAATAAAAAATAAATTAATTTTTGTAATACTCGAACTGATTGAAAAATTATTTTGCATTTTACAGATGCGAGTGGTACGAACAAGAAGCGTTGAATTTATGCCATTCCCATTATCATTGTTCCTCACTCTCTCTGCTACAACTTGGTTCTTATATGGACTTTTTGTGAAGGATTTCTTTATTGCAGTGAGTACTATAACAGTAAATTGAAAAAGAAAAATTCAATTTTTTAAAAATAATTTTCTCAATTTTAATCTTTTATGATTTTCCCATGTGTCAGCTACCAAATGTGCTGGGATTTCTATTTGGCATTGCTCAAATGGCATTGTATATGATATACAAAAATGCGAAAAAAGAGGATAAAGGAGCTACAGAGATCAAAATGAGTACAACTGAGAATATTTGCCATGAAAATGAGCAGTGCAAGGAGATGAAGTCTGCTATGGTCATGACTATGAAGTGTGAACACATTGAATCAAATGAGAGTAATGTGTGAATCACTTTTGTGAGCATGAAATGCACACATCTTTAGGTACCTTTGTAGTTTATATCTTTTATATTTTATGCCTTTTAAGTGAATAAAATGATACTATAATATTATCCTTAAATGATTGGCTTGTCCAAACTAGGATGGGTGTAAGTGGAGAACTTTATTATTTGGGTATAATTTTTTGAATAAGCTAAGTTTTTTTTTTTTGGATTTAAAATAATAAAATAAATTTAATTTTGCTAAAAAAAAAAAAGGGGGGGGGCTAGTCCTGCTTAAAGCCTTCTACGTCTTTTTTTACAATTTTTAGTTTCATATTGAGCATTTGATTGTCAAGTAATTAACAGTAAATCAATTTGTGAAATTAGAGGTTGTTTAAAGTATGAAATAATCTTTACTCTAATTCCTAAACTTGCAAATCCAATTGAGATCCAAGATGTCTGGCCAATCTCTTTGGTGAATAGCCTATACAAATACAAGTTGCTTAGAGAAGTTGTACAATTTCATAGCGTGGATCGTTAAAAAAGTTGATTTTTTGGAAAATTGTTTATTGCTCTTAAGTTCGGCGTGTAAATTGAGTTTTATTCTTTAAATTAAATTCTATTGATTAAAAATAAAATAAAAAATTACTCTTATTGTGCAGTGCAGTCGTATTATTTCGGTCCATTGGACACTTCAATAAATAAAATAAATAAATAAATAACTAAAAAATAAGAAATCTTTAATAGTGTACAACATAATTATAAATTTAATAAAGTGACAAATTTAATACAATCCATAATTGAGAAGTTTTATATTTATTAACATTTTAAAATTATAATATTTTATATTATCTTATATATATATATATTTGATTTTGAATGTATGTTTTATTTACTTTCAGGACCAAGATTATACATATATTTAGACTTTCATAGGGTTTCGCTATCAAAAATTTCATTACTTTACTTTCGTTATTAAGGATTTCCAATGAAAAATATGCCGAACACTCATTCATCACTCGAGGTATTATTATGGCAAGTTGGTGATGTATTAAGTTTAATTTTATTAATTTTAATTCTATATCAATATTATTCTATAGCTATATCTTATCAATGATACATAAAATAGTACAATCTTAAGTCTAGTCGTCTTCATGTATTTATACATAAAATATTATCTATTGTTTTATAATTTTTTTTATACTTTTTTAATTATTGTACTCAATTGTTTTTTTACTAAGAATTAAATAAGTATAAACATCAATCTTTGTAAATGATAAAGAATTATAAATTAAATAACGAATACCTAAAATAAGTGATGGAGCTAGATATTAAACTTAAGGCGCTAAAAAATTTTAAGAGTTAAGGAGGGAATTAAAAATATTTACTATTTTTAAAAGTGTGAAATAAAAAATTTTGGTTAGGGGGCGAGGACCACACCTGCCCATCACTCCGACACCTGCCCATCCCTCCGTCACCTGTCCCTGCCTCGGTCGTTGCCTACAATGAGAAGCAATATGGCATTAGATGTAGCGTCATGATTTTGCATTCGTTGAATTATGTGAGGTTTTGTAAATTTTGAATTAGGTGAGATTGGATGCTAAAAGTTATGATTTTATTTTGTTTTCTGATATGATTTTTTCAATATTTGAATCTCTGTTTATATGATTTTATTTGCTTAAAAATTTATAGTTAGGAACCTTCCTTTTTCATTTAGAGTCCAAATGGATGGTGTCGTATCAAATATTTCTCAACAGTCGATTCAATATTAAGGGATTCAAAAGAAAATAACCAGTGCAAAGGCACGAACCTTCACTTAGTTATACAATATTTGTAAGACACCAGACTCATCCATTATTTAGAAAAAAAGCCACATAATATTTTAATAGCAGCCAACGACTTGTGGTGAAAGTGCATTCAAAGTGGGTCATTATGCTTTATGAAATTCCATAACCCAGCTGTTGTAAGCACAACATACAACTTCACAACTGGAAAAACCAGACTTAATTGCTAAGGTCTCATAGTCCTTTTGGGTCCTCTCTTTACCACCAGGAGTTTGAGCAAACATGAACAGGTCTTGCTCAAAAACAATGTGAGAAGAAACAGCATTTTCCGGTGCCAAAGGAAGTATTGATTCCGCAACTATCACTTTGCCCTTACTTGGAAGTGCTTCGTAGCAGTTCTTGAGAAGTTTTAAGCAATACTCATCGCTCCAACCGTGTAGTATCCACTGCAATATATTTTTTGTTTTTAAAAATGAACAGACATATATATATTTTAATTTTAAATACAATGAAAGACAAACTTATTAATTGATTAATTACCTTCATGAAAATAGCATCTCCCTTTGGGACGCTCACAAACATGTCTCCCGCCACATGCTCCACCCCTGTGATTAAAATAGAAAAAGCTATAGGTGTATGTGCTAGTTTCAAGAATTTAGATGAGATAAAGAGCTGGTATTCTGGATTAAATGATAATCTGGGATTATATTTGCTGGTTAATAATTTGGTATTTGATAGTGCTTATGAAAATTAGAAATTTTTCTGTGTAGAGTTTCTCTTAGAAGGGTCATTCCTCCCCTTTTCTTCTTGTTTCTTGTTTTATTTATAAGCCAAACTTTCTACCCGTCATAACATGGTGGAGACTCTGGAGGATATATATGGCGTTAATATTTCTAACCTCCAGATAAATCAGAACCAAAAACAGATTCACATTTTCAGGAACTAGAACTTTTATCTAGGATGCAAAAAGTAAAAATGAAAAATTTAATTACCCGGGAAAGAAGGTGCATCAGCCAATACATTGGGCAAATCAAAATTTATGCCTTTGATGTGAGGATATTTGGAGTTGATGATACGGAGAGTATCTCCAATACCACCACCCACATCAACCAACACTTTGACACCATCAAATCCATCGTAAACTTCAATTATCTTCTTTACAAATAACGTAGTGTGGTTTGACATTGCTTCATTGAATACCTGATTGAATCTTTGATCAGTTGCTTGGTATTCGAAGACTGTCATCCCAAGGTTTTGATGAATGGAATCCCACCTTCTAGTATAGCTTCATTGAAGTGGTACCTAATAATAATGCTGACCATTATATCATACTAAAAAAATAAAGCAATAACCTTGCCAAAAAAAATACAAGGAAAAAGAAAGAACCAGCTCTTCATGAAAACTTCATCGTGGTGCAACAAAAACAGAGGAGATACAGAGCTTCTTTCACTTGAATCATTTCGAGTGAGGAACTTGCATATGGGTCTGGCAGAGTACAGTCTTTCACCTTGTCCATTCTCTTTGGTGCAGTTGAGTATGTCATAGCTTGCAAGGAGACGCAACATACAGTCGAGCAGAGCTGGTGCATCTGGGTTCTTTGTGGGTATTTGAGCAGCAATCTCAACCGGAGAGATCCCCAAGCCATTGCTTGTGGCGGTGGAGATGATGTCTATGATGTTAAGCTCTATAGCTGATTTTAATACCATCGGAAGAACTACGGCTTTCGCTAACCGGATGGCCAGCTTCCCTGTTTCCTGATCCTCTTCTTCATCTGGGTTATAATAAACAGGAAATTTGGAAGTAGGGTTAGTCATGCTTGCAGAAGATGGAGCTATATCCCGCTTCCACCGACTTTTTACATTGTTTTACTGATTTTTGACAAGCTCAGATGGAGGAGAGCCCAACATCAATCGATTTGTGAATTTTTTGTTTGGGAAGGAGAGGAAAGAAAAGGAGGAGGAATGGAAACAACGAAAATATTAAAGGATTGTACATTTGAATTGAAAGGAAAATAAGAGAGAGGAAAGAAAATGATATTGTTGCTAATTTATAATTTTATTCTTATTAATTATCAAATAATTATTAAGAATATTTTTTTCTTTTTTTTTTAAACATTTTCCACTATTGTGTTTGGATAAAAGATATGGTTGATGATAGAAAAAGGTTGAAAAAAGAAGATGTATTATATTTTTTTAAAAAAATTAAATTATTGAAGAAAAAATTATTATAGATTTACCATTTTACCCTAATAAAAGAAATAATATTAAATTAATAGTGCAAATAAAAGAATGAAAAACTATACCATAAGTGTCATAAATATATGCAATGCTGCCAATGCATATAACTTATTTATATTTATTTATAAACAGTTAGCATCAAAAGAGCATTAAAATAATGATAAGCCGTGAAGAAAATGAAGTTTAGTTGGGGTAGTTTTGTGATTCAGTTCAGAACAGTGACATTTTCACTCATGTGTCAGGCACTTTCTTTTCGATTTGGAGAGATTGTGTTGAGGTTGGGCCGGAGAGAATTTGGTGGTTATTTTCTTTCCACCGTAATTTTCCTTCTTGCTCCCAAACACAGTAAAATAGCTTTTCTTGGTTATTTTCCTTCAATATTTTCTTTCCATCCAAATTTTCCTCTCTTCCGAACAGAACATTTGGGTTTCTGTCATAGAAAAAAGAGAACCAGAGATTGAAAAGGAGGAACGACCATAAACAATTTAGTATATTTTAATTGTGTTGTGGGTCCCTCCGACACGTGAGATTCACGTACTTTTGAAAAAGAAAAAAAAAAACATGTTCTTTTAAAAAAAACAAGAAAAGAAAAAGAAAAATCAATAATTACGGATAATTATTGACAAAATGGAGAGTCATGAATGAGTTATACATGGCTCATTCACTAACCTTCCTATCAATAGAGATAGCGAAGCCTCAAACAAAGCACACAACAGAAAGAAAAAAAAATAGAGATAAAGTTATCTAATTTTAGGTAAATATTTCCCACGTGCTGAGGCATATGATATCACCGACTCATCTAAGCAAACAACTTAGGAAGAGCAAATTACAATCACATATAAAAAGAAATTAAAAGTAGCAATTAAGTCCTTTATAAATATCAATTAAGCATCCAAAAACATTCTAATAACAATTGTGTCCTAACGCCTACCCCTCTTTGAAGTTGAACTTGTCCTAAACTTGGAAATCTAGAAATTGTTTTTGATGAAAGAACGACAGAAAAGAAGTGTGACTAGATCTAGTTATCCTAAGTTGGACCATGAATGTACGTTTAATTTTTTAAAAGTTAGCAGTAATACTTTTTCTTCTACATAAATATTAAGTTAAGGATAAATGCATAAATTCGCTCATGTAGTCTATGTAAAAATCTTGTGGTACTGGAGCTATTTCTTTCAAACTTCTTTTGAGTTAAAATAATACTACACCGCTTCCTGAATACTTATTACATTTGAAAAAATACTACGTTTTAAAATACTTGTCACATTTATAGTTTCAAAGAATAATAAATCTTTTTTTCATATTTAACCTTTGTATATTATCGATAATCATTGCTTTATTTCCTCAAAAATTTAATGTTTGGATATATTAAATTAAGGGTAATTTAGCCAATTTATTCAATAATTTATTATAACTTAGACAAATTTAATGGTTTTCTTAATCCACGTGAAATTTCAAATGTAACAAATATTTAGAAAAGAAGATAGTATAAATTCTTATAAAAATATAAAATTGAGATGATAGAAGAAGAAGAGAGAAAAATTGAATAACTGAAATACATTGAAAATTAGTAAGACATGGAAAACAACATAGATTTTTCTACTATCGAGAGAAAAAATTAATGAGGGTAAAGTTGTCAAAACAGCTAATTATATTATTATTTTATAATTAAATGTTAAAAAGTGGAAAGTACAATTATATCTCTATTTGTGGCAGCTCAATTTGAGCTATTTAGCATGATCCTTAAATTGATATACTCAAATTAAAATCAGATTAAGTTACAATTAATTAAGTCTAAGATTTAATATGGACTTTATTAATTTTATTTGATTTTGTACATAAAATTAAATTAAATTAAATTAATATACTAAAGTTGAATAAAATAAAATAAAATTAATATACTAAAATTGAAATTAAATTAAGTTAAAATTGATTAAGTTCACTCTTTAATATGAACTTTATGTTATGTGATTTTATGTCACATCTCCTTTCACTTAGTTAATGGCCGAATGCATAATCTCACCCCTTAACTATTTTACTTTAACCATTTGCCACTCTGAGATTTGCGAAAACCTATTATACACTTTAATTTATATTTTTTGTAACTATTATACTCTTTGATACATCGTAAAAAAATTGTGTGAACTCAAATGCAGATGAAAGCATAAACTCTTAAATTTTGTCCAGTATGGTAAAAACATTGTCGTTTTATTAAAATCATTTTAACTCTCTCTCTCTCTCTCAACATATCTATGATTCTTCTTCTTCTTCTTCTTTAATGAAATCGAAACTACTACTATAAGTTTATATGATTTTTTTTTTTTCAGTTTTTCTTCTTTTTTTTTTTTTTATCTGATTTTGGATATTGATAATCTCTAGATTGTGTTGTTGGTATTACATGAGATCTTTCGATGAGATCCTATCTCAGATTTAACATTGATTTTATCAAAGACAAATTTTTTCAATTTGAAGTTTTAAATCTGATTGTGTTTTCGTGTTTTTGAATCTTATTTTACTTTTTTTTATGTTGTTATGTTTCTTCTTTATTTTATCTTTTCTTTTAAACTCGAGAAAATTAATGGAGTTAAAACATAATTGTATTTTTGCGATTTTTCATTTTTATTCTTCGTACGTACGTGTATATATATATATATATATATATATATGTTAAATTCTAGGAAAAAATGGTGGATAAAGAATAATTGTATTTATGCATTTATTTGTTGCTTCTTTATCTTATCTTTTTTCTTTTTTGAAAATTTCAAAAAAAAAAAAAAAAATGGAGACAGAGTATGATAGTGTTTATGAGAATTGTCTGCTTTACCCTTCCCTCTAAGGAGGCAATTACACCTGTTACCCTTTTCATTTCTTCTACGCGGGATTCAATAAAAACTTACCATGGCCCACCAGTAATTACAAAATGCAAATGGTTCCATGTATAGGAAAAACTTACTTTTTTAAAGAAAAAGGACAAAAAAAAAAAAAAAAAAAGGTCAGGGTAATACATACATGTATATATTCACTCCATCCTTGACTGAATTGGCTTTTATCTATACTGCACCATTTAGGTCGAATTTGGTGGATATCCGACAAATAGGTAAAATAAGCATCGGATCTAATGGTCAAAATAAAGTATGTATTTTTCATTATTTATTACCATGGGCTGAACCAGTACAGAATCTAAATAAGTATAGAGCCATTGAAATCTATAGTAAGCCTAAGAGTTACTAAGTATAGATATAAACTCAATCATGTATTCACCCATTCATATATCCACAGCATTTAGTAAGGCCATATATCCTATAAGCATACATCTTATGAAGTCCAAGTTCATTTCTCATATTAAAATATGAAAAGTGCCATGATTCATATAAAATCCAAAAATAATGGTATAATAAATATAAACTAGATATTTGGCTCTATCCATGGTCCAGTTCTCACATCCATATTAAATGAAGTGCTAACTTGAGATGTTAGCTTATCTTAAGCGAATTAACGTTGGTTAAGCATAAGGTGAAAATAATGTACATAAGGATGAACAAGCTTTAAACTAGCAAAAAGCCTTTTGAGGTGATGTATCTCAAGAATAAAATCGTGTGAGCTGGGCCCAGTGGGCAATATCTTGCTAGCCAATGATGTATTAGTATCTTTTTTTTTTTTTGAAGGCTTCGTAAAGGATGCGAGATCCACACCTAAGCTTATAAGGGATTGTTACTATGTAATTTTTAGGTTTTGTTCAAATATACCAGTAAGTATCTTAGTTTCAAAATTGTACTATTTAATTCTTTTATTGTAATTGTACCAGCAAGTGATTGAGCACCTTTTAGGCATTGTGCTTGTCATAGACACTACTGCTTTACCATTTAAAAGAGTAATTGAAGCATTATTTGCCAAAGATAAGCTACGCATTTGTAGAATACACGTCAAGGCTATGATTGGGCAAGTAATATGCAAGGTGAGTTTAAGAGTCCTAAAACTTTAATCCTAAAAGAGAATGAAACTGCATTTTATGTTCATTGCTTTGCTGACCAACTACAATTTAGCACTTATTGTTGTTGCAAAATATCACGTGTCTATAACTTTTTTTGTTAACTTTGGTGACAAATGTTGTAAATATTTTTGGAGACTCTTGCAAACGGATGACATGCTTATAGAGTCTCAATCTATTAAAGTTTTAAAAGCACTTGAAAATGGTGAACTTGAGAGTGGATAGGGAAAACATCAAGAATCTACTCTGAAACAGACTGGGGATACAAGATAAGGTTCACATTGTCATACTTTTGATTAGCTTAATAATGATCTTTTCTTTTGTTATTGATGTTCTTGAATTTTTCATGGCAAATGGAAAGTCAGAGTAAAGAGTTGAAACTTGCACTTTATTAGATTCATTACAATCGTTTGATATTGACTTTTGTCTTCATCTGATGAGAAATATATTAGGAATTACTTATGAATTGTCACAAGCACTACAATGAAAGGATCAAGATATTGTGAATGCAAAGACTTTGGTTAGAATAGCTACAACGATTGCAAATGATGAGAGATGATGGATGTGACTTTTTGTTAAATGAAGTTTCCTTGTTTTGTAATAAAAATAACTTGGATGTTCTTGACATGGATGGTATGCATATCCTTCAAGGACGATCTTGACGCAATACAGAAAAAATGACAAATATGCATCATTACAAAGTGGAGCTATTTTATATCGTGATAGATTTGCAATTCCAAGAGCTCAATGGTCGTTTCAATGAAGTGATACAAAGTTATTTATGATAGAGATATACTATTAACCATGCATAATTAATAGTATAGCTATGAATGATTTTCTATTGACAATTATTTCTTTGTATTTAATTGGAAATTTGCATTAAATAAATGTTATTAGCATATGAATAATAATTGTGATTAGTACATTTTGTATGTATTTAATTGGACCAAGTAGAGAATGGATGTTTAGTACTGACTGTTAAACATATTCTCTAGGACATTAGAAATAATGTTTATTGTTCTTAATCTTGATTTATTTTAATATGAGCAAACATTGATTGTCTTGTGCTTTGATTCATTAAAGGGTGAGTTTCATTATTGGAATAATATTCTCGGTGAATTGGGCAAAGATTTTTTGTGTTTGTGAAATATTAATTAATGATAGAATCCATGTCTCGGTTTAGAGTTTGATGATGCACTTTAAGTAAGCTTATAAGGTTTCATAGTGTAAACCCTGCAGGTGGATATTGAATCCGACACATGAAATAAGTTGAGCGACAATCTTAAAGTTATATTGTGATTTAAATAAATTGTCAGTAAGTTATTTAAATGACAGCATCTGTAATCTTAACATGGGGAACATTATTTTATTATGTTGTGGAATAGTAAAATAAATAAGGAGTTCAGTCATGAGTTTTTAGTGGAATAATTCATGATTAATTATAATAAGAATATGTTGGTCTACATAGGTTCTTATTATAATTAGTAGCCTGATTTATTTTATTCCTGCGGTCCCTGTAGTGCCCTAATTATTTGGAAAGTTAAGGGTGTATTAAATAATAGATAATTTATTTAGTTTTAAAATAATTGATTTTATTTTAATTAAATAATTTTTTATTTAATTTATTTTATATTAAAAAAAATATCTTCCTATCGAAGAGAGGTTTTTTAATATAAGATTTGAAAACCCTAAGAATATAGAGACACACGTTATTCTATTCTCTGCCACTCAGAGAGTTCCAAAAGAGAGATAGTTAGGGATTACTGCAGAAGATCGTGGGTGACTCCAAGATCTCTGAAAAGAAGACCGGTGAGCGATTCTGCGCTTCAAGAGGTCAGTTTATTGATTTGTTCGATAATGTTTTTAGTTTGCCTCATATGGTTTCGATAAGGGTTGTTTCCGCTTTATACCCGCTCCCATCAACTTATACGTGTTTCATGCTTGAATCCAACTGATCTATTCATTGCTTATGATAAGGAAAAATTGTTTCGTCTTGCTCAATTTTATCCTATTGAGTTTTCATCGGTCCAACTTAGTGTTCTTGATAATCCATTAGAGAGACATATATCATTGATATGAAGTCCAATTGCGAGTTTTCAAATGTGATTGGAATCGGTGATCTTGTAGAAAAAATGGTAAGGGCAAAGAAACATATTCTGTATCCATTAGTTTACAAGCTTATAACGTTGGCTTTGGTCTTACCTATTGTAACTGCATATGTTGAAATAACATTTTTTGCCATAAAAATTGTAAAGAATTGATTACGTAATAGAATTGAGATTAAGAGATGGCTGATTGTTTGATCACTTATATTGAGAAAGATTATTTATGATAAAGTTGAGAATGACATGCTTATGTAATGTTATCAAGGCACGAAGACTCGTAGAGAACAATTGTAATTTTATTTTATTTTGTAACTTTTATTAATGTAAGTGGTGTTATAGATATTTCATGTTAATTAGTAAATTTAGCTTTTGGAATTTTTTTTATGTTATAAGTCATTTTATTTTTTTGGAAAAAAGTATTAAAATTTTTGCCCCCTTTGATTATAAATCCTAGCTTCGTCTCTGGTAACATCGTTGTAAATGACGTGTGAATCCATACAAATAACTCTAAATATTTACTATAGTTCTCATCCTCTTTTCTTCTCTCTCACCTTCCTTTTTTTTCCTTTTTTCTAACCCTTAATTTCTGTAATCCCTTCCGACCCATTAATCCACTCTATCTTCAGGTACTCCTGATAAACACAAACTCAACGGACTTAACTAACTTTTAGACCCAACAACTAGTATTATTATTGTTGTTTTTTACTTTGAAAGCTTTATAAAAGATGCGAGATCCACACCTAATCTTATAAACTAAAATTATTTAGATATGTCCCATTAAAGAAACAGTAGTCTGAGGGACTCATTTGAATAATCATCTCATTGTAGATAGAGAAAATAAATTATTTATATTTTAAACATCATTAAATTGGAATAATTATTTAATTTGGCTTGTGAGATATGATTACTAAAAAAGGCGAAATTTTTATTTTTTTTACTTGATCATTTGATTTTCGTATTTGATTTTATTATAAATAAAATATAAAGAAATATGTATACATATTGGTGTCTCAGGAATATTCATGAGTTGAGCCGATTCGCAAGTCGTTTGAGCTCATTTTGAAAATAAGTTAGAAAAAGTTTAGATCGAATCGAGCTTCGAGCTTGATAGGTTTAAGCTCGGTTTTGCTCATTTACACCTCTACAAACCGGCATTGATATTTTGGTGCTTATGAAATTTTTTATGTTAATTTTATGTTTGGTATTTCCTAGATAATTTTATAACATAATAAAAGGTATAATATTCCTACTTATTCTTGTTATTATTTAAAAGGTACTTAAATATTTACTTCTTGAATTTTGGAGAAATAGATTATTGTATTTTACACCTAATTAAATTAGATTATATGCCTAGTAAACGATAATAACTAGTTTCAACAAAGCCAAATTTTTTACTTATTTAAAAACTATGATATTTGCCTAAACAGTATAATTTTACTTAACATGGAGCAAATTAAGATAATTTATTAAAAAAATTTTTTACACTAAAAATTTTAATTTATTTTTTCTTTTTCTTTTTTTTACTTGGCCTGTCCCCTTACGTGTGATGTGACATTAGAATTCAAATGAGCAAAAGATAGACACAATCACGTTTATAGATGATAACTGACGAGACAGGAAACCAATTCAAAATAAATATACTACTAACTCCCTTCTAAAAATATAATTTAAGTTGTATTTTCGTACAGATTAAAAAATATAATTAAAAAATAATTTAATTTATATAATTTTTCTATTATATCCATATTAAATAATACATGAGTATTAAAATAATAATTATTAGTTAATGAGGGCTATTAAAAATAAAGTAATTTAATAAGGGTATAGTAGATAATTCAAGAATTAACTACAATGCAAAAATAGAAAGTGAACTATATTTTAGGACAAACTAAAAAGAAAAGATCAACTATCTTTTTGGAATAGAGAAAATATATATGATTATCTTTACAATTATGTTGCTTTTTTTTAGAATATATTTACAATTATTTAAGTACATAATTGTTGGAACCATATTTTTATTTTAGTAAGCCATGAATTATTTTACATATATAGACCCACGCTTCAATTAATTTATTCAAATAGACCCATGCTTTAATTGATTATTTTGAGTTTTAAATCCATTTTAATTTATTAACTGATATTAGCCTTGTAAATAATTTTAAGATAAATGCAAGGATGAGCACTCTCTAGCACGTTGTTCATGTACAAAAAGTGGATGATCAAGATAGTCTATGATGAAAAAATAGTGTTGTGAAAATGATATCTCCACCAAATTCTATTTTTGTTCTTAGAGAAATATTTAAAAATATATATATTTGGTAGAAAATTATATTTTTATTTATTGGTGAACAATAATATTTTTGGAGAAATTATAATTAATTGATTCCACATCATAATAGTAATGATATTTCAAAACAAGTGTTTCTTTAAATAAGAAGAATAAAATTACATGAATTAGTTTTTTAGTCTTTTTGTAATTTCTACACCTTTTTTTTTAATAAAACATTACAGTGTATATATATATATATATATATATATATATATATATGATGTGACATATATGTAAGCCATATATATAAGAATAAAATTTATTATGGCTGGTGAGACCATCTATACACTAAACTCAAAAGTTTTTCTACAAAATTATTACTGTTTTATATTTTTTTCGATAAATTATCATAAATACAATCGATCGAGTAAAAATCTGTTTTTAATATATATTACGGCTAACTTTGATCCATCAATCAAAATTTACAAAACTATTTCTCTCTCTCTTTCTCTTTATTTTTATTTTTTTTCTCTCTCCTCTCTTTTATGACAGAAAACATATTCACAAATCAATTGATGTTAGGCTCTCCTCCATGGAGTTGACTTCACTATGTGATATCAAAACATATTTAATTGTGCATATATTTCAATTTGTAACTAAAAAATATCAATTATTATTTAAAATTATTTATCTAGACTATATTTATAGTCACGCTTTATAAACTAAATCAATAATAATAAAAATTTTTAAAAAATTATTCTGAATTTATCTTTCTTTTTCTTAATGTATAGTAAAAAATACTTTCGTTTCAATAAAAAACTCTATTCTCGTTGATGTATTTGGAAGGTAAAAAATAAAGTCTAGCAACCACCAGTGAAATTAACCCCCTCCATGTGAATCGATAAAACAGTATAAATAAGTCCGTCCAGACGGGATGTAGCTCTATCTTTCGCAAACATGACTAACTACTCTACTAGTAAATTTGCCGTTAATTATAACCTAGATCAAGAAGAGGAGCAGGAAACAGGGAAGCTGGCACTCCGGTTAGCGAATGCCATAGTTCTTCCGATGGTATTAAAATCAGCTATTGAGCTTAACATCATAGACATCGTCTCCACCGCCACAAGCAATGGCTTGGGGATCTCTCCGGTTGAGATTGCTGCTCAAATACCCACGAAGAACCCAGATGCACCAGTTCTGCTCGACCGTATGTTGCGTCTCTTGGCAAGCTATGACATACTCAACTGCACCAAAGAGAATGGACGAGATGAAAGATTGTACTCTGCCAGATCCATATGCAAGTTCCTCACTAGAAATGATTCAAATGAAGGAAGCTCTGTATCTCCTCTGTTTTTGTTGCACCATGATGAAGTTTTCATGAAAACCTGGTTCTTTTTTTTTTACTTATATTTTTTTTTTGGCAAGGTCATTGCTTTATTTTTTTAATAGTATAATATAATGGTCATCATTATTATTAGGTACCACTTCAATGAAGCTATACTAGAAGGTGGGATTCCATTCAACAAAACCTATGGGATGACAGTCTTCGAATACCAAGGAACTGATCAAAGATTCAATAAGGTATTCAATGAAGCGATGTCAAACCACACTAGCTTGATTGTAAAGAAGATAATTAAAGTTTACAATGGATTTGATGGTGTCAAAGTGTTGGTTGATGTGGGTGGTGGTATTGGAGTTACTCTCCGCATCATCACTTCCAAATATCCTCACATTAAGGGCATAAATTTTGATTTGTCCCATGTATCAGCTGATGCACCATCTTTCCCAGGTACTTAATGTTTCATTTTTACTCTTTGCATCCTTTAAAAGTATAATTAAAATGTTTCATTGGAATGACCCTTCTAAGAGAAACTCTACACAGAAAAGTTTCAAAGCACTATCAAACACCAAAAAACAAACTGTTTATCTCATCTAAGTTCTTGAAACTATCACATCTACCTATAGCTTGTTTCATTTTAATCATACGTACGAACACAGCTCAACTCATGCAATTGCATGAGGAGCCCTACTGCCACACTAAAGCCCGATATTGATTGGTTAATAGTAAAAAGATATTTCAATGTTGCATTTTCATTACAGGGGTGGAGCATGTCGTAGGAGACATGTTTGTGAGCGTCCCAAAGGGAGACGCTATTTCCATGAAGGTAATTAATCAATTAATAAGTTTGTCTTTTATTATATCTAAAATTAAAAATTTATGTGCGTTTATTTTCTAAAAACAATTTAAAATATTTTGCAGTGGATACTCCACGATTGGAGCGATGATTATTGCTTAAAACTTCTCAAGAACTGCTACGAAGCACTTCCAAGTAAGGGCAAAGTGATAGTTGTGGAATCAATACTTCCTTTGGTGGCCGAAAATGCAGTTTCTTCTCACATTGTTTATAAGCAAGATCTGTTCATGTTTGCTCAAACTCCTGGTGGTAAAGAGAGGACCCAAAAAGACTACGAGACCTTGGCAATTAAGTCTGGTTTTTCCAGTTGCAAAGTTGTATGTTGTGCTTACAACAGCTGGGTTATGGAATTCCATAAAGCATAATTACCCACTCAGGATGCACTTTCGCCGCAAGTAGTAGGCTGCTATTAAAATAATATGCGCCTTTTTTTTTTTTTTTTCCTAAACAATGGATGGAGGCCTTTGTGTTTCACAAAATAAGTATAACTAGTGATGTAACCGCGGAATCCACGGTTTATGCAAAATTGTATTTTTCTTTATTGTTTGATATGAAAATTTTCTTTTAGCAAATTCTTGTTAAGTGTTTACTTAGGCACCTCTTGTAAACGACAAACCCAAAAATATATAAAATACAAATTATGAATCTGTTAGAATAATAAAATATCTAAAATATTAAGATTTTTAATCAATTTCATATTAAAATGAGATGAAATTTTGATTTTAAGGTTTAATTATGATCTTATATTTGCCATAATTTGCTTTATTCCGAACTCATCTCTTTGTGATTACTTATTTTCTAGTAATCTAGACTTATTCTATTAAAACAAGATAAACTTTAAACTTAGGGTGAAACAAGATAAAATAACAATGTACATATTTATTTATTTATGTATGTTGACCAATGGTTGTACTTTTTGCACCACATATCTATATCTTGTATAAATTGGTGTGCATAGTATCTCATAATTTAATAATTTAATATTTTAACAATTAGGTGTCGTTTGTTAGTTTTTCCATGTCTTGTGAAAGATGTGGAGAGTAAAAAGTTCTGAGTTCGAGTCCTCTCCGCCCCATAAATTATCATTAATTCAGTGAATTTTATCTAAAAAAGAGAGGTCAAATACTTAAAAATGCCCTTAAACTTTTCAAACAAATCCCTATAGCACCCTGAAGTTTACAAGTAACCTATTATACCCTATAGTTATAAAAATCAATAACTTTACACACCTTACATGATAATCATAGAACAATTAAAAAAGCTTGTATACACGCTCATCAAACGATATCGTCTTTTCTTTGTTCTTCATCTCCTTCTCTCATCTCCCTATTTTATCAACAACTTCGCGAGGGACCAATTTTGCACTTCAAGTCGATTTTTTTTGCATAAGTCTTGCACCTTTCCATGATGGCAGAGGAGAGTGTAGATACAATCTCCCATCAGAGCTTTAATTGAATTTATGAAAGCCAATGTGAAAAATTTTGTCCAGCTTGACTCCCAGTGGATACTCTTCCAACAACACTTTACAAATTATCAGTACCTTTTTTTATCTCCTATTGGACAACCATACCTGCAGAACCTCCTCCAACCATATTTTGACCGAACTTCCTACTTCCCTCTATCCAATAACCACCACAGTTCTTAATTCAAGTTCCATTGTCTGTACTTCTGCCCCAAGAGTGCAACTGCCTAAAGTGGCAATAGGACTCCAAATACCATGTGTATTGTTAGGCCCATCAAACTCTCAGGTAGAAAATTCTATTTCGATATGTTCAAATACGTTGCCATATGGATATTGGAAAAATTCAATCAATGAGAGAAATTTAAGGTTGGATTTTATTGATTGTTATGCATGGATAAACTACGTCAGCAACAACCGACAATCTAACGTAATAGCTTGAAATAGGAACAAAAACAATCAAGTCTTCCAAACAAGTTGAAATAGGAAAAAATAAAATAATTATTCTCATTTAATAATTAATTCAACTTTAAATGTAATATGTATTAAATATATTATTATTATTATTATTATTATTATTATTATTATTATTCATACAATTGCGCAAGGCGGACGCACAGGCCATGGCCATGGGGCTGTGGCCCCCAAATAAAATTAAAACAAAAAAAAAAATCAATTTTCAATGTAAAAAATTTTTGAAAAAAATTTATTTTAGTTTTGTTCCCATAATTATGTAAAATTATTTTTTAACCCCTAACTAGTAACTACTTGGGCTGGACAGATACTGATTAATAGGATATATAAAATCCTAATGAATGAGTTTTGAGTAGGATTATATTAGTGTTCTAATAGTCACTATAACACTTATACTCTCGGTGTATGGATAATATATTGTCACAATTGCACCCTAAATTCAAATTAGAGGTCACATTCAATTACAATTTCATCATAAATTCAAATTCTTTCTCATTTTAATAAGTAAACGGTAGCTTACTAGAGAAAAAGTAATCAAGAGGAGATAAATTCGGAATAATGCAAAACACTTTGCAAGGGCTTCATAGAAGGGGTTCATGAAACTCACCATCTCAATAACCAACCCTTTGGATTAAATTAACCTAATGTGTAGATATAGATCTCACAATTTCTATTCTTTATTCAACAATTTTAAATAATTTGAATTTGGGATGCCGAGATTTAAGATTGTTTTTGGCATGCACCATGTTTCTCGAATAATCTAGAGTTGCATATTAAAATGAGATGAAATTTTGATTTTAAGTTTTAATTATGACCTTATATTTGCCATAATTTGCTTTATTCTGAACTCATCTCTTTGTGATTACTTATTTTCTAGTAATCTAGACTTATTCTATTAAAACAAGATAAACTTTAAATTTAGGGTGAAACAAGATAAAATACCAATGTACTTCTTACACCACATATCTATATCTCATATAAATTGGTGTGCCTAATATCTCATACGATGTTATTCCCGTCTATTAATTAGACTTCCCGGATGTAAAAAAAAAATCTTTTGTTGAAAGAAACAAAAATCATTTAATACTACTGTTAAATGAAAATGCCTTTCATGAATGAATCAATTGATGAGAAATACATTGCATGGCCTCATTTGATGAAAGAATGCGCATGTGGTGCAAGAGGCTACAAAATATCAGAGCAAACTCTTTTAACGTAATGTAGGAGAAACCGATCTTGATGACCCTAATCTTGAGACTATTCTCTAAATGGAAATGGTTTGATCAATCTTGATGGCAATAAAATTAAACGGACTATATTTTTGGTTTGAATTTGATTCTTTTACAAATGACATAATTAATATCTTTGTTTGCTGTTTAACATTTTTTTTATTATTTTTTTCAAATTCATAATTAATAAGACAAATTCAAACGCTTACGAAGAGATTTTTTTATAATTTAAAATTAATTAATTAATTATTTTGTTTATTTAATTAAATAATACAAAAATAAGTTCTAAAAATTATAGAAGTAATTGTTTTATCGTTTAAAATTAATTATTTACTTAGTTGTTTATTTAATTAAATAATAAAAAATAATTTCTAATAATTATATTTAATATAATTGTTTAATAATTCATAATAAATAAGAAATATATCGAAAAAATAACACATTAATTGTTTTATAATTTAAAATTATGTATTCACTTATTTGTTTATTTCATCAAATAATATAGAAATAAATTTTAAAAATCATATTTTAATATAATTGTTTATATAAATATCTAAAACAGTTCCCACCCTCCTTCAACTTTCTCTCCATCTCTGTCTCTCTTTAAGCGGTTAGGGAGAAAAAGAAAGGAATTAGATGGTGGCAAATGGCTAGAATTTCATTTTTAGATATAATTATATAAGGCCAAATACATAGACTTGCACCTGAACTTTCAAAAAAACAATCCTAGGACACTCTCAACTTCGCTAGGGACCAATTATGCACTTCATGTGGATTTTTTTGCATAAATCTTGCATCTTTCCATGATAGCAGAGGAGAGCGTGAATACAAACGCCCATCGAAACGTTAATTAAATTTATGAAAGCCAACATGGAAAATTTTGTCCAGCTTAGCTCTTAGTGGAAATTCTTCCAATAACACTTTACAAATTATGAGCACCTTTTACAAAAAAAAGACCTATTAGTTTTATTTTTTATTAGTTAAATATCATCTACGTCTTCCTTTTTTTTTGTTTTTTTTGTTATGCTTCACGCTCCTTAGGAGAGTGATTTTTATATTGGGCTTTAAGGTGTTTAAATAGAACAAAATTGACAACTACAGAGACATAGTGGTTCCCCGCAAAGTTAAGAATGCCCTAGGGTTTTTCATTGAAAATTCAGGGGCAATCTACGTATTTAGCTAAAAAGAAAGACTACGTATATTATCTAGCATACGATGTTATTCCAGTCTATTAGACTTCCCGGATGTAAAAGAAAAATCTTTTGTTGAAAGAAACAAAAATCATTTAATACTACTATTAAATGAAAATGCCTTTCATGAATGAATCAATTGATGAGAAATACATTGCATGGCCCCATTTGATGAAAGAATGCGCATGTGGTGCAAGAGGCTACAAAATATCAGAGCAAACTCTTTTAACGTAATGTAGGAGAAACCGATCTTGATGACCCTAATCTTGAGACTATTCTCTAAATGGAAATGGTTTGATCAATCTTGATGGCAATAAAATTAAACGGACTATATTTTTGGTTTGAATTTGATTCTTTTACAAATGACATAATTAATATCTTTGTTTGCTGTTTAACATTTTTTTTATTATTTTTTTCAAATTCATACTTAATAAGACAAATTCAAACACTTACGAAGAGATTTTTTTATAATTTAAAATTAATTAATTAATTAATTTGTTTATTTAATTAAATAATACAAAAATAAGTTCTAAAAATTATAGAAGTAATTGTTTTATCGTTTAAAATTAATTACTTACTTAGTTGTTTATTTAATTAAATAATAAAAAATAATTTCTAATAATTATATTTAATATAATTGTTTAATAATTCATAATAAATAAGAAATAAATCGAAAAAATCACAAATTAATTGTTTTATAATTTAAAATTATGTATTCACTTATTTGTTTATTTCATCAAATAATATAAAAATAAATTTTAAAAATCATATTTTAATATAATTGTTTATATAAATATCTAAAACGGTTCCCACCCTCCTTCAACCTTCTCTCCATCTTTGTCTCTCTTTAAGCGGTTAGGGAGAAAAGAAAGGAATTACATGGTGGCGAATGGCTAGAATTTCATTTTTAGATATAATTATATAAGGCCAAATATATAG
Organism: Jatropha curcas; assembly: GCF_041381405.1. NCBI lineage: Eukaryota > Viridiplantae > Streptophyta > Magnoliopsida > Malpighiales > Euphorbiaceae > Jatropha > Jatropha curcas. The sequence continues at coordinate 7,222,981 of NC_143159.1, forward strand.
ACTTGCACCTGAACTTTCAAAAAAAAAAATCCTAGGACACTCTCAACTTCGCTAGGGATTAATTATGCACTTCAAGTCGATTTTTTTTTGCATAAATCTTAAACTTTTTCATAATGGTAGAGGAGAGCGTGGATACAATCTCCCATCGGAGCGTTAATTGAATTTATGAAAGCCAATGCGGAAAATTTTGTCCAGCTTGGCTCCTAGGATACTCTTCCAACAACACTTTACAAATTATCAGTACCTTTTTTCATCTCCTATTGGACAACCATTCCCGGAGAACCTCCTCCAACCACATTTTGACCGAACACTTCTCTCTATCCAATAACCACCACAGCTGTTCATTCATGTCCCATTGTATGCGCTTCTGCCCCCAAAGTGCAACTGCCTTAAGTGGCAATAGGACTCCAAATACCATGTGTATTGTTAGGCCCATCAAAATCTTAGGTAGAAAATTCTATATGTTCAAATACGTTGTCATATAGATATTGGAAAAATTCAATCAATGACAAATTTAAGGTTGGATTTTTTTGATTGTTATGCATAGATAAACTACGTCAGCAACAACCGACAATCTAACTTAATAGCTTGAAATAGGAACAAAAACAATCAAGTCTTCTAAACAAGTTGCAATAGGGAAAAATAAAATAATTATTCTCATTTAATAATTAATTCAACTTTAAATGTAATATGTATCAAATATATTATTATTATTATTATTATTATTATTATTATTATTATCCAAACCGGAACCGGAACTTTTCGGTTCGGTTCCGGTTCCAGTTTTTTTGAAACCGGAATCGCCGGTTTCGGAACCGTGGCCACCCATAGGGGTGTGGCCGCCAAATAAAATTAAAACAAAAAAAAAAAATCAATTTTCAATGTAAAAAATTTTTTAACCCCTAACTACTTGGGCTGGACAGATACTGATTAATAGGATATTTAAAATCCTAATGAATGAGTTTTGAGTAGGATTATATTAGTATTCTAATAGTCACTATAAATTATAGATATATAACACCAATACGCTCGGTGTATGGATTCACTCACATACCACGCAAATGTAAATAAGATACATAGGACAACTAGTATGAATTAATCATTATTATTCAAAATTTCTGACTATTTTTATTTTATTAAAATACTACTCCTCCAGTCTATTTAGATAGATAGGAAAACTTTTCATTTTGAATATTTTATTTAGAAAGGAAAAATTACCTGATTTACTAATGTTGGAAACAATACCAATTTCAAAAGACTGCTTTACCCTTATTTAGTTAATATAAAAAACCTTTAATAATGGGAGAATAACAAGGTAGTGGCCGACAATGATTTGTAAGTGCATTTAATGGGTTTGTTTTACCAAAAGTCATTCCTTAATGAATAAGTGTACATTTTTGTAAAATGTGCACTAAAATGAATGAGATAATACTTTTGAATAGAAAATAATCAATGTTCCTTTTTATACAAAATCTTGAACGCTGAATTCACAGAAATTGAGAAAATGTTTGCAACGTGTTGAACACTGTGTGCATTTTGCACACCCTTTTTCAGGTCAGCAAATAAAATCTTAAGAACTTGATTTTTAACTCCTTGACTCATGTTTTTACATTTGTTTCCTTTTCTTATTGATTCTATAACATTGTTTGAAGTAACTTTTAAATGTTATTGTAGCGTTATATAAAAAATTACCCCCTGTAATATTTAGTTATTAACATTTTATGAAAAGATACTCAAACAATTACCAGTTACTCAAATAATAATACTACTAAAATAACTAACAGTTATCAAAATAATTAATTTTATCGAATAGACATAAATAGACTCCTTGACTCAATTTTCAAGTCTCAAGTAACTAACTTATTTGGCAAGAGAAGAAAGAGAGGAGAAAGAAAATTTGGAGGAGTGGGCCTATAGACAATTCCCATTCCATCAATAAATGTTTTGCAATTTTATATTGCTTCTTATGGGTTGGGCTACCCTTATTTGGTTTTAGTTTTTATCTGAAAATTATAATTGTGTTAAGTCTATTTAAATTGATTCTTTTTTTTCAGAATGGTGTTATGCAAAATTTTTTTTCAAAAAACGATATTCTGTGAAAAATATTTAACAGAATGGTGTTTTGTTGACATGTTAAAGACTTTTATTTCAGCAAATGCATTATTATATGATGACTGCAACAAAAGCAATAAATTTTAATTTATTTTAGAGATGTTTAGCAGCTTTACACTAATATTCTCTCTCCTCTCTCACTGAGTTGAGTGTTACACTATAAGTGAAACAATGTCACAATTTCAAAAGGAATATATTCTTTGGCGAGATTCCCACACAAATGTTCAATTGTTACACTGTAAAGCAATTTCATATGTGCTACAGTTAACAATCAAAGACTTATTGCTCTGTTACATAAGTGTAACAACCTACAACTATAAAACATATATTGTGTCATTGTTAGTGTAACAATATTTTTTGTTTACACAATTGACATGAACGATTTGATGCCATGAAAGAGATGTTTATGGGTGTTGTGCGGTGCCCACTCAATGGGACCCACATTTGAAACAAATAAAAAAAAAAAGAAAACGTGGTAGGACCCACACGTAGTTGAAAATGGAAATAAGGAAATAAGAATTTTCTTCTTGGTAGGTGATCCGTTTTTCGGTGGACGCGTAATTAACGCGTCCACCTCTCCTAATCCCGCGTCCATCCCTCCTATAAATAGGAGATGGCACAACGCTTCATAACATACAGACCAAACGAGCGAAGAGAGTTTTTTTTTTTTTGAGAAAATTTGAGTTTTAGAATTGGGTTCTAAAACTCGGGTCGAGAGAATAGTGAGGATAATTTGGGAAACACTGTGTGCCACTATTTTGTATTACTCTCTTTGTAAGCCTACTATTTTTAATAGTGGAAGAATTATTCGGTTTTTGTCCCGTGGACGTAGCCCTAACAGTTAAAGGGTGAACCACGTAAATATCTGTGTCATATTTTTATTTTTCCGCTGTGTTATTTTTCTCGTAATCTTATTGCCGGGACCCAACAAGTGGTATCAGAGCCGAAGGTTTACCGGATCCGTGGATATATTTTAAAAATAAATATACCACGACGACGAGAAAATTACGCCGAGTCCATTAGTGCAGTCCGTTCGAAAAGACGTTGCAGAATCGACTTAGTGATGAATAGTAAAATAGTAACTCAAAGTTGATGGTGAACAGTACTATTGGCGTTACTGTTGCTGAGTCCGTTTCAAATAAGCCCAGCACTATTCACGCATAGTACTATTCACATATACAGTTACTATTCACGCATACAGGTACTGTTTACGTATACTGTTACTATTCAATTATACGGTCACTATTCACGTATACTACTATTCACGTATACGGTTTTTGCTGGTGATAATATTCTGCACAAGTTAAAAATGGACGACAGAACAACAGGCACAATGGTTAGACTCAACTCATCAAACTATGCAGTATGGAAGATATTAATGGAAGATCTTCTATGCTGTAAAGATCTGTTTGAAATGATTGAGTTGAAGGGGGTCAGGCCAGCTTCAATAAATGAAAGCGATTGGAAGTCAATTAACAGAAAAGCAGTCGCAACTATTAGGCAGTCTGTTGAAATGAGCGTCATAAATCATATCGCTCATGAGAAAGATGCCTATTCAATTTGGAAGAAGTTGGAGGACATGTACGAGCGGAAGAATGCCCAGAACAAAGCCTTTTTAATTAAAAAGCTTGTAAATCTAAAGTACAAAGATGGCGAAAGTGCTTCAGATCACTTGGGCAAATTTCAAGAAATAGTGAACCAACTGACGACGTCAAAGATAGTGTTTGACGACCAGGTGCAGGCACTATTCTTATTGAGTTCCTTGCCAGACAGTTGGGAGACACTGACTGTTACGCTCAGTAATGTGTCGGAGGGGAATCTGACCTTAACCACAGTCAAGGAAAGCATTCTGAATGAAGAAACCAGACGTAAGGAGAATGCTACGAGTAGCAACTCAGATGCACTCGTTACAGTTACAGAAAGGAGGGGGAGAAGCAGAACAAGATACCCCCAAAATCCAGACAAACGTGACAATTCACGGAGAAGATCCAAGTCAAGAAAAGGTGTCACTTGCTATCATTGTGGCAAGCCCGGTCACATCCAAAGGCATTGTAGAAAGTGGAAGAAGGAACGAGCCAAAGAAAGTGATGAAGAAAAAGACGATACGGAGGTAGCTTCAGTAGCTATTGATGCTGACGCACTTGGTGATGGTAGTGCGCTGATTTCTCATGCTGGTCTTAGTGAGTGTTCCACTAGTCAACAATCTTTATGGATTATTGACTCTGCATGTTCTTATCATATTTCTTCAAAGAAGGAATATTTCTCATCACTTACCCTCGGAGATTACGGCCATGTCAAGACTTTGAATGGCACATATGTGGAAAATTGCGGCATTGGAACAGTATGCATCAAAACCAATGCTGGATATGATCTCTGGTTGGAAGATGTGAGATACACTCCTACAGCAAACTTCAATCTGATCTCAGTTCACTGTCTAGATGAATTGGGCTATGCAAATTTGTTTGTCAACAGAACGTGGAAGCTTTCCAAAGGCAACTTGGTGTTCGGTCGAGGAAGAAAGTTCAACTCCCTCTACTACACCCAGGCTAAAGTTTGCACAGGAGTAGTGAATGCAGTTGAAGATTCATCTGCTGAGTTATGGCACAAACGACTTGGGCATTTGAGTGAGAAAGGAATGGAGACTCTCACTAAGAAGAAAATGCTATCTTTGAAAGGTTTGCCTCTGAAAATATGCACTGATTGTTTGTCTGGTAAACAACATAGAGTTTCCTTTCAAAGATCTCCTTCTCCATCTAGAAAACCTGGTATTCTAGAATTGGTACACACTGATGTTTGCTCAATGGGTGACAAATCTTTGAGTGGCTGCTTATATTATGTTAGCTTTATTGATGACCATTCTAGAAAGGTGTGGGCTTTCCCAATAAAGTCAAAAGACCAGGTGCTGGATATGTTTAAAGTCTTTCATGTTAGTGTTGAAAGACAAACGGGAAGAAAGCTAAAATGTGTTAGAGCTGATAATGGTGGTGAGTACAGAGGTCCATTTGTGAAGTATTGCTCAGAACACGGCATCAGACTTCAGAAGACAGTTCCCAAAACTCCACAGCAGAATGGAGTTGCAGAGAGAATGAACAGGACCATTGTTGAAAGGGTTCGATGCATGCTCTCTCATGCTAAACTTCCTAAAACCTTTTGGGCTGAAGCAATGAATACTGCAGTTTACTTGATCAACCTTTCACCTTCAACCTCCCTCAAAGGAGATGTTCCAAAAAAGGTGTGGTCAAGGAAAAATATTTCTTACGATCATCTTAGAATATTTGGCTGCAGGGCTTTTGCTCATGTTCCAAAAGATGAAAGATCCAAGCTTGATTCGAAGTCAAAACAGTGTATCTTCTTGGGTTATGGAAATGATGATTTTGGGTACAGATTATGGGATCCAGTTGAAAAGAAGCTCATCAGAAGCAGAGATGTAGTATTCCTGGAAGACCAAACCATTGAAGACTTTGAGAAAAATGAAAAGCCAAAGTCTATCAATGAGTTTCCTGTTAGTCTTGATGCAGAACCTCATATAGAACCACAAAATGATGAAGAAGATGATGATGAACCTGTTCAGAATGATGCTGAACCAGCTCCAATAGAAGAACTGCCTCAATTGAGAAGATCTGCGAGAGGCAGGATACCTTCCCAAAGATATTCTCCTAATGAATATGACTTGTTGACTCAAGGGGGAGAACCAGAGAACTACCAGGAGGCAATGGAAGATTGTAAAAAGAATGAGTGGCTGAAAGCCATGCAAGATGAGATGGAGTCCTTACATGAGAACCAGACTTATGAGTCGGTGAAACTGCCTCAAGGTAAGAAAGCATTGAAGAACAAATGGGTGTTCAGGTTGAAGACTGAACAGAACAACTCACAGCCAAGGTACAAGGCGAGACTGGTTGTGAAGGGATTCGGTCAGAAGAAAGGAGTTGACTTTGAAGAAATTTTCTCACCCGTAGTCAAGATGTCTTCTATCAGAGTTGTGCTCGGTTTAGCAGCTAGCCTGAATTTGGAGATCGAGCAACTTGATGTAAAGACCGCTTTCCTCCATGGTGACTTAGAGGAGGAAATTTATATGGAGCAACCAGAAGGGTTCAGAGTCAAAGGCAAAGAACACTTGGTGTGTAAATTGCAGAAAAGCTTGTATGGCCTCAAACAAGCTCCAAGACAATGGTACAAAAAGTTTGACTCTTTCATGGTAAATCACGGGTATGAGAAAACTACTTCTGATCACTGTGTATTTGTGAAAAAGTTCATAGAAGGCGACTTTATTATTCTCTTGTTATATGTGGATGATATGCTTATTGTGGGCCAAGATGCTAAGAAAATTGAGAGCTTGAAAAAGGAACTTGGAAAATCCTTTGCCATGAAGGATTTGGGATCGGCAAAACAGATACTCGGAATGAAGATCTCCAGAGACAGGAAAAAGAGAAAGTTGTGGCTGTCTCAAGAGAAGTACATCGAGAAAGTTCTCAGCAGATTCAATATGAGCAATGCAAAACCAGTTTCTACTCCGCTTGCAGGTCATTTCAAATTAAGTCTTAGTCAATGTCCTTCAAGTGAGAAAGAAAAAGAAGAACTGAAGAAAATTCCTTATGCATCCGCCGTTGGCAGCTTGATGTACGCCATGGTATGCACAAGACCAGATATTGCTCATGCTGTTGGTGTTGTTAGCCGATTTCTTTCAAATCCAGGTAAAGAACACTGGAATGCAGTGAAGTGGATTCTCAGGTATCTTAAGGGCACTTCCAAAATGTGCTTATGTTTTGGTGATAATAGACCTGTGTTAGATGGTTACACAGATGCAGATATGGGTGGTGATGTTGATTCGCGCAAATCAACTTCTGGATATCTGATGACTTTTGCAGGAGCAGCAGTTTCTTGGCAATCAAAATTGCAAAAATGCGTTGCACTCTCATCCACTGAGGCGGAATATATCGCCATTACAGAAGCTAGCAAAGAACTCTTATGGATGAAGAAATTCCTACAAGAATTGGGTGTAGAACAAGAGAAGTACATTCTGCTATGTGATAGTCAAAGCGCGATACATCTCAGCAAGAATTCGACCTTTCATTCAAGGTCAAAGCACATTGATGTGAGGTATCATTGGATACGCGATGCGCTGGAGATGAAGTTATTTCAGATTGAAAAGATTCACACTGATGATAATGGCGCTGATATGATGACTAAAGCTTTACCTACGGAGAAACTTGTCACTTGCAGAAAGATAGCTGGTATGGCTAACGTCCCCACTTGAGTGTGCAGGGGGAGATTTGTTGTGCGGTGCCCACTCAATGGGACCCACATTTGAAACAAATAAAAAAAAAAAGAAAACGTGGTAGGACCCACACGTAGTTGAAAATGGAAATAAGGAAATAAGAATTTTCTTCTTGGTAGGTGATCCGTTTTTCGGTGGACGCGTAATTAACGCGTCCACCTCTCCTAATCCCGCGTCCATCCCTCCTATAAATAGGAGATGGCACAACGCTTCATAACATACAGACCAAACGAGCGAAGAGAGTTTTTTTTTTTTGAGAAAATTTGAGTTTTAGAATTGGGTTCTAAAACTCGGGTCGAGAGAATAGTGAGGATAATTTGGGAAACACTGTGTGCCACTATTTTGTATTACTCTCTTTGTAAGCCTACTATTTTTAATAGTGGAAGAATTATTCGGTTTTTGTCCCGTGGACGTAGCCCTAACAGTTAAAGGGTGAACCACGTAAATATCTGTGTCATATTTTTATTTTTCCGCTGTGTTATTTTTCTCGTAATCTTATTGCCGGGACCCAACAATGGGAAAAGAAAATATTCTTATGTAGGCATAAGAGGTGTCCCATTCTCGAAACTAGCAATTGAAAATTTTTCTATACTTGTTCTATTTACAATATGTTTTTGTAAATGATGAGAGGCGTGGGAATCTCATCTATAAATTGTTACAGTTACAGTATAACAATTGAACATTTGTGTGGGAATTTCGCTAACGAATGTATTCCTTCTGACATTGTGATATTGTTTCACTTATAGTGTAACATTCAATAAGGAAATAGGAGAGAGAATATTGGTCTGTAAAGCTGCCGAACTTAAAATAAATTAAAATTTATTTCTTTTGTTGCAGCCACAGTAACAATGCATTTGTTACACCATGACTGGAACAAAAGCCTTTGAAATGTTAACAGAACACCATTCTGGTAAATATTTTTACAAAACATCATTTTCATAAATAGTCTTTTACATAACAACACTTTGGAAAAAGCCGATTTAAATTGCAGTATTTTTTGCCTAATGCAAATGGTAATATCTTTCCTTATAAATAGTAATTAATGGCAAAAAAAAAAAATGAAATAGAGAAATTGAATTTGGTAAATGGATGACCCAGCCATTGGGCAATATGATGCTTTTTGAGAAATTTGATGTGTCTTCATTCCTTTATTTAGGCAGGTAGGCATGTCACCCGTTCATTTTGAATCAGAACCGAAACGTACTGTAGCTGAACCGAAACCAAACCGTATTGTAGGTGAATCGAAACCAAACTGAAACCGTCGGTTTAAATTTTTGAACCAAAATTGGCGGTTTAAGGATCCGTTAAGATTCATGTGAATGTTAAAATCTGAACCTGAACCGGCTATAAACTGTCGATCAACCGGCAGTTCGATCCGGTTCGAACTGAAAATTTTCTATTTTTATTTTCAAAATGATAATCACTTGGCCTATTTTATAAATCTCTATAAGTCTCAATAATATTTTACTACCTAATATACTTTACTTAAGATTTTTTTTTTAAAAAATGCACTTTACTTTAAAAGTTAAAAATCTAAAAAGTAAAATGGTTACAAAGGAGAGAAATATTTAGTCTAAACTTATATTGTTTTTAACTTTTTTTTTACCCTTCTAAATTGTTTACTAAGTTTAAAATCACATTCTTTTGAAGTATCTTTCAAAATTTTCTTATAATTTATTTAATTAATAACATTTAAACAAAATAAAGTGATAATTTATTTGATTATTTTGTAAAATTAATTAATTTTATTCTTATATGAGTATGAGCATTCTAAAATTTATTTAAATAAAATTTACTAATATTTATTAAACTCATATTAATATTTTTAAAAGAAAGATGTAACGGTAAAATCAATTTAAAAAAAAACATATATCGCCGGAAACCGTGATCGGAACCGCACCGGAACCGGACCAAAACCGGCGGTTTAAGGGCCGGTTCAAGTTCAACTTTTTAAAAATTTTGAACCGTCGGTTTTGCGAACCGGAACTGGCTGTTTAATAAACCGGTCATACCTAATTTTAGGCTTTAGGACCACTAATAGTTAATTGTGCTTTTTCCCCTCTTTGGACAAATGACAATCATTTTCCACTAGATTTATACAAACTGTTCACAGCAATTTTCTAGCACATGATCAAGCAATAAATTGCATGTTCTGTTGAAGATATATATAATAAATTAATTATCACTTAGCATAATAAAAATAATGGTAGAGACTACGGTTCATAATTTTTAATATCCTAAAATTTGGAAATTAAATATAGAATGTAGTTAACTATAGCAATCAGCAGGAAAGACGGACGAAAAAAACAAACGCATTCAAAGAAACACCAGAATGTAGGTTCTATTCCTAAAGTGTCATGGGTGGGGAGGTAAGCTAAGAGGGTAGTTCATACTCAGGGGCCGCGCCATATTATACACAGTGGATTGAATTGATCCCACTCAATTTTTAAATGTTGGGGTCCCGGCAATAAGATTACGAGAAAAATAACACAGCGGAAAAATAAAAATATGACACAGATATTTACGTGGTTCACCCTTTAACTGTTAGGGCTACGTCCACGGGACAAAAACCGAATAATTCTTCCACTATTAAAAATAGTAGGCTTACAAAGAGAGTAATACAAAATAGTGGTACTCACACAGTGTTTCCCAAATTATCCTCACTATTCTCTCGACCCGAGTTTTAGAACCCAATTCTAAAACTCCAATTCTCTCAAAAAAACTCTCTTTGCTCTCTTGGTCTGTATGTATTATGAAGCGTTGTGCCATCTCCTATTTATAGGAGGGATGGACGCGGGATTAGGAGAGGTGGACGCGTTAATTACGCGTCCACCGGTAAACCTTCGGCTCTGATACCACTTGTTGGGGTCCCGGCAATAAGATTACGAGAAAAATAACACAGCGGAAAAATAAAAATATGACACAGATATTTACGTGGTTCACCCTTTAACTGTTAGGGCTACGTCCACGGGACAAAAACCGAATAATTCTTCCACTATTTTGTATTACTCTCTTTGTAAGCCTACTATTTTTAATAGTGGAAGAATTATTCGGTTTTTGTCCCGTGGACGTAGCCCTAACAGTTAAAGGGTGAACCACGTAAATATCTGTGTCATATTGTTATTTTTCCGCTGTGTTATTTTTCTCGTAATCTTATTGCCGGGACCCCAACAAGTGATATCAGAGCCGAAGGTTTATCGGATCCGTGGATATATTTTGAAAATAAATATACCACGACGACGAGAAAATTACGCCGAGTCCATTGGTGCAGTCCGTTCAGAAAGAAGTTGCAGAATTGACTTAGTGATGAATAGTAAAATAGTAACTGAAAGTTGATAGTGAACAGTACTATTGGCGCTAGTCCGTTTCAAGTAAGCCCAGCACTATTCACGCATAGTACTATTCACATATACAGTTACTGTTCACGCATACAGGTACTGTTTACGTATACTGTTACTATTCAGTCATACGGTCACTATTCACGTATACTACTATTTACGTATACGGTTTTTGTTGGTGATAATATTCTGCACAAGTTAAAAATGGACGACAGAACAACAGGCACAATGGTTAGACTCAACTCATCAAACTATGCAGTATGGAAGATATTAATGGAAGATCTTCTATGCTGTAAAGATCTTTTTGAAACGATTGAGTTGAAAGGAGTCAGGCCAGCTTCAATAAATGAGGACGATTGGAAGTCAACTAACAGAAAAGCAGTCGCTACTATTAGGCAGTCTGTTGAAATGAGCATCATAAATCATATTGCTCATGAGAAGGATGCCTATTCAATCTGGAAGAAGTTGGAGGACATGTACGAGCGGAAGAATGCCCAAAATAAAGCTTTTCTAATTAAAAAGCTTGTAAATCTAAAGTACAGAGATGGCGAAAGTGCTTCAGATCACTTGGGCAAATTTCAAGAAATAGTGAACCAACTGACGACGTCAAAAATAGTGTTTCATGATCAGGTGCAGGCACTATTCTTATTGAGTTCTTTGCCAGACAGTTGGGAGACGCTGACTGTTACCCTCAGTAATGTGTCAGAAGGGAATCTGACTTTAAACACAGTCAAGGAAAGCATTCTGAATGAAGAAACCAGACGGAAGGAGAATGCTACGAGTAGCAACTCAGATGCACTCGTTACAGTTACAGAAAGGAGGGGGAGAAGTAAAACCAGATATCCCCAAAATCCAGACAAACGTGACAGTTCTCGGAGAAGATCCAAGTCAAGAAAAGGTGTCACCTGTTATCACTGTGGAAAGCCCGGTCACATCCAAAGGCACTGCAGAAAGTGGAAGAAGGAACGACCCAAAGAAAGTGATGAGGAAAAAGACGATACGGAGGTAGCTTCAGTAGCTATTGATGCTGACGCACTTGGTGATGGTAGTGCGCTGATTTCTCATGCTGGTCTTAGTGAGTGTTCCACTAGTCAACAATCTTTATGGATTATTGACTCTGCATGTTCTTATCATATTTCTTCAAATAAGGAATATTTCTCATCACTTACCCTCGGAGATTACGGCCATGTCAAGACTTTGAATGGCACATATGTGGAAAATTGCGGCATTGGAACAGTATGCATCAAAACCAATGCTGGATATGATCTCTGGTTGGAAGATGTGAGATACACTCCTACAGCAAACTTCAATCGGATCTCAGTTCACTGTCTAGATGAATTGGGCTATACAAATCTGTTTGTCAACAGAACGTGGAAGCTTTCCAAAGGCAACTTGGTGTTCGGTCGAGGAAGAAAGTTCAACTCCCTCTACTACACCCAGGCTAAAGTTTGCACAGGAGTAGTGAATGCAGTTGAAGATTCATCTACTGAGTTATGGCACAAACGACTTGGGCATTTGAGTGAGAAAGGAATGGAGACTCTAACTAAGAAGAAAATGCTATCTTTGAAAGGTTTGCCTCTAAAAATATGCATTGATTGTTTGTCTGGTAAACAACATAGAGTTTCCTTTCAAAGATCTCCTTCTCCATCTCGAAAACCTGGTATTCTAGAATTGGTACACACTGATGTTTGCTCAATGGGTGACAAATCCTTGAGTGGTTGCTCATATTATGTTAGCTTTATTGATGATCATTCTAGAAAAGTGTGGGCTTTTCCAATAAAGTCAAAAGACCAGGTGCTGGATATGTTTAAAGTCTTTCATGTCAGTGTTGAAAGACAAACGGGAAGAAAGCTAAAATGTGTTAGAGCTGATAATGGTGGTGAGTACAGAGGTCCATTTGAGAAGTATTGCTCAGAACACGGCATCAGACTTCAGAAGACAGTTCCCAAAACTCCACAGCAGAATGGAGTTGCAGAGAGAATGAACAGAACCATCGTTGAAAGGGTTAGATGTATGCTCTCTCATGCTAAACTTCCTAAAACCTTTTGGGCTGAAGCAATGAATACTGCAGTTTACTTGATCAACCTTTCACCTTCAACCTCCCTCAACGGAGATGTACCAAAAAAGGTGTGGTCAGGGAAAAATATTTCTTACGATCATCTTAGAATATTTGGCTGCAGGGCTTTTGTTCATGTTCCAAAAGATGAAAGATCCAAGCTTGATTCGAAGTCAAAACAATGTATCTTCTTGGGTTATGGAAATGATGATTTTGGGTACAGATTATGGGATCCAGTTGAAAAGAAGCTCATCAGAAGCAGAGATGTCGTATTCCTGGAAGATCAAACCATTGAAGACTTTGAGAAAAATGAAAAGCCAAAGTCTATGAATGAGTTTCCTGTTAGTCTTGATGCAGAACCTCGAATAGAACCACAAAATGATGACGAAGATGATGATGAACCTGTTCAGAATGATGCTGAACCAGCTCCAATAGAAGAACTGCCTCAATTGAGAAGATCTGCGAGAGGCAGGATACCTTCCTAGAGATATTCTCCTAATGAGTATGACTTGTTGACTCAAGGGGGAGAACCAGAGAACTACCAGGAAGCAATGGCAGATTCTAAAAAGAATGAGTGGCTGAAAGCCATGCAAGATGAGATGGAGTCCTTGCATGAGAACCAGACTTATGAGTTGGTGAAACTGCCTCAAGGTAAGAAAGCATTGAAGAACAAATGGGTGTTCAGGTTGAAGACTGAACAGAACAACTCACAACCAAGGTACAAGGCAAGACTGGTTGTGAAGGGATTCGGTCAGAAGAAAGGAGTTGACTTTGAAGAAATTTTCTCACCCGTAGTCAAGATGTCTTCTATCAGAGTTGTGCTCGGTTTAGCAGCTAGCCTGAATTTGGAGATCGAGCAACTTGATGTAAAGACCGCTTTCCTCCATGGTGACTTAGAGGAGGAAATTTATATGGAGCAACCAGAAGGGTTCAGAGTCAAAGGCAAAGAACACTTGGTGTGTAAATTGCAGAAAAGCTTGTATGGCCTCAAACAAGCTCCCAGACAGTGGTACAAAAAGTTTGACTCTTTCATGGTAAATCACGGGTATGAGAAAACTACTTCTGATCACTGTGTATTTGTGAAAAAGTTCATAGAAGGCGACTTTATTATTCTCTTGTTATATGTGGATGATATGCTTATTGTGGGCCAAGATGCTAAGAAAATTGAGAGCTTGAAAAAGGAACTTGGAAAATCCTTTGCCATGAAGGATTTGGGATCGGCAAAACAGATACTCGGAATGAAGATCTCCAGAGACAGGAAAAAGAGAAAGTTGTGGCTGTCTCAAGAAAAGTATATCGAGAAAGTTCTCAGCAGATTCAATATGAGCAATGCGAAACCAGTTTCTACTTCACTTGCAGGTCATTTCAAATTAAGTCTCAATCAATGCCCTTCAAGTGAGAAAGAAAAAGAAGAACTGAAGAAGATTCCTTATGCATCCGCCGTTGGCAGCTTGATGTACGCCATGGTATGCATAAGACTGGATATTGCTCATGCTGTTGGTGTTGTTAGCCGATTTCTTTCAAATCCAGGTAAAGAACACTGGAATGCGATAAAGTGGATTCTCAGGTATCTTAAGGGCACTTCCAAAATGTGCTTGTGTTTTGGTGATAATAGACCTGTGCTAGATGGTTACACAGATGCAGACATGGGTGGTGATGTTGATTCGCGCAAATCAACTTCTGGATATCTGATGACCTTTGCAGGTGCAGCAGTTTCTTGGCAATCGAAATTACAAAAATGTGTTGCACTCTCATCCACTGAGGCGGAATATATCGCCATTACAGAAGCTAGCAAAGAACTCTTGTGGATGAAGAAATTCCTACAAGAATTGGGTGTAGAACAAGAGAAGTACATTCTGCTATGTGATAGTCAAAGCGCGATACATCTCAGCAAGAATTCGACCTTTCATTCAAGGTCAAAGCACATTGACGTAAGGTATCATTGGATACGTGATGCGCTAGAGATGAAGTTATTTCAGATTGAAAAGATTCACATTGACAATAATGGCGCTGATATGATGACTAAGGCTTTGCCTACTGAGAAGCTTGTCACTTGCAGAAAGATAGCCGGTATGGCTAACGTCCCCACTTGAGTGTGCAGGGGGAGATTTGTTGTGCGGTGCCCACTCAAATGGGACCCACATTTGAAACAAAAAGAAAAAAGAAAACGTGGTAGGACCCACACGTAGTTGAAAATGGAAATAAGGAAATAAGAATTTTCTTCTTGGTAGGTGATCCGTTTTTCGGTGGACGCGTAATTAACGCGTCCACCTCTCCTAATCCCGCGTCCATCCCTCCTATAAATAGGAGATGGCACAACGCTTCATAATACATACAGACCAAGAGAGCAAAGAGAGTTTGTTTTGAGAGAATTGGAGTTTTAGAATTGGGTTCTAAAACTCGGGTCGAGAGAATAGTAAAATAGTAACTGAAAGTTGATAGTGAACAGTACTATTGTTAAAAAATATTTATAAAATAGAGTTAAATTGATAAAAAATATTAAAAATATATATTAAATGAAAAATTTTGAAAATTTTAATCAAATTGATACCATTAAAAATCAAATTAAATAAATGATACCACTGAAAAAATTTCTATCTCCTTCGCTGCTCATACTCTTATTAATTTTAAAGTTTGGCATGATTTTTCAGCTCGTGTTAGACAATTGATTGTTATGGATTTAGCTTCTTAATAATATTTTTCTCCCCTTTCAAAAAAAAAAAAAAAAAATAGAACTCTGCAAGAAACATTCAAAGCCCCATTTTTACCATTAACGAGAACTTGCAAAAATACTTGTTGAAGAGAAAAGCTGCATATGAAAACGTATACATGATTTCTTTTCTTTTTTTTTAATACTATATTTATTTATATTTGGAAGATAATGACTATCAGGAAAATTTTTAATTATGCAGTAGGTATTTAAGCGCGGCAAACACGTGATCCTTATATTTTAGAAAAAACAAATTGTATTTTACCAAATTTTAAAAAATAATTTTTATAACTTTGATTAATTCTTTTAATTTTATTAATCAATACTTTTTTTTTCAATAACAATCGTAATATAAGTGATGGTTAAAACTGACAAAGGGAGTTGGCGAAGGAGATTTACATTTTTGGAAAAGTCATGGAACATATTCGGTGATACCAAAATGTTACCCTCTAGCTAATTGTGTATATATAATCCTGGAGATGAAACTAATTCTAAATCTAAGATTGCAAATTGAAGAGAAGTAAAGGCATTCAATTGATCAAAAAATGGAAAGCATCTTTGAATCCCGTGGAGCAACAGGTTTGGCCACAGTTCTAGCCATTGGCACTGCAAATCCACCAAACTGTATTTACCAAGCAGACTATCCACACTTCTACTTCAAAATCACTCGAAGCGAGCACATGAAAGAATTGAAAGAAAAGTTCATACGTATATGTAAGCATATATCAATCGCTGTATTAATTCATCAATTTTTCTAACTTAATATATAATCAATCAATCTTTCTCGTAGTACTAGGGTTTGAATCCTGATAACCTATTTGATTTCCTTGAGAATTTTAAATACAAGAAATGATTTATCTTTCCATATTTTTGGTAACAGGTCAAAAATCAGAGATAAAGAAACGTTATATGTACCTTACTGAAGACATTATCCAGAAGAACTCTAGCATAGCAACTTACAAGGCTCCATCTCTTGATGCACGTCAAAAAATTTTAGTTCATGAAGTTCCCAAGCTAGGTGAAGAAGCAGCTACGAAGGCTATACAAGAATGGGGCCAACCTATATCGAAGATTACACATCTTATATTTTGTACAGCTTCAGGTGTAAATATGCCTGGCGCAGATCTTGAGCTTGTCAAGCTTCTTGGACTTCAAAATTCTGTGAAAAGATTCATGATGTATCAACAAGGTTGCTTTGCAGGAGCTGCAGCTCTTCGTCTTGCTAAAGATATTGCTGAAAATAATTTTGATTCACGAATTCTTATCGTCTGCTCCGAGAACATGACTGTGAGTTTTCATGCCCCTTCAGATACCCATTTGGATATTCTTGTTGGCTCTGCAATTTTTGGCGATGGAGCTGCAGCAATAATAGTTGGTTCTACCCCTTCCACTTCGGAGCGCCCGTTGTTCCATGTTTTGTCTGCATCTCAGAAACTTATCCCGGACTCAGAAAATGGAATAGTAGGACACACTCGTGAAATGGGATTATCTTATTACTTGTCTCGAAGTGTGCCTCAACTTATTGAAGATAATATTGTGCAATGCTTGTCTGAAATTTTTGGAAGCAATAAAGATTGGAACTCAATATTTTATGTGGTTCACCCTGGTGGTCCAACCGTACTCAACGGGCTCGAACGGAAACTTGGTCTGACAAAACTGAGGCTTAGAGCAAGCCGTCACGTGTTGAATGAATATGGAAATATGTGGGGTCCAAGTGTCTTCTTCATTCTTGATGAGGTGAGAAAAAAATCTGCAGTGGAAGGAAAGGCTACTACTGGAGAAGGATTGGATTTGGGTGTTCTGTTAGGATTTGGCCCTGGTCTAACTCTGGAGACTGTTGTATTGCGTAGTGTTGCTATTTATGGAACTGATTAAGCCACTACTAATTTATCATCCAATATGATGTAGTTAATTAGTAAAAACTACCGATTTTTATGTGTCTCAATCTTTGATTATCAAGACACGAACATATTATTTAATCTGATTTAAAAAAATATTACAAGCAAGTTCGATATCTAATCTGATTTAAAAAATATTACAATCATTGGATGGTTTACCTTCGTCATTGACAATTTTTCATCATCCGGTTCCAACCAGAATTAAATGAATCAAACGGATTCATGTAAAAAATAAAAACCTATTTTATTTCCAAACCCAAAAAGATCTTGAGCAGGCAGTGCAAACTGCCTAGCTGAAGCACAGTAGGGGCCCAGGGAGCTTGGCTGCAAGACCCACCCGTTGAGTAGGGATGAAATTTTCAAAAAAATTTTTAATAGACCCGAGTGTACCCATTTTCTTTTTGAAACATCCGGTACCAAAGTCGCTGAATGAGTAAGTCGCGTGTTAGTTTACGTACTATGCGTGCTTCGTCATACACTTCCTCACTAAAATTCAGCTTTGATATATTTTGATCTATCTCAAAATTTTCACTCAATTGAGCGCGTCTAGCATATTTTTTATAATAGCAGGATCATTATAACTTACTCTGCTTAATTCCCAAAATGAATGTGTTTATCATAAAGAGATTTATTGTTCTTGACTCTGCTTCATATTAATTGATAAGTCAAAAGAACTTATTCGATCCGTAGATTCCAAAAACACATAATTTCTCCTCTAAAAAAACTACATAATTTCTCCTCTAAAATAACTTCTCCAGCCTTGCCTTCGGCATCCTCTCCTTGCAGTTAAGGTAACGAATTCGGACATGATTATTGACCATTGAAACACAACATCAATCTACTTATAATGTTAATATGTCCATGAGTGCTCTGTTAATCTACACGTTATAAAGCAATGTCACTCAATTTGCAGTTACATATTGTTTAATTTTTTCCAAAGAAAGCTTTAAGCCCTTAATTCATTGGGAAAAAAAAATTCATATTAGAGAGACAAGAATGGAATTTTATTTGTAAGAAAGTTTTAAGTAGAATGATTTACAAGAGGCAAAGTTTTTTGCACAAGAACTTAGGTACTAGAGAACGAAACTACTAGAGAAAATTACTTCTGTAAAAGATCAAATAAGTGGTATTAGAGTTTGTTATTAGATCTCCGTTGGCCCCCGGAAAAACTCCAAATAAGTGCTATTTGAGTTTGTTACTTCCCTATAATAGCTTGATTCATTTTATAATGGAAATTTCGTAACCATTGCAATATTAACAATATCAACAAACCTTAACTTTTTTAAGGGAATCAAAAAATAATATTTTAAAACTCATTATGTTAATAGAATTGGAATTTTTTATTTTAGATAACAATAGAATTGAACTTAATAACAATGATATAAATCACACACGAAAGCAATGCAATGACGTCCCACAGCAAATTCCATAACCCGGCTGTTGTAAACACAACACATGACTTCACAAGTTGAAAATTCTAATTTTTGATATAACCAGAGGGTTTAATTCTCTCGTGCTATAAAGCGTAAAGGTTTCTGGTCTTTTCAATAAAGTGCGTTTTTCGAAGATTGAATTTGTATTTTCATCCTTATAGAAAATTGATGTTGCTTACCACCTCAACCAACAACTCCTCAATTCCTTTTTGATTCTTTCTTTCCCACCAGGACTTAGAACTCACTATTAAAATATCACCGATTAATTTAGTTACCACCAAAATGGGCTGCTATAATAAGCCAAGACTTGGGAAACCTTAATGACAGCTTATTTTCGCAAGTGTACGAAATCGCTACAAGTAATATAGAGTGAGTAGAGTATCGTATCCACAGGGATTGTATACCAAGTACCAAAATTATGTTATCTTGTTATTATTTAAACGATAAATAAGGAAATTGTTTATAGAAATTAAATTCAACAAGTAAAAATAAGAAGTTAAGCAAGCAATTATTGATTAAAGAAATCAAGGAAGTAAAGCTACTAGGGGTTTTGATTTCACTTAACTCTATCCAATTTATTTCATTAGTTCATTGATCAATTTAATTATTCAAGTAGGGGAAACAACCCAAAAATCACTAACAATCTCTCCCGATGTATTGTTAGCTATTTTAACTCGGTCTAATTACCTATCTTCCAATAGCGCAATCAAACATGAATTAAATCATTAAGTTTTATGGTTTGTTTTGTGAATTCATAACCTAAGGTCATTAACTTATGAAAACCCCCCATGAGTCAAACCGTATAGCTTCCGCATCAAGTTATTATTCTCATGTGTTTTATTAACCTTTTCATATCAAAGATCCTTCTTCCGATAGTGATAATTGAAATAAATCAATCTAGAGGAAAATTCTGCCTAGAAACATTAAGTTCATTAATAAATCATAACTTGAATAAGGAAAAATAAATCTAATTGCATAAATTGGAAAAGAGATTAAGCTACATCAATCTCCTAGTATAAGAGTTTAGTTACACATAGTACTTAAATAAAACTCAACAATACTTGATAAATATTCCATGATCAATAAAGATAATGAAAGAAATAAATAAGATTAAGAGTTTAAAAATAAGAACTAGTGATAAATTGCTTGGATGGCTTCCTTGAAAACCTTGCACAACTCTTGAATACTTAACTTCTAAAAACAAACTATATACAAAGCTATAAAATGAGAGATGGGAGAAGAGATGTAGAGTATGCCAATCCCCTTTACAATGCATCCTTCCTCTTTTTATATAGACTTCTTGGGAGAGAACTTCTACATTATTTAGAGAATAAATTCCACCTTATTTATGGAATAAAGTTCTCAATCAAGCCTTGAATTTCTCTCAATGATGTCTTCCATGTGCATAAATTAAGGCTTGATTTGTTTGTGAAGAAAGTTGTCCAAGATTAGCTCCATAAATTGGAGGAAGTTGGTTGGCAACTTTTGACTAAGTTTAGGATTCCTTGCTTGGCACGGGCGTGCACTGTAGCACGGGCTGGGGCGTGCACTCCTCTGGAAGTCTGATGCAATAACAGCACGGGCGTGCTGATTAACACGGGCACTGTAGCAGTACGGGCACTGTAGCAGCACGGGCACTGTAGCATAGGTGTGCTTAATGAATTTTTACTTTATTTTTGTCCTTTTTCTTGCCAAACCCTACATTTTTCCTCAAAATCAAGTGAGTTGTGTTTCAAGGAAGCTTTTAAATAAAAACATATCAATATTACATAAAAACTAATTTAAATAAATTAAAAGTAATAGAAATTTTAATCAAAATCATAATAAAAATACTATAAAAATAACACTTATCAAAATTCCCCAAACTTAAACCATTGCTTGTCCTCAAGCAACAAACTAAAAACTAAGAAAGCTAGCTTACTATAGTAGGGAATACTTATTCACGAATTTAATAAATATCCAAATTATTAACATAAGAATAAATTGTATATATTTCCTATGTTAGTTATTTCTAGCCAAAATATAACATATTCTTTTTATTAAACATGAGTAAGGAATATTTTTGTCTCCTTCTTTAGAATATTAGTTACTTGGGACAAGTTTAGCCTACATGTAATATTTCTCATCTCAAGGCATTTTTAAGTAACCTACTTCTATTAAAGAAATTGGTTGCATTTTATGCTCCATACCACTTCTCATCTTTTTCTTCTTTTGTGGTTGCATTTTATGCTCCATACCACTTATATATTTATAGGAATATAAGTAATAAGTAGTTGCATTTTATGCTCCCTACTACTTTGTTTAAAATAAAACCTTCATCCTTTATTGATTTAAAACATACATGTAATATGGCTTTAGTGTCCCTTGTTTTATATTCAAGTTAGGATTCAAAATTTTCTAAACAATTGGTTAAATCAAAGAAGTATGTTAACAATATCAATTTGGTTAAAAACAATTAACTTTGGAAACATCATTAATTTATTCAAATGTTAATGATTTTAAGATAAATCATAAATTGCTTATAATTATTCCATCCATATTAAACTAATGAAATAAACAAACAAAAAAATAAAAAAATAAAAAAAATAAAATTTTAACTAAAATTTTCCTTTCCCCAACTTAATCTAGCACATTGTCCCCAATGTGTGCAAAAATAAGATCAATTCCCCAAATTTATCATAATTCATCAAAACAAGGTATAAGAATAAAATAGAGTTGAGAACACCTTACCACCATTGTATTGAAAAATACAATAATATTCAAGGAAGCCAAGTGCATAGTTCCAATGCCTACATTCTAATAGTGAGAAAGGATTAAATACTACACAAAAATAAAAAGATATAACAACATAACACAATAATAATAATAATAATATAACAACATTCCCCGGCAACGGCGCCAAAAACTTGACAGCTTATTTTCGCAAGTGTACGAAATCGCTACAAGTAATATAGAGTGAGTAGAGTATCATATCCACAGGGATTGTATACCAAGTATCAAAATTATGTTATCTTGTTATTATTTAAACGATAAATAAGGAAATTGTTTATAGAAATTAAATTCAACAAGTAAAAATAAGAAGTTAAGCAAGCAATTATTGATTAAAGAAATCAAGGAAGTAAAGCTACTAGGGGTTTTGATTTCACTTAACTCTATCCAATTTATTTCATTAGTTCATTGATCAATTTAATTATTCAAGTAGGGGAAACAACCCAAAAATCACTAACAAGCTCTCCCGATGTATTGTTAGCTATTTTAACCCGGTTTAATTACCTATCTTCCAATAGCGCAATCAAACATGAATTAAATCATTAAGTTTTATGGTTTGTTTTGTGAATTCATAACCTAAGGTCATTAACTTATGAAAACCCCCCATGAGTCAAACCGTATAGCTTCCGCATCAAGTTATTATTCTCATGTGTTTTATTAACCTTTTCATATCAAAGATCCTTCTTCCGATAGTGATAATTGAAATAAATCAATCTAGGGGAAAATTCTGCCTAGAAACATTAAGTTCATTAATAAATCATAACTTGAATAAGGAAAAATAAATCTAATTGCATAAATTGGAAAAGAGATTAAGCTACATCAATCCCCTAGTATAAGAGTTTAGTTGCACATAGTACTTAAATAAAACTCAACAATACTTGATAAATATTCCATGATCAATAAAGATAATGAAAGAAATAAACAAGATTAAGAGTTTAGAAATAAGAACTAGTGATAAATTGCTTGGATGGCTTCCTTGAAAACCTTGCACAACTCTTGAATACTTAACTTCTAAAAACAAACTATATACAAAGCTATAAAATGAGAGATGGGAGAAGAGATGTAGAGTATGCCAATCCCCTTTACAATGCATCCTTCCTCTCTTTATATAGACTTCTTGGGAGAGAACTTCTACATTGTTTCGAGAATAAATTCCACCTTGTTTATGGAATAAAGTTCTCAATCAAGCCTTGAATTTCTCTCAATGATGTCTTCCATGTGCATAAATTAAGGCTTGATTTGTTTGTGAAGAAAGTTGTCCAAGATTAGCTCCATAAATTGGTGGAAGTTGGTTGGCAACTTTTGACTAAGTTTAGGATTCCTTGCTTGGCACGGGCGTGCACTGTAGCACGGGCTGGGGCGTGCACTCCTCTGGAAGTCTGATGCAATAACAGCACGGGCGTGCTGATTAACACGGGCACTGTAGCAGCACGGGGTACTGTAGCAGCACAGGTACTGTAGCATAGGTGTGCTTAATGAATTTTTACTGTATTTTTGTCCTTTTTCTTGCCAAACCCTACATTTTTCCTCAAAATCAAGTGAGTTGTGTTTCAAGGAAGCTTTTAAATAAAAACATATTAATATTACATAAAAACTAATTTAAATAAATTAAAAGTAATAGAAATTTTAATCAAAATCATAATAAAAATACTATAAAAATAACACTTATCACTTAAGCCCAAAGTTGGAGGTCCAAGCCCACATTCTAGAATACTCCACATTACTCCACCCAAAAGATATTTTGTATAATGTCAACATAGTTCTAGAATTCTCCATGTAATCTAAGCCGTCCATTTTTGTAAACAAATCTTAGCCATACATTGAGGAGGTGGAAATGCCTATAAATACCACCCCTCACCTCATTTGTAAGAACCAAACAAACCAAGCACCAAGCAAAAACCAAGTAAGTAATCCTTTCTTAAGCTTTGTAAATGTATGCTTCCTATTAATACAACTATATTTGGTGTTTTGTGTTTATTATTTTGGTTGTCTTTCCCGTTATTATTCTTGGTGTTATAAATTATTAATCAATCTTGGAGTTTATCACTACACTTATATCCAACAAGTGGTATCAGAGCATTAATTCTAACAAGTGGTATCAGAGCCTGGTTGTGGTGGTCGTTGTTGTAGCCGTGGTATTTTGTGATGTTCATTTACAAGTGCAGGGTATTGTTACTCTGCTGGAATTAACAGTCGGGGACTGTTGTTGAAGCAACCAAATTCACAAGCAAGGATTGTGATCGTGATTGGTCAAGGACCATCGTGCATTGGTTAGTGTTAGGAACACCAGTACCTTATGGCAGATTTTTCTGGAGTTGCTAATAGCATCGAGAAGCTAAATAGCAACAATTACGGGAACTGGAGTACCCGTATGAGATATTATCTCATAGGTCAAGACTTATGGGATATCGTCGGAGGAGATAATACTACACCACCAGTTGGGGATGCGAAAGCTCTGAAAGAGTGGGAGACAAAATGCGGGAAGGCGATGTATGTGCTGACAGTTGCAGTAGAAGATGAGCAGATGCAACGGATCAAGTCGGCTAAAACACCAAAGGAAGCGTGGGATATCCTCAAGTCTGCTTTCGCCAAGAAGAATGAAGCAAAATTGCAACGACTCGAAAATGAGTTATTCTCAATCTCGCAACAAAACCTCACTGTAAGTCAATACTTTTCTAAAGTAAAATCTTTATGTGAGGAGATTTCGAAATTAGATCCAGATAACGAGATCAACGAGACAAGGATGAGGAGGATCATCATCCATGGTCTAAGACCTGAATTTAAGGGTCTTGTGACTGCTACTCGTGGTTGGGCTACACAACCAACCTTAGACGAGTTAGAGAATATCTTGTCCAATGAAGAGACTTTAGACGAAAAAATGTCTAAAGTAGCCTTGAAGGATGATGAGAAAGCTCTCTTTACTAAAAAGAGGGGATTTCGAAACGTTGCGAGAGTAGATGGTGGAAAAGAAAGGAGCAATCAACAAGGATGGAGAAAGCAAAAGTGGAGACCATCACAGCAAGGGAGAGCAAGGCCAGAACAAAGGAAAGACGATTGGCGAGAAAGTGATCGTTGCTATAAGTGCAACAAAAGAGGACATTTCGCCTGAGAATGTCGAAGCAGACGAGTAGAAGGAAACACAGCATCAACCCAGAACGAGCAACAAAGTGAAGAGGAATGGGATATTCACAGTTTCTTTGTTCAGGAGGAAGAATATTCTCTACAAAAGCCAGTAGAGATGAGGAAGAAAGGATCCGAGCAGGAGTCATCATTAATATCTGTAAGTGATAGAATCAACTATGATGATGATTGGATAGTTGATTCTGGAAGTTCTAATCACATGACAGGAAACATGGAGAAATTATCGGATGTATCAAATTATGATGGAGGTCATGTTGTAGTCACAACAAATAACACGAGATTGCCAATAGCTCACATTGGAAAGACAACCATTGTTTCTCCCTACAGTAAGGAGAAAATGGAGTTACAGATGGTTTACCATGTGCCAAGGATGAAGAAAAACTTGCTCTCTGTATCACAAATAGCAAGTGCAGGTAATTATGTGGTGTTCGGTCCTGATA
Source organism: Jatropha curcas (assembly GCF_041381405.1). Lineage (NCBI taxonomy): Eukaryota > Viridiplantae > Streptophyta > Magnoliopsida > Malpighiales > Euphorbiaceae > Jatropha > Jatropha curcas. Next base: position 7,248,153 of record NC_143159.1, read on the forward strand.
ATGTGAAGGTTTATCGTAACCTTAAATTAATCGGAGATCCAGTCATGGAAGGACGGCGAGTAGAATCAATCTATGTCATGTCAGCACAAGAAGCCTATGTTGACAAAACAAGGAAAAGTGAGACAGCTGACTTGTGGCACGCTCGTCTAGGACATGTTAGTTATCACAAGCTTAAGGTGATGATGAAGAAGTCCATGCTTAAAGGTCTTCCTCAGTTGGAATGCCGAGAAGACACTATATGTGCTGGATGCCAGTATGGAAAAGCTCACCAACTTCCCTTTGAAGAGTCAAAACATAGAGCCAAGGTGCCATTGGAGTTAATACATTCAGATGTTCTTGGACGGATCAAGCAACCTTCAAATAGTAATATGAGGTACATGATTACTTTCATCGCTGACTACTCAAGATATGTTTGGGTAGATTTCATGGTAGAGAAGTCAGAAGCTTTTGAAAAATTCAAAGCTTTCAAGAACAAAGTTGAGAAAGAAGTCGGAAACAAAATTAGATGCCTTCGCACTGACAATGGTGGAGAGTACACGTCTGACGAATTCACTAAATATTGCCAAGAGCAAGGCATTCGAAGGCAATTCACATGTCCAAGAACACCGCAGCAAAATGGAGTTGCTGAGAGAAAGAATCGACACCTAGTGGAGATTTGCAGGAGTTTGCTCCATGCGAAGAATGTGCCAGCTAGATTTTGGGCAGAGTGCATGAAGACAGTTGTGTACGTCACCAACAGACTACCTCAAGCAAGACTGGAGTTTACATCTCCATACCAGAAACTGTGGAACATTAAACCAACTGTAAGTCATTTTCGCGTTTTTGGATGCGTGTGTTATGTCTTTGTTCCGGATGAACTTCGAAGCAAGTTTGACAAAAAGGCACTTCGCTGCATATTCGTTGGTTATGATGAGCAAAGAAAAGGCTGGAGATGTTGTGATCCTACAACTAACAAGTGCCATATTTCACGAAACGTGGTCTTTGATGAGACATCATCTTGGTGGTCATCTGAAGCAACTCTGCTCCCAGACTCAAAAGAACTTCAAGAAAAAGTTGAAAAGAAGATAGGAGAGGGAGAGTTCATCCCAGAGAAAGGTCAAGGAGAGCCATCCAGAGTTCAAGAGAAATCGAAGAGCCCATGGAAGATAGGTGCATACGAACAACGGCAGCCAAGTCAAGAAGAACAAGATCCAGATTATCCTCCACTTCGGCGATCAAGTCGAGAAAGAAGGCCTAATTCAAAATATGCAAATGCTGCTATAGCAGAGATAAAGGAGCCAACAACTTATGAAGAAGCATCAAAGAAGATGGAGTGGACTACTGCGATGGAAGAAGAAATTGATGCTTTGGAGGAAAATCAAACATGGGAATTAGTGCCAAAACCAAAAGATGTGAAACCTATCTCTTGCAAATGGGTCTACAAAATCAAAACTTGCCCGGATGGATCAATTGAGCGATACAAAGCAAGACTGGTTGCTCGTGGATTTTCTCAGCAGTATGGCTTGGACTATGATGAGACATTTAGTCCAGTTGCCAAGATCACGACTGTGCGAGTATTACTAGCTTTAGCAACTAGTAAGTCATGGCCTTTGTGGCAGATGGATGTGAAGAATGCATTCTTACATGGTGAAGTTGATCGTGAAATCTACATGGAGCAACCACTAGGGTTCAGAAGTCGTGAAAATCCTAACTATGTGTGCAAGCTAAAGAAAGCTCTCTATGGTCTAAAACAAGCACCAAGGGCTTGGTATGGTAAGATTGTAGAATTCCTCATCAAGAATGGATATGTTATGGCACTAGCAGACTCCAGTTTGTTTGTGAAAGATCGAGAAGGAAGACTAGCTATAGTGCTAGTATACGTTGATGATTTAATAGTAATTGGCGATAACATCGAAGAGATTCAACTCATCCGAGAGAATTTGGCTACTCGTTTCAAAATGAAAGAACTAGGAAAGCTCAAGCATTTTCTTGGATTGGAGATAGAAGAAGCCGAGGAAGGTTTATTCCTCGGACAACAGAAGGATGCAAGAGATCTACTGAAGAGGTTTGGAATGATGGAATGCAAGTCGATATCTACTCCAATGGATGCTAATGTCAAGCTGTGTGCTCATGAAGGGAATGATCTCGAAGATGCTACTATGTATAGACAACTAGTGGGAAGCCTAATCTATCTCACTATGACACGGCCGGACATTTCCTTTGCAGTTGGAGTAGTTAGCCGATTTATGCAGAAGCCTAACAAACCTCACTTGGAAGCAGTTCGAAGAATATTGAGATATGTCAAAAGTACAATAGATTATGGGATCTTTTACAAGAGAGGTGAAATTATCAAGTTGGAAGGATATTGCGATGCTGATTATGCAGGAGATCACGACACTCGGCGCTCGACAACAGGCTATGCATTTAGTCTTGGTTCAGGAGTAATCTCTTGGTGCAGCAAGAGACAAACTACAGTGTCACTTTCCACAACAGAAGCTGAGTATCGGGCAGCGGCAACAGCAGCTCAGGAAAGTGTTTGGTTGTCACAGCTTATGACTGATCTGCATCAACCTATCGACTATCCAATTCCGCTAAATTGTGATAATCGTTCGGCTATACAAATGGCAGAGAATCCGGTGTTTCATGCGAGAACAAAACATGTGGAGGTTCACTATCACTTTATCAGAGAGAAGGTTCTACAAGGAGAGATTAAAATGAAATATATCAAGACGGAGGATCAACCAGCCGATATCTTTACAAAGAGTTTAAACGCAAACAAATATGAAGATTTTCGTCAACAGTTGGGAATGGTGAAGAAAGAGAAATTAATCGTTGAGGGAGAGTATTAAAATATCACCGATTAATTTAGTTACCACCAAAATGGGCTGCTATAATAAGTCAAGACTTGGGAAACCTTAAGCCCAAAGTTGGAGGTCCAAGCCCACATTCTAGAATACTCCACATTACTCCACCCAAAAGATATTTTGTATAATGTCAACATAGTTCTAGAATTCTCCATGTAATCTAAGCCATCCATTTTTGTAAACAAATCTTAGCCATACATTGAGGAGGTGGAAATGCCTATAAATACCACCCCTCACCTCATTTGTAAGAACCAAGCAAACCAAGCACCAAGCAAAAACCAAGTAAGTAATCCTTTCTTAAGCTTTGTAAATGTTTGCTTCCTATTAATACAATTATATTTGGTGTTTTGTGTTAGTATTATTTTGGTTGCCTTTCCCGTTATTATTCTTGGTGTTATAAATTATTAATCAATCTTGGAGTTTATCACTACACTTATATCCAACAAGTGGTATCAGAGCATTAATTCCAACACTCACATAAATATATATTCCTTAAGCATAATTTGTGAAAAAATATTATTATTGTTCTCCTTTGCCGCCGGAACAATTGATTCCACCATGTTAAAGAATCCTGTTGACTAAATATTAAATTCACAAAGAGCATGTGAAGGTGATAACTAAGGTGATAATCAATACAATTTCAAACTCCTGGTGGTAAAGAGAGGACCCAAAAAGACTACGAGACCTTGCCAATTAAGTCTGGTTTTTCCAGTTGCAAAGTTGTATGTTGTTCTTACAACAGCTGGGTTATGGAATTCCATAAAGCATAATTACCCACTCAGGATGCACTTTCGCCGCAAGTAGTAGGCTGCTATTAAAATAATATGTGCCTTTTTTTTTTTTTTCCTAAACAATGGATGGAGGCCTTTGTGTTTCACAAAATAAGTATAACTAGTGATGTAACCGCGGAATCCACGGTTTATGCAAAATTGTATTTTTCTTTATTGTTTGATATGAAAATTTTCTTTTAGCAAATTCTTGTTAAGTGTTTACTTAGGCACCTCTTATAAACGACAAAGCCAAAAATATATAAAATACAAATTATGAATCTGTTAGAATAATAAAATATCTAAAATATTAAGATTCTTAATCAATTTCATATTAAAATGAGATGAATTTTGATTTTAAGGTTTAATTATGATCTTATATTTGCCATAATTTGTTTTATTCCGAACTAATCTCTTTGTGATTACTTATTTTCAAGTAATCTAGACTTATTCTATTAAAACAAGATAAACTTTAAACTTAGGGTGAAACAAGATAAAATAACAATGTACATATTTATTTATTTATGTATGTTGACCAATGGTTGTACTTCTTGCACCACATATCTATATCTTATATAAATTGGTGTGCATAGTATCTCATAATTTAATATTTTAATATTTTAACAATTAGGTTTCGTTTGTTAGTTTTTCCATATCTTGTGAAAGATGTGGAGAGTAAAAAATTCTGAGTTCGAGTCCTCTCCGCCCCATAAATTATCATCAATTCAGTGAATTTTATCTAAAAAAGAGAGGTCAAATACTTAAAAATGCCCTTGAACTTTTCAAACAAATCCCTATAGCACCCTGAAGTTTACAAGTAACCTATTATACCCTATAGTTATAAAAATCAATAACTTTACACACCTTACATGATAATCATAGAACAATTAAAAAAGCTTGTATACACGCTCATCAAACGATATCGTCTTTTCTTTGTTCTTCATCTCCTTCTCTCATCTCCCTATTTTATCAACAACTTCGCGAGGGACCAATTTTGCACTTCAAGTCGATTTTTTTACATAAGTCTTGCACCTTTCTATGATGGCAGAGGAGAGTGTAGATACAATCTCCCATCAGAGCTTTAATTGAATTTATGAAAGCCAATGTGGAAAATTTTGTCCAGCTTGACTCCCTGTGGATACTCTTCCAACAACACTTTACAAATTATCAGTACCTTTTTTATCTCCTATTGGACAACCATACCTGCAGAACCTCCTCCAACCACATTTTGACCGAACTTCCTACTTCCCTCTATCCAATAACCACCACAGTTCTTAATTCAAGTTCCATTGTCTGTACTTCTGCCCCAAAAGTGCAATTGCCTAAAGTGGCAATAGGACTCCAAATACCATGTGTATTGTTAGGCCTAGGCTTGGCCACGGTTCCGGAACCGCCGCCGGTTCCGGAACCGCCGGTTCCGGTTCCAGATTTTTTGGAACCGGAACCGAACCGAAAAGGTCCAGTTCCGGTTCCGGTTTTGGTTCCGATCCGATTATAAAACCGACGGTTCCGATCGGTTTTCCGGCGAATCGCATAATTTTAACATTTTAAAATTTGAAAACCGGTTTAAAAAAAATTTTTTTTGAACATAAAAAATTAAAAAATACACCTAAAAAATTTTAAATCTTGGAGACCGGTGTAAAAAAAATTATTTGAACATAAAAAATTAAAAAATAGACTAAAAAAATTTTAAATTTTGAAGACGGGTTAAAAAAAATTTTTGGAACATAAAAAATTAAAAAATACACCTAAAAAATTTAAAATTACTTCAATTCCATTTATTTTTTTAAAGACTTGAATTGTTGAACATAATTTTTTTTTTTATTTCAACTGAATTTTTTTTTAATGTTTGAACATAATTTAAAAAAAAAAATGGGCTTGAACTTAATTTTTTTTTTTTGTTTTAAAAAAAATTAAGTTGCCTACGTATCCTCTTGGGAGTGTAGTATATTGTAGAGAGTGTAGTATATTGTAGAGAGAGAGTAAGTAGAGAGAGTTGAGATTTTTTTGTAATTAATTTATAAATAAAATGAGGTATTTATAATAAATCCAAAAATTCTTTTTTTCCAAAATACCCTTAAAACTAGCTGTTATATAGCCGTTTATGGCTGTTGGGAGGAGTAATTAAGAGATTTCACAACAAATTTTCAAAAAAAAAAAAATTTCAAAATCTGACAGTTACAACGGCTAGTATACATATAAAACACGAGAGAAAACTAGTATACATATAAATATAAATATTTTTATTTCTAACTAATTTTAATTTTATTCCAAAAAAAAAAAAAAAAAAAAAGCAAAAGTTTGCTTTATAAATTGACGGCTAATAAGGGAACATTTCCCTCAAAAGATGGAGAATCTCATTATTTCTATCCCACACAATCACTCATTTCTCATTTAATTTCAAAAAAAAAAAAAAAATCAAAATCTCACAGTTACAACGTCTAGAACCGCCGGTTCGAACTGGTTCGAACCGGCGGTTCCAATCCGGTTCCGACTGGTTCTCTGGAACCGCCGGTTCTGGTTCCTCATTTTCAAGAACTGAAACCGAACCGAAATATTCCGGTTCTGGTTCCGGTTCGTCCCGGTTCCGGTTCTCACCGGTTCCGGTTCCGGTTCCGGGCCGGTTCGAACCGGCGGTTCCGGTTCCCGGAACCGTAATTTGGCCAAGCCTAGTTAGGCCCATCAAACTCTCAGGTAGAAAATTCTATTCCGATATGTTCAAATACGTTGCCATATGGATATTGGAAAAATTCAATCAATGAGAGAAATTTAAGGTTGGATTTTATTGATTGTTATGCATGGATAAACTACGTCAGCAACAACCGACAATCTAACGTAATAGCTTGAAATAGGAACAAAAACAATCAAGTCTTCCAAACAAGTTGAAATAGGAAAAAATAAAATAATTATTCTCATTTAATAATTAATTCAACTTTAAATGTAATATGTATTAAATATATTATTATTATTATTATTATTATTATTATTCATACAATTGCGCAAGGCGGACGCACAGGCCATGGCCATGGGGCTGTGGCCCCCAAATAAAATTAAAACAAAAAAAAAATCAATTTTCAATGTAAAAAATTTTTGAAAAAAAATTTATTTTAGTTTTGTTCCCATAATTATGTAAAATTATTTTTTAACCCCTAACTAGTAACTACTTGGGCTGGACAGATACTGATTAATAGGATATATAAAATCCTAATGAATGAGTTTTGAGTAGGATTATATTAGTGTTCTAATAGTCACTATAACACTTATACTCTCGGTGTATGGATAATATATTGTCACAATTGCACCCTAAATTCAAATTAGAGGTCACATTCAATTACAATTTCATCATAAATTCAAATTCTTTCTCATTTTAATAAGTAAACGGTGGCTTACTAGAGAAAAAGTAATCAAGAGGAGATAAATTCGGAATAATGCAAAACACTTTGCAAGGGCTTCATAGAAGGGGTTCATGAAACTCACCATCTCAATAACCAACCCTTTGGATTAAATTAACCTAATGTGTAGATATAGATCTCACAATTTCTATTCTTTATTCAACAAATTTTAAATAATTTGAATTTGGGATGCCGAGATTTAAGATTGTTTTTGGCATGCACCATGTTTCTCGAATAATCTAGAGTTGCATATTAAAATGAGATGAAATTTTGATTTTGAGTTTTAATTATGACCTTATATTTGCCATAATTTGCTTTATTCTGAACTCATCTCTTTGTGATTACTTATTTTCTAGTAATCTAGACTTATTCTATTAAAACAAGATAAACTTTAAATTTAGGGTGAAACAAGATAAAATACCAATGTACTTCTTACACCACATATCTATATCTCATATAAATTGGTGTGCCTAATATCTCATACGATGTTATTCCCGTCTATTAATTAGACTTCCCGGATGTAAAAAAAAAATCTTTTGTTGAAAGAAACAAAAATCATTTAATACTACTGTTAAATGAAAATGCCTTTCATGAATGAATCAATTGATGAGAAATACATTGCATGGCCTCATTTGATGAAAGAATGCGCATGTGGTGCAAGAGGCTACAAAATATCAGAGCAAACTCTTTTAACGTAATGTAGGAGAAACCGATCTTGATGACCCTAATCTTGAGACTATTCTCTAAATGGAAATGGTTTGATCAATCTTGATGGCAATAAAATTAAACGGACTATATTTTTGGTTTGAATTTGATTCTTTTACAAATGACATAATTAATATCTTTGTTTGCTGTTTAACATTTTTTTTATTATTTTTTTCAAATTCATAATTAATAAGACAAATTCAAACGCTTACGAAGAGATTTTTTTATAATTTAAAATTAATTAATTAATTAATTTGTTTATTTAATTAAATAATACAAAAATAAGTTCTAAAAATTATAGAAGTAATTGTTTTATCGTTTAAAATTAATTATTTACTTAGTTGTTTATTTAATTAAATAATAAAAAATAATTTCTAATAATTATATTTAATATAATTGTTTAATAATTCATAATAAATAAGAAATAAATCGAAAAAATCACAAATTAATTGTTTTATAATTTAAAATTATGTATTCACTTATTTGTATATTTCATCAAATAATATAAAAATAAATTTTAAAAATCATATTTTAATATAATTGTTTATATAAATATCTAAAACGGTTCCCACCCTCCTTCAACCTTCTCTCCATCTCTGTCTCTCTTTAAGCGGTTAGGGAGAAACGAAAGGAATTACATGGTGGCGAATGGCTAGAATTTCATTTTTAGATATAATTATATAAGGCCAAATATATAGACTTGCACTTGAACTTTAAAAAAAAAAATCCTAGGACACTCTCAACTTCGCTAGGGACTAATTATGCACTTCAAATCGATTTTTTTTGCATAAATCTTGAACTTTTTCATAATGGCAAAGGAGAGCGTGGATACAATCTTCCATCGGAGCGTTAATTGAATTTATGAAAGCCAATGCGGAAAATTTTGTCCAGCTTGGCTCCTAATGGATACTCTTCCAACGACACTTTACAAATTATCAGTACCTTTTTTCATCTCCTATTGGACAACCATACCCGGAGAACCTCCTTCAACCACATTTTGACCGAACACTTCTCTCTATCCAATAACCACCACAGCTGTTCATTCATGTCCCATTGTATGCGCTTCTGCCCCCAAAGTGCAACTGCCTTAAGTGGCAATAGGACTCCAAATACCATGTGTATTGTTAGGCCCATCAAAATCTTAGGTAGAAAATTCTATATGTTCAAATACGTTGTCATATAGATATTGGAAAAATTCAATCAATGACAAATTTAAGGTTGGATTTTTTTGATTGTTATGCATAGATAAACTACGTCAGCAACAACCGACAATCTAACTTAATAGCTTGAAATAGGAACAAAAACAATCAAGTCTTCTAAACAAGTTGAAATAGGGAAAAATAAAATAATTATTCTCATTTAATAATTAATTCAACTTTAAATGTAATAGGTATTAAATATATTATTATTATTATTATTATTATTATCCAAACCGGAACCGGAACCGGAACTTTTCGGTTTGATTCCGGTTCCAGTTTTTTTGAAACCGGAATCGCCGGTTCCGGAACCGTGGCCACCCCTAGGGGTGTGGCCGCCAAATAAAATTAAAACAAAAAAAAAATCAATTTTCAATGTAAAAAATTTTTGAAAAAAATTCTTTTAGTTTTGTCCCTATAATTATGTAAAAATTATTTTTTAACCCCTAACTACTTGGGCTGGACAGATACTGATTAATAGGATATTTAAAATCCTAATAAATGAGTTTTGAGTAGGATTATATTAGTATTCTAATAGTCACTATAAATTATAGATATATAACACCAATACGCTCTGCGTATGGATTCACTCACATACCACGCAAATGTAAATAAGATACATAGGACAACTAGTATGAATTAAAATACTACTTTTATTATTATTATTCATTATTATTCAAAATTTCTGACTATTTTTATTTTATTAAAATACTACTCCTCCAGTCTATTTAGATAGATAGGAAAACTTTTCATTTTGGGTATTCTATTTAGAAAGGAAAAATTACCTGATTTAGTAACTTTGGAAACAATGCCAATTTCAAAAGCCTGCTTTACCCTTATTTAGTTAATATAAAAAACCTTTAATAATGGGAGAATAACAAGGTAGTGGCCGACAATGATTTGTAAGTGCATTTAATGGGTTTATTTTACCAAAAGTCATTCCTTAATGAATAAACGTGTACATTTTTGTAAAATGTGCACTAAAATGAATGAGATAATACTTTTGAATAGAAAATAATCAATGTTCCTTTTTATACAAAATCTTGAACGCTGAATTCACAGAAATTGAGAAAATGTTTGCAACGTGTTGAATACTGTGTGCATTTTGCACACCCTTTTTCAGGTCAGCAAATAAAATCTTAAGAACTTGATTTTTAACTCCTTGACTCATGTTTTTACATTTGTTTCCTTTTCTTATTGATTCTATAACATTGTTTGAAGTAACTTTTAAATGTTATTGTAGCGTTATATAAAAAATTACCCCCTATAACATTTAGTTATTAACATTTTATGAAAAGATACTCAAACAACTACCAGCTACTCAAATAATAATGCTACTAAAATAGCTAACAGTTATCAAAATAATTAATTTTATCGAATAGACATGAATAGACTCCTTGACTCAATTTTCAAGTCTCAAGTAACTAACTTATTTGGCAAGAGAAGAAAGAGAGGAGAAAGAAAATTTGGAGGAGTGGGCCTATAGACAATTCCCATTCCATCAATAAATGTTTTGCAATTCTATATTGCTTCTTATGGGTTGGGCTACCCTTATTTGGTTTTAGTTTTTATCTGAAAATTATAATTGTGTTAAGTCTATTTAAATTGATTTTTTTTTTCAAAATGGTGTTATGCAAAAATTTTTTTCAAAAAACGATATTCTGTGAAAAATATTTAACAGAATGGTGTTTTGTTGACATGTTAAGGACTTCTGTTTCAGCAAATGCATTATTATATGATGACTGCAACAAAAGCAATAAATTTTAATTCGTTTTAACGATGTTTAGCAGCTTTACACTAATATTCTCTCTCCTCTCTCACTGAGTTGAGTGTTACACTATAAGCGAAACAATGTCACAATTTCAAAAGGAATATATTCTTTGACGAGATTCCCACACAAATGTTCAATTTTTACACTGTAAAGCAATTTCATATGTGCTACAGTTAACAATCAAAGACTTATTGCTATGTTACATAAGTGTAACAACCTACAACTATAAAACATATATTGTGTCATTGTTAGTGTAACAATATTTTTTGTTTACACAATTGACATGAACGATTTGATGCCATGAAAGAGATGTTTATGGGAAAAGAAAATATTCTTATGTAGGCATAAGAGGTGTCCCATTCTCGAAACTAGCAATTGAAAATTTTTCTATACTTGTTCTATTTACAATATGTTTTTGTAAATGATGAGAGGCGTGGGAATCTCATCTATAAATTGTTACAGTTACAGTATAACAATTGAACATTTGTGTGGGAATTTCACTAACGAATGTATTCCTTCTGACATTGTGATATTGTTTCACTTATAGTGTAACATTCAATAAGGAAATAGGAGAGAGAATATTGGTCTGTAAAATTGCCGGACTTAAAATAAATTAAAATTTATTTCTTTTGTTGTAGCCACAGTAACAATGCATTTGTTACACCATGACTGGAACAAAAGCCTTTGAAATGTTAACAAAACACCATTCTGATAAATATTTTTACAAAACATCATTTTCATAAATAGTCTTTTACATAACAACACTTTGGAAAAAGCCGATTTAAATTGCAGTATTTTTTGCCTAATGCAAATGGTAATATCTTTCCTTATAAATAGTAATTAATGGCAAAAAAAAAAATGAAATAGAGAAATTGAATTTGGTAAATGGATGACCCAGCCATTGGGCAATATGATGCTTTTTGAGAAATTTGATGTGTCTTTATTCCTTTATTTAGGCAGGTAGGCATGTCACCGGTTCATTTTGAATCAGAACCGAAACGTACTGTAGGTGAACCGAAAACAAACTGTATTGTAGGTGAATCGAAACCAAACCAAAACCGTCGGTTTAACGTTTTGAACCAAAATTGGCGGTTTAAGGATCCGTTAAGATTCATGTGAATGTTAAAATCTGAACCTGAACCGGCTATAAACTGTCGATCAACCGGCATTTCGATCCGGTTCGAACTGAAAATTTTCTATTTTTATTTTCAAAATGATAATCACTTGGCCTATTTTATAAATTTCTATAAGTCTCAATAATATTTTACTACCTAATATACTTTACTTAAGATTTAAAAAAAAAAAAAAAACACTTTACTTTAAAAGTTAAAAATATAAAAAGTAAAATGGTTACAAAGGAGAGAAATATTTAGTCTAAACTTATATTGTTTTTAACTTTTTTTTACCCTTTTAAATTCTTTACTAAGTTTAAAATCACATTCTTTTGAAGTATTTTTCAAAATTTTCTTATAATTTATTTAATTAATAACATTTAAACAAAATAAAGTGATAATTTATTTGATTATTTTGTAAAATTAATTAATTTTATTCTTATATGAGTATGAGCATTCTAAAATTTATTTAAATAAAATTTACCAATATTTATTAAACTCATATTAATATTTTTAAAAGAAAGATGTAACAGTAGAATCAATTTAAAAAAAAAAACATATATCGCCGGAAACCGTGATCGGAACCGCACCGGAACGGGACCAAAATCGGCGGTTTAAAGGCCGGTTCAAGTTCAACTTTTTAAAAATTTTGAACCGTCGGTTTTGCGAACCGGAACCGGCTGTTCAATAAACCGGTCATACTTAATTTTAGGCTTTAGGACCACTAATAGTTAATTGTGCTTTTTCCCCTCTTTGGACAAATGACAATCATTTTCCACTAGATTTATACAAACTGTTCACAGCAATTTTCTAGCACATGATCAAGCAATAAATTGCATGTTCTGTTGAAGATATTTATAATAAATTAATTATCACTTAGCATAATAAAAATAATGGTAGAGACTACGGTTGGATTTCTTCATAATTTTTAATATCCTAAAATTTGGAAATTAAATATAGAATATAGTTAGCTATAGCAATCAGCAGGAAAGACGGACCAAAAAAACAAACGCATTCAAAGAAACACCAGAATGTAGGTTCTATTCCTAAAGTGTCATGGGTGGGGAGGTAAGCTAAGAGGGTAGTTCATACTCAGGGGCCGCGCCATATTATACACAGTGGGTTGAATTGATCCCACTCAATTTTTAAAAAATATTTATAAAATAGAGTTAAATTGATAAAAAATATTAAAAATATATATTAAATGAAAAATTTTGAAAATTTTAATCAAATTGATACCATTAAAAATCAAATTAAATAAATGATACCACTGAAAAAATTTCTATCTCCTTCGCTGATCATACTCTTATTAATTTTAAAGTTTGGCATGATTTTTCAGCTCGTGTTAGACAATTGATTGTTATGGATTTACTTCTTAATAATATTTTTCTTCCCTTTCAAAAAAAAAAACGAGCACTAATAATAGAGCGAGTAATAGAACTCTGCGAGAAACATTCAAAGCCCCATTTTTACCATTAACGAGAACTTGCAAAAATACTTGTTGAAGAGAAAAGCTGCATATGAAAACGTATACATGATTTCTTTTTTTTTTTTTTAATACTATATTTATTTATATTTGGAAGATAATGACTATCAGGAAAATTTTTAATTATGCAGTAGGTATTTAAGCGCGGCAAACACGTGATCCTTATATTTTAGAAAAAACAAATTGTATTTTACCAAATTTTAAAAAATAATTTTTATAACTTTGATTAATTCTTTTAATTTTATTAATCAATACTTTTTTTTTTTCAATAACAATCGTAATATAAGTGATGGTTAAAACTGACAAAGGGAGTTGGCGAAGGAGATTTACATTTTTGGAAAAGTCATGGAACATATTCGGTGATACCAAAATGTTACCCTCTAGCTAATTGTGTATATATAATCCTGGAGATGAAACTAATTCTAAATCTAAGATTGCAAATTGAAGAGAAGTAAAGGCATTCAATTGATCAAAAAATGGAAAGCATCTTTGAATCCCGTGGAGCAACAGGTTTGGCCACAGTTCTAGCCATTGGCACTGCAAATCCACCAAACTGTATTTACCAAGCAGACTATCCACACTTCTACTTCAAAATCACTCGAAGCGAGCACATGAAAGAATTGAAAGAAAAGTTCATACGTATCTGTAAGCATATATCAATCGCTGTATTAATTCATCAATTTTTCTAACTTAATATATAATCAATCAATCTTTCTCGTAGTCCTGATAACCTATTTGATTTCCTTGAGAATTTTAAATACAAGAAATGATTTATCTTTCCATATTTTTGGTAACAGGTCAAAAATCAGAGATAAAGAAACGTTATATGTACCTGACTGAAGACATTATCCAGAAGAACTCTAGCATAGCAACTTACAAGGCTCCATCTCTTGATGCACGTCAAGAAATTTTAGTTCATGAAGTTCCCAAGCTAGGTGAAGAAGCAGCTACGAAGGCTATACAAGAATGGGGCCAACCTATATCGAAGATTACACATCTTATATTTTGCACAGCTTCAGGTGTAAATATGCCTGGCGCAGATCTTGAGCTTGTCAAGCTTCTTGGACTTCAAAATTCTGTGAAAAGATTCATGATGTATCAACAAGGTTGCTTTGCAGGAGCTGCAGCTCTTCGTCTTGCTAAAGATATTGCTGAAAATAATGTTGATTCACGAATTCTTATCGTCTGCTCCGAGAACATGACTGTGAGTTTTCATGCCCCTTCAGATACCCATTTGGATATTCTTGTTGGCTCTGCAATTTTTGGCGATGGAGCTGCAGCAATAATAGTTGGTATTTGGTTCTACCCCTTCCACTTCGGAGCGCCCGTTGTTCCATGTTTTGTCTGCATCTCATAAACTTATTCCGGACTCAGAAAATGGAATAGTAGGACACACTCGTGAAATGGGATTATCTTATTACTTGTCTCGAAGTGTGCCTCAACTTATTGAAGATAATATTGTGCAATGCTTATCTGAAATTTTTGGAAGCAATAAAGATTGGAACTCAATATTTTATGTGGTTCACCCTGGTGGTCCAACCGTACTCAACGGGCTCGAACGGAAACTTAGTCTGACAAAACTGAGGCTTAGAGCAAGCCGTCACGTGTTGAATGTTAGGAATCAAGGCTCTGATACCACTTGTTAGGATACCGGCAATAAAAATACGAGAATAATTAAGCAGCGAAAAAATAAAAATGGGACACACAGAAATTTACGTGGTTCACCCTCAACTGTTTAGGGCTACGTCCACGGGACCAACTCCGAATATTTTTCTTCCATTATTATAAAATAGTAGGCTTACAAATAGAGTAATACAAAATAGTGGCACTCACAAGTGTTTCCCAAAATACCCTAAGAATCTTCACTATTTTCTAAACCCGGAGTTTTAAGAACCCTCTTCTTAAAACTCAAACACTCTCTATTGATCTCTCGCTTATTGTTGGTGTCTATGCTGAATGCTCCTGCCTCTATTTATAGGCAAAGATTTGAGAGAGCCGTGCATTGCTCATGCACGGCTCTTCATTATTTTCAACTGGCATGCCAACCATTCAATGGTTGGTTGCCAACCTTTGATTTTTTTTTTTTTTTTTATCACGTGGTTTAGCACCGCCACTCCACTAGAAAAAAATATATATATGTGGGTCCCACTTGAGTGGGCACACCACCACTAACAAATCTCCCCCTGCACGCTCAAGTGGGGACGTCAGCCATATTCTCCATCATCCCTGCAGCTAATCGACAATATTCAAATTTGTCTTTTGGAAGAGTCTTCGTTAACATATCTGACCCATTTTCATCTGTATGGATCTTCTCAAGCTGTAACTGCTTCATCTCCAGTACATCCCTGATCCAATGATATCTAACATCAATGTGCTTTGATCTTGAATGAAAGGAGGAATTCTTCCCAAGATGAATTGCACTCTGGCTATCGCAGAATATCAAATATCGTTCTTGATGAATTCCGAGTTCATTCAAGAACTTCTTCATCCACAGCAACTCTTTGCATGCTTCTGTTAGTGCTATGAATTCTGCCTCAGTTGTTGATAGAGCAACACATTTCTGCAATCTTGATTGCCATGACACAGCTCCCCCTGCAAATGTGATTAGATACCCTGATGTGGACTTTCTCGAGTCAACATCCCCAGCCATATCTGCATCAGTATAACCGACTAATATTGGCTTCTCATCTCCAAAGCATAAACATACTTTGGTCGTACCTCGAAGATACCTGAAAATCCATTTCACTGCAGCCCAATGTTCCTTTCCAGGATTTGAAAGAAACCGACTCACCACTCCAACTGAGTGAGCAATATCTGGCCGTGTACAAACCATGGCATACATTAAGCTTCCAACTGCTGAAGCATATGGGATCTTTTCCATCTCTTCCTTCTCTCCATCGGTAGAAGGGCACTGTTTTGAGCTTAATTTAAAGTGATTAGCAAGAGGACAACTAACCGCTTTAGAATTCTCCATTTTGAACCTTTGAAGTACTTTCTCAATGTACTTCTCCTGTGACAACCATAATTTCTTGGCTTTTCGATTTCTCGTAATCTTCATACCAAGAATTTGCTTTGCTGGTCCCAAGTCTTTCATAGCAAAAGACTTACTTAGCTGTTTTTTCAAGCTATTAATTCTGACAGAATTCTGACCAACAATCAACATATCATCTACATAGAGCAAGAGAATAATGTAGTCATCATCAGAGAATTTCTTTACAAAGACACAGTGATCTGAAGTAGTCTTTTTGTAACCTTGCTCCCCCATAACAGACTCAAACTTCTTGTACCACTGTCTTGGTGCCTGCTTCAAACCGTAAAGGCTCTTCTTCAGTTTACAGACATAATCTTCTTTCCCCTTTTTTATGAAACCCTCTGGCTGCTCCATGTATATTTCTTCTTCCAAATCTCCATGTAGGAAGGCAGTCTTTACATCCATTTGCTCGATTTCCAGATCAAAACTGGCGGCCATTCCGAGCACTGTTCGAATGGATGTCATTTTCACAACTGGTGAAAAGATCTCATCAAAATCAATACCCTTTCTTTGATTGAATCCTTTCACAACCAGTCTAGCTTTGAATCGTGGTTGGGAGCTGTGTTCTTCCTGCTTGATTCTGAACACCCACTTGTTCTTCAAAGCTTTCTTGCCTTTGGGCAACTTTACCAGCTCAAATGTTTTATTCTCATGCAAGGATTTCATTTCATCTTGCATGGCTTCAATCCAGTTCCTTTTGTGTTCACTTTCCATTGCTTCTTCAAAACATTCAGGTTCTCCCCCGTCAGTCATCAATACATATTCATTTGCTGAATATCTAGTAGATAGTTGTCTGACTCTACTAGACCTTCTTAATGTTTGAGAACCTTCCGGTGCTGGTGGCTGAACATGAACACCATCAAAATTGTCTTCTGGTTCAGGAACTTCTGGATTTTCTAACTCTGGCTCTTGTTCTTGTGGAACATTTTCTTCATCTCCAACTTGTCTTTGTTCTGTTGCTGGAGGAACTATTTGCACATCTGTTGAATCTTCTTCAGCTCTATCGGCAGCTTGCTTTTGAGTCTTTTCAACATCTTCAATAGTCTGATTTTCAACAAATACAGCATCTCTACTTCTTATCATCTTTTTCTGGATTGGATCAAAAAATCTATAGCCAAATTGATCTTGACCATAGCCAATGAATACACATTGTCGAGTCTTGACATCAAGCTTAGACCTCTCATCCTTAGGAATATGCACAAATGCTTTGCAACCAAACACCCGCAAGTGATCATAGGAAACATCCTTTCCTGACCATACTCGTTCTGGAGTATCATACTGAAGAGGAACACAAGGTGAACGATTTATAAGATGAACTGCTGTAAGAAGAGCTTCACCCCAAAATCTTTTAAACTTTGCATGTGAGAGTAAACATCTGACTCTCTCCATCAAAGTTCTGTTCATCCTCTCAGCCAAACCATTCAATTGCGGCGTCTTGGGAGGTGTTGTTTGATGTCGAATACCATGCTCTTTGCAGAAAGCATCAAATGGCCCAGTGTATTCTCCACCATTATCTGTTCTGATGCACTTCAGCTTCTTGCCTGTCTGTCGCTCAACCAAGTTTAGAAATTGTTTAAAAGCATCTAAAACTTAATTTTTGGACTTCAAAGTGTATACCCAGGTCTTCCTAGAATGGTCATCGATAAATGTAACGAAGTATCGATTTCCACCATATGACATCGTCAATGGTCCACACAGATCTGAATGTACAAGATCTAACACATTCTTCATTCTGGAAGGCTGAGAAATCTTGAAGGCTACTCTATTCTGCTTTCCTGCCATACAATCAGAACATTTCTCTAAATGGACTTTATCCAATCCAGATAGCATGTTGTTTTTGACCAGAGTTGTCATTCCTTTCTCACTCATGTGGCCTAGTCGTTTATGCCACAATTCAACTGCACTGTCATCCTCTGCTATATTAAAAGCATCTCGGGAGAGCTTCGCATGCATCACGTACAGCTTTGGATCTTTCTTTCCATTGGCTATCACCATGGAACCTTTTGTGAGTTTCCATTGCCCATTCCTGAAGGTGCTACAGAAATTTTCATCATCAAGTCTGCCAACCGAGATTAAATTAGAATGCATGTCTGGTACATGCACGACATCTTTTAAAATTAATCTCGAACCATTCTCTGTCTCCAGGCAAATGTCTCCCTTACCGACGACTTTCAACAGTTTGCCGTCTGCTATCTTGACCACACCCAAATTTTCTGATGTGTAAGATGAAAAATTCTCTCTCCGGGATGTTGCATGAAGTGTAGCCCCACTATCAATTACCCAACTGGTCTCCTGGGTTGCAAGATTGATAGTGTCTTCAATGAACAGTTGGAACTCAGCAATGACATTGGCTTCATCATCACTGCTTTCTTCTTTCTTTGCTTTGCCTTTGATCTTCTCCTGATCACTTTTAAATTTCTGGCAATACCTTTTAATGTGCCCCTTCTTTCCACAATGATGGCACACAATATTGGCAAATTTGTTTGATTTACCCCTGCTCTTATCTCTTGTATTTGAACCTCTAGATTGGCTCCTCCCTCTAGGCTGGTTATTTCTTTTAGCATCTGCTAAAAGCATGTCTGACTGAGATGAAGAAGAATTCTATGCTTTGCGTCTCATTTCTTCATTCAGAACAGCATTTTTAACAAACTCCCAGCTGACTCCACTATGTGGTGTAGAGTTTGTAATTGATATCTTCAAAGTCTCCCAAGACTCTGGTAAGGAGGCAAGCACCATAAGGCCGAGGATTTTATCATCTGCTAAAAGCATGTCTGACTGAGATGAAGAAGAATTCTGTGCTTTGCGTCTCATTTCTTCATTCAGAACAGCATTTTTAACAAACTCCCAGCTGACTCCACTATGTGGTGTAGAGTTTGTAATTGATATCTTCAAAGTCTCCCAAGACTCTGGTAAGGAGGCAAGCACCATAAGGCCGAGGATTTTATCATCAAATTTTATGCCCATATTTGACAGCTGGTGAATAGTCGCCTGCATTTCACTCAAGTGATCTGCTACAGAAGTACCTTCTTGGTATTTGAAATTCATCAGCTTCGTCAAATAAAATAATTGGTTGTTGCCGGATTTTGAGGCATATAATTCTTCAAGCTTGTCCCATAATGTTCTGGCGTGAGTCTCGTTACAGATGTGGTTGTACACATTATCATCGACAAATTGTCGAATATAACCACAGACTTGTTCATGCTCGAAAGCCCATTCTTCATCAGTCTTGTCTTCCGGTTTGCTTGAACCAAACACAGGCAGATGCATTTTTGTTACCATAAGGAGATTTCTCATTTTATTTTTCCATATATGGTAATTTGCGCCATTTAGACTGATCATTTTGCTTGTTCTAGCTTCCATGACTTTTGAGTGAATAGTAACCGTATATATGAATAGTAATAGTATACAAGAATAGTAACTGTATATGTAAATAGTACTATACGTGAATAGTACCTGTATGCGTGAATAGTACTATACGTGAATAGTGCTGGGCTTAACAGTGACGGGCTCAGAAACAGTAACGCCAATAGTAACTATTCACCATCAACCACGAGTTACTATTTTACTATTCACCACTAAGTCGATTCTGCAACGTCTTTCCGAGCGGACTGCACCAACGGACTCGTCGTAATTTTCTCGTCTTCGTGGTATATTTATTTTCAAAATATATCCACGGATCTGGTACCGCTATCTGACCGGCTGAACCAGGCTCTGATACCACTTGTTAGGAATCAAGGCTCTGATACCACTTGTTAGGATACCGGCAATAAAAATACGAGAATAATTAAGCAGCGAAAAAATAAAAATGGGACACAGAAATTTACGTGGTTCACCCTCAACTGTTTAGGGCTACGTCCACGGGACCAACTCCGAATATTTTTCTTCCACTATTATAAAATAGTAGGTTTACAAATAGAGTAATACAAAATAGTGGCACTCACAAGTGTTTCCCAAAACACCCTAAGAATCTTCACTATTTTCTAAACCCGGAGTTTTAAGAACCCTCTTCTTAAAACTCAAACACTCTCTATTGATCTCTCGCTTATTGTTGGTGTCTATGCTGAATGCTCCTGCCTCTATTTATAGGCAAAGATTTGAGAGAGCCGTGCATTGCTCATGCATGGCTCTTCATTATTTTCAACTGGCATGCCAACCATTCAATGGTTGGTTGCCAACCTTTGATTTTTTTTTTTTTTTTTTTATCACGTGGTTTGGCACCGCCACTCCACTAGAAAAAAAATATATATGTGGGTCCCACTTGAGTGGGCACACCACCACTAACATTGAATGAATATGGAAATATGTGGGGTCCAAGTGTCTTCTTCATTCTTGATGAGGTGAGAAAAAAATCTGCAGTGGAAGGAAAGGCTACTACTGGAGAAGGATTGGATTTGGGTGTTCTGTTAGGATTTGGCCCTGGTCTAACTCTGGAGACTGTTGTATTGCGTAGTGTTGCTATTTATGGAACTGATTAAGCCACTACTAATTTATCATCCAATATGATGTAGTTAATTAGTAAAAACTACCGATTTTTATGTGTGTCAATTTTTGATTATCAAGACAAGAACATATTATTTAATCTGATTTAAAAAAATATTACAAGCAAGTTCGATATCTAATCTGATGTAAAAAATATTATAATCATTGGATGGTTTACCTTCGTCATTGACAATTTTTCATCATCCGTTTCCAACCAGAATTAAATGAATCAAACCGATTCATGTAAAAAATAAAAATCTATTTTATTTCCAAACCCAAAAAGATCTTGAAGAGGCAGTGCAAACTGCCTAGCTGAAGCACGGGAGGGGCCTAGGGAGCTTGGGTGCAAGACCCACCCGTTGTGTAGGGACGAATTCCATAACCCAGCTGTTGTAAGCACAACACATGACTTCACAAGTTGAAAATTCTAATTTTTGATATAACCAGAGGGTTTAATTCTCTCGCGCTATAAAGCGTAAAGATTTCTGGTCTTTTCAATAAAGTGCATTTTTCGAAAATTAAATTTGTATTTTCATCCTTATTGAAAATTGATGTTGCTTACCACCTCAACCAATACCTCCTCAATTCCTTTTTGATTCTTTCTTTTCCACCAGGACTTCGAACTCACATAAATATATATTCCTTAAGCATAATTTGTGAAAAAATATTATTATTGTTCTCCTTTGCCGTCGGAACAATTGATTCTACCATGTTAAAGAATCATGTTGACTAAATATTAAATTCACAAAGAGCATACGAAGGTGATAACTAAGGAGTGTTTAGTTCCATTTTTTCATGCTGTGGATGTCTGATTAGGCCCAACAACAAGTGGATTAAAAATGTTTGGTAAGGATTTTGGCCCAACAACGTATTAGAACTATTTGGTAAGATTCTAATTGGCGGCTATAGCTACTAGAACTCTCAATCCACCGTTGATTCCATTAGTTAGATTAGGGGTGGCCACGGTTCCGGAACCGGCGGTTCCGGTTCCAGAACCGGCGGTTCCGGTTCCAAAAAAATTGGAACCGGAATCAAACCGAAAAAGTCCGGTTCCGGTTCCGGTTTGGAACCGGACGGTTCCGGTTCCGGTTCCGGTTCCGGTCCGGTGATAAAACCGACGGTTCCGATCGATTTTCCGGCGAATCACATAATTTTAAATTTTAAATTTTGAAGACCGGTTTTCAAAATTTAATAAATTTGTGAAAGTTATTTGTAAAAAAAATACACCTAAAAAATTAAAAAATTCTACAATTAAATTTATTTTTTTAAAGACTTGAATATAATTATTTTTTACAAAAAAATTCTTCAACTGAAATTATTTTTTGTTTAAAAAAGTTTGAATATAATTTAAAAAAATATTGTAGAGAGAGTAAGTAGAGAGAGTAGAGATTTTTTTGTAATGAATTTGTAAATGAAATGAGGTATTTATAATAAATCCAAAAAATTAATTTTTCAAAAATACCCTTGAAACTAGCCGTTATATAGCCGTTTATAGCTATTGGGAGGAATAATTAATAGATTTCACAATAAAATTAAAAAAAAAAACACAACGTTCAGACCAATAATTATAAGAAGAATATGTATTTATTTTTTTATTTCATTTTTCTGTTGTCCCTTTGTAGGGTGTAGGCGTAGGGTTTATAATTTTATTGTGTCTAAGGTTGGGTGGACAGAGTGGTGGGGTACTGGGGTTTCTTTGCTCTAAAAGGAGCTTTTTTTTTTTTTTTTTTTTTTTGGTGTGACAGTTTATAAGAACCTCCGGTTCGAACCGGCGGTTCTAACCGGCCGGAGAACCGGCGGTTCCAACCGGTTCCGACCGGTTTTCTGGAACCGCCGGTTCTGGTTCCAGAAAATCTGGAACCGGAACCAAACCGGAATATTCCGGTTCCGGTTCCGGTTCTGGTTCCGGACCGGTTCGAACCGGCGGTTCCGGTTCCAGGAACCGTGATTTGGCCAAGCCTAAGTTAGATGTATGAGCTTTTTGCGAACTGCTATTAGTATTTTATATAAATAGATTAAAATATATATTTTTTCTTTTAAGATTAATATATTTTCTTTGCCCATCGATAATACAAGAAGATTAAAAGAAGACCATAGCGTAACCTATCATCAGGTAATTTTTTCTACTCTTTTTGTTATTTTATTGATTGACATATATTAACCGTGTTATATTGTGTTTTTATTAGATAAATATATGTTTATTAATATTAAGATACATAATATGCTCATACATTTTATTAATTAAGATACTAAGTTTAATTAATTTTTCATTTTTATTTTTTTTAATTTTTAATTCATTAGAAATGAATTAGAAATATTTTATATTTAAACTTTAAATTATCGAAAAGATACTCTTATCGATCATTTTACATATTAATAGTAATAACTGATTACAACTTTACCAAACATCCATAGTTTATGTGCTATCAGCTATCAGCAATAGCTATTCGTTATTAACTATCAGCAATCGCTATCAGTTGTCTGAAACTGCTGAATCAAATAGGCCCTAAATATCATATTCATAAGATATATAAAAATGGCAAATTAGCTAGCTAATTGATTAATATTAACATTTTATCCGCAATTCAGGAGTTTTAAGCAATGCTCATCGCTGGCCCACTGCAAGATTCATTAGTTTAACAAATTGTAAATACCATATAATTAATTAATTAATTCGAACTTAAATAAAATAATCACCTTCATGAAAATTGCATCTCGCTTTGGAACAATCCTGAACATATCTCCTCCAACATGCTTCACTTCTACCATAAAAAGCATAAATAAATAGCATTTCTATATGTTCAAATACGTTGCCATATAGGTATTGGAAAAATTCAATCACTAAAAATTCAATCAATAGATAAACTACGTCAGCAACAACCCACAATCTAACGTGATAGCTTGAAATAGGAACAAATAAAATAATTATTCTCATTTAATAATTAATTCAAATTTAAATGTAATATGTATTAAATATATTTTTATTATTATTATCGTTATTATTATTCATACAATTGCGCTAGAGGAATTTATTGTTAATTATCTATTATACGTAATAGACAAGACAGGCCATGGCCATGGGACTGTGGTCCCCAAATAAAATTTAAAAAATAATAATAAATTTTCAATGTAAAAAATTTTTGGAAAAAATTTATTTTAGTTTTGTCCCCATAATTATGTAAAATTATGGTTTTACCCCTAACTATTTGGGCCGGACCGGTACGGATTAATAGGATATATAAAATCCTAATGAATGAGTTTTGAGTAGGATTATATTAGTATTCTAATAGTCACTATAAATTATAGATATATAACACTTATACTCTCAGCGTATGGATTCACTCATATACTACTTAAATGTAAATAAAATACATAGAACAACTAGTATGAATTGTTATTATTCAAAATTTTTGGCTATTTTTATTTTATTAAAAATACTACTCCTCCGTTCTATTTAGATAGATAGGAAAACTTTTCATTTTGGGTGTTCTATTTAGAAAGGAAAAATTAACTCAATTTATAAATTTGGAAACAATGCCAATTTGAAAAGACTACTTTACCCTTATTTAGTTAATGAAAAAAACCTTTAATAATGGGAAAATAATAAGGTAGTGATAGACAAAGACTTGTAAGCGCAATTAATGAGGTTGTTTTATCAAAAATCATTTCTTGATGAATAAATGTGCACATTTTTGTATATTTTAATTACTCCACTCAATTTAAATGGTTAAAAATTCACTTTGTATATTTTAATTACAGCTTATCCATTGTGTAAAACTAGACCAACTATTCTAGTTTGATTTTTAAATGTGTATGGCCAGTTAAGTCCTTCATGTCACTAAAAATAATAGTAAAATGGCTTCAAATGAATAAATAAAATTTTAAGGACTCAAATAGTTAAAAGTTACAAACTCCAGCGCTTGTAAATATATTTTGCCTAAATTTAATGGATAACACTTGCATCTAATGCGCAAATGGACTAATTTAATGAGATTAAACTATTAAAAATACCTAAAACTTTGCTTCTTTTGCACTCTAAATCTAACTTAACCCCTTAAATATTCCAATTGCAACTTTTTATCATAATTATACCCTAATTTGAAATTAGCCAAAATTAGTGAATAAAATATATTAAACAAGGATTCCATAGCTCATACTTGAGTTAACTAACCAAATGAATGAGTTGATTATACTATATAAAATACCCTAAAGTTTGGCGGTTATAATAATTGCACTCCAAAAAGAATTTAATTCCTTAGATACTCCAATTTTTAATTTTTTATTACAACTGCATCTCAAATTCAAATTATAAAAATGACCTACCATACCCCTAAAGTTATAAAAATCAATAACTTTGCACAGCTCACATGACAATCCTAGAACAACTAAAAGAGCTTGTATACACGCTCATCAAACGCAATCGTCTTTTCTTTATTCTTCATCTCCTTCTTTCTGTCTCTCTCCTCTTTTTCTCTTTAGCTATCCCTAATGAATCCACATGGTCAAGGATTCATGCAACACCAGATCAAGATGGAGAAGGACTCATATAAGGGCATTTTTATACAAGTCACAATTGATTGATAAAATAAGATGATTTAAAGTCCAGCAACAATTTATTATTTTCTATCAATCCGTGTTTGTTTTATTTCTATTTTCTTAATTTTTTTCTGATTTTTCCATCTACTTCCCATCTCTTGAATCATTTTATGACTATATTTTTGAATCAAGGATAGTTTTTCTTCGATCTGGGGAAAATTTTTTTATTTAATTTTGTTATTTGTAAAATATTAATATATGAATTTTTTTTTTAATGATTTTGGAAGAAAGGTGGACAAAAAAAAATCCTACATTATTGTTTTAACTTTTTTAGTGCAACTGTAGTTATAAGAAGCTTCATCTTCTTCCTACGATTTTCTGCAATTGAAGCATAGTGCTATGGCTTTTGATTAAATAATTTATTTTTTCAATGAAAACTTGTCAATTTAGAGAAATTTTTCAGCTGTAATGTCAATTTTCATATTATGATTGAATGAATAGTAAATCAATTAGCGTTTTGTATTTGGATGCACTTATTTAATTTGAAATTGAAGACTTCATACTCTTGATTTATTTGGAAGTTTTAGTAAAAGGGAATGAAGTTGCAGAGAACACTGAAAGATATGCTGTTGGGGGGTGGGTTGGAAAAGGAAAGGATGTTAAAGTACAAAAAAAAAAAAAAAAAGACCTATTAGTTTTATTTTTTATTAGTTAAATATCGTCTAAGTCTTTTTTTTTTTTTTTTTTTTTTTTTTTTTTTTTTTTATGCTTCACGCTCTTTAGGAAAGTGATTTTTATGTTGGGCTTTAAAGTGTTTAAATAGGACAAATTTGATAATTACTCGAACATAGTAGTCCCCAGGAAAGTTAATGGCACCGTAAGATTTTTCATTGAAAATTTAGGAGATAATCTACGTATTTAGCCAAAAAAAAAAGACTACGTATATTATGTAGCCTACGATGTTATTCCGGCCCATTACACCTCTCAAATGTAAAAGAAAAATCTTTCGTTGAAAGAAACAAAAATAATTTAATACTGCTATTAAATGAAAATGCCTTTCATGATTGAATCAATTGATGAGAAATACATTGCATAGCATCATTTGATGAAAGAATGCGCATGTGGTGCAAGACGTTACAAAATGTCAGAGCAAACTTTTTTAACGTAATATAGGAGAAACCGATCTTGATGACCCTAATCTTGAGACTATTCTCTAAATGGAAATGGTTGGTTATTGATCAATCTTGATGGCAATAAAATCGAACGGACCATATTTGTCTAGATCGGGTTTGAATTTGATTCTTGACAAATGACATAATTAATATCTTTGTTTGTAGTTTAACAATTTTTTTATTATTTTTTTTAAATTCATAATTAATAAGACAAATTCAAACACTTACGAAGAAATTTTTTTATAATTTAAAATAAGTAAATTAATTAATTGTTTATCTAATTAAATAATACAAAAATAAGTTCTAAAACTCATAGAAGTAATTGCTTTCTAGTTTAAAATTAATTATTTACTTAGTTGTTTATTTAATTAAATAATAAAAAATAATTTCTGATAATTATATTTAATATAATTGTATAATAATTCATAATAAATAAGACATAAATCCAAAAAAAAAAACAAATTAATTGTTTTATAATTTAAAATTATGTATTCACTTATTTGTTTATTTCATCGAATAACATAGAAATAAATTTTAAAAATTACATTTTAATATAATTGTTTATATAAATATCGAAACACAATTCCCACCCTCCTTCAACCTTCTCTCCATCTCTTTCTCTCTTTAAGTGGTTAGGGAGAAAAGAAAGGAATTAGATGGTGGCCAATGCCTAGAATTTCGTTTTTAGATATAATTATAAAAGGCCAAATACATAAACTTGCAACTCAACTTTCAAAAACACAATCCTACGATACTCTCAACTTCGTTGGGGACCAATTATGCACTTTAAGTTGATTTTTTTGCATAAATCTTGCATCTTTCCATGATGGCAGAGGAGAGTGTAGATACAATCGCCCATTGGAGCGTTAATTAAACTTATGAAAGCTAACGTGGAAATTATCGTTACCTTTTTTATCTTCTGTTGGACAACCATACCTGCAGAACCTCCTCCAACCACATTTTGACCGAACTTCCTACTTCCCTCTATCCAATAACCACCACAGTTCTTAATTCAAGTTCCATTGTCTGTACTTCTGCCCCAAAAGTGCAACTGCCTAAAGTGGCAATAGGACTCCAAATACCATGTGTATTGTTAGGCCCATCAAACTCTCAGGTAGAAAATTCTATTTCGATATGTTCAAATACGTTGCCATATGGATATTGGAAAAATTCAATCAATGAGAGAAATTTAAGGTTGGATTTTATTGATTGTTATGCATGGATAAACTACGTCAGCAACAACCGACAATCTAACGTAATAGCTTGAAATAGGAACAAAAACAATCAAGTCTTCCAAACAAGTTGAAATAGGAAAAAATAAAATAATTATTCTCATTTAATAATTAATTCAAATTTAAATGTAATATGTATTAAATATATTATTATTATTATTATTATCATTATTATTATTCATACAATTGCTCTAGAGGAATTATTCTTTGTCAATAGGGTATAAATTTCTAAATGGGAAATTCAAATTTAGCAAAAATTTTGCTTGCTTAACGCGTGAAACATTCCAAAACAAATTCAAATTTTCATTTTGAGTTATGAATGGATAAAGTGACACCAAATCACTTCTTGAATGATGCAATCTGAAATTAATGCATTTAGTTTCTCTCTCAATTATGTGTGGCTTTACAGAGAGTTAATGTTATGTCGGGGGTAATATTTAACAGCCAAAAATTATACTTTAACTGTCACATTAATCTTTGTGCAAATTCAACTTTTTCCATCTAAAGAGAACGGAGGGAATATAATTTAATACTTATTTTTATTATTTGCTACACTATCAGTATAGTAAAGTTTCATTATTGTAATTTTTATTTTAATAAATTTTACTAACCTCAGTTTATTTTAATTCTCAATTGTGATTTTTAAATATATGTTTAATTAAATTGAATCGGATTCCTATCCAATCCCCAGCTGTGTTCGACTATAACTTTTTAAGTAGTTTTTAGCAGTTTGGCTAAATGCTATTTTTTTTTTATAATACTCGATAACCTAGTGTTTGAACAAGCTTTTATATGTTAATGTAGCGTTTTACAAAAGGTTACTCCTGTAACATTTAGCTCTTAGCATTTTATAAAAAGATATTCAAACAACTACTAGTTACTCAAACAATTATGCTACTAAAATAGTTAATAGTTATCAAAACAACTAATTTTACTGAATAGACCTGAATAAACCCCTCGACTCAATTTTTAAGTCTCAGCTAACTTATTTGGCAAGAAAAGAAACGGAGGAGAAAGCAAATTTGGAGGATTGGGCCTATAGACAATTCCCCTTTCCATCAATAAATGCTTTAGAATTGTATATTGCCACTTATGGGTTGGGCTACCCTTATTGGGCTTTAGTTTGTATTTGAAAATTGTAATTGTATTAAGTCTATTTAAATTGGATTTTTTTTTTCAAAATGATGTTATGCAAAAAACTATTTCTAAAAACGGTATTCTACGAAAAATATTTATCAAAATGATGTTCTGTTGACATTTTAAGGACTTTTGTTTCAGTTATAGTGTAATAAATGCCTTGTTATTTACAAAATTTACAAAACTATTTCTCTCTCTCTCTTTCTCTTTATCTTTTTTTTTTTTTTTTCTCTCTCCTCTCTTTTATGACAGAAAACATATTCACAAATCAATTGATGTTAGGCTCTCCTCCATGGAGTTGATTTCACTCGTGATATCAAAACATCCTTAATTGTGCATCTATTTCAATTTGTAAAAAAAAAAAAATCAATTATTATTGAAAATTATTTATCTAGACCGTATTTATAGCCACGTTTTATAAACTAAATCAATAACAGTAAAAATTTTTAAAAAAATGTCCCGAATTTATCCTTTTTTTTCTAATGTATAATTAGAAATACTCTCATTTTAATAAAAAAAAAAAAAACTCTATTTTTATTGATTTAGTTCATGAATGAGCCATAGACCTGTCTACATAAAGAGAACTCGTGACATAACTATTCTCATTATTATTTGTGTAACAGTACAAAACTTTTATCGTTTTTAATTGATTTCTTATCAGCGGAATGGCACATGAAATAACTCGTGGATCTTTTTATTTAAGTTAAATTAAAACAATAAAAAAATGTATTTTCTCTCTTGTTTTTTTCATTTGCTCTATAGTTGCATTTCCACCTAACACTTCTAATCTTCCGTATATAGGTTAAAGGTTCTTGAGAGAGAGTTTCATCATCATCTTCACAGTGTTATTCTTTTAAGTAATATTAATTAGTTCCTAATTTTTATAGGCTTTAAGAGCAACTACACCTAGAAGGCTTTAAGATCAAAGATATGGCGTTGTTGACACATGAGGAAAACTCTGTTATATTTGGTGTCTTGGGTAAAACTATAATTATGCATTTGAATTGTTTTGCAGCTCAATTATCAAGTTATTATCTAATGATTCCTAATTTCTGTTTCTGTCCATAGGTAACGTTATATCATTCATGGTGTTCTTGGCGCCAGTGTAAGAGCTTCGAATAAACAAAATTAACATATCATCAATTTAATTAATTACTTTTCTGACATATTAAGTTAAATTTTCAGGCCAACCTTTCACAAAATTTATATTATGCTCCTCTGAACAAACATGCATTTCTCATAGTCGGTATCAATGCTTTTGGATGTGTCTTGGAAGTTGCTTACATTATATTCTACCTTATTTATGCACCCAAGAAGGAGAAGGTGATTAATAAATTAATTTCAACACTCTTCATAATAATTACTATATATTTTAAACTTGGAGAATTAAAAAATTGAGTGATGCTAAATAGATCAAATTAAAATTAACTCTATTCAGGAAACAACGACTGTCTCTTTCATGTTATACGGAAATTTAATAACAAATTACTTGTAGATGTTTACATTGAAGTTAATCCTTGTCTTCAACATTGGAGCTTTTGGGTTGATGATATTACTGACGATGTTACTGGTAAAGGGCTCCCAAAGAGTAAAGACTGTTGGGTGGACATGTGCAGCTTTTAGTGTTGCTGTATTTGCAGCTCCATTAAGCATAATGGTACTAAATTAATTACTCTAATTAAAAGAAAAATAATAATTAATTTTTGTAATACTCGAACTCATTAAAAAATTATTTTGCATTTTACAGATGCGAGTGATACGAACAAGAAAGCGTTGAATTTATGCCATTCCCATTATCTTTGTTCCTCACTCTCTCTGCTACAACTTGGTTCTTATATGGACTTTTTGTAAAGGATTTCTTTATTGCAGTCAGTGCTATAACAGTAAATTGAAAAAGAAAAATTCAATTTTTTAAAAATAATTTTCTCAATTTTAATCTTTTATGATTTTCCCATGTGTCAGCTACCAAATGTGCTGGGATTTCTATTTGGCATTGCTCAAATGGCATTGTATATGATATACAAAAATGCGAAAAAAGAGGATAAAGGAGCTACAGAGATCAAAATGAGTACAACTGAGAATTTTTGCCATGAAAATGAGCAGTGCAAGGAGATGAAGTCTGCTATGGTCATGAAATGTGAACACATTGAATCAAATGAGAGTAACGTGTGAATCACTTTTGTGAGCATGAAATGCACACATCTTTAGGTACCTTTGTAGTTTATATCTTTTATATTTTATGCATTTTAAGTGAATAAACTTGGATCTTGGTGCCGGTATAAGAAATTTTAGCCTTAAATGATTGGCTTGTCCAAACTAGGATGGGTATAAGTGGAGAACTTTATTATTTGGGTATAATTTTTTGAATAAGCTAAGTTTTTTTTTGGATTTAAAATAATAAAATAAATTTAATTTTGCTAATAAAAAAAAAAGGGCTAGTCCTGCTTAAAGCCTTCTACGTCTTTTTTTACAATTTTTAGTTTCATATTGAGCATTTGATTGTCAAGTAATTAACAGTAAATCAATTTGTGAAATTAGAGGTTGTTTAAAGTATGAAATAATCGTTACTCTAATTCCTAAACTTGCAAATCCAATTGAGGTCCAAGATGTCAGGCCAATCTCTTTGGTGAACAGCCTATACAAATACAAGTTGCTTACAGAAGTTGTACAATTTCAGTGCGTAGATAGTTAAAAAAAGTTGATTTTTAGGAAAATTATTTATTGCTCTCAAGTTCGGGGTGCAAATTGAGTTTTATTCTTTAAATTTAAATTCTATTGATTAAAAATAAAATAAAAAATTACTTTTATTGTGCATTGCATCGTATTATTTCGGTCCATTAGACACTTCAATAAATAAAATAAATAAATAACTAACTAAAAAATAAGAAATCTTTAACAGCATACAACATAATTATAAATTTAATAAAGTGACAAATTTAATACAATCCATAATTGAGAAGTTTTATATTTATTAACATTTTAAAATTATAATATTTAAATTATATATATATATATATATATATATATATATATATATATATATATATATATATATATATTTGATTTTGTATTGTTGCGACCCATTTCTATGGACTGGACCGGCACTAGGACCTGGGTGGGCTTAAAACCCCTGAAGCCCGTAGTAAGTCTAATTTATTTAAATCTCACATTCTATTCATAATTATGGATTTAGGCCCATTAACTTATTATACATATGCATCCAAAATACAGTTCATATATTTAACATGGACTTTTATTATTTATTTACAACCCAACTGGAATACAGTTGCGGAACCCTACCTTTACATTTACATCGATATTTCTATCATTAACAGTCTTCTCTACTAAGTATTTCAGCTCCATCTTTCCTTTCTTTCTATTACCTGAAAAAAAATAGGTAGGCAGGAGTGAGCACCAAAC
This sequence comes from Jatropha curcas, assembly GCF_041381405.1. Lineage (NCBI taxonomy): Eukaryota > Viridiplantae > Streptophyta > Magnoliopsida > Malpighiales > Euphorbiaceae > Jatropha > Jatropha curcas. The sequence continues at coordinate 7,280,432 of NC_143159.1, forward strand.
TCAATGAGTAGGGTTAGATAACCCTCTCACCCCACACAATCACATAGATGCTAAAAATATTTTTATCTGGTCACCGATTAATTTTATGATCATGCAGTTTATCACACAAATGACAATACAACAGCAATCACAATTATTATCACCTTCATATAATCATATCACGTGGAAATTAGTCAGTGGAGTCACCTAAACCCGATGAGCCGTCCTCCCACATGGCCCATCCACTCACATGTGCACCAGGGAGCCAATCTCCCATTCTGGCTGACCGGTATAATCCTCACACGACCGGTCCTCTCATTATTTTTCCATTCTTTTTTCTTTCTCTCTCTTTTTTTTTTATACCGACAGGCGGCATCCCGGTCGTCTCCCTCAAATCTAGATCATCAGGCGCACACAACAGGAGGCCACCCTGCAGGCAACGATTAAATCTAGATCATCAGGTGCGCCCAAAGAGGCTACTCTGCGGTTTCCATATAATCAGAATTATCAGGTGCACATGGGGGCGCCGATCTCCTATTTACCGGCTAACAGAAATCAGAATCAGGATCCATATATCAGAATCAAAATCAGGATCCATATAACAGAATCAGTCTCACAAACCCGTGGTGACCCACTTCATCCCAATTCCACACAAACAAGGCACAGCAATATCACAACACAGGTAATCAAGCAATATTTAACATCAACAAATAGTGCAGCACAACATGACAATTCAACATATTAATGCATGGTAGCATTTAGCCGTGAATGCATGAATGCAGGCGGATGATACTAGTTATCTAACACTACTCATAGTTCTTTATTGTCTTTTAAAAGGACTGCCTTTTTAGCCACATACTTCCAACTTTTGTCCTCGCATTTTGGTATTTTATAAACCTTTAAAATAAACAAGAAAATTCTAAATAAGAATTTTAATTCAAAAACTTATATTTCACATTCTTTTATTAGTTTTGGTTACCAGTCATTTAATTCACTTATTATATGTGCATATATATTGGGTTTTCCTCATTTATATATTTATTTCAAATTTATTACTTTTATATAAAACGTTTGGTTATTCGTTAAGAAACGTTCTTATAAATACTGGTATTCATAATAATAATAATAATAATAATAATAATAATAATAATAATAATAATAATAATACGAGTGATAATATAATATTAATAACGATAATAATTTTAATCGTACTATCTTTTAAGAGTTTCCTTACTTAAGTGTTTTACCGAAATTTCGACGCATTTCCCTTATAATCTATACTAATCAATTTTATATTTTTCACATATCACCACACAGCCCATCCATCCGGCAATTCACATTAACCGATCTCGCCCATCATAACCATCACTTAATTAGTCATCCATCATACATAGGCACTTGATAATCCTATCACCAATTAATTTTTAATTTCCCTAATATCATTAATTATTTATCTATAACATACATTATAATTTCTCCTATTTATACTTCTTAAATTCCGAAAATTAACATATATAATTGTTAGCAAAAATTCTTATTTCAATGTCAATATTATAACTAATATTCATGAACTACATTTCATACTATTCAATTTAATTCACTTAAACACTCGATTAATTCGTTAATTAATTAATTCGAGATTTATTCAAAATTGGCAATTTAATTTCATAAATCTCCAATTTTAATAATTCAATTAAGCTTATATCCAATTAATTAATTAATTCAAGTTGTAAATTTTATACCGAAAAATGGACAATTAAGCCTTACAATGTACCGATGGAAAATCGGATTTGATTTTCGTGACCCGCGCGAAGAGGAGATCATTCTGCCTCTCAAAGTCCTCGCCGGAGTCTCGCCGGACCGCCGCCGTGCACGCTGCCGGAAAAGTTAAACCGCCCAGAAAATTGCAAGGTCACCACCACCCGACTCCAATTTTTGTGAGGAATCCAAATCTGCTATCAATTTGTTGAGCCAGTGGCTCGTTTGGCCGGATCGACTTCCACAGTCGCCTTCAAGCCGCCGCCCATGGTGGTTCATCAAAACTCACCCAAAGTCACAAATTAACGGAGGGGAAACGTTCATATGAGGGAGAGGAGTCGATTGAGACCTTCGGTTCACCTTGAGCCCGTCGGACATGGCGAAAGTCGCCGGAGATCGAGATGCAGGGGCTGTCACTTTGCACAAGTCCGATTCGCGTTGATGGAGGCCCTTTTTGCGTGAGAGGTGGTCGGAAACATGACCTCCAGCGTCAGGCGAGTTGATCGTCACCTAGTCCTCGCTGAACAGTGGTCGGAGATGGGAAGGGAGGAGGAGGAGGGGTTGTCGCACGATGGAGAAGGAAGAAGAAGAAAAGAAGAAGAAAAGAAAAGAGAAGCCCAAAGCTTCTAGACCATTCCGGTTCGATTCGAACCGGTTTGGTCTAATTCCATGATTCGGCTTGGTTCTTACTCGGTTTGCAGTTTTTCCACTTGGTTTTTGGGTTATTCGTGTAGTTTTCGAAAAATCAATTTAATTCCCGAGTCCGGTTCGATTTATTTTAATTTTAATTTTTTAATTTTTTTTTTGATTCCGTAACATTTCCTCCATTTACTCAATAATAATAAAAATATTAATAGTAATGATTTTAATTTTAGAATAATTAATTTATATATATTTACAATAGATTAATCGCTGGAGTTTCATATTAGTTCACAAAAATTTTAACTATTCTCGAATCGAAAATTCCGAAATTATATTTGGGCTTGGGCCCAACTCGCAAAACTATGGACTCAAATTAGAATTACTCGGTCTTTACAGCCCATACTATCAACAATTCGGATTTTTGATTTAATAAAAATTTCAAAAGTTTTGAAAATAAAAATTCGGGGTATTTCTTGTATGTATGTTTTATTTACTTTCAGGACCAAGATTATACATATATTTATACTTTCATTATCAAGGGTTTCGCTATCAAAAATTTCATTACTTTACTTTCGTTATTAAGGATTTCCAATTAAAAATATGCCGAACACTCGTTCATCACTCGAGGTATTATTATGGCAAGTTGGTGATGTATTAAGTTTAATTTTATTAATTTTAATTCTATATCAATATTATTCTATATCTATATCTTATCAATGATATTCATTATCAATCATAATTGAATTTTCAAATTTCATTTATACATAAAATAGTACAATCTTAAGTCTAGTCGTCTTCATGTATTTATACATAAAATATTATCAATTGTTTTATAATTTTTTATACTTTTTTAATTATTGTATTCAATTGTTTTTTTTACTAAGAATTAAATAAGTATAAACATCAATCTTTGTAAATGATAAAGAATTATAAATTAAATAACGAATACCTATAATAAGTGATGGAGCTAGATATTAAACTTAAGGCGCTAAAAAATTTTAAGAGTTGAGGAGGGAATTAAAAATATTTACTATTTTTAAAAGTGTGAAATAAAAAATTTTGGTTAGGGGGCGAGGACCACACCTGCCCATCCCTCCGTCGTTGCCTACAATGAGAAGTAATACGTACCAACTTTGTTAAATACCAGTAATTATAATAAGGTGAAATATGGCATTACATGTAGCGTCATGAGTTTGCATTCGTTGAATTATGTGAGGTTTTGTAAATTTTGAATTAGGTGAGATTGGATGCTAAAAGTTATGATGTTATTTTATTTTCTGATATGATTTTTTCAATATTTGAATCTATGTTTATATGATTTTATCTGCTTACAAATTTATGTTTCCAGTACATATTGCTCTTATTAAATTTGTTTTTATTAAAAAAGACGAACTTTTTCATTTAGATTCCAAATGGATGATGTCGTATAAAGTATTTCTCAACAGTCGATTCAATATTAAAGGATTGAAAAGAAAATAACCAGTGCAAAGGCACGAGCTTTCACTTAGTTACACTATATATTTGTGAGACACCAGTAGACTCATCCATTATTTAGAAAAAAAGCCACGTAATATTTTAATAGCAGCCAACGACTTGTAGTGAAAGTGCATTCAAAGTGGGTCATTATGCTTTATGAAATTCCATAACCCAGCTGTTGTAAGCACAACATACAACTTCACAACTGGAAAAACCAGACTTCATTGCTAAGGTCTCATAGTCCTTTTGGGTCCTCTCTTTACCACCAGGAGTTTGAGCAAACATGAACAGGTCTTGCTCAAAAACAATGTGAGAAGAAACAGCATTTTCCGGTGCCAAAGGAAGTATTGATTCCACAACTATCACTTTGCCCTTACTTGGAAGTGCTTCGTAGCAGTTCTTGAGAAGTTTTAAGCAATACTCATCGCTCCAACCGTGTAGTATCCACTGCAATATATTTTTTGTTTTTAAAAATGAACAGACATATATTTTTTTAATTTTAAATACAATGAAAGACAAACTTATTAATTGATTAATTACCTTCATGAAAATAGCATCTCCCTTTGGGACGCTCACAAACATGTCTCCCGCCACATGCTCCACCCCTGTGATTAAAATAGAAAAAGCTAGGTATATGTGCTAGTTTCAAGATTTTAGATGAGATAAAGAGCTGGTATTCTGGATTAAATGATAATCTGGGATTATATTTGCTGGTTAATAATTTGGTATTTGATAGTGCTTATGAAAATTAGAAATTTTTCTGTGTAGAGTTTCTCTTAGAAGGGTCATTCCTCCCCTTTTCTTCTTGTTTCTTGTTTTATTTATAAGCCAAACTTTCTACCCGTCATAACATGTTGCTGGAGGATATATATGGCGTTAATATTTCTAACCTCCAGATAAATCAGAACCAAAAGCAGATTCACATTTTCAGGAACTAGAACTTTTATCTAGGATGCAAAAAGTAAAAATGAAAATTTTAATTACCCGGGAAAGAAGGTGCATCAGCCAATACATTGGGCAAATCAAAATTTATGCCTTTGATGTGAGGATATTTGGAGGTGATGATACGGAGAGCATCTCCAATACCACCACCCACATCAACCAACACTTTGACACCATCAAATCCATCGTAAACTTCAATTATCTTCTTTACAAATAAGGTAGTGTGGTTTGACATTGCTTCATTGAATACCTGATTGAATCTCTGATCAGTTGCCTGGTATTCGAAGACTGTCATCCCATAGGTTTTGATGAATGGAATCCCACCTTCTAGTATAGCTTCATTGAAGTGGTACCTAATAATAATGCTGACCATTATATCATACTAAAAAAATAAAGCAATAACCTTGCCAAAAAAAAAATAAAAGGAAAAAGAAAGAACCAGCTCTTCATGAAAACTTCATCGTGGTGCAACAAAAAGAGAGGAGATACAGAGCTTCCTTCATTTGAATCATTTCGAGTGAGGAACTTGCATATGGGTCTGGCAGAGTACAGTCTTTCACCTTGTCCATTCTCTTTGGTGCAGTTGAGTATGTCATAGCTTGCCAGGAGACGCAACATACGGTCGAGCAGAGCTGGTGCATCTGGGTTCTTTGTGGGTATTTGAGCAGCAATCTCAACCGGAGAGATCCCCAAGCCATTGCTTGCGGCGGTGGAGATGATGTCTATGATGTTAAGCTCAATAGCTGATTTTAATACCATCGGAAGAACTGCGGCATTCGCTAACCGGATGGCCAGCTTCCCTGTTTCCTGATCCTCTTCTTGATCTGGGTTATAATTAACAGGAAATTTAGAAGTAGGGTTAGTCATGTTTGCAGAAGATGGAGCTATATCCCGCCTCCACCAACTGTTTTATATTGTTTTATTGATTTATGACAAGCTCAGATGGAGGAGAGCCCAACATCAATCGATTTGTGAATTTGTGTTTGGGAAGGAGAGGAAAGAAAAGAATGGACTCATGGAGGAATGAAAACAACGAAAATATTAAAGGATTGTACTATTTATTTTCCGTCCTTATTTTCACTGTACGTTTGAATTGAAAGGAAAATAAGAGAGAGAAAAGGAAATGATATTGTTGCTAATTTATAATTTTATTCTTATTAATTATCAAATAATATATTAAGAATATCTTTTTGTCTTTTTTTTTTAAAAACATTTTCCACTCTTGTGTTTGGATAGAAGATAAGGTTGAGAAAAGAAGATGTATTATATTTTTTTTAAAAAAATTAAATTATTGAAGAAAAAAATTATTATAGATTTACCATTTTACCTTAATAAAAGAAATAATATTAAATTAATAGTGCAAATAAAAGAATGAAAAATTATACCATGAGTGTCATAAATATATGCAATGCTGCCAATGCATATAACTTATTTATATTTATTTATAAACATTATCAAATCTTAAACAGTTAGCATCAAAAGAGCATTAAAATAATGATAAGCCGTGAAGAAAATGAAGTTTAGTTGGGGTAGTTTTGTGATTCAGTTCAGAACAGTGACATTTTCACTCATGTGCACTTTCTTTTCGATTTGGAGAGATTGTGTTGAGGTTGGGCCGGAGAGAATTTGGTGGTTATTTTCTTTCCACCGTAATTTTCCTTCTTGCTCCCGAACACAGTAAAATAGCTTTTCTTGGTTATTTTCCTCCAATATTTTCTTTCCATCCAAATTTTCCTCTCTTCCGAACAAAACATTTGGGTTTCTGTCATAGAAAGAAAAAAAAAAGAGAGAGAGAACGACAGATTGAAAGGGAGGAACTACCATAAATAATTTAGTATATTTTAATTGTGTTATGGTCCCTCCGGCATGCGAGACCCACACACTTTTGGAAAAAAAAAAAAGGAAAACATGTGCTTTAAAAAGAAAAAAAAGGAAAACAAAATAGAGAGCTGTGAATGAGTTATACACGGGTCATTCACTAATCTCTCCTATAAATAGAGGTAGCGAAGCCTCAAGCAAAGCACACAGCATAAAGAAAAAAAAAATATAGAGAGAGAGTTATCTAGTTTTAGGAAGGGTTTTCTAAAATTAGGGGAGGAAAAAATAGTGAGAAAATTATTATGGGGTGTTTTTGAGAAACACTTTGAGTGCCACTGTTTTTGTATTACTCTCTTTGTGTACCTACTATTTTTTTAATAGTGGAAGAATTATTCGGAGTTTGTCCCGTAGACGTATCCCTAAATAGTTGAGGGTGAACCACGTAAATTTCTGTGTCTTATTTTTATTTTTTCGCTGCGTTAATTTTCTCTTAATTAATTAAAAGGACCAAATAAATGGTATCAGAGCTTATGCCCGACAAATTGATTGATTAAACAAAAGTTGCAAAGAAAGATATGTTCAGTGGAACGAATCTTCCAAAATACGATGGTAAAATATTGTTAAAAAGTACAGAGAAGAGCCCACTTAAAATTCACGTAAAAAGGTGTATAATTGGTATACTGTTGGGATGTATTAAAAATCACGAAGTATATGAAAGTAATTGCAGTAAGCTGGTGAGTTGCAAAATTGATATGGCTTCAACAAAGCTGCAATGAAAGTTGCCCCAACACATTCTATACATAGATTAAGCTTTGCCTACACGGTATAGGTAAGTCTTTCCCACGTGCTGAGGTATATGATATCACCGACTCATCTAAGCAAACAACTTAGGAAGAGCAAATTACAATCACATATAAAAAGAAAGTAAAAGTAGCAATTAAGTCCTTTACAAATATCAATTAAGCATCCAAAAACATTCTAATAACAATTGCGTCCTAACGGCTACCCCTCTTTGAAGTTGAACTTGTCCTAAACTTGGAAATCTAGAAATTGTTTTTGATGAAAGAACGACAGAAAAGAAGTGTGACTAGATCTAGTTATCCTAATTTGGACCATGAATTTACGTTTAATTTTTTGAAAATTAGTAGTAATATTTTTTCTTCAACATAAATATTAAGTTAAGGATAAATGCATAAATTCGTTCATGTAGTCTATGTAAAAATCTTGTGGTACTGGAGCTATTTCTTTCAGACTTCTTTTGAGTTAGAATAATACTACACCGGTTCCTGAATGCTTGTCACATTCGAGAAAATACTACGTTTTAAAATACTTGTCACATTTGTGATTTCAAAGAATAATAAATCATTTTTTCATGTTTACCCTTTGTATATGATCGATAATCATTGCTTTAATTCTTTAAAAATTTGATGTTTGGATATATTAAATTAAGGGTAATTTAGTCAATTTACTCAATAATTTATTATAATTGAAACAAATTTAATGGTTTTCTTAAGCTACGTGAAATTCCGAATGTAACAAGTATTTAGGAAAGAAGGTAGTATAAAGTCTTACAAAAATATAAAATTGAGATAATAGAAGAAGAAGAGAGAAAAATTGAATAACTGAAATACATTGAAAATTAGTAAGACATGGAAAACACCATAGATTTTTCTACTATCGAGAGAAAAAATTAATGAGGGTAAAGTTGTCAAAATAGCTAATTGTATTATTATTTTATAATTAAATGTTAAAAGTGGAAAGTACAATTATATCTCTATTTGTGCCAAATCAATTGGAGCTATTTAGCATGATCCTTAAATTGATATACTCAAATTAAAATCAGATTAAGTTACAATTAATTAAGTCTAAGATTTAATATGGATTTTATTAATTTTATTTGATTTTGTACATAAAATTAAATTAAATTAATATACTAAATATTAAGTTAAAATTGATTAAGTTCACTTTTTAATATGAACTTTATGCTATGTGATTTTATGTCACATCTCCTTTCACTTAGTTAATGGCCGAATGTATAATCTCACCCCTTAACTATTTTACTTTAACCATTTGCCATCCTGAGATTTGCGAAAACCTATTAAACACTTTAACTTATATTTTTTGTAACTATTATACTATTTGATACACCGTAAAAAAATTGTGTGAACTCAAATGCAGATGAAAGCATAAACCCTTAAATTTTGTCCAGTATGGTGAAAATATAGTCGTTTTTTTTAAAATCATTTTAACTTTATCTCTCATTCTCTCTCTCTCTCTCAACATATTTATGTCGAACTGTTCTCTTCTTATTATTATTATATGTTTCTCTATAACTAAAACCAAATCAATATTTTCTAATAATTTTATGGTTAATGAAATCGAAACTACTACTATAAGTTTGTATTATTTTTTTTTCAATTTTTATTTTTTTCTCATCTGATTTTGGATATTGATAGTCTCTAGATTGTGTTGTTGGTATTACATGAGATCTTTCGATGAGGTCCTATCTCAAATTTAACATTGATTTTATCAAAGACAAATTTTTTCAATTTGAAGTTTTAAATCTGATTGTGTTTTGGTGTTTTTGAATCTTATTTTACTTTTTTATGTTGTATGTTTCTTCTTTATTTTTTCTCTTCTTTTAAACTCCAGAGAAAATTAATGGAGTTAAAACGTAATTGTATTTTTGCGATTTTTCATTTTTATTCTTTGTATATATATATATATATATATATATGTTAAATTCTAGGAAAAAATGGTGGATAAAGAATAATTGTATTTATGCATTTATGTGTTGCTTCTTTATCTTATCTTTTTTCTTTTTTGAAAATTTCAAAGAAAAAAAATGGAGAGTATGACTATGTTTCTATGATTTTCTTTTGCATCGTAAGGAATATATATATATATATATATATATATATATATACAATGACATTGTATTAGTTTGTCGATATTTTATAATGACTTTTAATAATTTGTAAAAAGTGGCTGCTTTTAATAAATTGTTGGATATAAAATAATAGCTCCAGTTACCGATATTAATAATTTCTAATAATTTGTTAAAAAGTGATTTTTCTTTTGTGATTTACAAAATAATAGTTCAAGTTTTGGATATTTTGTAATATTTTTAAATATTTTGTAAAAGATGACTATTTTTTATAGAAGCTATCAGATTATAAACTATTAACTTCGTTATCAATATTTTGTGATATTTTTAAATAAGCTATAAAACATTGTTTTTTTTTTAATAAAAGTTGTAGATTACAAAATAATAGCTCCGATATTTTGTAACACTTTCTAGTATTTTTGTAAAAGGTAATTTTTTTTTTTTTGTAAAAGTTAGCGGTCCACAAAATAATTTCTCCAATTGCTAGTATGTTGTAACATTTTTTAATTTTTTTTATAATACAGCTTTTTTTTTATTTATAATAAGTGCTGTTTACAAAATAATATTGCATATTATTAATACTTTGTAATATTTTCACATATTTTGTAAAAATTATAGTTTCTTAAATGGAAGTTTATAAAATAATAAGTTTGGTCGCTAAAGTTTTATAAAGATTTCTAATTTGTACTCCATACGTTCTACTTTAATAACTCCAAAGAACATTTTATTTTCTTCCATTTGTGCTTATTTAGGACTTTGAAAGTATATTATTATTTTTTAATTTTACCCACATATATATTATTTTTTTTAATATTGGGGGAGGAAAATTTGAACCTGGATCTATTATAAGGTTGTATATGCACTTATCACTAGGCTATGCCTTGGTCTAATTACCATATATTTAGTAGATGCAATTTGTTTTTATATTTATATTTATTTTTCTTTTTTTATCATTATTTTTAATTGTAGTTAAATTAAAATTTTGACCACACACATAACTAAAAGTTATTCATTATATCAGGCATGAAAAAAATGAAATGGAAGTACTACTCTAATGTTGATTCTTTAATATAAGATAAAATTAATATATAAAATTAAATGGGGAGTTTTTAATTTAAAGAAGGGAAATTTAGATATTTTACTACATATTTTTAGAAAACTAACGTGTTCCAATCATCTTCTTAATTCTTGTAAAAAAACGAAATGTTGCTATCAAAGTAGAAAGATGGAGTAATACATTATAAAAAGTAGCTTTTTTTTTTTTTTTTTTTTTAAACTCAAGTAAAAATCAGTAAATTTTACTTGAATTTACTTACAAGTCATGATGTATAAACACTCAACAAACTTAATAGATAATACTTACACCTAATATAAGAGTGGAACGGTCTGAGGAAGACACACGGGACAAACAAGAGTATTCTGACCATTTATTAAGGAAAAGTAAGGACAAAAAAATACAAATAAATTACAGACTGTGACTCAGTTGGCAATGTAGGCTGTGCATGTGGAAAGAGTTTTCAGGTTCAATTCTCGTTAAATACACCTGCAGAAAGGGGCGAAGAGCCTAACTGTGACTAAACCTGAGCTGAATTTAATTATTTTCTGGTAATAAGATCCGGATACCAGTGGTTTATAAAAAAAAAAAAAAAATCCAAATAGGAAAATTTTTTAAAATAACAGTTATTCCATGGCTTGGAATATGGTTCATGGGATATATCGGCGGTAGGCTAATAATTTTTAATTTAAAAATGTAATTGGAAATAAGACACCATAAATTTTTAGAACAAATTTCTTGACTAAAATAAATAAATAAAACTATAATAAAACAGGACAAATTTTTAAAAGTAACAATCAAAAGAAAAGATATATACTATACAAAATTTTCCGTGTTGGAAATACATAATTGGTACTTGATTTGATAATTGTTCTTTCTATTTGCTTTGCTTGGAAACGATGTTGGAAAATGTTGGGCTTCGGTGGCCGTAATGTTCGGCATTCTCACAAAGTATTGTCCCAATAAATTTCTCTTCTTAAATTTTAGTCCCTTTATATGTTAGATAAAAGAATATAAATAATAAAAAATATAATGTAATAACATGTAATATCAATAATTTTAATATACATAACCAACGGTCAATCAGAAGGATTTAGTTAACTTTTTCACACAGCGTTATTTTAATTCCTCCGATCTCTAATGAATAAAAAAATATAATCAACTTAGGTTGATTGGAGAAAATATATGTTGGAAAGCTTTTCCCGACTTGATGCCATACATGCAGAATTGTACACAAAAGAAAAAAAGAAAAGGAAAAAAGAAAAAGAACAAGAAAAAAAAAAAAGGATAATTCATGAATACATGTATTCACCCAATCTGTCAATCCATCAATTTTGTTTGGTTGTCCAATTTAGATGCATGCTGATGATATGGTTCCAAGTATTCACAAATTATAAATAACTGAATACCAAACACACGAATTTATTCATTTATGCATGTTAATTAATGGTTGTACTTCTTACACCTCATATCTATATTTTATATAAATTGGTGTGAATAATGTTTTATAATTTAATATTTTATCACATTAGTCGGGTTGGCCTTCTAACATTGTGTAGAAGATATGAAGAGTGAGAGATATGAAATTTGAATCCTCTGCACCGTAGAAGTTATCACTAATTTAGTGAATATTATTTAAAGTAAGAATGACTACATATCAGATATCTATTTAAAATGCAACATCTTAACCTAACTAGATTGTAAATTAGATAACCGAATCCATTTCAAACCCGTTTCGAAATTCAACTTTAATACCGAACCTGTTCCAAACCCGATTATAATTATATACTTAAATACTTGCACCGTTTAATACCTGTTTAGCATTAAAAATAACTTTTTTTATTTTTCAAAAGTAAAATGTAAGTAAAAATTATAAAATTATTACTTTGACTTAATAAAAAATATATATTATAAATATTAAATATAATTATAGCATTAATTATAATGTGTATATATAATTTTTTTTTTTAGAACAATAATTATTTTAAATTTTTTGGAATATTAATTAAAAGGATAACGGGTAGCGGTACTCGAGTCCTTGAATCCGAATCTAATCTGGATAGTAAAAATACTAGCCAAACATTTACCAAAACTGGTTTATTCACTACCCGAACCCGCCAAAATTGGATCGAATCAGGTCTGCCGGATCGGGTAAAATTGTCACTCTTAATTCAAAGAGAAGGGATATCCTTACTATGTTGTCCACGATGTTATTACCGTCGTTGGAGCTCCAAGTATTTTTTTTTTTTTTAGAAAAAAAACAAAAATCATTTAATACTTCTATTAAATGAAAATACCTTTCATGATTAAATCAATTGATCGGAAATACACTGCATAGACTCATTTGACGAAAGAATGAGCATGTGGTGCAAGAGGTTACAACATATCTAGCAAACTTTCTTAACTTAAAATAGCAGAAACCGATCTTCAAGACCCTAATCTTGAGACTATTCTCTAGAGGGAAATGTTTGATTATTGATCAATGTTGATGGCAATGAAATTAAATAAGACAATTTCATTGATTAATCATTTTTATTTCCGAAATTGTGGTCTCAGTGGCCTAACACTTCTAATCTTCCGTATATAAGTTAAACGTTCTTGAGAGAGAGTTTCATCATCGTCTTCTTAGTGTTATTCTTTTAAGTAATATTAACTAGTTCCTAATTTTTATAGGCTTTAAGAGCAACTACACCTAGAAGTCTTGATCAAAGATATGGCGTTCTTGACCCATGAGGAACTCTCTGTTATATTTGGTGTCTTGGGTAAAACTATAATTATGCATTTGAATCTGTTTTGCAGTTCAATTATCAAGTTATTATCTAATGATTCCTAATTTCTGTTTCTGTCCATAGGTAACGTTATATCATTCATGGTGATCTTGGCGCCAGTGTAAGAGCTTCGAATAAACAAAATTAACATATCATCAATTTAATTAATTACTTTTCTGACATATTAAGTTAAATTTTCAGGCCAACCTTTCACAAAATTTATAAGAAGAAATCATCAGAAGGGTTTCAATCCATACCATATGTGGTTGCACTTACGAGTGCAATGTTGCTGTTATATTATGCTCTTCTGAAGAAACATGCATTTCTGATAGTCGGTATCAATGCTTTTGGATGTGTCTTGGAAGTTGCTTACATTATATTGTACCTTATTTATGCACCAAAGAAGGAGAAGGTGATTAATAAATTAATTTCAACACTCTTCATAATAATTACTATATATTTTAAACTTGGAGAATTAAAAAATTGAGTGATGCTAAATAGATCAAATTAAAAGTAACTCTATTCAAGAAATAGCGACGGTCTCTTTCATGTTATACAGAAATTTAATAACAAATTACTTGCAGATGTTTACATTGAAGTTAATCCTTGTCTTCAACATTGGAGCTTTTGGGTTGATGATATTACTGACAATGTTACTGATAAAGGGCTCCCAAAGAGTAAATACTGTTGGGTGGATATGTGCAGCTTTTATTGTTGCTGTATTTGCAGCGCCATTAAGCATAATGGTACTAAATTAATTACTCTAATTAAAATAAAAAAAAATTAATTTTTGTAATACTCGAACTGATTAAAAAATTATTTTGCATTTTACAGATGCGAGTGGTACGAACAAGAAGCGTTGAATTTATGCCATTCCCATTATCATTGTTCCTCACTCTCTCTGCTACAACTTGGTTCTTATATGGACTTTTTGTAAAGGATTTCTTTATTGCAGTCAGTACTATAACAGTAAATTGAAAAAGAAAAATTCAATTTTTTAAAAATAATTTTCTCAATTTTAATCTTTTATGATTTTCCCATGTGTCAGCTACCAAATGTGCTGGGATTTCTATTTGGCATTGCTCAAATGGCATTGTATATGATATACAAAAATGCGAAAAAAGAGGATAAAGGAGCTACAGAGATCAAAATGAATAAAACTGAGAATTTTTGCCATGAAAATGAGCAGTGCAAGGAGATGAAGTCTGCTATGGCTCATGACTATGAAGTGTACGAACACAATGACTCAAATGAGAATAATGTATGAATCACTTTTGTACCTTTGCGAGCATGAAATTCAATTTTGTTTAAAGTATGAAATTATCGTTGCTCTAATTCCTAAACTTGCAAATCCAATTGAGATCCAAGATGTCAGGCCACTCTCTTTGGTGAATAGCCTATACAAATACAAGTTGCTTACAGAAGTTACAATTTCAGTGGGTAGATTGTAAAAAAAAAGTTGATTTTTAGGAAAATTGTTTATCACTTTCAAGGTCAGAGTGTAAATTGAGTCTTATTTTTTAAATTTAAATTCTATTGGTTAAAAATAAAATAAAAAATTACTCTTATTTTGTAGTGCATCGTATTGTTTCGATCCATTGGATACTTCAGTAAATAAAATAAATAAATAAATTACTAAAAAATAAGAAATCTTTAATAGTGTACAACATAATTATAAATTTAATAAAGTGACAAATTTAATACAATCCATAATTGAGAAGTTTTGTATTTATTAACATTTTTAAATTATAATATTATATATATATATATATATATATATATATATATATATATATATATATATATATATATATATATATATACTCAATTATGTATTTATGTTTTATTTACTTTCAGGATCAAGATTATACATATATTTATACTTTCATTATCAAGGATTTTGCTATCAAAAATTTCTTTATTTTCGTTATTAAGGATTTCGAAATTAAAAAAATGTCGGACACTCATTCATCACTTAGAGGTATTATTATGGCGAGTTGTGTTGGGAAAATCGCTATTTTTCCCGCCCTTCGGATCGGCTTCAAGCAGGAACAAATGAGAATAAAATAATGACTGAGAAATTAAAGAGAACACGATAATTTAACGTGGAAAACTCCCCAAGTGGAGAAAAACCACGGCCGTTGCCAAACGACAATCAAGAAAAATATTCACTATGCAGCAAATTGTTACAACCACAATTACAAAATATTTTTCTACTCGACACCCTCAAAACACCCCAAATATTTTATACTCCAAGAGACTTGCTCTAAATCCTTAATATAAAACGCACTCAAGTGTTTTTGGTGTATTTTGGTGTGTATGGAAACCTAAACATTGCTTCCATTTTATAGCCAAATCACTACCTTCACTTTGCTTATCTCCCCGATGTGGGATTAAGCAAAAACTAATTTTTTTATATATTTTTTTTTCTTTTGTTTTCAACAACGGCGGCTAACAATCTCCACCTTGAAAATAAAATAAAAAAAACACAACATTGTCTGCTACCGACAATCATAATTCTTATCGTCAAGAATTATCATACTCCACCATAAAAGAGTATCGCCACTTGGAACCACTTTACCGACTCCAAGAATTTTTCATCGGCCATGTTGGATCCCGCTAATAGTTTATGATGCAACCCTCCTGTTGACTTTTCCGAGAGTTCATTAGCCATCGACATATTTTTTTTCCACCACACACTTTGCATCAACTGTCAACCAATGCAGTGCGCATTTCCGTGGACCAGCTACCAATAATCCATCCTCTTCCATGGCATCTTAACGGGTAGCAATTATGCCATGAGGACACACATCTCTCAATTACAGAGAGAACACATCATCTCCTTCGCCACAGGAGATCACATTGGCAGCAACAACGTTAGAGCTTCTAGCCGAATCAGCTCCACCGTTCGGGCAATCCTTCCTCATGTGTCCAGTTTGACCACAAACCCAGCAAACAACCTTCCTCTTTCCGGAGCTTTTATTCTTTTTCTTGGTACCGACAAATAAAGCTGAATCCTCATATGATTTATTTTTCATTTCATTCAGTCTTCTCTCCTCAGTAAGGAGCTTACTAACCACATCTGCATACACCACTTCCTTACTACCATATTTCAGAACAGGTTTCATGTGCTCATATGTCGAAGGAAGTGACAGGATGAGTCGGAGAGCTTTATCTTCATCTTCGGTTTGCACTCCAAGAGTTTCTAATTCAGAGACGATGCCATTAAGAACACTCAGATGATCTGACAGCTTTGTACCTTCCGCCATTTTCAACGTATGAAATTGCTCCTTCAAATATAACCTGTTGGATATATTTTTGCCCTGGTACAATTCTTCCAGTTTCTCCCACAACTCCTTTGTCGTGGACAATCCAAGCACATTAGCAAGAACATTTTTTGCTAGACACATGCGAATTTGACTTGCCGCTTTGATATCCAGCTCCTCCCATTCTTCATCGCTAATCTTGGATTTTTCTGAGTCTCCACTGCTACTGTCTTTTCTTGAATTCTTTCCGCTGACTGGTTTACCCTTCAAAACCTTATGCAGTCCAGACTGAATCAACACGTCTTTGACTTGCACTTGCCACAGTGCAAAATTCATTCTCCCGTCAAATTTCTCAATCTCACATCTCATAGCCGACATGCTTACTTGTGCTTATAACAGTGAACCCAATAATTAGTGAAGTAAACCGATTCGGCAATACCCAGGAAAGATCACAATGATCTCCTAGACAATATTACCATTCCACGTAAAATCTCAGTTGGACGGAGGGGTCACAAGTGGTCCCACTTAAAATCCGGCCTTCTAGACAGAAGTTACGTGCACGGTATATTATCATAATAGAATAACTTCAATAATTATCGTCAGGACATTCACCACCGATACTCAAGCACACCAAAGCAAAGCTCCACCCGCTTCAAGACTTCCAAAACTCCACCTGCTTTTAAAATAAAATAATTTCTAACAACAGTATTTCTGATGTGGAAGATCAGACTAAGCCGCAACCACAGAGCATACTTATAATTACAAGAAATTATTTTAACACTAAAAGCTCCGCCTAACAACTTGGCTCTGATACCACTTGTTGGGAAAATCGCTATTTTTCCCGCCCTTCGGATCGGCTTCAACCAGGAACAAATGAGAATAAAATAATGACTGAGAAATTAAAGAGAACACGATAATTTAACGTAGAAAACTCTCCAAGTGGAGAAAAACCACGGCCGTTGCCAAACGACAATCAAGAAAAATATTCACTATGCGGCAAATTGTTACAACCACAATTACAAAATATTTTTCTACTCGACACCCTCAAAACACTCCAAATATTTTATACTCCAAGAGACTTGCTCTAAATCCTTAATATAAAACGCACTCAAGTGTTTTTGGTGTATTTTGGTGTGTATGGAAACCTAAATATTGCTTCCATTTTATAGTCAAATCACTACCTTCACTTTGCTTATCTCCCCGATGTGGGATTAAGCAAAAACTAATTTTTTTATATATTTTTTTTTCTTTTGTTTTCAACAACGGCGGCTAACAAGTTGATGATGTATTAAGTTTAATTTTATTAATTTTAATTCTATATCAATATTATTCTATATCTATATCTTATCAATGATATTCATTATCAATCATAATTGAATTTTCAATTTTCATAAATTTTATTTTGTTTATACATAAAATAGTACAATCTTAAGTCTAGCCGTCTTCATGTATTTTTAACTTGAAGGTTTAACTTTATTTTTAATGTAATTGTTATTATTTATTTTTAATAGTAGAAAATCATTATTTTTTATAAGAAAATCATCCTTATCTTTTTATTATTAAATGAATATTTTCTTATTATATAATAAAATTAAAATTTATAAATTGTTATAAATCTTTTTTCTTATTTCTAACTTTTTGAATATTTTTATTCAGATTTTATAGAAAGGAATATGAATATTTAAGAAAATCAAATTGTAGTAAACATTCAATCAAACGGTAGTAAATATTCTATCTAATTATCTATTGTTTTATTATTTTTTATACCTTTTTAATTACTGTATTCAATTGTTTTTTACTAAGAATTAAATAAGTATAAACATCAACATTTGTAAATAATAAAAAATTATAAATTAAATGACGAATACCTACCATAAATGATGGAGCTAGGAATTAAAGTTAGGGGGTTAAAAAATTTTAAGAGTTAAGGAGGGAATTAAAAATATTTACTATTTTTAAAAGTGTGAAATAAAAAATTTTTAAAAATTTATGGGGTAAATTTTTTAAAAAATTTTGGTTAGGGGGCGAGGACCACACCTGCCCATCCCTCCGTCACCTGCCCCTGCCTCTGTCGTTGCCTACAATGAGAAGCAATACGTACCAACTTTCTTAAATACCAGTAATTATAATAAAGTGAAATATGGCATTAGATGTAGCGTCATGAGTTTGCATTCGTTGAATTATGTGAGGTTTTGTAAATTTTGAATTAGGTGAGATTGGATGCTAAAAGTTATGATGTTATTTTATTTTCTGATATGATTTTTTCAATATTTGAATCTATGTTTATATGATTTTATCTGCTTACAAATTTATGTTTCCAGTACATATTGCTCTTATTAAATTTGTTTTTATTAAGAAAGACGAAGAAACCTTTCTTTTTCATTTAGAGTCCAAATGGATGATGTCGTATAAAGTATTTCTCAACAGTCGATTCAATATTAAATGATTGAAAAGAAAATAACTAATGCAAAGGTACGAGCTTTCACTCAGTTACACAATATTTGTGAGACACTAGTAGACTCATCCATTATTTAGAAAAAAAGCCACATAATATTTTAATAGCAGCCAACGACTTGTGGTGAAAGTGCATTCAAAGTGGGTCATTATGCTTTATGAAATTCCATAACCCAGCTGTTGTAAGCACAACATACAACTTCACAACTGGAAAAACCAGACTTAATTGCTAAGGTCTCATAGTCCTTTTGGGTCCTCTCTTTACCACCAGGAGTTTGAGCAAACATGAACAGGTCTTGCTCAAAAACAATGTGAGAAGAAACAGCATTTTCCGGTGCCAAAGGAAGTATTGATTCCGCAACTATCACTTTGCCCTTACTTGGAAGTGCTTCGTAGCAGTTCTTGAGAAGTTTTAAGCAATACTCATCGCTCCAACCGTGTAGTATCCACTGCAATATATTTTTTGTTTTTAAAAATGAACAGACATATATATTTTTTAATTTTAAATACAATGAAAGACAAACTTATTAATTGATTAATTACCTTCATGAAAATAGCATCTCCCTTTGGGACGCTCACAAACATGTCTCCCGCCACATGCTCCACCCCTGTGATTAAAATAGAAAAAGCTATAGGTATATGTGCTAGTTTCAAGAATTTAGACGAGATAAAGAGCTGGTATTCTGGATTAAATGATAATCTGGGATTATATTTGCTGGTTAATAATTTGGTATTTGATAGTGCTTATGAAAATTAGAAATTTTTCTGTGTAGAGTTTCTCTTAGAAGGTCATTCCTTCCCTTTTCTTCTTGTTTCTTGTTTTATTTATAAGCCAAACTTTCTACCCGTCATAACATGTTGGAGACTCTGGAGGATATTGTAATAAACTAATCTCAAATAATTCCACAATAATCTAGATCGTGCAAACCACTAGATTCTCTTAGGTTTGCAGCCTTCTAGAGAATTGAAGAATCGATTTAGCGGAAGCAGTACGAAAGGAACGTAAAACTGAATCGTATTCAACTCCTCTGGGGACCACGACCTTTATATACCTGTAGCGTTAGTACAATTCCTATTTCAGTCCTTTAACGAAATAGAAATTATATAATGGTCTCTACACTTAATATCTATAATTAGTTGATACCTCAATAGTCAATTATTCACAATCAAGACCACATTTGAAATTGACTTTACAATTAGACTACTGTACGTATTTATTTTACATATTAAGCCCACAATAGAAAATTAAATCCAACAATCTCCCACTTGGACGAACATATGTTAAATAAAATACATACACCAAAATGAGCTCAACAAACGCAGTCATACAAGGTATCCAAAAACAATCTCGTCCATTAGTTATATTGATAAAGAGCTGAAGAAACATTCGCCATAGATCTCATGACTAAGTTCATCATCAACTACATTACCAATACCCCTAAATGACATAGATTCATTATAGAAGTGTAGCATGAAAACTACATGTAATGTGATCATCATGTCTGTTTCCAACTGGTCACCAACAAAAGTGAGATCAAGCAAAACAAGAATAATAATACAGAGTGTAACCATCAACCAAAATGAGTACTCAACAAAATTTCATAATAAAACATATCCAAAACAAAATAGAGCATTCAAAAAACATAATGTATACATAAAGAGCAAACTCCCACTAAAACTAGACAGTCTCAAACAAAACGATACCCATATCAGCGGTGTGCTCATGGAAAACTTTCGGTATCACTGCCTTTGTAAGCGGATTCGCAATCATAGAGTTTGTTCCAATATGCTCTAAGGATATCTGTCCACTCTGTACCCTCTCCTTCACAGCCAAGAACTTAATCTCAATGTGTTTTGATTGAGAAGAGCTCCTGTTGTTGTTGGAGAATAAAACGGCTGACCTGCTGTCACAATACAACTTCAGTGGTCTTTCTATTCCACCTACTACACGCAGCCCAGTGACAAGGTTTCTCAGCCAAATAGCTTGATTGGATGCCTCATAAGATGCTACAAATTCAGCTTCCATGGTGGAGGTTGCCACTAGAGTTTGTTTCACACTCTTCCAAGAAATAGCACCACCAGCCAATAGAAAAACGTAGCCAGATGTAGATTTTCTACTGTCTTGGCATCCAGCGAAATCAGAATCAGTATACCCAATGATCTCAAGCTAATCTGATCTCCTATATGTGAGCATATGTCCCTTAGTCCTTTGAAGATATCTCATGACTCTTTTGGCTGCTTTCCAATGATCCATTCCTGGATTGCTGAGATATCTGCCTAACATGCCAACTATAAAAGAAATGTCTAGACGAGTACAAACTTGAACATACATAAGACTTCCTATAGCTGACGCATACGGAACCTTTTGCATTTCCTGAATTTCAAGTTCACTCTTTGGACATTGTTGATTACTAAATTTATCACCTTTTGCAATAGGGGTATCCAATGGTCTAGAATTCTGCATACTAAATCTCTTGAGCACTTTATCAATATAGCTCTTTTGTGATAATCCAAGAATACCTCGAGAACGGTCTCGATGTATCTGAATCCCTAAAACAAAAGAAGCTTCACCTAAATCTTTCATCTCAAAATGTTTTGAAAGAAAAACTTTGGTTTCATGCAGCAAGACTTTACAATTAGTAGCAAGAAGTATGTCATCCACATACAAGACCAAAAAAATAAACCTACTCCCACTGAACTTATGGTACACACAATTTTCAACAGCATTTGCCTCAAAACCAAACGAGACAATTACTTGGTTGAACTTAAAGTACCATTGACGAGAAGCTTGCTTGAGTCCATAAATGGATTTCTTTAATTTGCATACCAGATGTTTTGGATCTCCAATTACAAAATTTTCTGGTTGCACCATATATATTGTTTCATCAATGTCGCCATTGAGAAACGCAGTCTTAACATCCATTTGATGAAGCTCAAGATCAAGATTTGCAACTAAGGCCATGATTGTCCTAAAAGAATCCTTCGAGGAAACTGGAGAGAAGGTTTCTTTATAGTCAATCCCTTCCTTTTGAGTAAAGCCTTTTGCTACAAGACGTGCTTTATATCTTTCCACATTACCTTGAGAATCCCTTTTGGTTTTAAATATCCATTTGCAACCAATGGGTTTCTTTCCTTCAGGTAATTGAACAAGATCCCAAACTTGATTGTCTTGCATGGACTTATACTCTTCGTTCATTGCCTCAATCCACTTATGAGAGTCAGAACTCTGCATGGCATGATAGAAACTAACTGGATCATCATCTATCATGTCTACAGTATCCTCATGTTCCTGAAGAAACACTATATAATCATCTAGAATAGCACTTCTTCTCTCCCTAGTAGATCTCCTCAAAGGCATTTGAACAGGCTCTAATTCTTGAGGTTGTTGAATTTGTTCTTGAGGAAGAATAGCATTGTCTTGAATTGGATCTTGAATAGCGACAGGAGCAACTGGAGTCTGTACGCTATCAGAAACAACAAAAGGAATGACAGCCGAATCATCCTTACTTGATTCCTCTTCAAAGACAATGTTTCTTTCTTTATTTCTCCCTCCAAAATCAACATCCTCAAAAAATGTTGCAATTCTCGTTTCAAAAAAAATTCTGGAAGTAGGATTATAAAACTTGTAACCCCTAGACCGCTCAGAATAGCCAACAAAGTAGCTGCTGATAGTTTTAGAGTCCAGTTTTGTTTCATTCGGCTTGTAAGGCCTTGCTTCAGCTGGACATCTCCAAACATGAAGATGCTTTAGACTAGGCTTACGTCCAGTCCAAAGTTCATAAGGTGTTTTAGCAACTGCTTTAGATGGAATCCTATTGAGAAGATAAGCTGCTGTCTTTAACGCTTCACCCCACAGAGACTCTGGTAAAGTAGAATGACTAATCATACTCCTTACCATATCCATAAGAGTCCTATTACGTCTCTCAGATACACCATTCATGCTGGGAGTACCAGGCATTGTATATTGAGGGACAATTCCACATTCCTGTAGGAAAAGCGCAAAAGGTCCTAGACGTTGTTCGCTTGAACCGTCATATTTACCATAATATTCACCACCACGGTCAGATCGAACAGATTTAATCTTCTTTCCTAGTTGATTTTCAACTTCGGCTTTATAAGATTTAAACAGGTCCAAAGACTCAGATTTTTCATGAATGAGATATAAGTAACCATAACGAGAATAGTCATCAATGAATGATATAAAATATCTTTGGCCATTTCTAGCTGCAATATGGAATGGACCACAAATATTTGTATGAATCAGTTCTAAAACATTGGATGACCGAATGGCACCTAGTCTCTTTTGTTTAGTCTGTTTTCCTTTAATACACTCAATACAAGAATCCAAACCTGTGTAATCAAGTGTATCTAAGATACCATCAGAAACAAGATGCTCAATTCTTGATTTGGATACATGACCCAAACGTCTATGCCAAAGTACAGCTGAGTTATCAATATTCAACTTTCTTTTGGTACCTCTTGTAGTAACATGCAAGGATTCATGATAACTAGTATCAATGTCTAACATATATAGATTATCACATTCATTCAAGCAACCAGTACCCAAAACTTTTGAATTCATAGATAAAGTGAATACACTGTCTCCAAAAGAACAATGAAAACCAGATTTGTCCAAAAAGGAAACAGAAATCAAATTCCTTCTAAAAGAGGGAATAATAAAAGTATCTATAAGATCCAAAAAATAGCCAGTACTTAAACATAATCTAAAATGTCCAATTGCCTCTACTTCAACCGGATCGCCATTTCCCACATAGACGTATCTTTCACCGTCAGTTGGCTTTCTGTAGTTGAGGCAGCCCTGCAATGAAACACTTATATGAGCGGTAGCACCAGAATCCATCCAATAAGTGTTTTTAGGAGCTGAAGTTAAATTAACTTCACAACAGACTAAAACAAGGTACTTACCCCTCTTTGCAAGCCAAATAGCAAATTTAGGACAATCCTTTCTCAAGTGATCCGTCTTTCCACAAAAGAAGCATTTTGGCACATAAGGCTTCTTTTGTACTGGATCTACAGCAGTAGCAGCAGCAGGTTTCTCAATAGGCTTTTCAACAGTCTTTGCAGAAGGCCTCTTTCTTTTCTTGTTCTTGCCCTTCCCAGCTGAAGAAACAAAATGAGCACTCTCTCTTTTGTTAGAATTCATCTTTTCCTCCTCATCAACACAATGAGAAATGAGCTCATTAAGAGTCCATTTATTCGGCTGACAATTATAGGAAGTCCTAATTTGTCCATACTGAGAAGGAAGAGAATTCATAACCAAATGGACTAAAAGGTCATCTGGTAAAGCCATACCCAGTGCCTTCAGTCTCTTTGCAATCTGAGACATGCTAAGAATATGCTCCCGAACACCACCATTGCCAGCAAACTTCATGGAGGTTAATTTTCCTAAAAGTGTTCCTACTTCGGCTTTGTCATTCTTGACATAAGCCCTCTCCAACTCGGCAAGATAGTTTTGAGCATTGTCCTTTTCAGCTGAGACAGAGTCTCGAACATGTTCTGGGACTCCTTTCTGCATGATCATCAGACCTAAGCGATTAGAACGCTCCCACTTCTCATACTGAACCCTTTGAACATCAGTGCTCGTATCAGTAAGAGGAGTAGGTTCGTCCATCCTGAATGCAAGATCCAAATCCATACAGCCCAGAAAAAACATAATGTCTGATTTCCAAGACTCAAAATTTGATCCCTCAAGTTTAGGGACACAATCAGGATTAAAAGACATGTTAGCTGACATTAGAGAAAATAAACAAATAGATAAGTATAAGCTCACAATCCACAAATGAAACAATTCACATAAGTAGAGATCAAAAATGGAAATAAGATACAGACACAACATTAATATTCTCATCTTTGGATGTAAAACATTAACTTGTAATTAGTATCTCAACGCAGCAATCAAATATTGATAACATAGTCCTAACAAATAATAAATCTTCCTTTGGGCCGATATATCTTTGTCATGGAAAATAATCAAACAATTATCACATACTTATTGCCAAACATGTATTCAAAACTCAGCCAGATAGCAACCTTCATTTGGGCCGATTAACTATCCGCAACGAATTCTAATACACCTGTCTAATATTCTAAAATAAATCAATTCAAGCAATAGAGGTCACTTTGGTGACTTATTGATCAAATCAATTTATTTTAACAAATATCAAACACAATAGGGACTTAATCACTCCAAAATTTAATCTCAAGTAGACAAATTAATTCATTTAATTGTAATTAAAACAAAACAATTGTAATTAAATGAATTGATTGTCTAAATATTTAATAATCTAAAATTATTTAGCCCAAATATATATATATATATATATATATATTAAGTCACTAAATTAGAGACTAAGTTATAAAATTGGACTAAATAAATTTGAATAAATAAAGTTCGGGGGTCTAATTTAATTAAATATATTTCTATGGGTCTATATGAAAAAAAACAGAGAATTAGGGGGCCTAATACGAAAAACAGAAAATTAGGGGCCTAATACGAAAAAACAAAAAATTAAGGGCCTAATACAAAAAAATAGAAAATTAAGGGCCTAATCTGAAATTTTCCAAGGATCTAACCGTAATTTTCCATCCCTAACCTTAAAAACAAAAAACGATCAGAGACAAGCTCCTTTCCGCCGACTCTCTCCAAAGAAACCAGAAAATTTGGCCGCCGACTCTCTCCACCTGCCGTTCCAGCCCCTTTCCGCCGCCAACACCACCAGTTCTAACCAAAGACAAGCTCCGATCGCCATTGGACGGTGAACGACAGCCAAGGGAGTCAAAACCAGTGTTGAAATCACAAATCCCTAAACCGACAATTTAGTATATTTTAACTGCGTTGTGGATCCCTTCAACATGTAGGATCCACACACTTTTGAAAAAAAAAAAAAGAAAACATGTTCTTTAAAAAAAAGCAAGAAAAGAAAAAGGAAAATCAATAATTACATATAATTGTTGAGAGAGTGAATGAGTTATACATGGCTTATTTATTAACCTCTTCTGTCAATAAAGATAGCGAAGCCTCAAGCAAAGCATACAGCAGAAAGAAAAAAAAAAAAAAAGTAAAGATAGAGTTATCTAGTTTTAGGTAAGTATTTCCCACGTGCTGAGGTATATGATATCACCGACTCATCTAAGGAAACAACATAGGAAGAGCAAATTACAATCACATATAAAAAGAAATTAAAAGTAGCAAGTAAGTCCTTTACAAATATCAATTAAGCATCCAAAAACATTCTAATAACAATTGTGTCCTAACGACTACCCCTCTCTGAAGTTGAACTTGTCCTAAACTTGGAAATCTAGAAATTGTTTTTGATGAAAGAACGACAGAAAAGAAGTGTGACTAGATCTAGTTATCCTAATTTGGACCATGAATGTACGTTTAATTTTTTGAAAGTTAGTAGTAATACTTTTTCTTCAACATAAATATTAAGTTAAGATTAAATGCATAAATTCGCTCGTGTAGTCTATGTAAAAATCTTGTGGTACTAGAGCTATTTCTTTCAGACTTCTTTTGAGTTAGAATAATACTACACCGGTTCCTGAATACTTGTCACATTTGAGAAAATACTACGTTTTAAAATATTTATCACATTTGTAGTTTCAAAAAATAATAATTTTTTTTTATGTTTACCTTTGTATATGATCGATAATCATTGCTTCAATTCCTCAAAAATTTGATGTTTGGATATATTCAATTAAGGGTAATTTAGTCAATTTACTGAATAATTTATTATAACTTAGACAATTTAATGATTTTCTTAAACCACGTGAAATTCCAAATGTAATAAATATTTAAGAAAGAAGGTAGTATAAAGTCGTACAAAAATATAAAATTGAGATGATAGAAGCAAGGGAGAGAAAAATTGACTAACTGAAATATATTGAAAATTAGTAAGACATGGAAAACACCATAGATTTTTCTTCTATCGAGAGAAAAAATTAATGAGGGTAAAGTTGTCAAAACAGCTAAT
Source organism: Jatropha curcas (assembly GCF_041381405.1). Classification (NCBI taxonomy): domain Eukaryota; kingdom Viridiplantae; phylum Streptophyta; class Magnoliopsida; order Malpighiales; family Euphorbiaceae; genus Jatropha; species Jatropha curcas. The sequence continues at coordinate 7,307,470 of NC_143159.1, forward strand.
TGTATTATTATTTTATAATTAAATGTTAAAAGTGAAAAGTACAATTATATCTCTATTTGTGCCAGCTCAATTTGAGCTATTTAGCATGATCCTTAAATTGATATACTCAAATTAAAATCAGATTAAGTTACAATTAATTAAGTCTAAGATTTAATATGGACTTTATTAATTTTATTTGATTTTGTACATAAAATTAAATTAAGTTAATAAACTAAAATTGAAATAAAATCAAATTAAATTAATATACTAAAATTGAAATAAAATTAAGTTAAAATTGATTAAGTTCACTCTTTAACATGGACTTTATGTTATGTGATTTTATCTCACATCTCCTTTCACTTAGTTAATGGCCAAATGCATAATCTCACTCCTTAACTATTTTACTTTAACTATTTGCCTCCCTGAAATTTGCGAAAGGCCTATTATACACTTTAATTTATGTTTTTTGTAACTATTATATTCTTTGATACGTAATAAAAAAATTGTGTGAACTTAAATGTAAATAAAAGCATAAACCCTTGAATTTTGTCCAATATGGTAAAAACATCGTGGTTTTCTTAAAATCATTTTAACTTTATCTCTCATTCTCTCTCTATGTTTCTCCTTCTCTCTCTCTCTCTCTCTCTCTCTCTCTCTCTCTCTCTCTCTCTCTCTCTCTCTCTCTCTCTCTCTCTCTCTCTCTCTCTCTCTCTCTCTCTCTCTACATATCTATGTCGAACTGTTCTCTTCTTCTTCTTCTTCTTGGAGAAATAGATTATTGTATTTTACACCTAATTAAATTAGATTATATGCCTAGTAAACGATAATAACTAGTTTCAACAAAGCCAAATTTTTCACTTATTTAAAAACTATGATATGTGCCTAAACAGTATAATTTTACTTAAACATGGAGCAAACTAAGATAATTTATACTAAAAATTTTAATTTATTTTTTCTTTTTCTTTTTCTTTTTTACTTGCCCTGCCCCCTTATGTGTGATGTGACATTAGAATTCAAGTGAGCAAAAGATAGACACAATCACGTTAATAGATGACAAGTGACAAGACAGGAAACCAATTCAAAATAAATATACTACTACCTACTATATTAGTGACAAGACAGGAAACCAATTCAAAATAAATATACTACTACCTACTATATTTTTACACAAATTAAAAAATATAATTAAAAAATAATTTAATTCATATAATTTTTTTATTATATCCATTTTAAATAATATATGAGTATTAAAATAATAAATATTAGTTAATGAGGGCTATTGAGAATAAGTTAATTTAATAAGGATACAATAGACAATTCAAGAATTAATTATAATGCAAAAAAGAAAAGTGAACTATATTTTAAGGCAAATGAAAAAGAAAATATGAACTATTTTTTTGAGATAGAGAGGATATATATGATTATTTTTAAAATTATGTTTCTTTTTTTTAGAATATATTTACAATTATTTAAGTACATAACTGTTGGAACCACATTTATATTTTAGTAAGCCATTAATTATTTTACATAAACTAATGCTTCAATTAATTTATTCAAATAGACCCATGCTTTAATTGATTATTTTGAGTTTTAAATTCATTTTAATTTATTAACTGATATTGGCCTTGTAAATAATTTTAAGATAAATGCAAGGATGAGCACTCTCTAGCACGTTATTCATGTACAAAAAGTGGATGATCAAGATAGTCTATGATGAAAAATAGTGTTGTGAAAATATTAATATGAGCATATGAGCAACGTGGAAGGAATATGAGCATATAAAAGAAGCGGGAGCAAGTGGAAGGACCCAATCAATAAATTCAATCAATCAACTTCAATTTTTATTTAAATTTCAGTTATTGTCTTCATTTTCATAAACCAATTTTTTTTTTCAAAATCACAAAACAATTACTTGTCAATACATTTTAAAGTCTTATTACATTTCACAAGCAATTTAAATTTAAAGCAGGTTTACTTAACAAACTCTGCTATTTAAACTTTAATCCAACTTAGCCAGCTAAGTTGATTTGACCAAGTGGAAGGATCCAACCAATAAATTTAATCAATCGACTTCAATTTTTATTTCAATTTCAGTTATTGTCTTCATTTTCACAAACCATTTTTTTTTTTCGAAAATCACAAAACAATTACTTGTCAATACATTTTAAAGCCTTATTAATTACATTTCACAAGCAATTTAATTTAAAGCACGTTTACTTAACAAACTCTGTTATTTAAACTTTAGTTCAACTTAGCCAGCAAAGTTGATTTGAGCAAGCGGAAGGATCCAACCAATAAATTCAATCAATCGACTTCAATTTTTATTTCAATTTTAGTTATTGTCTTCATTTTAACAAACCATTTTTTTTTTCGAAAATCACAAAACAATTACTTGTCAATACATTTTAAAGCCTTATTAATTACATTTCACAATCAATTTAAATTTAAAGCACGTTTACTTAACAAACTATGCTATTTAAATTTTAGTCCAACTTAGCCGGCTAAGTTGATTTGAGGAAGTGGAAGGACCCAACCAATAATTTCAATCAATCAACTTCAATTTTTATTTCAATTTCAATTATTGTCTTCATTTTCACAAAAGCTTTTTTTTTTCGAAAATCACAAAATAATTACTTGTCAATACATATTAAAGCCTTATTAATTACATTTCACAAGCAATTTAAATTTAAAGCACGTTTGCTTAACAAACTCTGCTATTTAAACTTTAATCCAACTTTGCCAGCTAAGTTGATTTGAGCAAGTGGAAGGATCCAATCAATAAATTCAATCAATCGACTTCAATTTTTATTTAAATTTCAGTTATTGTCTTCATTTTCACAAACCATTTTTTTTTTCGAAAATCACAAAACAATTACTTGTCAATACATTTTAAAGCCTTATTAATTACATTTCACAAGCAATTTAATTTAAAGCACCTTTACTTAACAAACTCTGCTATTTAAAATTTATTCCAACTTAGTCGGCTAAGTTGATTTGAGCAAGTGGAAGGACCCAACCAATAAATTCAATCAATCAACTTCAATTTTTATTTCAATTTCAGTTATTGTCTTCATTTTCACAAACCTTTTTTTTTTTTTCGAAAATCACAAAACAATTACTTGTCAATAAATTTTAAAGCCTTATTAATTACATTTCACAAGCAATTTAAATTTAAAGCACGTTTACTTAACAAACTCTGTTATTTAAACTTTAATCCAACTTAGCCAGCTAAGTTGATTTGAGCAAGTGGAAGGACCCAACCAATAAATTCAATCAGTCAACTTCAATTTTTATTTCAATTTCAGTTATTGTCTTCATTTTCACAAACCATTTTTTTTTTTGAAAATCACAAAACAGTTACTTGTCAATACATATTAAAGCGTTATTAATTACATTTCACAATCAATTTAAATTTAAAGCACGTTTACTTAACAAAGTCTGCTATTTAAACTTTAGTCCAACTTAGCTAGCTAAGTTGATTTGAGCAAGTGGAAGGACCCAACCAATAAATTCAATCAATCCACTTCAATTTTTATTTCAATTTCAGTTATTGTCTTCATTTTCACAAACCATTTTTTTTTTTCGAAAATCACAAAACAATTACTTGTCAATACATTTTAAAGCCTTATTAATTACATTTCACAAGTAATTAAAATTTAAAGCACGTTTACTTAACAAACTCTGCTATTTAAACCTTAGTCCAACTTAGCCAGCTAAGTTGATTTGAGCAAGCGGAAGGATCCAACCAATAAATTCAATCAATCGACTTCAATTTTTATTTCAATTTTAGTTATTGTCTTCATTTTAACAAACCATTTTTTTTTCGAAAATCATAAAACAATTACTTGTCAATACATTTTAAAGCCTTATTAGTTACATTTCACAATCAATTTAAATTTAAAGCACGTTTACTTAACAAACTATGCTATTTAAACTTTAGTCCAACTTAGCCAGCTAAGTTGATTTGAGGAAGTGGAAGGACCCAACCAATAAATTCAATCAATCAACTTCAATTTTTATTTCAATTTCAGTTATTGTCTTCATTTTCACAAACGCTTTTTTTTTTCGAAAATCACAAAACAATTACTTGTCAATACATATTAAAGCCTTATTAATTACATTTCACAAGCAATTTAGATTTAAGGCACGTTTACTTAACAAACTCTGCTATTTAAACTTTAGTTCAGCTTAGCTAGCTAAGTTGATTTTCCAAGCAAATAATATAATTAATAAGGGCCAATTTGAAGAGAATTAAAGGCATCCAGCTAGTGAAAATGGAAGGCGTCTTTGAATATCGTAGAGCCACAGGTCCAGCCACAATTCTAGCTATTGGTACTGCAAATCCACCAAACTTTATCTACCAAGCAAACTATCCAGACTTCTACTTTGAAGTCACTCAAAGCGAGCACCTGAAAGAATTAAAGGAGAAGTTCAAACGTATTTGTAAGTATAAATCACTACGTTAATTCATTAATCTCTGTAACTTATTACTCAATAAATGATCAAATCATTCCTGATAACCTATTTGATTTCGTTTGTTTTCTGTTGATATAAGATATGATTTATCTTTCCATATTTTTGGTAACAGGTCAAAAATCAGAGATAAAGAAACGTTATATGTAACTGACTGAAGACATTATCCAGAAGAACCCCAGCATAGCAACTTACAAGGCTCCATCTCTTGATGCACGTCAAGAAATTTTAGTTCATGAAGTTCCCAAGCTAGGTGAAGAAGCAGCTACGAAGGCTATACAAGAATGGGGCCAACCTATATCGAAGATTACACATCTTATATTTTGCACATCTTCAGGTGTAAATATGCCTGGTGCAGATCTTGAGCTTGTCAAGCTTCTTGGACTTCAAAATTCTGTGCAAAGATTCATGATGTATCAACAAGGTTGCTTTGCAGGAGCTGCAGCTCTTCGTCTTGCTAAAGATATTGCTGAAAATAATGTTGATTCACGAATTCTTATCGTCTGCTCCGAGAACATGACTGTGAGTTTTCATGCCCCTTCAAATACCCATTTGGATATTCTTGTTGGCTCAGCAATTTTTGGCGATGGAGCTGCAGCAATAATAGTTGGTTCTACCCCTTCCACTTCGGAGCGCCCGTTGTTCCATGTTTTTTTTGCATCTCAGAAACTTATACCGGACTCAAAAAATGGAATAGTGGGACACACTCGTGAAATGGGATTATCTTATTACCTGTCTCGAAGTGTGCCTCAACTTATTGAAGATAATATTGTGCAATGCTTGTCTGAAATTTTTGGAAGCAATAAAGATTGGAACTCAATATTTTATGTGGTTCACCCTGGTGGTCCAACCGTACTCAACGGGCTCGAACGGAAACTTGGTCTGACAAAACTGTCAAAGTATGTTGGCAAAGGTTGAAAATAAAACAAACATGTGGCAAATTTGCATTTGTATTCTACTAATCAACAAAGGCAGGACGAAAATAATGAAGGTCGGTGGCACATGTTTAATTTGTGCAAATTAGGAATTGGTGTCCAATTTGCATTTGAATTGCATAGCTCATTCACTCATTCACGCATTTTCTCGCCTATAAATAGAGGAGAGAATTTGCATCTATATACACCAGATAGAGAGAGTGAGAGCAATTGTGAGAGAGCAATTGCGAGAGAGAAAAATAGTGAGATTTTTCAAGAAGAAAAATTAAGCTTAATTTTTCGGGTATTCTTGAAAAAGAGTTGTGAGTGTATGTAAACACTTTATTTATTTTTCTCCTATAAAAGATCTGTGGCAGTCCGGAGACGTAGGCGAGATTGGCCGAACTCCGTTATCAAATTGTGTGTTATTTTTTGACTTATTTGGGATTTTGCGTAATTTTTTCCCAACAAAAACTGAGGCTTAGAGCAAGCCGTCACGTGTTGAATGAATATGGAAATATGTGGGGTCCAAGTGTCGTCTTCATTCTTGATGAGGTGAGAAAAAAATCTGCACTGGAAGGAAAGGCTACTACTGGAGAAGGATTGGATATGGGTGTGCTGTTAGGATTTGGCCCTGGTCTAACTCTGGAGACTGTTGCATTGCGTAGTGTTGCTATTTATGGAACTGATTAAGCCATTACTAATTTATCATCCAATATGATGTAGTTAATTAGTAAAAACTACCGATTTTTATGTGTGTCAATCTTTGATTATCAAGACACCAGCCAGAATTAAATGAATCAAACGGATTCATGTAAAAAATAAAAATCTATTTTTTTTTCAAACCGAAAAAGATCTTGAATAGGCAGTGCAAACTGCCTAGCTGAAGCATGGTAGGGGCCCAGGAGCTTGGCTGCAAGACCCACCCGTTGAGTAGGGACGAAATTTTCAATAAATTTTTTAACAGACCCGAGTGTACCCATTTTCTTTTTGAAACATTCGGTACCAAAGTCACCGAATGGGTAAGTCGCGTATTAGTTTACATACTATGCGTGCTTCGTCTTACACTTTCTCACTAAAATTCAGCTTTGATTTATTTTGATCTATCTCAAAATTCTCACTCAATTGAGCGTGTCTAGCATATTTTTTATAATAGCAGGATCATTATAACTTACTCTGCTTAATTCGCAAAATGAATGTGTTTATCATAAAGAGATTCGCTGTTCTTGACTCTACTTCATATTAATTGTTAAGTCAAAAGAACTTATTCAATCTGTAGATCCCAAAAACACATAATTTCTCCTCTAAAATAACTACATAATTTCTCCTCTAAAATAACTTCTCCAGCCTTGCCTTCGGCATCCTCTCCTTGCAGTTAAGGTAACGAATTCGGACATGATTATTGACCATTAAAACACAACATCAATCTACTTATAATGTTAATATGTCCATGAGTGCTCTGTTAATCTACACGTTATAAAGCAATGTCACTCAATTTGCAGTTACATATTATTTAATTTTTTTTCCAGAGAAAGCTTTAAGCCCTTAATTCATTGGAAAAAAAATTCATATTAGAGAGACAAGAATGGAATTTTATTTGTAAGAAAGTTTTAAGTAGAATGATATACAAGAGGCAAAGTTTTTTGCACAAGAACTTAGGTACTAGAGAACGAAATTACTAGGAACTAGGGGGTCAAATTACTAGAGAAAATGACTTCTATAGAAGATCAAATAAGTGGCATTAGAGTTTGTTATTAGATCTCTGTTGGCCCACGGAAAAACTCCAAATAAATGCTATTTGAGTTTGTTGCTTCCCTATAATAGCTTGATTCATTTTATAATGGAAATTTCGTAACCATTGCAGTATTATAGAGAATTGATGTTACTTACCACATCAATCAACACCTCTTCAATTCCTTTTTGGTTCTTTCTTTCCCACCAGGACTTCGAACTCACATAAATATATATTCCTTAAGCATAATTTGTGAAGAAATATTATTATTGTTCTCCTTTGCCGTAGGAACAATTGATTCCACCATGTTAAATAATCCTGTTGACTAAATTTTATATTCACAAAGAGCATATGAAGGTGATAACTAAGGGGTGTTTGGTTCCATTTTTTCATGCAGTGGATATCTGATTGGGGCCCAGCAATAAGTGGATTAAAAGTGTTTGGTAAGGATTTTGGCCCAACAACTGGATTAGAACTATTTGGTAAGATTCTAATCCGCGGCTTATAGCTGCTAGAACTCTCAGCTATAGCCGTCTAAGTTTCCACCACAAACAGTTCCAACTCAACAGATCTCCATATAGCGAATGATAAATTCTATACAACTACAATACAACATGATTTGAAGTCCAGGTTGCTTCCTCCTTTGCCCATTCCCTTCTCCCTCGCTTTTCACAGCAGCCAAAATCTTCAACACAATGCATGAGGATTTAATCCATGGTTTAAGTCACTTCGGTGCATCTTTCAGGAGCTCTCAACCTTGTCCCCAACCAGAAAACGACTTTTATCAGCGCTCAAGCCTGATGAATGAAGCTGCTTTCGCCTTTTAACAAGATGTACTGCAGTATGTCTGTCATCTTGAGCTTCCTTATAATCAGGCTGCAGATGGAGAAAAAAGGCTTTTTAAACTCTCTGATCTAAGCACATCACCAGGTGATCTGCAGCAAGAATCCAGACTAAGGCATAATCAAGAAAACCTCGTGATTGCCCAAGTGGATAAACACAACATAGCATGATCAAGTAGTTGAATTATAAGAGATACTTCATTCGTAACATAACTAGATTGTTCATTTTGTTCACTTATTACACTTCAAATCAAATATAGGCATGCAGGGTAAATGTTACAGATCCAAATTCCACAAACAAAAATGGTCCAAAAACAAAAGGGTAAAAAGCCCTCAAGAAATTAGAAACATACCTTTATAGCTAATGCTCTATCAAAGCTTTTAATAGCACTATCAGGCTCCCCAAAGTTTAACTGTGCTCTACCAAGAGTGACCCATGCCTGAAAATATCACAATGCCAGAAAAAAAGAAGGGAAAAAAAAAAGGAGAATAATTATAACATGAACTAAAAAAACATGTAGATAAAGTGATTAATGAGATAATGATACAGAATCTCTGAATGTTCAACTGCATCATTAGCTGGAACTGCCTTCTAACACACTAGTCTCATTTGTCAACCTGTTGAGATTCCAACAAATAAATAAGCTAGGGACTTGGGTGTCATAAAGTTTGTGATCTAAAATCTAGTATCCTAAATACTGTCTTAACAAATTAGTTTCCAACATTTTTCTCTGATGTCCAAGACATGGTAATAAAAATGTCCATAGGTGTCTTGAGAGTATGAATAATACTAAAAAAAATAAAGCCAGGACTGAAGACAAAAGGTGGAGGAGGTGGTGATAATTGACAAAAGTTGAGGGAAGGTGTTTTAAGGTTCTTAGACATTGTGCAACACAATCTTTTAGATGGATCAATGATAATTGATAAAAAAGAAGAAGAAGAAGAAGAAGAAGAAAACATTCAAATAGAAAGGGAGGAATGAGTAAGTGGGACCAATACTGACTTCCGTCAAGGATATTAGAGAGGATTTGATTTTTAAACTATGTCATGAATATGACCTTAGGGCAAAATGTAAGAAATGCACTCGTGCAACAGATATCCCACCCAGTTTAAGATTATGGCTAAGTTTTAAGTTTTTTTTGAGTTATTTCCGCTCAAGGACAGGCCAGACAAAGCAACTACATGTAACAAGGAACATTGCAAGAATCTTAAGTCAGATATATTTAGTTTACAGTATGAAATGGAAACAATAAATAAGTTTGATTTTGCAACCAAATGTCACACACTGATAAAACTAGTGTCATCTAGAAACAAAAACAAAGTGAATCATTCAACAAAGAAATTATAATTTAAAGAAAACAATACTAAGTGTAGCATTTGATATACATATGATGTATGTAGAAGGACAAAACACATGAGAGTATAGCATTGTTGTACCTCAGCCCAGGAGGGTTCCAATTCAGAAGCCCCTATCAATTGAAATCCAAAGTAAGCATAAGAAAGCTCTTAATTTTTCTTTTTTCCCATTAAAACTGATGGTTCAACAATCAGAATCAATTTATAAAACTACTAAGCTTACTTGAATGCATGAGAAAGTAAAAAAAGAAGAAAGAGAAATGGAATAAGCAATTGATACATACGAGTTGCAGCCCTCAATGCATTCCATGCATCTCCAATTTCAAGTAAAACTTGTGCCTTTTGTTCATGTAAGACAGCACTTTCAGGCATCAAATTTAGAGCAGCCTCCCACTTCCCAAGTGCTTCACGGTATTTTCCGTCCTTCAAATCAAATGTATGTCAGCCAAACAATTATAGCTAGTAAGAAAATCTGAATGCTAACACACATGGACACATGTTCAGCAACCATTTAGAAACTTATTTCTGTTTGCAATATCAACTGGCAATTGGCATGGATACAAGGAGAACTACACATGCACATAGTATGGACAATCTGAAGTCATTAACAGATGCAGCAAGCCATTAAAATTTCCTATGCCAAATCCATATTTATTCATTATCATTTCCAAATTCAAGCCCTTCATTATCTTCATCTTCTAATATAACTATACTCTCTTGCTCTTATTTCTCTACATCGACTTCTTCCACTTGTTTTGCTAGATAAGAGAATTGTTGGGCATGAGAATCGACTTCAATCGTAAAATTCAAGCTGCATGAATCGTAAGATTCACAATCAATTCCAATTCACCCATAAGGTTCGAATCGTTTAGCATGAAAATTGAATCAAACAGTAGGATTCGAACCATGAACCATAAGATTCTGATATTACAGGTCCAACAAGGAACAATATCATATTAATCTATTATCAAAAAAGTCAACATGCATAAATAAGCAAGTTCATCATGTCTTAATACAAGTGCCTTTAGGCAGTTCAGCTAGGAGCCATCCTCTAAATGTACTAACAAATGGCAATATCCTAATTGATGGAACAAGTGAAGGATTAAACAAAAAGTTGAAATTAAAGAGGAACACTCTCAAAATAAGGGTTTTAAGCTAAGCAGAAGCAAGATGGAACACACATGCACTGCGAGTCTGACATAAGAAAGAAGCAGGGACACTGGATTTCATTGGAAGGTAAGATGATGCCCAAGTGCAGTCATTCAAGTGTCCTGGCTTCATTCTCAAGAAAGGGAGTTTGACTAATAAAGATTTAACCATAGAATTCAAGCAGGATGGACGAACTGGAGGAGTACCATGGGTGTACTATGTGATAAAGAAGATACCAAATAAGATGAAAGTTAAAGTTCTACAGAACAGCAGTGAAACCTGCAATGTTATGTGGGAGTGAATGTTGGGCACCGAATGTCCAGCATGTCCATAAGATGAAAGTGGAGAGATGCAGATGTTAAGATGGATGTGTGGTCATACAAGATGGACAAGATTAAGAATGATCAACAAAAGATACAAGTAGCAGAAGTTGGAGATAAAATAAGGGAAGTATGCTTGTGATAGTTTTGCCATGTGGTTCATAAACCCTCATGTGCTCCAATTTGTATAATGTAATATTTTGGTGGTAAAGGGTGCTAAAAGAGGAAGCAGTAGAACTAGAACCATATGTAGCAAACTAGTGGTGAAAGATCTAGGGTCTCAATGTAGCCAGAAACAGAATAAAATTGAGACAAAAGATTCATATAACAGATCCTAATTAATCTAGGAATAAGGGCCTTTTGTAATTGTCAACCTATGCTTGTTTATCTACTCTTATCTATTTATATATATATTTGCCTATTCTTCCTTTTATGGACAAAGAATTCATATAGCTGACCCCGTCTAGTTTCGGATTAAGGCTTAGTTGCTGTTATTGTTGTAGAATGTGGCAACACTGATTCATGTTTCATTTTAAATAATCAGCTAGAATGTCAAGGCTGATATCAATATGGAGTGGAGAGGATCTAAAGCAAGCAAACTGTTTGTGATTCTCAACCCAGTTTCTTCATATCTTTTATCTTTGCATTCTTGCCAATGTTATATTCCTTTTCAATGAAATCGCAACCTTTAAAAAATCAAATTCCTTGCCTAACGTCTAAGCAAAACTTTCATAATAAACTGTTAAATCATGTAACTAATAGAAGTACCTAATCCACGCATGAAGTGCATGGGGGAAAGAAAAATTTAACAGCCAATTTGATCCTCAATTTCAAGATCGATCATCCACTTTAAGAGAAAAGTTTCTCAAGCAATGGGCCATGCTAGTGACTCCTCCATATGCATCAAATCAACACTAACGTCAATTCATTTTTCACTAGTTTTAAATGAATAGCACAGAAAAGGGACCATTTTCTTTGGAAGATAACTCTGAACTCTCCATGTAAATTCTGTAACTTAGGCTGGATAAGCACAATATGTAGAACAATGTCTTGCAACAGCTGTAGTAGCATATCAAATAAGGAGCAGATACCATCAATAAACATATAAGAAAGGTAACAGGAGTAATAATAACATAACTGCAAAAATTGGGGCAACTGGGAATATGAGAATCATTAACGTGAAGGGAATTAACTCCCTTCATCAAATTCTGGCTCTCATGGAAGAATAAGCAATTCAATTACTCCCACTCCAAATATACCAAAAATGCCAAAAGTTTCTAACTTTTACCGACAAATGAAATCAAATAATTAGCTAATTGCAGAGAAAGAGAGAACTTAAATAAAATACCTCAGCTAGCTTATTGCCTTGTGATTGAAATGACTCGGCCAGTTGACTATCGGAGTCTGAATTCGAGGGCTCGTTAGAAGTAACCACTTGCTTGCTATTACCATTGTCCTCGTTCTTGTTATCGGTCTTTATAGATTCTTCAAAATCTTGTTGTTGATCAAAAGGGAGATTTGGGTACTTTGATATGGCAGCTAAAGGGCGTTTCTTGCTCTTGTTGTCCTTCTTCCATGTTAGTTTCATCTTTCCGCTTTCTCAAAGCCAGTCTCTGCCTGTATTCGCAGACCTTTTTTGCACATCGAAACAGAACATATATAAATTCTTGTCGGTTAGCTTCGGCCTATTATTAAATTATTGTCCCAAGACGGCCTGTAATCTAAAGGCCCATCTAGTGTTTAATATATGATCCTTAACGAGGCCCAGATCTTGTAGCCCTTTATGAACCATGATACGCACCTTGGAGATGGAGGGTTCAAATTTAGATTTTTTTTTTTATATATTTTCCTTAATTTTTTATTTTCATTTTTAAGGCAAATATAAATTTCTTTACAAATTTTTACATTTTGAATTAAAGGGATAGTTATGTTGAATCCAAATACTATTAAGTTTGATAAAATTTATAATTTGAAATTCATAAAAATGTACAACAATTAAGGTATATTAAATTCATTAATATAAATTTGAAACAAGCTCAAATTCGAATTTGGCTTATCAAGCCAAGCTCGATTTCAGTAGAGCTTTCAACTTTAGGTAAGATGCATAATTATTAAAGATATAATTTATCTTTTACTCATATTATAATGTATAATATTTTTTTATATCTTAAGATGAATATATTATTTTTTGTTTTAATATGCTATATAAATAAAAATATTAACATTAAAATATTTAATACTTATTGATCTTTTTCAAAATTATTATAAATAAAATAATCACATAGAATATGAAAAATATTTTTATTAGTATTTTTTTTCTAATATCTATATAGTCCAACTATTTTAAAATCGATAGTTGCCAATTTTTTTTTTTTTTTTTTTTTGCCAAACGGGTTAAGATAGTTATTGACAGTTAAAAAGTTATTAGGTAACTTTCTAACAACTAAAACAAACATACATACAAATTTAGTTCAGAAATTCTAATTGAGGCTAACGAGCTGTATATTCAAAAATAAATTAGTTTAAAAAATAAAAAAAATTAATTTACAAATACATTTTTACAATTAAATTTATCTAAAATTAAATAATATAATCTTTCTGTACTAAATATATTTTTATCATTTTAGCATTAGTCAACTAAATATATTGTATATTCTAAAAAAATAAATAGATATTTGGATAGAACTACATGTACAGTTGAGTTTCTTCCATTACGATACAAGTGGAAAAGCTGGACGCACAGTCATCTATCTATTTCAACTTCAAGGACAGACATATTTATGGCCTCACTTGTTAACTAGACTAATGAAAACAGAGTTTTTTTATTGAAATGAGAGTATTTCTAACCATACGCCGGAAGAAAAAGAATAAAATCGAAACACTTTTTGAAAAATCCTTACTGTTATTAGTTTGGTCCATAAAGCGCGACTACGGACCCCAACTGACAAATAATTTCCTACACTCAAAAGGTCTTTTTTGTCTTTTTTTTTCTTTTTCTTTTTTGGTAATGTTTTGCCTTTTCTGTTAGCAAATATTCATATAGATATTTTGGGGCCACATTAATGTTTATAGTGGGAACAAAATCCGTTGGTGCTGTTGGTCTTTTTCCAAGAACCCTACTCAACTATGATAAGAGCTGTATAGCAGACTGTCCTTTTATACAACAGGGTAAAATTTGTGATAAATATTTAGATTTAACATATAATGGATAAAGAATATGTTTATGAATTTTATCTGTAAGGTAAGAATTCAAAATTTAAAAGAGAAATTATTATTTCGTCTCTGAATTTTGACCATTAACATATGATGTTTTTTTATTTAATTTATTAATTAATAACGCATACAGTTGAGACCATCATTGGTTATGATTCATGAGTGGGACCAAACTATAACCATAAGCATAACCATAGTCTATCCTAATGAATTTCAAAGGACTTTCGTTGAAAGCCGGATGCCTTATTGAAAGAGATTTGATGAAACCTCTTATTCTCACATTATTGTAAAAAGTTAAAAGATGAGAATTAATTACCATCAAAAAAATTCTACTTGAAAATTATACGTTTTTTCATCTAACCAAAAAGAATGGATTAATTAGTTATTTCATCTGATTTTTTAATGTGAATTCTTGAGAAGTTGGATTCGTAAATTAACTCAATTTTAAAAGTTTTTCTTTTTTTTAATCTCGACTTAAACTACATTCAGAAATACCGAAATAGAGCCAATGCAGATTGGTTTGCTGAGTTTATCTAAAGTTTTATATTCAAAATTTTGTAATTTGATTTATCCTTTTTTTTTAATAAAACTAAAGAAAAATTTAAAAAAAAAAAAAACTGAATTCGTATTTAATTAGCAAAATCAAACCAATATTGCTGACAGTAATGAACTCAACTCAAACAGTTAGGGAGAGTCAAAAAATAATTTTACTAATTATAAGGAGTAAAACTAAAAAGTTTTTAAACCCCTCTCCCTAAAACCCTTTCGGTTCGTCCTAAATAATCTAACTGAACTTAATAGCATCAATTCATTTTGATTGTTCGATTACATTCAACTAGTTCCTCACTCCTATTCATGATGTATTAATTCTTTCATGTTATTTCTTCTGTCTTAAAATATAAATCATTTTAAAGATTTACACAAAAATTAAAGAAACGATTAATTTTCCTAGATTATATCAAAATCAAAAGTAACTTGACTAAATTATTATTTATCTCAAAATTAATAACTACTTTTAAAAATATTATTATCTCTAATATAAATAAGGATAGAATTGAAAAAATATTATTTATTACTTTTTAAAATACTCATAACGACCTATATTTTAGAAAACAAAAATTTTATAAATTTGCTAATAGCGTATAATTGAGGTCTACATGTCAATCACATGTAGTGATGCATTGAATATATTCACTTTCTAGCTGTTAACTTTAATTTGGGTCAATGGTCAACCCGTTGGTATTTAATTGTAAAAGGACAAGAATTTGAGAATAAATTCCTGTACTCTCAATCTAAACATAATACCCAAAAAATCAAAAAATAAAAAAGGAAAGGTCTAAACTCAAAAGACCTTTTCACTTCCCAATTTCTCTTGTAAAAGCAAGACCTGCAGGCGACCATTTTGCACAAATTCTCTGCTTTTCAATTATTCTTCTTCCAGAATCCAGCTGTTGTTTACTTCTCCAAGATCCAGACTTAGTCTTTCTACCGACAATCTTTTTATACATAATAATATTATTTTGCCAACAAATTATTCAGATTTTTTTCAACAAATCCTGAACCTTATAAAATCAGAACTGAAATTGGAATCGGAAGCAATAGTGCATCCGATCCTTTAACTTTCTAACCTCTAAAATAAATTTTTTTTTTTTGTTTGGCGCATAATTAAAATTAAATCTTCAATTTATATCTTTCAATTTAAGTGTCGGAATTACATCATTATATAATATTTAGTATCGAATTTTTATTGTGCAAGTCTAAAAACAATAGCCAATTTTAATTTAGTATATAATGAAACATCCGAAAAATTATATATTCAGATGCGACGGGAGTAAAATTGGGAAAAAATGAATAGCATTTAAAACTTGGCAATTTATATTAATTTTCAACTGGTAATGAGGACAATTTTCTTGACTTCCTGTTGATTGAAAAGAATTGTTAGATTGTTTATTAATTAAAAAATAACTGAATATTTATGAATTAAATGAGAGATTTGTCCTTGACAGTAGGAGCAGCTGTCACCGACTAATAATTAATGTGTCAGAATTGGCTTATACTAGCGTACCAAACCCTAAAATTTAGTGAGTATGGACAAAAGCAGATTGACCTATTTATGATAGCCACAAAATCAATCAAGACTGATTTTCCTCTTCATTTCAACTCAGTATGATCCCTGTCTCAAACCAGAGAGAGCAGACCACAGCTGCTTCAATGAAAACGAAAAAAAAAAAAAAAAGAAGAAATGTGTTGAATCTTGATTGTCGGGTGTCCTTGCATTTCTTTATTTTTTATAAACATTGTAATTTAACTGTGAAATGCATATAACTGTATAAATGAAATTAATTTTTTACAAATTAAATCTATGTTTATTTGTAAAAATACAAGGAATAAATATTTTTTTTCTTTTAAGTATTTTTTTATTTAAAATTCGAACTCCTAATCTTGGTTTATGAAGTTAAAATCTAACTTTTATAGTAATTTTTTTAAAATAATTTTAGATATATAATTAATAATGAAAATATGTCAAATATAGCATCATGTGATAATTGTAATACATATACCTAAATTAACTGCTAATTTATTTAAGTTGCTTCATTTTTTATGAAATAATTATTTACTTTTTATTTTACGTGCATCAGTTTTTACACTCTTTGTATTCACTACTTACTTTGAATCCTTTTAAATTTTTTTTTTCTACATAAGCATTTTAAAATTTTTTGGGACTTAATACTTTTTTTCCGGATAAGAGAATATTGAAAACAAAGAATTCATATAAATGGACTTTTAAAAAATCATGTTTGAGAGTAAGATACTTAGGGAAATATAGACGGGTCCAATGGCCCCACCTTTGGATCAAATCAATGACAATATAAATTTTTTAAAAATTATTCCTACTTTGGGCGTGTTCGGCAATTTTAGTGATTCTAGTAGTTATTAGACTGTTGTAGTAGTTGTGAGGTTATTGTAGTAGTTATCAGCTGTTTAATTAACTTTTAGTAGTTAGATATTAGCTATTAGTGATTAGTTGTGTATATAGTAGCTTAAAATAAAAGTGTTATTTGATTAGCTGTTTAATATAAAAAGACAAAAAAGGGTAAGGTCATAAAGAACAAGGCAAAGACAAATGATGGACATAGACATCATAAAAAATTAGTGATGGACATAGGTATCATAAAAAATTTATAAAACGCTAAACGTTAATGAGGATAAATGTGACATTATAAAATACAATAATTCATTAAAACAGTATTTTAATTCAATTAAAACACTAAACACTACTCCAAACATTCTTATCGAATAAAGCCTTTTATCTTTTTTTCCCCAATATATGATCATAAATACCGCGTTTCAACAAAAGCTCATATTTTTATTAATTTAGTACATAAATAGAGTCATTCACTTGGTTGGTGGACGTCAATCCCAAGAATTGTGTTTGTGTTTCCAAGTATGATGGAACAAAAAAATTGTGGTCGCCATGGAATTGCAGTCATTTCACCTTTCCAAATTTAACATTTTGCATAAACACAAATTGCAGTAAAGTGGATAAATGTCCATGATGCCACCTGCGAATCAAATAACGAAAATAGAAATCTTTTTAAAATTTCATTTTATCATTTTTTTCATTTTATAATAAAAAATACTTTTATTTCAATAAAAATTTATATTTTCATTATTTTGATGGATGGGTGCGATTTATTAATCCCACAAAATTCCGTTGTTAGTTCTAGCCCCACTTGAGTAAAGACACAATTCCTCTTCGTCCACGCGGTGTTTATTTTTTGTTACGCGGTTCACACAGTCTCTGCTTTTTGTTTTTTTACGTGGAGAAAGCACTTATGGAGAGGAACTGCTATAAATTCTGAAACGACATCAATATTATAGCCAAAACAGCATGGAAATACTGGTGGTTTAAACCGAAAAAATACTTAGCAATTCCAACTGGGTGTATAAGGAACACCATCAGTTATGGTTAGAGACCTGCATAGCTCAAAACATTCTAAAACAGAGCACTAGCTAAAGAAGCAAGAAAAAGAATAATACCTCAAGACGCAAGAAAGAGAGCGGTAGCTAAAGTGCTAAGAAACAGAGAGAAACAGAGATGGATAAGAAGCAGAGCCAACATGAGGAAGTGTTTAGGTCCGAAATCCAATCCTATAAAACCCAACCTGCAACTGTATTTCCTAAAAAGAGGTCAGTGAAAAGATTGATGCTTGATTTTTTTGTCTCTGTTTTCAGCTCTTCTTCCTCTAAACCCCAAGAAGGAAAGCAAGTTTAAGTAACAGTCGTGTCAAGGTGTTTCAAGCTCAAAAAAATCAAATACCCTTTGGGCTTTGCATTATCTACTTCTTTTAGCTCTGTTTTAGTTTTTCCTTTTTTTTTAGTTCTGATGTTTTCATGTAGGTTTATAGTTTGAACTTTGAATCAGGTTTCTTGAAATCAAATAGGAGGAAAAGAAAAGGTAAAGGAGAAAAAGCGATTGATGTAATATTATTAATTCAAGATAATAATATTAATTCAATTTCTCTACCATTTATACGGATAAAATGAAGTTGATTTTGGGCTTCCTCTGCTATTACTAACGATATTACTGCTGCCAAATGAAGAATTTCATTGTCTATGTATCTAGAAAAATCATAGTTACTAACATAGTACATACCTGTAAAACGTTGGATGGCAAATGATTGGCTAGTGAAGTGAAAGACACTGAAAAGGAGGTGAAGGGGGGGAAAAAAGTAAAGGAATAAAGAAGAAACTCTGGTACAAAATTTTTAGCCGTAAAGAAACTTCTGCAACAGATCCCAAAATGGGTACTCTGCAAATGTTTAATTTTTTTTTGTAAAAAAATATAATATAGGCAAAAAGTGAAAAGAAAAAATGGAAAATATTTCTAAATGAATTTCATTTCATGATGGAAAATATTTATCTATATACTATGTATTATAAATTAATAGTTAATTGTCATCTAAATGCTTGTTTACATTAAATAATTAAATAATATTAACAATTGACTTGGTGTAGAGATGGATATTTACCGGTAAGTTATTTCACTGATAACATCAAATTCGATAATTCTGGTCAATGGAGAAATCTAAAAACTAAGGTCATGTTTACTTGAATGTAATCAACTATATGATAGAATGAAGATTGCATTACAAATTTGATTGTGATGTTTATATGAATTTTTTTCTTATTATGTAATGTAATGATTATTATAATTGTATTTATCAATGCTTAAAATAATGTAACGGTCATTGCATCCCAAAATCTTTGTAATTGTCATTACATGATAATATTTAAAAAGTTTAACCATACTATAGTCCACCTTGGACCTTACCGTTCACTATCACCTCCACCACTACTCCGTCACCACCACCATCACTAAGTGGTGATTGTGGTGGTGGTTATGGTATTAGTTTGTTAATTATATCGTGTATTTATAAATAAACATAAAAATGGAATGTTGATTACGGTCCATAAATTTATCCAACTATAACTAAACATAATAATAGAATGTTAATTACATTTTTTTACAATGCATTTTTCGTTGTATTACATCTTTTATTACGTTAAATCGCATTATATCCAACTTAAATAAATATAAAATTTTAGATTCAAGAAAAATAAAAATAAATATACATTCTA
Source organism: Jatropha curcas (assembly GCF_041381405.1). Classification (NCBI taxonomy): domain Eukaryota; kingdom Viridiplantae; phylum Streptophyta; class Magnoliopsida; order Malpighiales; family Euphorbiaceae; genus Jatropha; species Jatropha curcas. Next base: position 7,327,091 of record NC_143159.1, read on the forward strand.
CAAGTATTCTGGCAAATAAAATAATGTGTATATCTATATATAAATTGAAAATTAATTGACCAATATATAAAATCACTTTTTTGGTTGAATAAAATCAATTGATTATGGTAAAAAAAAAAAAAAAAAAAGAAATTGGAGTGATGCATAAGTCTTTACTAATAATATAAAAGATTGGTTTTAGTCAAAAGGAACCGTTAGAATAGGAATAATAATCATAATTTGTATGCAAGTTCATAAAGATTTGACACAATGTAGGTGGGACCCTTGACAATAGCTGCATGTTCAAGCATTATGCAACATATAACATAAAGAAAACAGTATCTCATCTCATTCATGTTTGATTTTTCAACTGCCTTGATCTTCTAATCTATTACTCCATCCGGTCGGTTAAATTTGATATTTTGATTTTTGATTTTTTTTTTATTTAGACGATATTTTTAAAAATTGAAATAGTAAAAATTATTTATTTCAACTTTATTTTTATCCAGATATTTACAGTAAAATTTTATCTCAATTAAATGAGCATTAATTAAAAGTAATTTAATCAATTATTTTTGTTTTTTTTTTCTATAATTCAAGTGATTCAATCATTTTTTTTAATCTTATAAAATTATGATTTGTAAAATTTGACGTGATTTATTATCATGATTATTATTATTATTATTATTTTAGAAAGTTATGATGGGAGCACTTACCAAAGTAAGATATGAATGGTGGATTGATTGGATCATCACTTTAATTTGGATCTATTGTACAACCATTATTACAATTAAATACTCTCTCTTTTGCTGCTCCCTCTCTTTTTTTTACATGTGTCTGTTTAGAGTTTTTACACACGAATTAAACAGAGTAATAAATACATTAAATTTTAATAAAAATATAGGTTAAAAAACTATAAAACCCATAATTTACGTGATTTAAGTAAATTTAAGATGGAGTTTAAGTTTAACATGTACTATTAATATTACTAATTATTAATATTACTAATGATAAAAGGGTAAATCACAAAAGAAAAGGTCACTCATCTAGAAACCAAAAAAAAAAAAAAATCCTAAAACAACATGTATTAAAAAACAAAGGGAGTACCATTTAAGTCATCTAAGAGTATCTTTTTATCCACAATTATAAGTCAATTTGAGATTATTAAGAAATAATTAATGAATTTTTTTTCTAATTTATCCTTATATACATTAAACATTGTCAAATTAATAATATGATAGGATAATTTAGATTAAATATTTTATTGTATATTTGTTCTGTCTAATGCAGACGGTCTGTTGGGACTCTATATATTAGGAATATCTTGAAATAGGATTTGATTAGTGGGAGTGTGGGTCCATCAGTCTGAAAAAGAAAGTATTGATAATAAAAATAGTTCATGAGGAAAAAAAGAATTAGGTGAGAGAAATTAAACAAAAAATGATAAAAGTTTTGTCCATAAATAAATTATGGGGCCTATATGCTACTTCCTGTCCAATTGAAAAAAGAATTAGAGAAAAATAATTAAAATGACAAATTTAACCGACTTTATTGTAAATTTTTTTTTAAAAAAAGTAAACGTAAAACTTATAATTTTATTATTCATAAAATTATTTTCCTTCTTATTTTTCAAATATCAAAATATCAAAGAAAAAATTCTTTTATATTTTCCGTCAATATTTTCTTTCATTCCATCCAAACACACTCTGAATGTATTTTCCACTAAAAATTCAATGCGAAAGAATTTTTTTTTTTTAAAAAAGCCAAATTAAAATAAAAAATTCTTTCACTACTTTATAAGGTTAAAATGAAAAGAAAGTTAGAGGTAGGGCTATCCTGCCACTGGGATAAGACCTTGAATTTGAAAATTGCATAAATTTTAGTTTATATATATTGGAAATTAATTAACCAATAAAATCACAAAGATTATACTAAAAACTAAACAAGTAGTCATAAAAGCTTTGACACATACCCCTTTCTCTCGCTCTCTCTTTCTCTGAAAATCTAAAACCTATCTTCTCTTTTTCCACGGGCAGCCACCTTTCCTTTTCTTATTTGGTTTTTTGCAAATAAACCTCAAATATGTTTGCAGATCTGAGTTATTGTTGCTCGTGTATTGGGATCTATTGTTGCCTATATATTGAAATTTTGTAAATCAAACTAAAAATTTAATTAAGTACAAATTGTATACAGATATGAGATACAGATCAATTTATTTTTATATTTTTATGTAGAAACTTTAATATTTGTACTATAAGCGATCGCTTGCTCCATTTGGTGGTTATTCATGGCCATTGTTCGACTCCATTATCTTTCTACAAGTCTGATTTGTTTGCCTTCAAATTTTTTCTTTCTATTGGAGATGAGATACGCATTTTTTTTCTGTATAACTTTCCAAATAATAAAAGACGCTAGACAAAATCACCATAATGGTGATAATAATAATTCAGAACTAAATTCAAGAACAAAATCCCGAGATATGAGCAATAATAAATTTCAATATTTGGGCCACAATAAGTTAGATCTATATACAGATATGAGGATTATTTGCAAAAAGCAAACAAAAAGGGAGAGAGATGACCCCCCAGTGAAAACTCACCGGCGGCGGCCCGTTGAAGAAGAAAAGAGAGTTTTTAGATTTTAGATTTTGAAAGAAAGGGAGTGCTCCCTTGCTAATTTAATATACATTTTTAGATAGATTTTATGTCTCCATAATTCTCCCCTTCTTTAGTTGCTAAAGAACTCTTGCCACTTAAAAAGTTAAAGCAAAGTAATTAAGAAAAGAAGAGAGGCTAATGCATAAATTTATCATGTAATTTTCACAAAAATCTTACAAGTGTAACACCCTATATCTGATCTTAAATTACTAGATAATGAGTGTCATATCCTATGCTAGAGGTACGTACTGATCTATTTTATTTACATAAAAGATATATTTAAATACAAAAGAAAAAATATTTAATCAATCCACATTTGAAAAAATTAGCGGAAAATTCATTAATTAAAGGAAACCTTTAGTAAAAACTTATCTGTTATATATATCCAATAAATATTTAAAAATAAAATTGAATACAAGTAAAAACTTTTCCACAATGAATTAATCAAACCAAACCTATAAGTCAAATAAATTCTCAAAATGTCTAAAATTTACGTTTGCATAATAAATTCTGGAAATAAAACATTGGTTCTTCTGTTGAACCTCCAATAATAAAATTTAACATCAACTCTGAGTTTTTTTTTTTTTTTTTTTAAATTATTTATACCTATCAAACACCAAGTTATTAAATGAACAATTACAGTGCCAATCCACAATTTACTCTCTCAAACAAAAATAATATTCTATTACATGTTTGACTCACAGCAAAGTCATACCCGAGTCATCTACAGAATTATCCTCCTCTAATGCTGGAAATTGGTTCACTTTATGTTGATCTATTGAATATTTTAACTTATAAATTATTCTTTCTTAAAAATCTGAAGTTATAAATTATTTTATTAAATGCTCCGACTTATAAAATTTTAAAGATCAAATATTTATTGGATAATTTAAAAATGTGAAAATTATTTTTTTTTCAAAAGTTATATTAATCAATACATTAATTCAATATTTTATATATAAAAGTAAAAAATCTTATAAACTATTATTAGTATGAAAAAATGTTGAATGTTAACAAAACTTGTCAATTTAAATTATTTAGTACTTCTGTTCAAAAGTGTTTTTTTTATTGTTAATGTCCAATAATATTTAATTATTTGGTAATTCACTTCAATATAAAATATTACTATTTACTCAATCACATTTGCTTAAATTATTATCCCCTCACTTAGCACTAAAATTAGCACTTTTCGAACAAGAAATCAATAATTTTATGCAACAATAGGGATGTGATAATAACTTTGATCAAAATTCAAGGACTAGATAATTAATTAACCTGATATGCATTTCATCCACGCGGTTTTGGCGATACTGGACAAACAAAGCACTAACTAAAGAAGCAAGAAACAGAGCAGAGCAGAAGCCAAAGGAGCAAGAAACAAAGCAAAACAGGGAGAAACCGAGAAAGAGAGATGGAGCAGAAGCAGAGCCAAACCCAACCCTCTAAGACCCAAACTGCAACTGTATTTCCTAAAAAGAGGAGGTTAGTGAAAAGGTTGATGTTTGATTCTTTTGTCTCTCTTTTCAGCTCTAAACCCAAAGAAAAGAAGGAGATTAGCAACAGTCGTATGAACAAGTAACAAGCAAGCTCAAAAGGATCAAATATATACCCTTTTAATTTCTGGAGGTAACAAAAAAGAAAAAGCTCTGTTTCACTTTTCCTTTTTTTGGTTTTGATGTTTTTAAGGAGGTTTATAAATTATAAGTTGAAGCAGGTTTCTTGAAATCAAACACGAGGAAGAAAGAAAAAGAATAGGAGAAGAAGTGATTGATGTAATAGTATTAATTAAAGTCATTATACTTAATTTAGTATCAATCAAGTCTCTATGTTTTGTACTGATAAAGAAAACGTTGATTTTCTACTTTCTTTGCTTCGATTAATGATGTTTTGTGTACTTTTCTTTTTTTGCTAAATACACTTTGCTCTTGAAATATCCATTAATTTGTTGATGTCGTTTAAATTAATCAAAACATTAATTAATAAAGATTAAAGCACATGTGTTAAGATTAGGAGGCAGCAGCCATTGGTCCATAGCCAAACTGATCTGTCAATATATAAAATGGGTCTGAACAAATATAATAAGGGCTCAAGATTGTCTTTGCACGTGGCAGACGCAAAACTCCCTTCTTTATCATCCTCAAATTCTAAAAAGCAGGGATGCATAATTTTTTATGTCATCCTAAAATATTGCAACATAAAAGACGAAGTTTCAATCCGGTTCTAATATGTACGTAGGCTCGTCTTATTATGCTTTATGTCTTATCTTATAAAGCAAAATAAGATAAATTTTGAATCTACGGGACTAAACAGAATGAACGGATGAGAAATTAATTAAAATTTTTCATAGGATTTACTAAATTATTTTTTTACCAAAAATAATTGTTAATAAATTTTATAAATTTTAACTCATTATTATTAATAATACCCGATTTTTAGGACACGACGGGATGCAAACCTTAATCAATACTGTTGGTTTTAATCTAAAAATAAGTCCAACCCCAAAGTTTACCTTGGGGACAGAATTCAAAGTTTAACTATTAAATTAATATTGAAAATTTCCGAACAATTTTAAAAAATGGGTCGTGATTTTCACAGTGTCTGCCCACCCCTACTAAATAGTATTATTAGTTCTTTATTTCTGAATTTTTGATAGCCTGTTAAATCTATTATTACATTACATATCATATTACAAGCAAAATCTATGTTATAATTTTTTTTTTTTTTGAGCATAGAGCATTTGATGTATCATTTCATTGACTTTTCTTTTATTTCTGGCCTTTTCCCTACTTCTTAGAAGTTTCTCTCCTTAATAAAAATTATTTATTTTCTTAACATTATAGTTATTTCACTGACTTGAAATATCCAAGAGCTTTCCTTATTAGTATCTCCCATTTCCTTTTTTCTTTTGACATTGAGTATCACCCATTTCCTAATTAGTTAATTATGTGCATAATGTAATATTATTGGTTAATTAATAACTTCCAGCTACATGCTTCTGCTTTCCACAAAGTTTATTAAATATTTAATTTAATATTTCACTTTATTATAATCATATCCTAATATTTATATTAATTTAAACGTAAATATTTTTTCAATTTATAATATTCAGATTTAATTGAATAAATGTAATCTTTTTTAGTTTAATTTAAAAAATTTAATAAACGTAATAACACTGCAGCTTACCAAATTGGTAAAAGCAACTGCAATCCAGATTACTCGAATTCGAGACCTCTTAATCCTCGTATAAGTGAAAAAACCAACCAAACTACCACATGATTGATTGATGTCCAACAAAACTTTAATAAACCGAGAAAGTTTTTTTATTATATATAAATTTAACAAATTAAATTATTTTTATATCTATTATCCAACGTTTAATTATTATCCTTATAGTGCATACGTGAAATAATGGTTACTCCTAAAGTTTGGCGGGGATTATGTTAGCTTAAAGAGATTGCTTCCTGATGACAGCATGATGTCTACTAGTCCACGTGGCAAAATCAAAAGGAAGTTTCTTTTTTATTGGCAGTTTATTTTGTTCCTTTATATAACAATAAAAGGAAAAGGAAGTAAAAGATTCCCAAGTAAAATAGAGAGCATAATAGTAAGAGAGGGAGAGAGAGAGAGAGAGAGAGAGAGAGAGAGAAGCAGAAGAAGAAGATGGAGATGATGAGGATAGAGCCATTTGTCAAGTCCAAGAATGGAAGTGTTTTTCCAAAGAAGAGAAAATTAGTTAAGAGTATGGTTTTTGCTTCATTGATTCAATCTTTAGCTTCTCTCTGCTCATCTTGCTTCTACAGAGGAGCTGCCAACAAGCCCAGCTGTCTCAAAAAAAGTTCGCCGCCAAAAGTAGCTAATGTTGCAGACTGACTTTGTAGTTTGTTTTTATTCCATTTCTTGCTTTATTTGTATTTCTTTCTTTATTTTCAACCTTTTAGCATAACATTTCAATAGGTATTGGTTTGATTTAGCTTTGAAATTTGAATCATGTACTGTTTTCTGTAATATACACGTATTCTTATTGTTGCCTGATTTCTCTTCCTTTCTACGATACTGTGGCTGCCTTATCCCCGGCGTATATTCTCAGGTGGGTGTTGCCGGCGGCAGCCAAACACCCATTTGGCTCAATGATAGGGTGACTCCCTCATCGCAGGGATATATTCTCAGATGGGTAGCGCTGGCGGCGACCAAATTTAACATTGTAAAAATGATTATTTATTTAGACAAATAAAAAGGATTATAAAAAATGGGTTTTGATGGGCATGTGTGAAAGGAGAAATGATCCTATCGTGATATGAACTGGGTTTGTCTTTCATTTTCTTTTTTTGTTTTTTCAGATATTATGTGATTGGTTGAAAAAAAAATTAAAAGTGATTTTCCAAACAATTATTACTTTATTAATTATCATGGTCCCTTCAACTCAGCTACTTAAAGGAAGCTTCCTTGAGTATATTTAGTACATTTTTAATATTATAAGTATTTTAATTCCTCAAAAATAAAAATTATAACAACGTCGTCAAATCCTTCCTTCGCCACAAAAATGACGTTCGATGACGGATTGGAAGGTGAAGAAACCCTAGTTACAAAGGAAAATCTGAAACTCAAAAATGTAATTACAATATTTATATAGACCAGATTCTTTAATGCAGTGCCTGGCTCTTCTTCGTACCAAATTTTACTAAAAATTAAAAATTTAAATCAAAATCGAATCAAATTTTTTCGGTTGATTTTTTTATTTTGACATCAATTATAATTTAATTAGTTTAATTTATAATATTTTGATTTTCGTTTTGTATAAAAAAAATTGAATCAAATCATAAGAATTTCAATTCTCCTCTATTAAAATCAAAATCAAATAGTAAATTTTAAAAAACAAATTAAACCCAACTAAATGAATCAATTGAATTCCATTATTTTGATTCCATGGATTTCTCCTCAAACCCTACAAACAAATGACCATGGAAATCACAAAGTAGTACAACGTTAAACCGAACATGATGAGCCAAAAACATGTAGGTCCTACGTTTCTTTTTGTGGCTAATAAAAAGACATTTTGCGATCCCCAAATAAGCCAAAGTTGACTTTTTTTTTCTTTTGAAATTTTGCAGTAAATGTCACGTTTTCAAATTTATTTTTACAGGATGTCAATTTGATTTTACTATTTAAATTATTGTCAGTTAGTGTATATTTTTACTTTATTCCCTTTTTTTTTTAATTTATTAGGCGTTAGTTTGTTAGTAAATTGACGTTTTAATTGCTTAGTGTTTCATTTTTTATTAATTTTCTATTTTATTATCATTTTTTTTAGTTTCTTTTTTTTTTCTGCTACTGTCCCTCCATTATTTTCAGTATCATTCTTTCTCATTTTGTTGCTGTCTATTAGTTTCTTATTATTATTCCTCCTTTTGCTCTCGTTATTTTCAGTCGCCAATTGTTCTTCTCATTACCAGTGTTGTTCAACGGTTTCTTTTTATTTTTTGGATTTTGTTTCTCTTTTACGATTTCATTTTTGTATAAGCGTACCAGTGATTCAATTTTTGCATAAAAACTGTTATCACCATGGGTGTTGTTTATGCTCTATAAAGACAAGATATAACTTTCGATTTTGTTTGGATTGTTAATGATACAATATATATATATATATATATATATATATATATATATATATATACACCGTATTTATTTGGTTTGATCCAATATATTAATTAATATATATATGTCCATTCTATATTTAATTGATTTTACAGTATTTACTGGTATAGTATATATATATATATATATATATATATATGCACCATATTTACTTATACAATATATATATAGACACTGTATTTACTGATCTAATATATTAATTGATGTATATATATCTATTATGTATTTAATTGATTTTACGGTATTTACTGATATATATATATACACTATTTTATTAAAACAGTATATACACCATATATATCGCATTTACCGTCGTTATTATCATCATAGCCTATCGTCATTCTCGTTGTTGAATTACATAAATTGTATATAGCTCTTATAGATTTCATGTTTCCTTGTGTTTTCTTTTTTTATTTTTTTTAGGGTTTCTTTTTTTTTTTTCAGCGTTTCCTTTCTTCAGAATTTCTTTTTTTTTTTTAACATTTCATTTTTTTCAGCGTTTTCTTTTTTTCAGTATTTTCTTTTTTCAATTTTTCTCTTTTTTTTAGTGTTTCCTTTTTTTAGAGTTAGTCACGCCGTTTATTTTAACAGTTCAGCGACATGTTGTTTGAGGTTATTTTGGATGTTCTTATTTTATTTTTGACCAAATCTATTAGTTTCTTAATATTTGATATTTTATGAAATTTAGTTAAAAATGGAACATTAAATCTGACATTTGCTTAACACTGTGTTAGGGAAAGAGAGGAAAGAAAAAAAGAGAGGAAGAAAATAAGGGAGAAAAATACGGATTGATTTTACTATTTATTTTCCTTTCTTATTTTCCACCCTATGTTTGGGAAAGGGAAGAAAATAAATGGGAGGATTATTTTCCTTTGTTTTGAAAAAAAACAATATTATTGTAAATTTACATTTTTATCCTTCATATATCTATAAATTAGACATTATAACACATCTTATAATTAAATTATAATTGGTTAATTATTTAATTAATTATAATGAATTAACCATTTATAAGTGAAACCATTACAAGGTGTGCATGCATCATGTTTTGCATCTAAAAAAATGGAAGAAATAACATAAAAATATAAAGTTAGAAAAAATTATTTAATGTTTGATGCCTTTAATTACTAGTATTCAAGCTTGAATATTCATAGTTATAGATCAGTCAAACACACCCATTGCTAGTGTGGTTCTTGTCCACTTTCCAGCGAGACTAGTTGAAGGCCAGACGGTTTGGCCCTTCCTCGCCACTGACAGTTCCGCCAGCCACCTCTAATTGCCTTTCCGGCCACCACAGCCGCTGTTTTCACCCCTCTGTCGCCAATTTTCCTTCCAATTTGGAGTGAGTATATATGGGTGGGCCCAGGAGGAAAGTACCCATTACAGTTATTCCTTCCCAAATTTTCCTTCCTCCCCTTTCTCAAACAGAGTGCAAAAGTCCCTTTTTTTTCTTTTCTTGAATAACGGAGTTGACAACTTAGTTTTCGCTCCAATGACACATAAAATAAGCAATATTTTTTCAAATAATAATTACTTTAATGTCATAAATAATTATCATTAACTATTATTTTATTTTATTAGTATAATTCTTCATCTTGATATAATTTTAAAGACAAAGAAAATTACAAATATGTTCATTTTGATTTAAGTTAATCTTTAGAAATAGTTATGGTCATGAAAATTTTAAAAGAATAAAAATTGCTGATTTTATACTCAATTAAATAAGTTTAAAATATTATGAATAGAGGCCTGTCTTACAGTAAAAAATAGTTCAGCATAGAAATTTACTTTATGATAAAGAGAAATAAAATATAATTTGTGAACTTTTAATTTATGAAATATCTTTTCCATTAACTATGAAAAAAAAAAACTTAAAAACCCTTAGTACTAGTTAGGATGGCTAAAAGTAGATATAAGTGAACCCAGTTGAGCTCGAATCTATCAGGCTTCAAGCTCAACTCGATAAAATTTAGCTTGGTCTAAAACTCGATAAACCTGATATTTTTAAGCTCGAGTTCAACTCAAAAAAGGTTTTTAACTCAAGCTCAGCTCAAGTAAGTTTAAAATAAATATTACACGCACGCGCGCGCGCGCACACACACACACACACACACATATATATATATATATATATATATATATATATATATATATATATATATATATATAAAAACTCAATAAGACTCGACGAAGTTTCGAACTGAACATCACTAGGCTCGAGCTTAAGCTCAATTGAAACTGAACTTTCTTAAATTTTTTTTTGAGCTAAGCTCGAATAACTCACAAGCCGACTCGGCTCATTTACACCCAAAGGTAAAAGTACCAATTAATTGTCCAAAAGTACCTAAACCGGAGGTTTCTAATAATGAAAAAAAAATGCAGCAGTATATTTTTAAGAATAAGACTTGCATATTTTCAGTGTATGGGTATCAATTAAAAAAATAAAAATTATTGTTGTTTGATGTTTTTCGATGTATGGTCAAAACTACTCTCATTGAATTAAAAAATTTGTTCCTAATTAGTTCAGTTACAAGGTGAGCCTATACATTGGATGTAGGTAGGGTTATGCATGGTTCCTGGAAGACCTGAACCGAATCGAGGAACCGCACTGAACCGAAAAAGAACGATATGGTAGGAGCCGGACCCTATCAAACTGAATGTAATTTATTATTTTGGTTCTGACTCTAGTTCTTATAAAGAACTGTATTGGAACCGTACCAAAATCATACCAAAATCAAACTGAACCGAATCGATCCTGAAAATCTATTTATACATATATCTTTCTTTAATGTTTTAGTATATCATGTTATTTGTAGTAAACATAAAATTTTATTATTTGAAAATAAAATCTTTATTAGTCGGTACTATTTAATTAATAATAGGAATGGAGTATAAATTAAAATTATTTATCCTACATAAAAAAAATTAATATCTGATGACTCATCATCTTTTATTTTATATAATATTTTAGCAATTTGATAGTTCATAAACGTGTATATAGTATTTACTATATCTATAATTTTCTTGGAAGTTATGTAATTATGTTTTAGGCACAATTTACATAGATTATTTTTATCTTTAAAAAGTTTTCATTTACTAACATTGTTTATCATGTGATAACGAGGGTACAAGTACCGTCATTTTTAGATTTCGTAGAACTTAAAAGATAATGAAGCTTCTTTTTTGTGGACAACAAAAATAAAATTTCATTATTCAATTATTAATTATGATTTATTGATATTTTTAATATTAATGTCATTATTTTGGAGATTGTTTATAATGTGAAAGATGATGGGAGCTTATTTTTACAAATAATAAAAATAAAACTTTATTATGGATCATTTTTATATAAAGAAATATTGCACTGTATTTTAAAAATATAATAATTTTCAATAAAAAAAACTAGAATTGAATCAGAATCAGAACTAAAGAGCCAACGTTGAAAAACTGAAACATTATACTGAAACCGTACCGAAAAATTTAATTCAGTACAATTCTGATTTTGGTTCCTAAAAATAAAGGAATCGAATTTTTAATTCCGTTCCATTTCCCCTTAACAGTCGTACCGGAACTGGGCCTAGATCTGGAAAAGTGTTTTGCTTCTTTTAATTATTTGTCAATTGATTACATAAATATGTCAATTCAAGAATCTCAAGCTCTCTTATCTCTCTCTCTCTCTCTCTCTCTCTCTCTCTCTCTCTCTCTCTCTCTGTAACAATTTTGAATTCTGGAACTTCGTGGACCCATTTCCCTCTTTGCTCTTTAATATATGGCCGACCAATAATGATATATATAGGTGGAGTGTCAAAAGCAGATCATTCGATGATGTGAATACCATTTTAATTTTTATCTGAGCATTAAAATCTGTGAAAAAAGAACAGAAAATTTTTTTGGTGAAACTGACAAGGACAAAAAAGTACGGACGGACTATCTACCCACCACAACGACTTGAATTGACTGAAAAGATTCATGTGGACAAACTGACAGTTATTTTCAACGCTCTATCAGCATTTGCAACTTTGCTTCCACACCCGCTTCCCGGGAGCGTGCATTTCCATTCATCAATGCTGTAAAATTGCTTGTTGAGGACCGAGGCATGAACCCAATAGGTAGGCATAGCCGGATTCGAAATGTTTAAAATTTTGAATTGAAATTAATTTTTGAATTTTTAGTTTCGATTTCGATTTTATAATTTCGATGAATCGACAGTTCAAATTACGGTGCCGGTATTATATAAATTTTTAAAAAAATAATAAAATTTTAATTCTGAATTCATAAATAAATAATAATTTTAAAATATTTAGATTTTATTAACTAAATAAATTATTATAAAATTTTAAAAGAAAAACTTCTATTAACTTAGAACTATTATTACATTAAATTTACAAATTTTGCTAATTCAATAAAATACAAAATTATATATATATTTTTTGGGCTTGAATTAAATTAAAATTGAAAATTTTTAATTTAATTACCTACGTATCCTCTTGGGAATTAGAGGAAATCAAAGCTCACGTAGTTCTTTTTTTTTATTACAATAGAAAATAACCTCCCAATTATTACAATTAATTTTAGTCATCGGTGCCACTAGTCTCCGTTAATGTGCCGGAATCATTATCATTGCTTGAATTTTGTTGGTCTTGAGTTCTCCACGCCGCTCTAGTCCAATCATCAACACATTCTTGTATTTCCATATTATTTGGCGATAATCTTGACCGTGTTGGATCTAAAATTTGTCCACCAGCATTAAAAGCTTATTCCGCTACAACAGTAGAAATTGGACAAGCAAGAATATCTTTTGCAATTGAAGCTAAGACTGGAAAGCGATTTGCATGCTTTTTCCACCAATACAAAATGTCAAATTTTGTTGAGTCTTCCTCAGTATCATCACCTAAAAACTTAAAATCTGTGCTAATATAGGTCTCAATTTTATGTTGAATGTAGACCCTCCCTTGATTTTTTTTGAAACATTTTACATGAAAGTAAATTGTGTAGAATGAAATTTAGCGGATTGTGTAGTTTGTGGATGTGATACTTGAGGAAGGGGAGATACTAATTTAGAATACTCATCATACAATTGACGGATATACCTTAAAAAATTATTAGTAAGAGAAAAATAATCTACTTCAATATTAAAATATCCACAATAAAGACGAAAAATTCTTGTAATGCAACTAACTTAAGTCTAGGACAAAGAAAAAATCAACTAAATTTAAATCCTGAATTTCAGTATAATATTTTAACCATTTAGTTTTCATCATGAATATACATTCTTGTAAATCATCATCATTTTCATTTTCAATTATGGCATTACTTATGGCTAAACAATGAAATGGAAATAAATGGTAAGTAGGATAATAAACATCACTAAAAATTCTTGTACAATTTTCAAAAACTTGCAAAATATCTAATATTTTTTTACAAACAGTCCAATTGATTGGATAAAGTTGAAAATGTGATGCATGCAATTGCATAAATGAAGAAAGAATATTTTTATATTTATAAGATTCATTTAACATTTTATAAGTTGAATTCCATCTTGTAGGAATATCTCTTGAAAATTTTTTATATTTTTTCCCATAGAGTGACAAAAATTTTTAAATTCTTTTCTAACATACCCATGTGTTCATAAATGATTTTAAATCATTTTTTATTGGACGTAAAAAATACAATTAATGTTGTTAATGCGTCTTGAACACATAAATTTAAAATATGACATGCACATCTAGTGTGAAAAAATTGTCCACCAAATTTGGGTTGATAAAGAGTTTTTTAATTCATTTATTGATATCGTATTTGCACTAGCATTCTCAAAACCAATTGTAAAAATTTTTTTAACCAATTGTAAAATTGTTTTTTAGTCAAACCATATTCTTCTAAAATAATATTTAAAATGGTAAAAATATTATGGACGGTGTGAGAGTCATCAAAAACTCTAAGTGCAATAATTTTTTTTTGAATTTTCCATTCATTATCAATCCAATGGGAAGTAACACCCATATAAGAATGAGTTTGCCAAGCATCACATCAAATATCACAACAAATAGCAGTTTTACCATTAAAATTTGCAAATACATTTTTTAAAATTTCTTTTTCTTTCAAATAAATAGATAAGATAGTCCTTTCAAGTGTATTTCTAGGTATCTTTTTGGCTAAAGGATTTAATGCTTTTTAGAATAGTTATTAAATCCAGTTTTTTCACCAAATGAAAAAGATAATCATTCCATACAAACCATTTTAGCCATTTCAATTTTATTAGTTTCATCACTATATTTAAATAGAAGAGTGTTAGGATCACCATACTTTTATGATGATAATTGAGTTTGAGTTACATTCATTCCTACCTCACTTGGATGATACAATTTTAAATGCCTATTCAGAGTGCCGTAGCCTCCTCCAAGCTTGAATGCATATTCTTTTTTGCAATAATTACATCGAACCGCATTGATTTCTACGTTATCTTGAACAATTTTTGCAAAATGCTTCTTTAAAATATCTGATTTTGGTGGTTTACCTATTGAAATATTAGGAGATGTGCTCCTTGTTGTGGTGGATGACGACGAATATAATGTTTCTCAACTAGAGTTTGATATTGAATTTTATCATTAAATTGTGGTGAAAAATCAATCAATGGATGAATCAATTTCTTCCACACTTTGAGCAACTCATTTTTACTTGGAGCTTTTTGAATTGTGTGCTATGTTTTTAAATGGAATTATGGAAAAAAAATGAATAAATGAAATATGAAATTAATGGAATGAGTTAAAAATTATTATTTCCAAAAACTAAGAAAATTATTTTTAAAAAAAATCAAATGAAGTAAATTTATGAATGGAACAATTGAGATTAGAAGGAATTTAGAATTGGATGTATGAAAATAAAAAATAAACAATAGATAATTCCAATATTAAGGAAAATAAAGCAATAGAAAAAAAAACTATATAAATTTGAGAGAATTTTGATTGAGAATAAGAGGAGAGTTATGATATAATTAGTTGTGAAAAAAAAAATCATCAATTCACCATTTTTATACATATTTTTCATTTATTAGTTTTCCAAATTGTCCCTTATAACAGAAAAATAACAATTATATTTTTGGGTAATTTAGTAAATTATAATAAATAAATAAATAATTGATTAAAAATGAATAAAATTTATTTACCAAAAATAAAAAAAATAAAAGTCAACTATCAAGTATCAACTAGCCATTTGTACTTTTTTTTGTACACATAAATTTGTATTTTATTTTACAAATCAACTATTCATGTACCATTTTTTGTATAAATTAAGTCAAATCATGTGTACTTTTTTTTCACCACTTTTTATAAATTATGTAGCATTGTGTACTTCTTTTCCCCATAAATCAAATCAACTACAATCAAATTAATTGATATAAATTTTTTTATAAAAAAATTTTAAGCTACAAATAATTTTATTTGTGCATCCGTTTCGAATAGGAACCTGAATCGCCAGTTAACCACCGATTCCGGGCCGGTTCAGGTTCATTTTTCAACATTCACATGAACCTTAACCGACCCTTGAACTATCGATTTCAGTCTAATTCTGATTCATTTACAGTACGATTCGATTCCGGTTAGAATCAAACCGGTGGCCTTGCCTACCAATAGGGTTAGAGTCTTGAAGATAAGCACCATTATTAGATGATAAGCACTTATTGTCTTATATTAGAAATGGCAATATTTATTCGGTTGATTCAAATTTCTCATCCTCAATTAAATAAAATAAGTACTCTCCTCCCAAAACCTAAAACATAAAAATTCTATTTTCTTTTTAAACTAGTTGGCCACGAGTGAGCTCATACCGGTTTCATCCCTTTCCTTTTTTTTTTTTTTTTTGCAAATAATCCTCAAATCTGTATATAGATTTAAGTTATTGTCGCCCAAATATTGAGATTTATTATTGTCCATATTTTTATATTTTATTCTCAGATCTAGTTCTGAGTTATTGTTGTCATTGTCATGATGATTTTGTCTAAAGTCTTGTTATTTGAATAGTTATGTAGGAAGAAGTGCAGATCTCATCTCTAATACAAGGAAGAAATTTGAAAGTAATCATATCATACTTATAGAAAGTTCATGGAGTCAAACAATAGTAATGAATAGCCACCAAATTTACTCAAAACTATTTTTTATTAAGATTTTTAAACCTTTAATGGAATTGGTATTAGAATCACCAAAAGTTTCTTTAAAAAATTTCTTCCTAAGAGTCTTAAGGATTGGCAAAACGGTCGATTCGATTCAAATTAAATCAAATCGATATCAAAAATTACAAATTAAATTTTTTGTTAACAGATCGAATCGAGCCAAATTTCCTCTTGAATCAAATTGAACTAATCAGTTCAGTCAATTTTAATCAATTTTGCCATTTCGATTTGATTTTAAAGCCAATTAATAGATTTATATGAAACTGACTCGAATCAAACTATAAATTTGGTTCAAACAAAATAAATCGACAACTAAATCTCTCTTAATTTAACTAATCGAACCAAACTAAAATGAGTCAGTTCAGTTTTCGATTGGATTCGATATATAAGTTTGCACACTTCTAACCATGACTTTAAGTTTTTAAGCATTGACCTTGTAGATAAATTTTGCCTAAAGATGCAACATTTTTTTTACTAAAAAGGCCATCACGATTTTTTTATTGTTTTATTACTTTTAGTGAAAAAAAAAAATATCCTCATTTATACCAAATAACTTTATATTTTATATATTCACTTCTTACTTTAAATTCCTTGTTTGTTTGTTTGTTTTGATTGAATTTAAACTTATCCAAATATGATTCTAAAAAGATTTTTGTGTGTGTGTGTGTGTGTGTGTGTTGACAAATGCAAACATTTGACCATGCGAAATAATTAAATTTGCATAAGAAAATTGTTTTTTTCTGATTACAAATTGCTGAGGTGGACAGAAGTCAAAAAATTATAGTGTTACTAGTTGCTCCACTTGAATAGAAGAAGTGCTCTCAAATATTTTCACTTATACCAAATATAAAAACATTAAACTCGAAATCAATTCTATAACATTATATGAAATTTATTTATACCAAATTCAAAATCGTTAAATCAGGTTATACTATAAAAAAATAATTATATTTGTTAATTATCTTATTCAAAAATTAATATGAGAACATTTTACTTTTTTGAAAGGTGAAAGTTAAATGGTCTGCAGAACTACATCGCTAAGGATATTATGGAAAATTCATAAAATCATCATGGCTTAGAAATCTAACACGTATACCATCAATTCTACAATCAACGGCCATGAAGCACTAATCCAAGAAACGATGTCTACTTCATTTCGTTACGCGGTTTAGGCACTATTTCATTCGTGTCAATCAAGAAACCAATTTTGTGTTTTTAAGAAAAAAATAAAATTTAAATTACTCATCATAAGAAGTCACTACTCTTTTCTGCTCATACAAACACATAGCTAAACACATTTCTAAAACAAAGCACTAGCTAAAGAAGCAAGAAACAGAGCAAAACAGAGAGAGTAAGAGAGATGGAGGAGAAGCTGAACCAAACCCAAACCTCTAAAACCCAAACAGCAACTGTATTTCCTAAAAAGAGGAAGTTAGTGAAGAGATTGATGTTTGAATTTTTTCTCTCTATTTTCAGCTGTTCTTCCCCTAAACCCCAAGAAGACAAGGAGATTTGTAATGGTCACATGTGAAGAAGGTAAAACGCTCAAAAATATCAACTTCCTTTTGAATTTCTGCTTCTTTTAGCTCTGGTTTAGTGTTTTTTTTTCTTTTTTTTTTTTTTTCAGTTCTGATGTTTTTACGGAGATCTATAGTTTGAAGAATGTTTCTGGAAATCAAATATGAGGGAAAAAGAAAAGGTAAGGAGAAAAAGTGATCGATGTAATATTATTAGTTTCATCGGTAAATATAAACTATGGGAGTTGAACCGGTTCGACTCAATAAAAAATCCAAGTCGCCAACGAAGGGCGAGCGTAGATGTCTTAATGGTGCAATCGGTGGTGGTGGTATTGGCAGAGGCAGCGGTGGTGGGCATCTTACTGGAGGTGTTAGTAGCGGTCTTGGTAGTGGTCAGTTGTGCTTGCTGACGATGGCGCTGGGAAAGTGATTTTAATGGAATCAAGCCCTCTTCAGAAACTAGGCGGGTATATGAGATTTTTTTTTTTTTTCTTTTATTAGAGTTGAGCCGGTTCGACTCTCCAACCTAAACATGCCCTGGGTTATTCTGATAAAATTAATTTTTTTTCTTTTTTGACATGCTGATAAAATTAAGTTGATTTTGTAATTCCTCTGCTTTTATGATTTACATCAATGAAACCATAATCTAGTATGGTTATACTTATGGTCGTACATAAGCTTGACAAATATGCACAGTCATAAAGTTTTGATACAAAGTGGGACCCTTGACAATTTATAAAAATATTCCAATTGCATGCCGTTATCTTTTATTTTATCATTCGCAGAAAAAGGAAATATCATATGAATTTTTGACTTTTGTGGTTCAATTCTGTGAAAAAGATTAAGATTGAAATGATAAGAAGTCCTTACCAAAGTGGATAGGCATTGAGGATTAATTGGATGATCATTTTAGAAATTTGAAGCAATTTGTGGCATATAACACATCATAAAATAGCGGGGGACCCATATAGGGGGTCCAAAGAGATCCTGGCCGCACCCAGTAAAAAAAAAAAAATTTAATTTTGTGTTAAAAAATTGAAAAAAAAAATTGTAGTTTGACCAATCAAAATTATAATTTAGTTTCCTAATTCTTTAAGTTTGGTCTCTCCTGCATATAATCACCATCAATTAAATTAAATTTTCTTATCTGCAAATACAATTAGTTTATTTTTAATATGCCAGCAAATAGACTTACATGTACATGTCTGAAGACCGAAGCAATTTGATGAGAAAGACATCAAATATAAGATTCTCTATGAAATAGAAAAATAGATGATGATGATGATGATGAATAAACTTTTTTTTTTTTTTTTTGCAAATGATAATTAGATCAACCCTTCTTGTCTTAAGTTTAAAATTGTGTTCACATTGAAAAATGTTCTCCTTTTGTCTCAATGACCACACTTTAATTTCTCATTCTCAACTCTTAAAAGCAAGAATAGGATGAACCATTACATTTGACCAACTATTTAGGAATTGAACTTTTACTTCTGCTGATTGAAAAAATAATTTTAAAAACAAAAATCTACCATATATGATTTGGAAGGTGATCAAAAAGAAAAGAGGCATGTTCAAACTGTTGTTTCAATTCAATAAAATTTGAAAAAATTTATGTTTGTATTCATCATATTGATACTACATTTGTTTTTTGTGGCCTTATGCTTCAATGCTTTTTCTTACTTTGGTAGTAATGGATTCTAAAATTTTCTTTTTCACATTCTGTTTGTACACTTTTTTGAGTAACAAAAGGAAACTCATAAATTAGCCTTTTCTTTTTATGGAATTATAGGAGGCTCTTGATTAATTCTCTCTTTCATGTGATTTTATCTCTGTGCAGCCAAATATGTATCACTAAGTTTCTTTTTTTGCTTTTTTCTTTGGGTGAAATGTACATTATAGATGCATATTAATTGATTAGAACTCCAAGTTTTCGATTTCCTTAATTAAAAATTTTGAGTTTAAGATTTGATTATGAAAATTGTCACGTTGGAAAAGTCTCGTCCCTTGTATAAATCCTGCAGTACTGATTATATATGCCAAAAATATATATATATATATACACACATTTAAAGAACATATATATTATCTCTCTTTTATTGAAATCTGTGGTAGGAAAACACGAAATTTCAAGGATAAGATCGAGAGAGTTGTATATGGCTGTCTACTGTTCTTGTTCTACCTTACGTTCAAGTTAATATATCTACCCATTGTAGATGCTAAACTCCGTTTTAATTTAGTAATTATTTATATACAATATAAAATTAAATTACAAGCAGAATTAATAGGTTAATTTACCTCAAATTTTATGATTTCAAAGTTATAATAAATACAAAATAGAGAAATACAAGGTAATACTAGGTCATTTGCAAAATAGAAGGGGTCATACCGTTTTTTATGCAAAGTACATGGGATAAATTATGCATTTAGCTTTTTTTTTTTTTTTTTTTTTAAATAAGGTATTCACAATGTTATACTTTGATATTGATTAGTTAGGAATTATAATTTAATTAATTACAATGTTGTATTTTGTATTTTAACAATAGGATGTAGACAATTGATAATTAAATTTTGGCTCCGTTTGTTTCCATAAAATAACTTGTATGAAAATATTTTTCATAATCTTCCGTTGTTTGTAGAATTCAAGAAAATAAGTCGATGGAAAATATTTTCCTAATCAAAGGCAAATTAAATCATTTTTAAAAAAATGATTTCTCATTTGTAAGAGAGTAAAACACTTTCTAAATATTAACAAAATTATTATGATCTTATCAATGCATGTTATTTAATTTAATAATCACTAGTAACCACAACTACCGGTCACATTTCACACTAGCCATCGTCAGCCACCACCATCAGTGACCGGTGATTTTTATAATTTACCATTTTTTATATTTTTCTCATATTTAATAATTAAAATTTTAAAATATAAAATTTCTATTATAATAAATACTTACAGTGTTACGAGTTAAAAATTTTAATATTTTTCAAAATTAGTTATTGGTGGGAGGAAACAACGGAGCCTTTCTTTGTTAATCACTTTTCCCGTTGTTTTCTGACACACGGAACCTGAAATTTATTTCCAGGAAAAGCTAAAAGCTAAAAGAAAGGCAATTGCAATTTGAAGACCTTTTTCCACGAATTGAACAAGAAAGACCTTGATAGTTGATATTACATATTCTTCGTACGATACAGCCATTTCCTATGTGAAGGGCTGTTTTAGGAAACTGACCATATTGTCCTGTCCATGGGACGAATATCAACATCCAAACCATTATGCATACCAGTCCTAAATTGACATAACCCACTTGTATTAATTACTATTAAAGAATTATTAAATGGTTTTATGATTATAATTTGGGATCTCCAACTTGAAAAATTTTTCATAAATAAATAAAGAAGAGCTCATTTTTAATATCAAATCCTACATCCACCATGCCACCATCATAATAATTCAAGTAATTCACCAATGAATTTATAATAATTTGGATAATTCTCTGTCTTATTGATTTGGATTTGATTATTAAAATCAAGCTCGATGTAAATAATTTAATTTTTTTATTTATGAATATTTTAATTTCATCTTTTTGACGAAATAATAGATTTAATAAAATACGAAAAAATTACCACACAAATCACTAATAAACTTTTTTTTTTTAGTATTAAAATGGTGATATTTATAATGATAAGATTCATGTTATAATGTCCACACAAATAATTAGAATCTAATTGGTGTAATAAAAAAAAAGCATTTATTAAGTAATATTGATGGAAGTCAAAAGGTAATTATGCGAGATCTAGTCTTGGGGAGTGTTGGAACTTGGATGATATTAGTGAAACCAATTATTAGGGCTTCATTTCTTTCTAGAAAAATTTCAAAATATTTAATTTCACCTTATTTTTTGTTGTTCTGTTACAATATTAAGAATTAATTATAAAATATTAAATTCTAAGACTATAAAAAGGCATACAACTATAAAATTATATATTTTAAAACTTCTTATTATATATATATATATATATATTAAAATAGTCGCCACTGACTTATAACGGCGGTCGATGTCTAGTAGTTGAGCAGCGAGGATCGAAAATGGTGAAGGGGAGATCAATGAATTTATATAAATGTGTTATTATAAGGTAATTAATTTATTAAAATCTGAAAAATGTTCTCTCTTTTAAAAAAAGAAGTCATTTTCGTTCAAAATGACTTAGTTTTCTGGTTGACCAAAAAAAATCTCTATTAACTGCTTTTTTTTTTTTTTTTTTAACACTCTAAGCATAAGAATATTTGAAAAATATTTTTCATATAAATTATTGTCTAAAAATAAAACGCGGCTAAAATCATCCAATTTTTAGACCTTTTTTCATAGAATTAATTTGACTTTTTAATAGATCTAAATATTTTAATAAATGAAAATTAGTCCTTATTTGATTCATTGCGTAAAATAACAATAGAATTCAATATTTACTATTCACTCTTTATAAATTTTTTGTTTTCAGTATTTTTAAAATATTTATGATATACATAAAATATATTAAGCTTTTTTTTTTAAAAAAAAAAGATTATTCAAATTACCTCTCAATTCTCTTTTAAAAATTAATGATTTAATGTTTTCAGCAATTATTTTTTTTTACAAATTATAATGTAATAAACATGTTTTATGCTTTTTCCCCAAAAAAAAAAAAAAAAAAATATTGGTTCCACTTTAATGGCAACAAAGGGGCATTTTACTTTATACTAGTGGTTATTTAGAATTTTGAGAGTTAACTAATAATTTTTTTTTTTCAGTTTTATCCATAATTATTAGGTGTAATTTATTTTTATGTTTACATCTATTTTCTTCTAACAATGTTTACATATATGTTTACAATATAAAGCAGAAAATAAAAATAAAAATTAATAGCTTTCATTTTATTTTAATAATTTTTTAAAACTTTAATTGAAAGCCTTTCACAAAAATTGGAATTTAAATTGTAAGTATTTCAATATTTAAAAAAATTTTTCTGAAAAAAATGTTTATCTTTTCATTAATATACAATTAATCAATTGTGCGAAATTCAAGATACAAAATATAAATAATAAATCATTTCATTTAAATTTAGTGATAGAAAGAGTTTTTTATTTTATTACATAATATTATATATAAACTAACATATGCTAACACCAAAATTAAATGATTTGTAATTTTAAATTCTCATTTGTCCACACAAAATGTAAAACAATTTTTAAAAAAATATTTGAATAAGGTATATGAAAATGATCAACTATAATTATTTTAATGTATTTATGATATGAGAAACTCTTAAAAATATAATGTGGTGTGAGTACGAGTATAACCTCCCGACAACTTGCGAGTAATTTGATTGTCAGACGCTAAAAAAGAAACATGCGGATTTAAACCACAACTTGTTAACATTCGTCAAATGTTTTAAAAGCTTGTTGATCACTGGAAATGTCCAAGAACTTTCCTTATTATGCTTTTTTTTTTTTTTCACTTATTTCTTGATTAATATTTTCCTATATTTACTAAATAAACCACAAATATTTCCTATATTTAATTTCTTACATAGCTACAGTTGTTCCCTCTCAATGTCAACCAACAATTTTTATTGGTAAAACATAAAATGAATATTTTTTAAGAATTATTTTTTAATTTTTTAAATCTATATATAGATAAATAGGCCTGTTAAAATTTTTAAATTTCATTTTTAGATAAATACTAACCAAAAAAAATATTAATTTGAATATAACACAAATTTTTCTCTAATCCGACTTATTTATATCTGTTTATCTTTCGCACATTTCCCATACATTTCCCGCACATATGAATTCCCATACATATCAATCAAGCAATTCTCCACACTACATTTAGTCGAGGCATTTCAACAAATACTTGGTGGCAATTATTTATCAACTCTGTCGTTAAAATTATCTATACAGTTTATCGCCAAAATTTTTTATTAACTCTTTTATTATTTAGTTATGCATACTTTATTTTGGAAATTATTCCAAAGTTGTTGTAAGTGGATGCAATAACAATGGCTATAATGAAATGTCCCGTCCCTTCCCTTTTTAACCATTTACCCATTTGTTTGAGAATGCTTCATAGCCTTTTGGTTTATTTTTTTGATTTCTAACTGTAATTTTATTATATTTATTGATAAAAGTTGAGTTAGCATATTTAATTCCACATAATTAAATTTATGAAATTAAAATACATATTAGTCTTTAAAAACTAGAATGTCAATTGAATTTAATAAAATGTTAACATTCATTTGGGACTAGGATAAAATATATATTGACTTAGTGTATAAAAGTCTTTTTGCAATGAGAAAAATCAATTTTTGATAAAATTACAAATATTTAAAAAAATTGGAGCAAGACAACTAATTATAAAAGAGAAAATGAAACTCAATTTTTCTTGCTTTCAGTATGAAAGATAAAATAAAGAGAGTATTCAAAGTTTATGTTTATTATTGCATTTATCTTTTTTTAGAAATTTTCAGAATTTTCCTTTTATTTTTATACAATTTGATTGGAGTTATATTTTTCTAAAAGTTAATTTCTAATATTTTTTAAATCGATATATAGATAATTAAAGTTTTAAAATTTTTAAAAATTAATTTTCGTTTAGATTAACATTGAACATAAAAAATTAATTCAAATACAACACAAATTCTTCTCTAATCCGATGAGTGGGAAAAACACAGAATCACGACTATTTGGAGTAGGAGTAGTTGAAAGTAACAAATTAAATCAAACATTCTAAAATTTTTAGTTACCTTATATTGTTAATGTCAATATCATGAGTAATAATAGTTTTTTTTTTTCAATGAATTTAATTTTTTTATCTCACTTTTTTTTTAAAAATATCATTCATTTTTTTATTTTATAAAGTCTATTAATTAAAAAGGAGAAAATATTTATCTGGTTAAGTTTTGAATAAAAAAAAATATATGTTAATTATTATTAGTATAAAAATAAAAATAATATAATTTAATAATATTATTATTTAAACAATGTCCTATAACTGCGCGCAAAGCGCAGATTTCACGACTAGTTATATATAAACTTCATGCCATAGTTGTCACATTATAACTAATTTATTGATATACTGTAAGTCAGTTTATATGTCAAGCTCTAAACTGGATATATATAATTTAGGGTAAAACATTCTAAATATCTCAAATTTTAAGAATTGTGACAATTACAATATAAAATAAACTTAACCCTCTATTTGTTAAGTTGAAAATGTATTTGCTTCGATCAGGAATCAGGATGAGTTTGGGGCTGAGAAGGTCGTCTTGTGCTGATTAAAAATGGTGCATGTCAATTAGCTAACCTAAGGCGAGTTAGCTAATGCACATGGGACTCACGATTATTATTTTTTAAATGTTTAATCATTAATAAAAAATCTGAAGTTTTGATTTTTTTTTTCGAATTTTGCCAACTTTTAATTTTATCAATCAATGACTTATATTTATTATTTTTTTTTTTGTTAAATATGTCATTCCTACATAGTCTAATTGGGTGTAGTCGAGTGATGTAGCACTCTGGAAACAAAGAAACCTACTTGCCAAATTTTGAGGTTATTAACAGCGCGAGTTGCTCACCGAGAATCCATAAAAAATCTATTAATTGTTAAACGATATCAAATTCTTTCAAGCTTATAGTGGGATTGGAAGTAAATTGTTTCAATAATGCAATTTTTCAATATAGAAATTCTAAAAGTAATAATGAACAATAAAAAGATGGTTATGTGTATGTAAACTGGTGTGTTTTAGGGCCAACTAATGGTCAAATAAGCAACAAATTAATGCATTGTGATTAGAGGCATTAATTGACAGAGAAAAATAAATCTGAAGTAGCAATTGACAAAATTAAAAATATTTGTTAAATTTACAAAAAAAACAAACAAAGTTAAGGCTTTTTTAGCGATTTAACTTTTCTTTTTAAACCCAAATTTGACCAATTTTAATCTCGGAGTAAAATTATACCAAAAGTTTCAAATTGCAATATCTAGAAAATTCATTTTTAAGTGCAATTATTACAACCGGTAAAAATTGAGATGTTTGGAATGGTTTAATTTATAGTTTATCTTTTCAAGTGATGACAGAGGAACACTTTCCATTTTTCGTGGCATCTATATTCTCTATTTCGAATCTATAATAAATATTAGTGTTCTCCAAAAAAAATAATAAAATAAAAGAAATTTTTCCTTTTTTTTTTTTTGTTAAATATTTCTCCTTTAAGAATTTTCGTTCGAGGTGAAACGAATGTTCAGTTTAGATGGATCTTTTATCCATTTTATTTCTTTTATTTTTGTGAGAAAAATTTAAAGAAATGAGTATCATACTTAATTAATTCTACACTCAACTTTTACACACACTCTCTCTATATATATATAATATCAAAAGGTGTAATCCTCCTCCAAAAGGGCATTATGAGAATTATATTTGCATTTTCACCCGTAAGAGTGCAAATAAATTAAGCTGGCTCTTGAGCTGTTTAAACTTGGCTTGAAAGCTCGAGCATAACGTTTAATTCAACTGCTTGTTAAGTTTTATCGAATTTTATTTTAGGTTTATTCAAACTGAGCTTGAACACAAAATTGTTTAAGTTGGATTCGAGCCTAAAATTTTAAAACTTATCGAATTTCAAGGCTAGTAAATTGAAGTTCAATTCGACTCATTTACACTACTGCTTCCAGGATTAAAATAGCTTATTATCTTAACCAACACTTTGTTGGTATTATTTTACTCTAAAAAAATTATATAATTTTTGTGTTAATGGTAATAGTATCATTTCTGACTAAATTATACTCCATAATTTGTGACAAACAAAAGGAATCTGTTTAATAAATTATTGTAATGTTTCACTTTTTTTATACATTTCTCTTTTATTTTTTCTCTTATTCTATAAATTTTTTACACATGTTTTAGGACTCAAATTGAAATAACATTTAGATAAAATTTTCCTAATAATGGCAACACCAATCTCATTAAACTTTGATTAAGAATATAATTTCACAAATTAACTCATTATTTTGCAGATAAAACAAATAAAAAAATATTCTCAAAAAAAACTTCAAAATAAAAAAAAAAAAAACAAACAAAAGTCTTTTTTTTTTCCCCTCACTTTAATGGGTAAAAATAAAGTAGGTAGCTTCAAAAACGCGCAAACAAACGGCTGGTCTAAGTAATGGTGAAGGCACTTGATCATCTAGAAGAAGTAAGGCGTTGAGACTGAATCTACAGTAGGAGTTTGTGATTTAGGAAAAGATAACAGCCAGGTATCAGAACTGTTCCCCGCAACCATATCGGTTTTAGCTTATAAAGTACGCGAAGACGAGCCACCGGAAATTGGCGGGAAGATGTTAATCGTAGCCATCAAAGAGAGGTGCATCTTGATTAACCGACTCGTTGATGTAGAGCCACGTGTCGGTTAATCAACGTATCAAATCAAAAGGATACTTTTGTAATTTTTGATGGGCAGATATTCCTTTAAATGAGAGTCGGAACCCCCCACCACAATTTATTATCTGCTCAGTCACAAATCAAAACACTCTAGTTAAAACAGAGCAGCGTCAGAGAAAGATGATGGAGCTGAGGACAGAGCCATTTTTCAAGTCCAAGAAAGGAAGTATTTTTCCAAAGAAGAAAAAATTAGTGAAGCGAATGGTTTTTGATTCATTGATGCAATCTTTTGCATCTCTCTGCTCTTCTTGCTTTTCTTGCTTCTCTGGAGAAGCCAACAAGACCAGCTGCCTCAACATCAATTCTCCGGCCAAAGTAGCTAATGCTGAAGACTGATTTTGTACCTATTTAATTTCTTTGCTTAATTTGTATTTCTTTTCAACTCTTTAGCATGTAATTTTTAAGTACTTGTTTGATTTGGGTTTTGAAATTTGAATTACGTATTTTTTTTTTTCCCGTAACATACACATCTTCTTGCCTGATTTCTCTTCATTTCTATGATATGGTGAGTGACTGACAGACTTATCGCCGGCGTATATTCCCAGGTGGGTATCGCCGGGCGCGAAATAATTCGTGTGATGGCTCTTTCTTTCTTGGAAACTTTGCCTACTTTGGTCTGTCTAAAACACAGTGATATCACCCAACATTACGAAACAGAGAGGAGAACTTTGAGTTGGCAATTTCACAATCTTCGCGAATAAAAAGATCGTAAGAAATGGGTTCTGAATGTGATCGGCAACGGGTGTTAAATTAATAAAGAAAGGATAGGTTTTTATAATTTATTAGATGATGAATAACGTATTA
This sequence comes from Jatropha curcas, assembly GCF_041381405.1. NCBI lineage: Eukaryota > Viridiplantae > Streptophyta > Magnoliopsida > Malpighiales > Euphorbiaceae > Jatropha > Jatropha curcas. The sequence continues at coordinate 7,355,338 of NC_143159.1, forward strand.
GCTTCTCTAGCGCATATCAAAGATTCGCGTTTACTGGGATCAATCCCCGGGGCCCACAGATATCTAGCAATTGGATCATTAGCTTTGCGTATAGGAACTACTCCTCAGAGGCTGTGAACCGACCATGCGAATTTGCAATTTGGGTTTATCTTTCATTCATTTTTATACCAAAATTACTTCTTACTTTAAATTTGTAAACTTTTTTTTTTCTCCTCACACACGGCATAACCTGAATGTTTTGAAAATCGGACCAAATTGAATTGGCTGGTTGAATCGGTTATTCATAAATCAGTGTCTAAATTGGATTTAACTGGAAAGTATAACAAATAATAATAATAATAATAATAAAAATCGGACATCCTAAATGAACCATTTTTTTTTATTTTCTTTTAATCTTTTTTGTTCCTTTATTTCAACAGAAAATTATTTATAATTATATTTTTGTAATTTTATAATAAATAATTATAAAAATAATAAATAATGAAAATCTAGTTGAATGAAATTGACCTCATCCAACCAATTCAGTCATTAAGACAATAGATATTCGGTCTGATTTTAAGAATATTGCATAACTTAGTGATAATTAAATGTCCTAGATGTAGGTTTGTATTCTCTCCTCAATATTAAAAAAAAAAAAAGAAATTATAAACTTTTTTTGGGAAATTATGTGATTGGTTGAAAAAAAATGGAAGTGATAAGTCTTACAAACTCTATCCACGTGCTCGACTGTTCACACTAGAGTTAGAGGAGCTAACATCACTTCATCATAGTTATTAAACCCAGTGTGGATACTGATTCAGTTAATAATTAGTTTAACCACCGGGTAAATCCTTCAATTAATAGGTTATAAAATTATTAATGATAATTTAAATAATTATAAAAAATAATTATTAAAAGAACTGATAAGGCAGTTCGCGTGGGTCTAGATTTACCGGTTCAACTGTTCTTTAATCAGTTCATTTTAATTTTCTTCTTTAATTAATTTAAAGGTAAAATTGGCTCGATTTTAAATCCAGTACACTGCTTTTCTGTGTGAACCTGCCCAACCAGTTGCTTGCTGTCTGTATAATAAAAAAGAGACGAAAAGAAAATTCCATAATATTTGTACCTTAATACGTCAAAATGACGACAAAGTGGAAATCTGAGTATACGTCACAGCTGCTATCAGCCCACAAACAAAAGCAAAAGGGCATCTAATTTCAATTTTGTTGGATGTTTGGCACTTTATTTTTTATGATTAAATATTTTTTAAAAAATTGTTATTAAATTTGCTCATCCAGAATGTCTAATTTGAATATTCGCGTACTCTGACGTTATTCATCTTTCATAATTTCTCATTTCATTATATTTTCTATTTTTATAATTTTATTGAAAATACTATTTGAATTAATTTTAAAGGGCATTTTGTTCGGTTGATTTATGCAATTAATAATTAATTTGTACTTAACAGTTAGATTATAGGTGTTATGTTAAGTTTTTTTTAAAAATTGATAGATTTGTGATTATATATATTTGGCATTAACTTTATAAAAATAATTACTAAAAAATTTTATCATACTCATTTAAAAATAATAAATTTCTATTAAATATCATATTAAAAATTTTAGTTAGATTTTTTATTTATATAACATATTAAGATAAAAAATATATTTACCTTAAAAATTAAAAAAGATAAATTATTCACCGTAATATATAAAAATAAGTATATTTTAATTATTATTTTATATTTTAATAACAACAGCTATCAAAATTTTACCAAATACCAACATTTATCAAGTAACCACTATTGGCTACTAGCTATCAATTGGTACGAATAATTAAATTTTAAAGAGGGTTTTTAGTGCATGTGACTCGTCCTTAACAGCTAGGTTGTAGGTGCTCCATAAGCTTTTTAGTTAGGAGCTAATAAGCTGATAGAAATCACAATCAATTTAGTAACTAATTTATATTTATATTATATTTTTATTCATTAACATCGTAAAAATAACTATTAAGAAAATTATTTTTTCGAATTAATATATTTTATGATAATAATAATATATTGTAGAGACAACAGGCATGTGTGGTGAAAAAATGCCACTATTTATTGTAAATTACTGAAATACCTTTGGGGTTTGTGCTCTCTACGAAAGTAAAAAGAAAAGTATCAAACAGAACATTCTCAAATCCTTGGTAGCCACGTGCGCTTGTCCTGGTGATTTGTATCCAATTTAACTAATAGAAAAAAAAAATTAAAAACAAAAATCATTACTCTGCAAGTAACTTTTTAATGTTGTACCGCAACAGTTTCCTGTTACAACCTGCACGTACATTTTCAGGAAAATCCTCCTCTTTCTCATGGTTAATTCCTTTTACATAGTACGTTTCCTTTCTCTAATCGAGACACCAAAATTAATATTTCAATCTGAGTACTCATTTCTTGTAATATTCAAAATTTTGAAATTTATTAAAAGAACTTATCTAAATACTACATTGAACTCAAATTTAAAAATATTGCCTCAATTACTCAAAAAGATTTTAACAATTAATATTTCAATTACTCAAAAATTGATTGTTTGGATATATTAAATTAAGAGTTATATAGTCAATTTATTCAATAATTTATATAATTTAAATAAATTTAATAATTTTTCTAAAAAAACGTGAAATTTCAAAAACCATAAGTATTTAAAATAGTTTGAAAAAGAATTAACTAGTTCCATCCCTCTAGCAAGTCATTAATCTTTCTTTTCTTTACAGTATTATAAATGATGAAATGGAGAAAAGTAGGAGTCAATTGAAATCTCAGTTGTGCTTGTCTTAGTTTAAATGTATAATGCTTTTCTTTGATGTATCCAAGTAGGACAATGTCAACAAGTTCTATTACAATTAAAAAAAAAAAAAAAAGTATACAGATGCTATGCAGCCAAGAAGTGCATATTTAGTGGAGTCTTAAAGTTACAAACAATTGATACAATAATTGTAATTATAAGGAGGCTGAACAAGTCTATGTCTGTTGTGAACGTTTACTAGATTTTCAGATTAAATGTATGTGGAGATGGGAATTTGGTTTATTATATAGTGTTTACCGAGTCAAGAGAAAATACGATTCATGCACATCAATGCATTAGGTGAACGTTTACAGATTTTTTTTATTCAATGCAGGTTTAAAGCAAACCACGTACCATTTCCTTGTTGCTAAAACAGAGCACAGCAGAGTAACAGAAAATACAGAGAGAAGCAGAGGAAGAAGATGGAGATGATGAGGACAGAGCCATTTTTCAAGTCCAAGAAAGGAAGTGTTTTTCCAAAGAAGAGAAAATTAGTCAAGCGAATGATTTTTGATTCATTGATTTCGTCTTTTGCTACTCTCTGCTCTTCTTGCTTCTCTGTCGAAACCAACAAGGCCGGTTGCCTCAACATAAATTCTCCGCCAAAAATAGCTAATGCTGCAGACTGACCTTGTACCTATTTCATTTCATGCTTAATTTGTACCTTCTTTTCAACTTTTTAGCTTAAATTTGGATAAGGAGTACTGTAGTTGTTTGATTTGGGCTATTAAATTTGAATTATGTACTCCTTCTGTAATACTAATATTCTAATCTTATGTCTCTTCTTTTCTATGATACTATGACTGCCTTACCCCCCTGCGTATATTCTCAGGTGGGTATCGCCGGCGGAAACCGAGTTCGCATTCGATGAAATTTTCAGTCTATGAAACTTTGCCTACTACGATAGTGGTCTGTCTAAGACAGTTCTAACACCCAAAATTGTAAAACAGAGAGCATAATTTTAAAAAGCTTCTTGTGGAGGGGCCCACAGCTGCAACTGTAAATCAACTATGCCACGGACGGTGAATTGGTTCGAGTAATTTTTTAATTTCGATTACTGATTAATCATTATTCATTAGTGCAGTCTCATTCTCAACCATTAGCTATCGAGATCAGAGCTGATTAATAAAACAAGAGAGTCAAAGAACATTCGATACTGTTATAAATATTATTTCGAATGAATAAATAAAATTTGACCGAAATAATATTTAGGTAACCTTATAAATAAAATTCATATGAAAATATTGTTTGTGTTTGGCTCATTCAATTGCCTATTAGTTAATTTTTACAAAGTAACTGATTTTATTAAATATTTATTTTATCAGTCAATTCATTGATCTAAAATTTCTAATTTGAAATTATCAACCAATTTATCAAACTGTTATTTTATTCATCTTTCACGATATATATATATTTTTATAATTTTATCGAAAAAAAATATAATTTAGATAATATTTGAATGGAAATTATTTAATGAATTTCACTATTTCCGGTTGGGAGCATGAAAATCTGTGTTATCCACGGCCATCCGAGCGTGAAGTCCACGCGGCTGAAGTCTTTTAGAACAGAGAAAAGGACAAGCTACAACCTCAAAAGTCAGAAAGCGTATTGGACAGGATATCCGTACAAGACATTCTCGAATCTAGAGCTTCCCACGTGCGCTTGTCGTGGTTCTTTTTGTACCCAATTTTACTAGCATAAAAAATGTTGTTTGATTTATTACTCCAGTAGATTCATTAATCATTAATAAAATCTACAAGTACCGTCTAAAATTGGGGGTCGAGCCAGTGAGTGGGAAATTTTTTCAAGAGACCTAAAAATTTTAAGAGTAAAGACACATGGTTTGGATTGTTTTTTCCGTCCTTCTCTTCCTTTTCCCTCTGCACCTTTCGAATTTTTTTTTTTCTAATTGGGTTTTTGATTTTGAGTTTTGGTTCGTATACTTCTTTTATATACTAAATAAATTGAAAAAGAAATTCACTACTCTTTACATCTGATATTGATGATTTGAGTTCTGATTTTGCTAATTTTGAGAATTTGGGATTTATTTTCCAAAGAATGGATGAAATTGACCACTTGATTTTGGTTTTTTAATTTTGACTCAAAAATTAATAATTTTTGTACTAGAAAAATAAATAAGTTATTTATTAAAAAAATGACTAATAAATGTTATACCCTAAAAAGAAAAACGTGCGTGATATAAACCACAACTTGTTAACAATTGTCAAAAAGATTCCAACAACTTGTGGTTTACTAGAAATGTCCAAGAAGCTTCATTAATACTCCTATATTTAATTCATTATATAATTGTAATCTGCCATTGTTTTCTTATAAACGTCAACCTATTATTATTTTTGGATGAACTAATTTAATTACTCTTTCCTTTCCCTCCCATAACTTTTTGTCATATTTATTTCTAAAGTAAATAATATTTCAAATTTGTTTTTTTATCCTTATTTAATATGCTTATCCGTGAACAAATATAATAGTCAAACAACTATATTGTCATTAATTAAATCTTGATGTAAACAAAATTAACATATCAATTAATCTTCTAATAAAACTCTATTTAATACTCCTTCAGTTCTTAAAAGATAGTCTATATTTCTTTTTTGATTTGTCCCAAAATATAGTTCACTTTTATTTTTTGCATTATAGTTAATCTTTAAAATGTCTACTATACCCTTACTAATTATCTATTTTCAATAACCTTCATTAATTCTTAGTTATTATCCCAATATAATAATTTTATAGAGATCATTTAATCTTTATGGATATTAACACAAGGTTATATATTAGAAAAAAAATAAATAAAAAATATTGTTTAACTATATTAACTAAATTTTCTTGATCCATACGTCCATAAATTACGGAAACGAATGGAGTAAAAAAAAAAAAGTAATTAGCCACGTTGATCAATAAATTAATAATTAATAATTAATAATTATACTATTAATTTTTTTTTCCATTGAAATTTTTGTATGTTGCTTTGAATTGAGTTTCAACTCTTGACTTCGGCTGTGTTCGGCCAGTTTTACACTATTAATTAGTAATTAGCCACGTTTGATTTTACCAAATAGATGATGAATGATACTCAACTTTTACACTATTAATTTAATTATATTATCTACTAATTATTATTATTATTTTTTTTTTTTTGCTTTTAATTTCTCTCCTGTCGGTTCAATGGGTACAGTTAAAGAAACAGTACTGGAAGTGCATTAGTCCTAGTTCAACTGCATCTAGAAGATAATTAACGAAGATTAAGATACAGTAATTAACTTCTTCATTTAGGAAAGCTTAAAGCTACCACTGGACTTTGTCGGGAATAGTTATTGCTTCTTGATGAACCGCCACGTGTATCAGCTAATCTACGTGTCGCAGTTTGAAGATTAGTCTCTGATTGGCAGTTAGTTTATTCTTTAAAAAGAAAAAAAAATTATAAAACCCCCAGTACCGTGAACTCCAAGTAAAAGAGAGCTCAAGCTGAGCAGAGAAACGGAGAGAGAAGCAGAGGAAGAAGATGGAGATGAGGACAGAGCCATTCTTCAAGTCCAAGAATGGAAGTGTTTTTCCAAAGAAGAGAAAATTAGTGAAGCGAATGATTCTTGATTTGTTCATCCAATATTTTGCTTCTTTCTGCTTTTCTTGCTTCTCTGGAGGAGCCAACGAAGCCCAGCTGCCTCAACAGAACTTTTCCGCCAAAAATAGCTAATGTTGCGGACTGATTTTGTACTTATTTAATTTCTTGCGTAATTTATATTTCTTTTCAACCTCTTAGCATAATTTTCGTTAAGTATTTGTCTGATTTGCTCTTCGAATTTTGATTTATTTAGGCTTTTTTTTTCTGTAACATACACATAATCTTGCCTGTTTTCTCTTCCTTTCTGTAAAACTATGATCACCTTATCGCCGGCGTATATTCTCAGGTGGGTATCCCCGGTGGTAACCCAGTTAACTTTCAGTGCAATTTTCATTCTATGAAACTTCTGTTACTCTCTTCTCTCTAAAAGACAAGTGTCCTTTTTTTTTTTTGGTTAATACAGTTAAATTAAACAAAATTTAATCTTAGTTTCATTAAGATCGAAAGTATGTTTTCGCTCATGAAAATTTGCTGTCGAAATTCAGTAATTGGAATATTAGTATTATCACAAAAAATAAAATATTTATTAAAGAAATCTTAATTTCTCTTTATAAGCTAATATTTGACACTATATATACTTATTAATTCAAAAAGCAAAGTCTCACCCAAATAAAAATAAAAATTTAATGATTAAAAAATGACAACTAAAGTTATATAAACTTAATAAAATTAAATGCGAAGTTTAATGTCCATTAATTAGTAATATTCTATCCTACCTTAAATTATAAAACATAATAAACATTGGGTTTTGATATGCAATTCCATTCAATTAATCCAATTTGAATTACAATTTAATTGATAATTTTTTTTATACAATGATGAAATTGAAATTAAAATAACAATACTATTACTATGACAATATTAATACATGATTAATTTTCTTTATGTTTTGAAGTTTCTATTCTATCATTTACATATAACAATTTAATTATGTTCCCTCAAAAAAAAATTAATCATGATTTTTTTAAAATTTTCTTTTTAGTTCCATCCCTTTTATTGATTGATTTTCTTTTTTTTTTTTTAATTCTCACTCTCTTATTTATTTATTACTATTTCTTAAATTCACATCTCAAGGCTTTGAAATACTATGATTAATAAAATATGTAAAAATAGATAATAAAATTTTGAGCACAGGAATTGGACAATGAAGTACACGGCTTCTCTAGCAGGCAGTGTCAAAAATTGGCGTTTTGTGCCATCACGCGCTATTTTCTTGTAGAAGGACCACAGATAGATACTTGGAAATTGGATCATTAATTGCAACTATGAACCGACCTTAATGAATTCAGTTTATCTTTCATTAATTTTTATACCAATACTTTAAATTTGTAAACTGTATTTTTTGGTTTGTTGAAAAAGTTTAAAGTGATTTTCTAAAATTATGCCTCAATCTAATCTGCGAAAAAACAAAAGAAATTTAACCAAAATTCGAATTTACTTAAATGTTATTTTCTTTGCATCAAAATATAAGTCGTTTAAAATTTTTGCAAATGAGTTACGAAAACGATTAATTTCTCCGGAACGACTTATATTTTGAGATAATATTATTGCTCTAAATGACTTATTATTTTAAATAGGGAGAATAATTTTTTTTTTAAAAAATGCTAATTCGGTTTTCTACAAAAATAATCAAACTGAAATCAAAAATCGAAATTCATATTTTTAATTGACAGAAAGATTAAATTAAATATTTTAGACATTTTATTCCATTACATCGAAAGTTATACCAGATTCAAATCAAGTTTAACATTGACTAAAAAAAAAAAGAAGAAAAATACTCCTATAATAATTATTATTTTTTACATAAATCCGATAATCATTAATAATAATATTTAATGGACATCAAATCATGATTTAGGAAACGAGAGGATCTCTCAAAAACATTATTAAAATTGGGCTTCTACATGATATTATTGGTGTCTCTTGTTCTAGACACCGTTTGTAAAATTACAGCCTCTCTCCTTTTTTTTTTCCAAAAAAAAAAAAAATGGGCATCATTTTCTTGTTTCAAGTATATTAATTAAAGAAAAATTCCTCTTTCTCTCTCTTTCTGTATTCTTTTATATAATATTTTTTTTATTACTAGTAGACACAGATTAAAATTTGAATTCACAATCCACAATATCAATTCACCTTGTTCTTTCTAAAATAAAAAGATCAAATTGAATATTTGGATATGATTATAACATTTTTTGTGATATATGCAAAAAAATTATGATTTATTTATGGATTTTAATATCAACAAGTTAGGGTAAATTTGTACATAATTATTTGGAATTGCCAAAGATTTGATGATTTAGGTAAAAAAAAGAATAGCTAAACCAAAAAAAAAAAATGTCGCAATTCAATTAATTTGCCTTGTCAAAGATATGGAAGTGAATGCCTACCTTTTATATATGTAAGACTTTTAATTAATTTTTTAAAAATGAAATTTAAATATGGAAGTGAATGCCTACAAATTGAATACTCTGGCCGTTCTTTTTATATAAAACAAAACTAAATTTTCACTAAAATTAAGAAATGGTTTAACCAACTTTTTTTTAAATTTACTTTATTTTTTCTTTAATTTCTCCCCTAATATCAATGTAATCTAAATTACGTTTCAATATTAAATATGGTTTTAAATGCTTTGTTGAAATGAAAGGAATACAAATGATTGAAAAAAAAAAAAAAAAAAACTGAAGTTTATGTTTCAATCTTTGGAGAAAAAAATTTTTTGGCACTTATTTAGGAAGGTTATGTAAAAAAATGAAAATTTGTGCTTATTTAATTTTTTTATCAGCCTTTGGTTATTGGAAACGTGTTTTAAATATAGCGTAATTTTTCAAATATTTGAACAAAATTTATAAAGATACCTTCAATATGGTCAACCTAAAAATTTTGGCATTTTCCTAGTGTTCATGTCGTCCATACAAACACATTTTTTTTGACAAAAAGTAATGTGAAAATAACTCATTCTCTAAAATTTCTTCATATTAAATGATCGTCTATTAAGACAAGGGTAAAATAAAGTATACCGATGTGACCTGAATAAGAGCACAATCATGAATAGACATTTAATGGGTTGATCCATAATTAATTAAGTATTTAGCTTAACAAGTCTATTTCTCTTTTCAACGCGTGTACCTATATCCTACCCAAGGGAAAATGGATGATGATTCATGAAATGTAGCACAAATTTGGTATGCAAATGCTATGCATCTATTCAACTTCCAAGTTAGTATGAATTTTCTGGCAAAATCCATTTTCTAGCACTTAACTAATCAAATTTTAGATAATTAAACTTTTAATTTTTTTTATCGACATTAATTACAAGGATTAAGTGACCATAATCATACAAGTAAACACACATTTGATTTCACTGAGATTTCTATTATTTTTGTTAAAATTAGATCCTTAAACTCTCATCATTTTTGTTTTTTTGAACTGCTAATTTTTTTTTGTGATAATATTTTTACATATTACCTCATTATTAAGTTTATTTCTAATTGTTAATGACTTAAATTTGTCATTTACTCTCAGTCAATTTTGGGGTTATTCTTTATAAAAAGAAAAATTAAAAGGTTCAATGTCAGCAAATAAAAGTTGAAGAGTTTAAATATACGTATTGCCAGTTTTATTCTTATTTTAATAAATATTTAATTTAAACAATTATTTAAAAACACTTGTTAGTAATTTGGTGCTAAGCTCAGCCTTAAAAAAAAAAAAAAAGAAAAGAAAAGTTGAAACATGAACTTACTGAAAGGATCATCCAGTACCAAAAACTATATATATAGAAGTACTGAAAATTTAAAATTAAAATTTGGTTCTATTATGTTAAAATTAAAATTGAATTGCAAATCTTAAAAACTGAAATTATCAAATCTAACCGTAAAAATTATGATTATACTCCATGAATAAAATTGTATCATAAGTCTTAATAATTAAACTGACACAAATCAAACTGATCATCGGATTAGATTTTTTTTTTTTTTTTTTTTGGTTGGATTTATTTGTGCTGAACCATAGAAAAGACAAAGTATTACAACGTTAAAGCCAAAATCCAAAAAAAAAAAGAGAAAAGAAAATTATTAAATTTATTTTAAACAATTAACCTGCTATGAGCTAAATATATCTTATGTTATTATAAGTCTTCATCTTAATATAATTTCAAAAGATAAAGAAAATTATTAATTTATTTCGGTTTTGATGTAAAATATTTACCCTTATGATAATTTTGAATAAATAAATTACTAATTTTGTAATTCTACAAAGTTGAATGATTTTTTTTAAAGAGAAAACCCACATTAAAATGTAGACAAATCCTATATTAAAACCATAACAATTTTTGTGTACTTAATTGAATGAGTTAAACATAATGCAAATGTGTTTCTTAGAATGAAAATATAATTTAAAATTTTGTTTTAAATAAAAAAATTGGTCCTCCCTGCGTCTTCAAAGATTTGTTCATTGATAAAAAGGTGAATGTGGAGTAGGAATATGACAATTGAAATGAAACAAAAGAAATAAATTAATCAAAAAAATGGAAAAAAATTGAATTCGACTATTAATTTATAATATATGATTACAATGGAAAGTCCAATTGCGAGATTCCAAAATGGTATTGGCCCAAAAACAAAAAATTAAAATAGAATTTGTTTTTCTAAAATTTACAGATGATGTGCCTGCCACTCTTTAAATAATTGAACCGCACGAGCTAAGAATTTGGTGCATAATTTGGAATTTTCCGTTGAGTCTTTGTCTTAATTCCCAACACAAATCAAGAATTGTCTTTATAAGCAGCTTCTCTGTGAACAAGTGCCAATAAATTTGGATACATAAGTCAATTCAAGAATTTCTAGCTTGCCACCGATTTATGCTCTAACAGTTCGCTATATATATATATATATATATATATAAAACCCATTGATTAGGCATTTCCAATGGCTAAGCAGAACCCAAGTGAAGAAGAGAACAGCTACGACAGGAAAGAGCCAAAGCAAGGAGATGAAGAAAACCCATTTGAGGAATTGGAAAGAGCTAATAGAAAGCAATATTCTTTCAACTACACGGAAGGAAGTGTGTGGCCAAAGAAGAAAATTTTAGTGAAAAAGAGAATTTTTGGTTTCCTGGTTACTTGTCTATCTTCTCTTTGCTTCTCTCACCAATCCAACAACAAGGCTGTAACCAAAGTCCCTACTGTTACTATGCTCATTTGATCTTGCGCTAGAAAATTGCTTTAACTGTTTGTATGAAATGGTGAATGTGAAAAGATCAAGAATATTAGTATCAGTTCACAAAAAGAAAAATCCTAGCTGTAGGATTTATGTAAACATTTAATTACTAGAAGACAAGGTACACTTAGACAAGGTTTATGAAAAGAAGAAACGTGTCTATTGAAGAAATGGAAGCCAACCCATATCCAGCTATTGCTTGATAGAAACATTTCTGAACTCCGTGGACCCATTTCTCTGTTTTGCTCTTCAAATAGCCAATCCAACAATGAAAAAAAAGCATTGGTGGGGCAATACAACTCTTAATTAAAATTTGAGTGACCAAATTAATACAAGGCAGAAGGGTAATCTTTATATATAAGTTATTTTGGTTTGTTATTTTGTCTCAAAATATAAGTCGTTTTGTGTATTTTAAAAGTAATAAATGACATTTTTTAATGTTGTCATTGTTTACACTAAATACAATAAATACTTCACAAGCAACTATTAGTTTTGAAATAAAAGATAATTTGATGAAATTACCCTCGAGTTTGTTATAATATAAGAGAATTAATTACTTCTTTAATCCTTATGTAAAAACTTTAAACGATTTATATTTTGAAATAGAGATAATAATTGATAATTGTAAATCGTAGTAATTAATATCTAAATCTTAGGAAGTTTAAAAATTTAGTGGGAAATGGTTGTCCAAAAAAGGGAAAAAGGGGGAAAAAAGGGGCCAGTAGAGTACATCTGCTTGGTGGAATCCTAATAGGTCCTGAAGCTTGAGTTGCCTGCCTAAATAAAGGAATAGAACCACATAAAATTTCCCAAAAGTAGCATGTGCAAAAAGAATTGGTTATCCATGTCCAAATTCAATTTCCTAGAAAAAGAATTCCCAACTCTTATGATCACAAATTTTTGTGCCATTATGAAAATTGCCCCCGAATTTTATAATTCCTTAATTTAGGAGGAAAATATATGCATTAAATACATGTTCCCACAATTAATTATTTTACTTCACTTTATCACATAATTAATTATATATTATGTTGAAAAGGATGACAATCATTAATTTTTAACTTAAAAGAAATTGTTTTTGACATCATCATGTTGATTGGTCATGGTTAATTTGATTCAAGCTAATAAAAGTAATTTATGTACATAAAAAATTTGACGTCTAAAATGAATTCTATAAGGATTGAAATACACTCAAGTAATTATAAATTAGACCGGATCAAGGTTGGTTCGGGTTGGACAAGTTCAACCAGATTCTTAATTTTTTATTTTTAAATATTTTTACATATGTGTGTATACATAGCAACAAAATAATTTTCAACCCAGTTTTCTAAAAAAAAAAAAGGTTTTTATTAAGAAAATTAGGTTTTGTCTGATTTTATCAAGAAATTCTAGTTTTTATTACCGGTTCAACCTGATTTTCTCAAAAAAATTCAATTTTTTTTTCCAAAATTGGTCCAAGTTGATAATGGAATCGAACAACCAATTGGTTTTAATTTAACCGGTTCAACCGGTCTATCCGATCCAATTCCAACCATACTATGTATGAATATTCTTTTAATTTATTTGAGATGATACAAAATCCTAGCATATGAATCCTTTTAATAAAAAATTTTAAGTCTAAATTCTATATAAAAATTTTAACCAAAATATGGATCCTACCATTGTTCATGCCTAATCGAAAAATTTTTAACTTGACTAAATTTAATTTTATTATTGTGTGACCAAGTGCAATTTTAATTAATTGTTACTTAATCTCGTTCCAATTTGTTTGTTTTAATTTAATTTAGTTCTAAGTATGAGATTTCATCAATCACTACTTGATTTAATTTAAATTGGGGTCTTTTACTTTAATTTAATTTTAGATTTGACTTAATTTAATTCAAATTAGATTGTCTAATTAATTTGATTCAAGTGTGACTACTCAATTGTTACTTTATTTGACTTTAATTTAGATATCTTAATTTAATTTAATTTTTAAATATGATTTAATAGAGTGCAAATTAACCATTCAAGTTATTGTTTATCTATATACATTAAAATTTATATGTGGAGAACGTCTAATTAATTTGATTCAAGTGTGACTTACTCAATTGTTACTTCATTTAACTTTAGTTTAGTATCTTAATTTGACTTGATTTTTAAATATGATTTAATAGAGTGTAAATTAACCATTCAAGTTTCTGTCTTTATCTATATACATTAAAATTTATATGTAGAGAACGATCAATAGACTTATCATAAGAAAATGTAGAATACGTGTCAAAATGATTTGTACAAGGATTGATCCTGCGATTTTACTTATACTCATGCCAAAATGTATACTTATATATCATTTGAGTTATAACTTTCAAGTATGACATAATCAATGGTTACTAATTTAATTTAATTTCAGGTATAACTTACTTTTATTTGGATTAGATTTTCTAAATTTAATTTGTTTCAAGTGTGACCAAGTGTGATTTATTTAAGGGAAAATAATTATTTCATCCCTGAGGTTTGCCATAATTATTTAAATAGTCTCCGATATTTATAAAAATATTTATAACATCTCTCAGGTTTACTTCGTCTTATTAAATAGTTCTTCCGTCCAAAAAACACACTTTTCCATTAATTTTGAAAGGAAAAGACGAAATTGTCCTTTATAAGTTTTCATTATTTCGTCCCTGAGGTTTGCCATAATTATTTAAGTAGTCTCTGATATTTTTATAAATATTTATAACATCCCTATGGTTCACTTCCGTCATATTATTTGTCCGTCCAAAAAACACGCTTTTTACTATTAATTTTTAATAGAATGACCAAACTACCCTAAATCCTCTAATTAACATATCCTTCCTTTCAACTCATTTGCTTTCCTTCTCACTCACTCACAAAAATGGTATAAACAAATTCCATAGAGCTCAAAGAAGAATGAACAACATCTACTTGAGCATCAAACATGTTCATGTACTTAATCTTTGTATTTGCATCCAATGCATTACTTTGCTCAATAACCTCAGCAATTAATCCCAGAAATAGCAACCATATGCAAAATCTGCCAAAAAGAAGAACAATATAGCAAAGCAAAAATTTACACAGCACATTTAGCTTAATCTTGTTCACTTGAAACCTGACACCACCATTAACAAATGCCCATGTAAATTTTAAATCATAAATTGTAAACTAAATTTAAAGTAATCACCCAGTTTGATTTAAACCTAAAATTGAACAAGCAGATTAGAAATTTAAAAATTTATCCAAAATTTAGATTAAAATTTCTAAATTTTGGGTAAATTTAGAGGATTTAGGGTAGTTTGATCATTTTATTAAAAATTAATAGTAAAAAGTGTGTTTTTTGGACGGAAGGATAAAATAATATGACGAAAGTGAACCTCAGGGATGTAATAGATATTTATATAAATGTCAGGGACTACTTAAATAATTATGGCAAACCTCAGGGACGAAATAATGAAAACTTACAAAGAATAATTTCATCTTTTCCTTCTCAAAATTAACGGAAAAAGTGTGTTTTTTGGATGGAAGGACCAATTAATAAGACAGAAGTAAACCTCAATGATGTTATAAATATTTGTATAAATGTCGGGGACTATTTAAATAAATATGGCAAATCTCAGGGACAAAATAAGTATTTTCTTTTTATTTAATTGTTACTTCATTAAATTTTAATTTAAATATCTTAATTTAATTTAATTGTTAAATGTGACTTAATAAAGTATAAAGTAAACTTAAATGAGGTTAGCCTAGTGGTGAAGAATATATGCAAAGTCAATAGATTAGATTTAGGTCATTCATTCAATCCTTTGTTTTTTTTTTTTTTTTTTTTTTTTTCACCATTTTACCACTTTACCTACAAACAAAAAACTTATTTTCGTATTTGGTAGTTAAATTCCCAATATATGTTTAACATATACTTGCTATTACAATAATTCTTATATTTCTAATTTATAATTACATTTTTACTTCATCTAATTTAACAATCTTTATACACACAAAATTCTAGAGAATATTCATAATTTTTTTATGCATTTCACAACTTAATTATTATTTAATACACTTATTAGCGTAGTGAAATTTATATGTAGAACTAATTTTCAAGTATAACAAATATGACTTATTTAATTGTTACTTAATTTAATTGTAATTTGAATATTTTAATTTCATTTGATTCCAACTATAACAAGGTATAGCTTAAAAAAAATCAAGTTAAAGGAAAATTAAGTGACATGTAACTATTTATGTCTCATAAATCACTAAGACACTTGGCAGAATATGATTTGTTAATTGATGAGGTAAAAATAAAATAAATATCTAGCATGTACATTGATAATGTCATTCATTCAATGCTTTGTTTGGAGTTATTAAATGATGAAAGATAAATATTTGAAATTCAAAATTTACATCTCTTTCTCTCCATGTCAAATCTACCAATTTTAAGTGAGAATGAAACTGACATTTGACATATTAAATTTGGATAAAAGTGTCATTTTAAATGCCATAATCCTGGATCACCATGATCCAAAAACCTTTTCCTTTTGAATTTTACTATTCCCTCCGTTTTTTTATATAGAAAAAGTTTCTATTTTGGATGTTCTTTTTATATAAAAATTTTACTTAATTTGATAACTTTAGGAACCATGCCAATGTGAAAAGTTTATCTTACCATTGTTTTAGTCTTTTGTGAAGCTTTTAGTTTGGGAAATTCTCAAGATAGTTATAGATGAACATTTAATGTGAAGAAGTTTTGGAGAATTGGTTTTTTACATCAATTTTTGTTGAAAAAAAAATATGCTCATATAGGTGATTTGATTGTTGACTAAAATGGAGTTTGAATAGAAAATAACCACAAAATTTTTAGATTGACCACAATGAAAGGAATCCTTATGGATTTCGCTCGAATATTTGAAAAATTACGCGATATTTAAACTACGTTTTCAATAGCTAAAGACAGTTTGAAGATTAAATGAGCACATATTAAAAGTATAATTAAAGATTTAAATATAATTTAAGGCATACATTGATATTAGAGAAGGAATGAATAAGATATTATGGGTAAATTAGGAAAGAAAATGATGAAAAAAAGTTGATTAAACTACTTTCTTAATCTTGGTAAAAAATTAGTTGTTCCTATATAAAAGGAAAGGAGGGAGTTTTTATATTTGTTTCTTTTTAGTTTTCAATTGATTAAATGCTATAATGTAAATAAGTAATTATCCTGTGGGAAGAATTTTCATAATTAAACTTCAAATTTAAGTTCTTTGTTGATCCTTGAACAACATTTATTGCATTTAATTAATTCCAATGTATATCACTTTTAATTCTAATGACCATTTATTAAAGAATTGATTGCTGACTAAATGCTCAATTAGCGTTTCAATTAGCTTATAAACAAGAAGATTACAAAAGAAAAAGATGTAACATTAAAATTTAAATATACTTTAGATAATATCATGATTTATACTTTAAAGAATTATATAGTTTGTACATTAAAGAACTTATATATTCTTAACTATGATTTATACTTATAAAAAAAAAATGTATTAGCTATGAAACTACAAATAACATGGAAGTACGAATTTAATTAAAAAAAACCTTTAAGATTATTTATGTTATGGATTTTTATTTAATTAAATTAGAGAAGTTATGTTCATAAATATCTTAATTTCAACTATATTATTCATATATGATTTATTTATTATTTTCTTTAGACAAATTAATAATTTCTCTTCAGTTCATATAATATTATAATATATTTATTATAATACATGAAAATATAGAATATTTTTTAATTGAAAAATGCATTTTTTATTTAATCTAATTATAATCACAAAAACTTTCTAACTAATCAAACTCTAAACATGAAAAAAATACTAACTAATTCAAATATGTATAATAGTGTTTAATAGAATTACTGTTGCAAATAATTTGCACTTATTAAATTATAATATAATATTATATTAATTAATTATTATATTCAATTTGATTATTCTTATTAATTTTTTAATTTCATTACACATATTATGGTTATATTTATTCCAATTGGCATTGTTATAGATTTAGTTTAAAATTTTAATAATTATATCATTAGAGATTTCTACTTAATATATATGCGGTTTATGTGTTCAAATTTATGGTACCTGGCCACAGTTCAAACTTATAGACAAATAAAAAATTTTTGCTCCTAGAATTTTCAAAAGTTCATAATAATCAAAAAATAAAATTCTCTTCGATACAATGGGTTCAACTTTGAAAAATAATTTATCTACATTCTAAAAAAATATAACTATTTATTAATTTAATCAATTAATATAAAATAATTCAAACATTTTATTTTAATTACAAAATACTAGAATATTTAGTGTATATGATCAAAATTATATATATATATATATATATATCATTTCAATTAAATAATAATTTTTAGAAATTAAAATTTTAGAATGTTATAATATATATTGAATTTTTAGATTTAACAAAATATAATTTAGTATAATTGCTCTTCATGAGATTATTCTTCACTATTTTATATTATATTTAATAGTTATGCATATCTTTACTTCATAGATGTAGTACATATTACTGTTATATATATATAAAAGTTACTCTTAACGATTTAATTAGTAGTTTAATATTTATAAAATAAAGCATATCATATAATTATATATATTGTGCGTACTGTAAAATTGAATAATTATATTGTGCGTACATATGAAAGATTGAATAATTATATAATTGAAGGACATGGATCAATATGTATATATATGAATTTTAAGAAGTAGTTTATCAATATAGACTATATAGTATAGCGATATTTACTAATTCTATAGAATAAATATATGCATGACATACATAACTATAACACATGGTTTATTTCATAAAATATTAATGTACTAATTGAATCATAAGAATAAATATTTAGCATATACACTAATTATGTGAAGCAAACGTATATACATTTATGGAATTATAAGTGATGTTTAAATCATGAAATATTAAAATAGTAATTAACTCATAAGGAACAATTATAATAAATACTATTTCATTAAATTTAAAAAATTAATTATACTCACATGGTAACACCTTCAAATTTCAATTTCAAAATTGATTTGACTTAAATCAAAATATGATAATTCATGTATCAATATCTGTTTTCGTATCTTATAATCAAAGTACAATTTTTCAAATATTTTGATATGAATTAATTAATATAGTAAATTAGTAAATAACTATTTTTTTCTATAGAAAAATTGACGATACTTAATTAAAATGCAGTTTTTAAGAAAAATTCTGATAATTTTATTATAATTTGTGGTTTTTTCATTTCAATTGTTATGAAGTTTTGGGAAAAAAAAATGCGATAGCCATTGGGTGGAACTTTCAAATTTGTGATTGAATGCAAGATAACGAAGATACAGCCAACCTATTTCAACCTTATTTATCAATTTTATAATCATCAAATTTTAAAAACTTATTTTTATTTCTTATAAAAAATAAAAAAAAGAGGAACATTAACTTGTTGAACAACAACCTATACCAATTGGAGTTGTATTATATATATATATATATATAAAACAAAGAAGAGTAGTGCTACTAAGCTAACTCCGGTTACCGTCTCCCCGTAATAACAATTCAAACTATATGTGGTGATTGATCGATCAAAAAATGGATAATAATAAAAAATAATTTTTATGAAAAATATTTAACAATTTGAGACTAGTATGTAAATTGGAAAATTAGAAGAGGATGAAGAAGAAGATGATAATGGAGGAATGGTTGTAGAAGAGAGAAAAAAAGTAAATAAATTAAAATGCATTGGACATTAATACTACATTGAATTTTAAAATACCATTAATAAATTCATCTATTAAGAGAAAATTAATGGAGGACAAAATTGTCTAGTTAACTAATTAATTTTTATTGAAATATTAAAAAGTTCAAACTACTATTTTACTCTTTGTTTAAGTCAGCTCTGTGCTATTTTTGATTGGTTCATAATATTTATGATGTAATTCATGTGACAACTATACGTCATCTCTGTTTCTTTACAATATTAATTAATTTAGTATAGTGCAGAAGCTTAACCTCCAAGTTTTCCTCCCACGTTATATATACACAACAATTGAAACATAAGAACCTCACACAAGCTTAGTAAGTGAGAGAGAGAGAGAGATGGATAAGAAGAAGCAACAGGAAGTGGGGTCCAACTCCAGCAACAAGGCCCCAAAAGAAGCATTTTTCCCAACAAAAGATGGAAGTGTTTTTCCACTAAAGAAGAAGTTAGTGAAGAGGATGGTGTTCGATTGTTTGGTCCATTCCACTACAGCAAACAAGCAGCAGACAGCTTGTAGCTGCTTTCTAGACTGCAAGAAGAGCAAGCCCATATTTCCAAACCCTTAGATTGTATCTATATTGCCTTTAAATGTATGGCAATAGTGTATATATGTGTCTTCCTTTATATGTTCTTTCTAGTTTCGTAAATTAGATAGTTTTTAATTATGAAATGTACTAATTTTCTCTCTAATATTATGTTTTCTACACTTCTTTGGCTTTGCATTCCAATCTTTATTTATCTTATGTTATTTGTTTAAACCTAATCAGAACAAATTCCGGTAATAATATGTTTCTCCAAGTTAAGAAAATAAAAAAAATGAGAGTTGAAGTCCACGCCGGGGACAGAATTCACTAAAGAGAAGACAAAAAATCGTTTCCTTGCAATGACGCGCCATACAGAAACAAGATCGTCTTAGTTGTCTTGAAGGGAAAAAATCCAAAACAGTTGCTGAGATGAAAACTGTAAATCTTTGTCATCTACTTGTGACGGCATTGGACAGTACTAGATTGTCTGGTCGGCCACTTCTCCAAATTTTCTTTCTGCAATTAGCACTTAGCCAAAAGTACAAGTCCATTAAAATCTCATTACAGGCCACGGTGATCGGTCTACTCTTTCATTTGTGTCTTTCTTTTTTCTTTTTTTAAAGGACACATTTTTGTCTCAATTGCTTGAAAAATACACATCTAGTTAAATCTTATAAAATTTATTTACATATATTAAATGGAACGAAATGAAATAAGACTAAGACTAAGTAGAATAAGATTAAACTGTATGAAGTAATTTAAAATGCTTATAAAGTATCTAACCCTAATACTTAATCTAATTAAATGATATGTACAAAACAGTAAAAACAAATTTTAGGTCTTGACCATTAAAATGAAGTAATTATCTCCAAATACCAACTGCACCACTTACAAAAGAAATAAGAAAGAAAAATGAATATATAAACTGAAAAGATTGAAAGCACCGGCCACCAGCTGTTTAAGCAACCAAAATTCCAGCTAATGTAATCCAATAAATTTCTTCTTACATAATTACTGTACAAACTTTGACTGTCTTGCAATCTTATATATAGAGCTATAGGATATAGATTTGGGTAGACTGGAATCATGACTCCAACTATATATTAAATCAATCAAAATATAAATTTTTATTAAAAAAATAGTAATTCTAACTATACACTAGAAAAAAAAAAAAGATAAAGTAGGAACAATATTTAAAAAATTAATAATTTTGTTGATTTTGTCGATAAAATTATAGATCTAGTCTAGATAAATATTTTTTTAGTAAAAAGTGATAAAAGAAAGCGATTGATTGATGTATGCGGTAAAAGTATTTATCAATGGTCTTATCATAAATTTTGATCAGAAAAGGAAAAGCAAAGGAAAGGAAAGCTTCTATTGCTACCACATGCTTATGGTATGAGGAATATTGGAATATTTGAATTTTTCCTCCTTTCCGTAATTCTTTTGCATCATCCAAAGACCAAAATACATAATGCAGGATTAAAGGTGAGAAAATTGATGCACTACGATAAAAAGTTATAAATAAAAATTATATTAAGAATATAATTTCATCGAATAAAAATTGTTTTAGAAATACAATCTATATTTTAATTTATAAAATATAATATTTTATTATAATGAAATTCATAAGTAAAAAGTATATTATTTGTATATACTCGTAATTTAATTTGTTATATATATAATGTAATATTGTAAACTATTTATAATACGAAAAATTTTAGAGAACAATATTAATTTAATTATCAATAACTAAAGATATTTTTTATTTGTAAAATAAATTAATAAATTTGTAAAAAAAAATGTTTACCTAATATCCAAAAAAAGTAGAACAAGTATTCAAGTCAATTAAAAAAATTAAAATAAAATTTAATAGAAAAATAATTAAATAAAAATATTTCACAAAAGAAAATTATAATTTTTACCCTAATTGTCATAGATAAAAAAACTAGGAAAAAGAAAACTTTTCTGTTAACTGATTGTCCTAAAAACCCAAAAATCAGAAAATCAAATTATTTTTGAAAAACAAAGGAAACTACAATATTGAATAATTTTGTTCTTAAAAAAACTCTAAATTGAACTAAAACAATGGCATATGCATAGATTTAATATATACTCGTTTTCAATCCATTTAATTAACCCAAATTTATTTTAAATGAACTTTTATGAATTTAACACCCATAAAAATCTGGTCGCTTCTATCCCTAAATGCAACTGAAACTCTATTTTTTATGTTATGATATTTTGAGACATGAATGAAAATTGTCTAATCCTGAACATTCCATTATTTATATATATATATATAATGAATATGAGGAAAATATATAAAATAATGTTATTTTTTATTAAAAAACAATTTTTTTTTTTTTTTTTTTTTTTTGGTTTTTCCTCACTTTGATACGCTATCATTTGTACACATCAGCAGCAACAACTTCAACGGTATCTTTCGTACACTGCAGAACTACCGACCTACAACGACACGACAAAAACTTCTGGACAAATTGAATTTACAACGCTCTATCGCCATCTTCAAGGTTGTTTCCACACCCGCTATCCAGGAGCGTGCATTCACGACTCATCAACGCTGTAAATGGGTAAAATTACGTATGAGGACTGTGAACTAGGGCTCGAGGCGGGCCTGCAGGGATGAAACCCAATTAAAGTTTCAAATATTAGGCTTACATTGGACCCAACAGCTTAAATAAGTTTGAACCTGAGCAAGCTTTGGGTCATTCCAAAAATAATTCTAAATATTTTCTTATACTTAGATTTTTTTTTTTTTTTATAAAATTTTAAGCAACTGAATTGAAATTCAAATGTAAGCACTTGTTATTACACCAATAGTCCGTGTGTGGAAAAAAAAAATATAAGGGAGATATAATTGCCTTTAAATTATAGTTAAATTAATATATGAAAAAATTTATTTTCAAAAACTAATAATGAGGTCCCTAATTAAAATAATGAGTTTCTAGTTAGTAGTATCTGTATTTTCATTATTGTGAGTTTGAACTGAAAAATGATTAATAAAAATAAATATCTATGAATGCAGAAAGTCTGTAATTAATGTGCATATGTATTTAGTAAAAAACTGGATATTTCAGTTACAAAGCAGGACAACTAGTGGCTCGGATCGTAATTTGATTGAAGTAAACGACAAAGCTTTTCTCATTTATAAACAAGACCTGTCTTTTCTTGGAAACTTCATATTTGAAGTCTGAAGAAAATTATTACCAAATCAACCAACATTATAATTGGCAAGTAACGTCTGGATGTAAAAAAGTGACTGTAGGAATAGGATGTGTTCGATTTGGAAAGGTAAGACTGTGTTTGGGTTAGGGATTAAAGAAAATAATGAAGGAAAATATAAAAAAAAAAAAAAAAATTGAGAGCAAAATAAAGAGGGAAAATGATTTGATGAATAGTAAAATTATGAGTATAAACCTTTTTTTTTTTAATAAAAATACAATAAATGGGGGTAAAATTATAATTTTAATTAATTTTCTCCAACATTCCTTTGAAATTGAAGATAAAATGATACGTGGATCCCATCATTTATTTCCCTTTTTCCATATTTTTTTCATTCCCAAACAAGTGGAGAAAAGAAAATTTACGACTGGGAAGACACTACAAACTAGGCTAGGACACAAGAGTGGTTTCCCATAAAACAGGAGGCTTCAAAAAACAGTGGGCAAGTTCGCTACATAAAAAAATCCTAGATAAAACTAAGAACCATATTTAGCCACGTAAACATCCTTGCAAGAGACAAAATTGAGTGACGCAAGGAGTGACATCACTTTTCTTCCCTGCCTTACATCATCATCAGCAACTGCGCATGCTCTTGTACAGTACATACATGTCTTTAAATCCTTACTTGACTAATTGTCTTCTTCTATTTTATCCTAAATTTTAGCACTGAACTACTACTAGCTACCTAGTAAAACAGAAGAGGATGAGTAGTCAGGGCAACGCTGACAGTGGTGGTCGAGACGGTCACCAAGGTGGAGCCGTTCAGGCAGTGCGTTCTCCGGCTGTGAGAGAAAGGGAAAGGAAAGGGGAAGGGAGAAGGCCAATGGCACCACCTAAAAGAGGAAGTGTGATGAAGCAGATTGTGGCTGATTTGTGTGAAGTTAAACTTTTCGCCTTTGATTCGAATGAAGCTACTTGATTAATTGCTCCACATAGTCATTGACATGATATCTATGTATGCTTTTCGTATATACTTTTCATTCCCTTTTCCTTTTCTCGTGAAATGTGGTATTGAGGATCGAGCACAATGGAGTCAGCATTTTGCTAATGACAACAACAAAATTAAGTACGCATTGTTTCCATCTCTCGATAGAAATCAATACTGTTACTGAATTATGTATTCTACAGTTATTTATTTTTAATTATGTGGTGTGTTTGGAAGTATTCTTATTAAGAATTTTATTCTATTTTATTATTTCAGTATAATATTCGCAATTCCTAAATTCAAAGCAAATTTAATATACGAAATAATAATTGTTAATTACAGTATTCACTAACTACATTTAAAGAAATCAAAGTAGATTACCTATATGTGATGTGATTCAAAGAGCTGGCTATGTATGAGTGTCGAAGAAAAACAGTAAAGGGTATCCTTTTGGTAGCAAAGCTTTGGTCAATGTTACTTCCTTTTTTCTCCTGCAACTTGTTTTTTTGTTTCTTCTTTTTTGTTTTGGTGCTAGTGCACTGATGTTTTCTTCTTTTCTCCTTACGACTTGTGTTTACTTTTCTTTTTTTTTTTTTTTTTTCACGTTTTAGTGCTGCAACACTTGGATGTTTTTTATTTAACTCTTTCGGTTGTTTTGGTGCTATGGGAGTTATCTTTTTTTTTTTTTTTTTCTTTTTGTAATGGTTTAAATGCGACTTAAATTAACCGTGTTTAGTTAGACTATTTTATTGTAAAATGTTATTCTTTGCAACCGAAAATAAATTATTAAAATTCATCCTTAAATTAAAATTGTCCCCTAAGTTTAATATGAGTAAAATATCATAATAAACTTAAATCGTCGGCTTTGTTTCCTATTATAAAAAAAAGGGACAATTTTTGAAATTATTTCCTTATTTCAAGGGTTATGACTTGGATACAAATAATATCCACCGTCTCCAATTTTCGTCTCCTTTTCTCACTTTTTTTTGTGGTGGTCACTTAATCTTTCATATTACTCATACTTCTATTTTGATATACTTAATATTTATATTTATATCTAAAAATATATTTGGTTCAATGTAGCAGGTTGAAGTATATATCCAAACTCCTAATATTACAGACAAAATCCGCGGCATTAAATATTTTGAGGACATTAAGATTTGTTACAGTGAAATTGTTCGGCCTAAATAGAGCCATCTATCACAACTCTATCTCTATTTCATAACACGAAGAAAGAATCATAGCCTTTCATTATTTTTTTTTCACCTTTTTTTTTATCATATTCATTAATAGCTTTGAGGAATACTTCCAATTTTGCTTATATGTTTTCACTAACTCAAAAAATGCATTGAACTATTGTTTAAAAATATTATGTTAATTTATATTAATTATTACAGCATTATTGAAAACTCATATGGACGAGAATATTCAAATTTAAAATCACTGTAATTCTCAAAAAAAAATTAAAATTAAAATCACTGTTTTCTCACCTTTAAAAGAAATGAAATTGAAAATATCAAATATATATACGTAATTAATATCATTTTAGCCACATAATTTTCAATTGGTTGATTTAACAATCAAATTTCATTATAATAAACCAAATAAAAATCGAATCAAATCACTGAGTTGGACCAAACCGGTTCGAATTAAATCGGAATGGTCTAGAAGCTCTAGATTTCTCCTTTCCTTTTCTTTTTCTTTTCTTCTTCTTCTTCGGCGACACGCCTCTCCTCTCCTCCCTCTCCTTCCCTCTTGTTTCGGCCATCTGAGACAGTCGAATCACGCTCTCCTCGTCGTTGCGCCACCATTGTGCTGCAGTTCTTTCCCCTCTCTGTTTCCATCTTCAGCGGGCGCAGCAAATTGGTGAGCTGCGATCCCTCTCACTGGCGATCGACGCAGCTGCCCCACCTGCCTCCAAACGCTACTCAATGTCACGTTCTTTCCCTGCTCACGAGTCCAGTGAGCGCTGAACACGGAGGAACTGCAGTTTTTTTTTGTAATTGGTGGCGACAATGACGGCGATACTAGACCCCTGCCAAGCCCGCTATGACTGAGTGTAGGGCCAATCTAGCGAAACAAATGCCAAAAATGAATTCTTGAGCAAAATCTGAGCTAGATGGTGTAAAGAGAGCTCGATTCCGAGCACTCACGATTTTTCGGCCACCGTGTATGGTTGCCAGAGGCTGCGGTCCGGCGATCGGCCGGCGAGTCTATAGCATGCCCCAAGAGACAAAATGATCTTCTCTTTGTGCAAATCATAGAATCAGAGATTCTCAATCGGTACGCTCTAAGACTTAGTTCGTCATTTTTGTTAAAAATTTCAAACTTAAATTAATTGGTTAATTTAGTTAATTTCGAATAAATAAGTAATAGAAGGACTTTGAAATATTCAGTTTTGAAGTTTGTGAAAATAATTGGAGTTTTTAGGAGATTTGAACTTGAGATTCAATTGTTAGAAATTGTGATTATATTAGATGATTGATAACGTAAGTTAACTAGAATTGATTATTGTTGTGAATTAAAATCTAGGAAGTTTAGTTTTATATGACTATGATATTGAGCCTTATTACCTCTAAGTGTAAATCATGAATCAATAACAAGTACTTGGTTATCTTTATTAACTTGTGATTTAGTTGTTAGTTAAAGAATGTATAACCTATAATACAATTGTGGATGAGTTGATCTTGGATCCTTTTGGTGCAATGATGGGATGGTGTTAGTAAACTGTTCATAATTAAAAGGGAATGAACTATTAATCAATCGATTATTATGTTGTTGTAATTATAAGCATTTTGGATAGGCTAATAATGTGAGGTTTAGAATTTTTTAGAATGATTAAGTGCATATATGTGTGTGTGTGGTGGTTAATGAATAATGGTTATGGTAGACGGGATTAGTTATTGTGAATTGCCAATGGACGGGCTTGAGAATTTATTATTGAATTATAGTTTTAAGCGGGTGATTTAGCCCAATTTCTAGAGAAGGTTCTGCTGAAGTTTCGCTAGAATCTAGGCTAATTATATATAATAATTAAATTAATAGGTTTATTTGGATTAATCTTATACCTTAATATATTTAAAATTAAACTCTTTATTTATTTATTTATTTATTTATTTACTTATTTATTTATTTTTAAGAACCGATTATTATAGTATATTATTATTTAATACTCTTGTATTTATTTGAATTGGTATATGGATGTTTATTTGTATTCTTGTATGAAAATGTTTACTTGATTAATGTGCTTGCATTTAAAAGCAATGTTTGATTATTTGTGTTGTGACATTGCTATGCCTTGTTTATATGGAGTTGAGATGAAGTGGGTTACCATGGGTTTGTGAGGACGGTCCTGGAAATGATGAAAATGTGGAATTTGACGGTCGACCAAGTATGGAGAGATCGCGATCCCGTGTGCACCTGATGATATGATATGGATGATATGGAAAACCACAGGATGGCCTCTTATTCGTATAAAAAAGAAAAGATAGAATGGAAAAACAATGAGAGGGTCGATCAAATGAGGATTAGACCGGTCGACCATGTATGGGGATCGGTTCCCTGATGCACATGTCATTAGAGAATGGGCCATGTGGGAAGACGACTCATAGGGGTTTCGGTGACACCACATACCAATTTTCACATGATTATGTGAAGTTGTTAATAATTTTGAGTGCTGTTGTATGCCATTTGTATGACTGTCAACGTGATCATATAACTAATTAGATGACTAGATTGATATATTTATGCATTTGTGTGAATACATATATTGTGCAATAATTATTATTCCTTATAAAACTCACATATCTTGTTTAACTTTTCAAGAAGTAGGTTCCTCTTTATTCTGAATTAAGTTCTATTTCTTCACTGTAGAGTTAGAAAGAAATTTTTCTAGTTGCAGTGATTATTTTGCTATATAACTATTTGTACAAGAACTTATTTATATCTGTCTGTTAGTGAACTCCGCAGTTGTAGGGATGAAATCAATAAACTAATGAGGATGTTCAATTAATTATTTATGAAATGTTTGAATCTGTTAGCCCATATATCGTATTATATTTGGCCCCGAGCTATAAATTGTTTAAGATGTTAAATTTTTCCAAAGAATAATAAAATTATGAGATTTATAGTGCATGACAATATGGGCCGGATGTTTGAAATAGACATAATATAGTTAAGTTTTGTAATTTAGGCTTACTACAGGCCTCGGTGGCCTTAAACTTACCTAGGCCCTAGTGCCGGTTTTGCCCATGGAAATGGGTCGTGACAAAGTGCAACTTTAACTAATTCTTACTTAATCTCTTTCTAATTTGGTTGTCTTAATTTAATTTAGTTCTAAGTATGAGACTTCATCAATCACTATTAGGTTTAATTTCAATTAGGGTATTTTACTTTAATTTAATTTTAGGTGTGACTTAATTTAATTCAAATTGGATTGTTTAATTAATTTGATTCAAGTATGACTACTTAATTGTTACTTCATTTAACTTTAGTTTAAAGATCTTAATTTAATTTGATTTTTAAATACGATTTATTAGAGTGTAAATTAATCATTCAAGTTATTGCCTTTATCTATATGCATTAAAATTTATATGTGGAGAATGTCGAATTAATTTGATTTAAGTGTGACTTACTCAATTGTTACTTCATTTAATTTTAGTTTAGATATCTTAATTTATTTGATTTTTAAATATGATTTAATAGAGTGTAAATTAACCATTCAAGGTTTTGTCTTTATCTATATACATTAAAATTTATATGCAGAGAACGTTCCATAGACTTATCATAAGAAAATGTATAATACGTGTCAAAATAATTTGACAACGATTGATCCTAAGATTTTACTTATACTCATGCCAAAATGTGCGATTATATGTCATTTGAGTTATAACTTTCAAGTGTGACATAATCAATGGTTACTTGGTTTAATTTAATTTCAAGTGTAACTTAATTTAATTTGAATTAGATTATCTAAATTTAATTTGATTCAAGTGTGACTAAGTGTGATTTATTTAATTTTTATTTCATTAAATTTCAATTTAAATATCTTAATTTAACTTAATTGTTAAATTAATTAATAAAATATAAAGTAAACTTAAATGAGATTGGCCTAACGGTAAAGAGTACTTGCGAAGGTAGAAATTATATTTTTAGGTCATTGGTTCAATCCTTACACTCAAAACTCTAGAAAACATTCACAATTTTTCTATGCATTTCACAACTTAATTATTATTTAATGCATTGGTTCAATCCTTACACACAAAACTCTAGAAAACATTCACAATTTTTCTATGCATTTCACAACTTAATTATTATTTAATGCACTTATTAGCGTAGTGAAATTTATATGTAGAACTAATTTTCAAGTATAACAAATATGACTTATTTAATTGTAATTTGAATGTTTTAATTTCATATGATTCCAAATGTAACAAAGTATGGCCTAAAAAAAATCAAGTTAAAGGAAAATTAAGTGACATGTGATTATTTATGTCTCATAAATCATTAAGACACTTGGAAGAATATAATTTGCTAATTGATGAGGTAAAAACAAAATAAATGTCTAGTATGTGCATTGATAATCTCATTCATTCAATACTTTGTTTAGAGTTATTAAATGATGAAAAAGAAATATTTAAAATTCAAATTTTAAATCTCTTCCTCTCTATGTCAAATCTACCAATTTTAAGTGAGGATTGAAAGTGACATTTGACATATTAAATTTGAATTAAAATGTCATTTTAAATCCCATGATCCTTGATCACCATGTGCTAAAAACCTTTTTCTTTTGAATTTTACTATTCCCTCCATTCTTTTTATATATATATAGGAAAATTTTCTATTTTGGGTGTTCTTTTTACATAGAAAATTTTGTCTAATTTAATAACTTTGGGAACCATGCTAATTTGAAAAGTCTATCTTACCATTATTTTAGTCTTTTTTTAAGCTTTTAGGATGTGAAATTCTCAAGATAGTGGCAGGCAAATATATAGATGAACATTTAATGTGAAGAAGTTTTAGAGAATTGTTTTTTTACATCAATTTTCATTAAAAAGAAAATGTGCTCATATAGGTGATTTGATTGTCGACTAAAATGGAGTTTGAAAAGAAAATGACCAGAAACTTTTTAGATTGACCATAATAAAAAGAATCCTTACTGATTTCGCTCGAATATTTGAAAAAATTGTGCGATATTTAAACTACGTTTACAATAGCTAAAAACATCTTGAAGGTTAAATGAGCACAAATTAAAAATTTCCACACAACTTTACTAAATAAAGGACTAAAAACCAAAATTTTCTCCACAAGTCAGAGCATAAACTTTAATTTTTGCAACCATCTTTATACTCTTCATTCCAACAAAGCATTTAAAGCATAATTAAAGATTGAAATATAATTTAAGGGATACATTGATATTAGAGAAGGAATAAATGAGATATTAGAAGTAAATTAGGAAAGCAAATGACAAAAAAAGTTGATTAAACTACTTTCTTAATCTTTATGGAAAGTTAGTTGTTCCTATATAAAAAGAACGGAGGGGGTATATATATATATATTTTTTTAGTTTTCAATTAATTAAATGCTATAAAGTAAAGACGTAATTATCCTTTATCACGTGAGAAGAATTTTTATAATTAAATTTCAGATTTAAGTTCTTTGTTGATCCTTGAGCAACATTTATTGCATTTAATTAGTTCCAATGTATATCACTTTTAATTCTAATGACCATTTATTAAAGAATTGATTGCTGGCTAAATGCTCAATTAGTGTTTCCATTGGCTTATAAACAAGAAGATTACAAAAGAAAAAGATGTAATATTAAAAATTAAATATACTTTAGATAATATCATGATTTATACTTTAAAGAATTATATAATTTGTATATTAAAGAATTTATATATTCATTTATACTTATAAAAAAATATATGTATTAGCTATGAAACTAGAAATAAAATGGAAGTACGAATCTAATTAAAAAAACCTTTAAGATTATTTATGTTATGGATTTTCATTTAATTAAATTAACGAAGTATTACGTTCATAAATATCTTAATTTCAACTATATTATTCATATATGATTTATTTATTATTTTCTTTTGACAAATTAATAATTTCTCTTCAATTCATATAATATTATAATATATTTATTATAATCCATGAAAATATAGAATATTTTTTAACCGAAAAAAGTATTTTTTATTTAATCTAATTATGATCACAGAAACTTTCTAACTAATTAAACTCTAAACATGAAAAAAATACTAACTAATTCAATTAAGTATATTAGTGTTTAATAGAATTACTGTTATGCACTTATTTAAATTATAATATTATATTATATTATATTATATTAATTATTATATTTAATTTGATTATTCTTATTAATTTTTTAATTTCATTACAGTGTGCTCAACTTTATTAATTTATTATTTATTCTTCAATACAGTGTGCTCAACTTTGAAAATAATTTATCTACATTCTAAAAAAATATAAATATTTATTATTTTATTATTTTAATCAATTCATAATGAAACATTATATTTTAATTACAAAATGCTAGAATATTAAGTGTATATGATCAAAATTATATATATATATATATATATATATATATATATATATATATATATATATATATATATATATCATTTCAATTAAATAAGAATTTTTAGAAATTAAAATTTTAGGATGTTATAATATATATTGAATTTTAGATTTAAAAAAAATATAAATTAATAGAATTGCGCTTTATGAGATTAATCTTCACTATTTTATATTATATCTAATAGTTATGCATATCTTTACTTCATAGATGCAGCACATATTACTGTTATATATATATATATATATATATATATATATATAGATATAGTTACTCTTAACGATTTAATTTGTAGTTTAATATTTATAAAAAAAAGCGTATCATATAATTATATATATTGTGCGTACTGTAAAATTGAATAATTATACTGTGCATACATATGAAAGATTGAATAACTATATAATCGAAATATATGGATCAATAGTAGTATATATGAATTTTAAGAAGTAGTTTATCAATATAGCGATATTTTTCAATTCTATAGAATAAATATATGCATGACATACATAACTATAACACATGGTTTATTTCATAAAATATTAATGTACTAATTGAATCATAAGAATAAATATTTAGCATACATACTAATTATGTGAAGCAAAGGTATATGTAGTTATGAAATTATAAGAGATGTTTAAATCATAAAATATTAAAATAGTAATTAACTCATAAGGAACAATTTTAATAAATACTATTTCATTAAATTTAAAAAATTAAAGTTACCTTGAAATTTCAATTTGAAAATTGATTTAACATAAATCAAAATATGATAATTCATGTATCAATATGTGTTTTTGTATTTTATAATCATAAGTATAATTTTTCAAATATTTCTATATGAATTAATTAATATAGTAAATTAGTAAATGACTATTTTTTTTACTATAGAAAAATAGTAATCATGTATACGTAATCATGTATACGTCATCATGTATACGTCATCTCTGTTTCTTTACAATATTAATTAATTTAGTATAGTGCAGACGCTTAACCTCCAAGTTTTCCTCCCGCGTTATATTTACACAGCAATTGAAACATGAGAACCTCACACAAGCTTAGCAAGTGAAAGCAGAGAGAGAGAGAAAGAGATGGATAAGAAGAAGCAACAAGAAGAGGGGTCCAACTCCAACAACAAGGCCCTAAAAGAAGCATTTTTCCCAACAAAAGATGGAAGTGTTTTTCCACCAAAGAAGAAGTTAGTAAAGAGGATGGTGTTCGATTGTTTGGTCCATTCCACTACAGCAAACAAGCAGCAGACAGCTTGTAGCTGCTTTCTAGACTGCAAGAAAAGCAAGCCCATATTTCCAAACCCTTAGATGATATCTATATTGCCTTTAAATGTATGGCAATAGTGTATATATGTGTCTTCCTTTATATGTTCTTTCTAGTTTCGTTAATTTAGATAGTTTTTAATTATTAAAATGTATTAACTTCCTCTCTAATATTATGTTTTCTACACTTCTTTGGCTTTGCATTCCAATCTTTAATTATTTATCTTATGTTATTTGTTTAAACCTAATCAGAACAAATTCCGGTAATAATATGTTTCTCCAAGTTAAGAAAATAAAGCAAATGAGAGTTGAAGTCCACTCCGGGGGACAGAATTCACTAAAGAGAAGACAAAAAATCGTTTCCTTGCAATGACACGCCATACAGAAACAAGATCGTCTTAGTTGTCTTGAAGGGAAAAATCCAAAACAATTAGTGAGATGAAAACAATTAGGGCATTGGACAGTACTAGATTGTCTGGTCGGCCACTTCTCCAAATTTGCTTTCTGCAATTAGCACTTAGCCAAAAGTACAAGTCCATTAAAATCTCATTACATGCCACGGTGATCGGTCTACTCTTTCATTTGTGTCTTTCTTTTTTCTTTTTTTAAAGGATACATTTTTGTCTCAATTGCTTGAAAAATACACATCTAGTTAAATCTTATAAAATTTATTTACATAAATAGAAAGAAATGAAATAAGACTAAGTAGAATCAGATTAAACAGTACGAAGTAATTTAAAATGTTTATAAAGTATCTAATCTTAATACTTAATCTAATTAAATGATATGTACAAAACAGTAAAAACAAATTTTAGATATTGACAGTTAAATTGAAGTAATTATCTCCAAATACCAACTGCACCACTTACAAAAGAAATAAGAAAGAAAAATGAATATATAAACTAAAAAGATTGAAAGCACCGGCCACCAGCTGTTTAAGCAACCAAAATTCCAGCTAATGTAATCCAATAAATTTCTTCTTACATAATTACCGTACAAACTTTGATTGTCTTGCAATCTTATATATAGAGCAATCGGATAGATTAGGGTAGACTGAAATCATGGCTCCAGCCATAGATTAAATCAATCAAAATATGAAGTTTTATTGAAAGGATGGTAAGTCTAACTATACACCAGGGAATAAAAAAAGGACTAATATATAAAAAATTATTATTTTTATTGATTTGGTTCATAAGTGGAGTATTTTCCTGGGGGTGGCAGTATTTATTAATGGTCTTATCATGAATTTTGATCAGAAAAGGAAAAGAAAAGGAAAGGAAAGCTTCTACTGCTACGACATGCTTATGCTATGAGGAATATTGGAATATTTAAAATTTTTCCTCCTTTGCGTAATTCTTTTGCATCTTCCAAAGATCAAAATACATAATGCAGGATTAAAGGTGAGAAAATTGATGCACTACAACAAAAAGTTGAAACTCATTCTTGGAATCCAATTGACATCTTTCATACATCATTTCTAATCTCAATTACCCATTTTGAACCCTAATACTAGTATTTAACGTTACACGTTACTACTCGTTCAAATTACTCCAATTTTATTCGTAAAATAAAAGGTTATATTATAAATCCAATATATTCTCATAATATTTAATTACAATGAAAATTTATAAATAAGAATTATATTAAGAATCTAATTTCATCAAATAAAAATTGTATTACAAATGCAATCTATATTTTAATGTGTAAAATATAATATTTTATTATAATGAAATTCATAAATAAAAAGTATATTATTTGCATATACTCGTAATTTAATTTGTTATATATATAATGTAATATTATAAAATATTTATAATACGAAAAATTTTAGAGAACAATATTAATTTAATTATCAATAACTAAAGATATTTTTTATTTGTAAAATAAATTAATAAATTTGTAAAAAAAATGTTTACCTAATATTCAACAAAAGTAGAACAAGTATTCAAGTCAATTAAAAAAATTAAAATAAAATTTAATAGAAAAATAATTAAATAAAAATATTTCACAAAAGAAAATTATAATTTTTACCCTAATTGTCATAGATAAAAAAACTATGCAAAAGAATTTTCTGTTAACTGATTTTCCTAAAAACCCAAAAATCAGAAAATCAAATTATTTTTCAAAAATAAAGGAAACTACAATATTGAATAATTTTGTTCTTAAAAAAACTCTAAATTGAACTAAAACAATGGCATATGCATAGATTTAATATATACTCGTTTTCAATCCATTTAATTAACCCAAATTTATTTTAAATGAACTTTTATGAATTTAACACCCATAAAAATCTGGGTCACTTCTATCCCTAAATGCAACTGAAACTCTATTTTTTATGTTATGATATTTTGAGACATGAATGAAAATTATCTAATCCTGAACATTCCATTATATATATATATATATATATATATATATATATATATATATATATATATATATATATATATATATATATATATATATATATATATATATATATATATATATATAATGAATATGAGGAAAATATATAAAATAATGTTATTTTTTTATTAAAAAACAAAAAAAAATTGTTTTTTGGTTTTTACTCACTTTGATGCCCTATCAAACGTACACATCAGCAGCAACAACTTCAACGGTATCTTTCTACACTGCAGAACTACCGACCTACAACAACTCGACAAAGACTTCTGGACAAATTGAATTTACAACGCTCTATCCGCATCTTCAAGTTCCACACCCGCTATCCAGGAGCGTGCATTCACGACTCATCAACGCTGTAAATGGGTAAAATTACGTATGAGGACTGTGAGACTGTGAACTAGGGCTCGAGGCGGGCCTGCAGTGATGAAACCCAATTAAAGTTCAAATATTGGGCTTACATTGGACCCAACAGCTTAAATAAGTTTGAACCTGAGTAAGCTTTGGGTCATTCCAAAAATAATTCTAAATATTTTCTTATACTTAGATTTTTTTTTTTATATATAAATTTTTAAGCAACTGAATTGAAATTCAAATGTAAGCACTTGTTATTACACAAATAGTCTGTGTGTGGAAAAAAATATAAGGGATTATAGTTAAATTAATATATGAAAAAATTTTATTTTCAAAAACTAATAATGAGGTCCCTAATTTATGATTTCTTTAACACTTTGATTTTTTTTTTTTTTTAAATATCTTCTCGCTGTTAATTGACCAAGTTAAATTGTAGTCAAACTAGCTATGATATGTAACATTATCAATTCTGTAATACTATTATTGTATTTGTTATGAGTTAAAATTTTAATATTTTTAACTAATTTTCAATATTGTAACCAAATAACGAAAAATAAGTCATTTGGAAAATATTTTTTACAAATAAGTTATTTTTCGGAAACAAACGAGAGACTTAATTACTTTTTAATATCAAATAATGGAATTAATGCCAATGGTTTGTATATCCTTGCTCTATTGTAGTATAAACAAAAGAAGATTAAAATAATGAGTTTCGAGTTAGTAGTATCTGTATTATCATTATTGTGAGTTTGAACTCAAAAATGACTAATAAAAATAAATATCTATGAATGCAGAAAGTCTGTAATTAATGTGCATATGTATTTAGTAAAAAATGGGATATTTCAGTTACAAAGTAGGACAACTAGTGGCTCGGATCGTAATTTGATTGAAGTAAACGACAAAGCTTGTCTCATTTATAAACAAGACCTGTCTTTTCTTGGAAACTTCATATTTGAAGTCTGAAGAAAATTATTACCAAATCAACCAACATTATAATTGGCAAGTAACGTCTGGATGTAAAAAAGTGACTGTAGGAATAGGATGTATTCGATTTGGAAAGGTAAGACTGTGTTTGGGTTAGGGATTAAAGAAAATAATGAAGGAAAATATATATAAAAAAAAAGTTGAGAGCAAAATAAGGACGGAAAATGATTTTATGAATATTAAAATTATGAGTGTAAACTTTTTTTTTTAATAAAAATACAATAATTGGGGTAAAATTATAATTTTAATTAATTTTCTCCAACATTCCTTTGAAATTGAAGATAAAATGATACGTGGATACCATCATTTATTTGCCTTTTTTCCATATTTTTTCATTCCCAAACAAGTGGAGAAAAGAAAATTTGCGACTGGGAAGACACTACAAACTAGGCTAGGACACAAGAGTGGTTTCCCATAAAACAGGAGGCTTCAAAAAAACAGTGGGCAAGTTTGATACATAAAAAATCCTAGATAAAACAAAGAACCATATTTAGCCACGTAAAAATCCTTGCAAGAGACAAAATTGAGTGACGCAAAGAGTGACATCACTTTTCTTTCCTGCATTACATCATCGTCGGCTGCGCATGCTCTTGTACAGTACATGTCTTTAAATCCTTACTTGACTACTTGTCTCCTCCCATTTTATCCTAAATTTTGGCACTGAACTACTACTAGCTACCTAGTAAAACAGAAGAGGATGAGTAGTCAGGGCAACGCTGACAGTGGTGTTCGAGACGGTCTCCAAGGTGGAGCCGTTCAGGCAGTGCGTTCTCCGGCTGTGAGAGAAAGGGAAAGGAAAGGGGAAGGGAGAAGGCCAATGGCACCACCTAAAAGAGGAAGTGTGATGAAACAGATTGTAGCTGATTTGTGTCAAGTTAAACTTTTCACCTTTGATTCGAATGAAGCTACTTGATTAATTGCTCCACATAGTCATTGACATGATATCTATGTATGCTTTTCGTATATACTTTTCATTCCCTTTTCCTTTTCTCGTGAAATGTGGTATTGAGGATCGAGCACAATGGAGTCAACATTCTGCTAATGACTACAACAAATTTAAGTACTCACTGTTTCCATCTCTCGATAGAAATCAATACTGTTACTGAATTATGTATTCTATAGTTATTTGTTTTTAATTATGTGGTGTGTTTGGAAGTATTCTTATTAAGAATTTATTGTATTTTATTATTTCAGTATAATATCCGCGGTTCTTAAATTCAAAGCAAATTTAATAAACGAAATAATAATTATTAATTACAGTATTCACCAAGTACATTTAAAGAAACCAAAGTAGATTACCTATATGTGATGTGATTCAAAGAGCTTGCTATGTACTGAGTGTTGAAGAAAAGCAGTAAAGGGTATCCTTTTGGTAACAAAGCTTTGGTCAATGTTACTTCTTTTTTTCTCCTGCAACTTGTTTTTTGGTTTCTTCTTTTTTGTTTTGGTGCTACTGCACTGATGTTTTCTTCTTTTGCCCTTACCACTTGTGTTTACTTTTTTTTTTTTTTTTTCACACGTTTTGGTGCTGCAACACTAGGATGTTTTTTATTTAACTCTTTCGGTTGTTTTGGTGTTATGGGAGTTTTTTTTTTTTTTTTTTTTCTTTTTGTAATGGTTTAAAGTGCGACTTAAACTAATCGTATTTAGTTAGACTATATTTATTGTAAAATGTTATTCTTTGCAACCGAAAATAAATTATTAAAATTCATCCTTAAATTAAAATTGTCCCCTAAGCCTAATTTTAATACGAGTAAAACATCATAGTAAACTTAAATCGTTCGCTTTTTGTCTTATTATTAAAAAAAAGGGACAATTTTTGAAATTATTTCCTTATTTCAAGGGTTATAACTTTTGGGGATAAATAATATTCACTGTCTTTTCTCACTTTTTTTTGTGGTGCTCGCTTAATCTTTCATATTATTCATACTTCTATTTTGATATACTTAACATTTATATTTATATCTAAAAATATATTTGGTTCAATGTAGCAGGTTGAAGTATATATCCAAACTCCTAATTATTACAGACAAAATCCGTGGCATTAAATATTTTGAGGACATTAAGATTTGTTACAGTGAAATTGTTCGGCCTAAATAGAGCCATCTATCACAACTCTATCTATATTTCATAACACGAAGAAAGAATCGTAGCCTTTCATTATTTTTTTTTCTCCTTTTTTTTTTTTATCATTATCATTAATAGCTTTGAGGAATATACTTCCAATTTTGCATATATGTTTTCATTAACTCAAAAAATGCATTGAACTATTGTTGAAAAATATTATGCTAATTTATATTAATTATTACAGCATTATTGAAAACTCATATGGACGAGAATATTCAAATTTAAAATCACTGTAATTCTCAAAAAATAAAAAAATTAAAATTACTGTTTCCTCACCTTTAAAAGAAATGAAATTGAAAATATCAAATAGATATACGTAATTAATATCATTTTAGCCACATAATTTTCAATTGGTTGATTTAACAATCAAATTTCATTGCTCCATATGTTTTGTTACAAGGTTAATTTAGTTCCCATTCTAATTCATCCTCTCTTGGTTGGGTGTGAAAGGAATTTTTTTTTTTTTTTTTTTTTTTGAGAAGAAAAGAAACAAAAACAAAATATTACTTTATAATTGATTTTTTTCATTTAATTTTTTTATTACTTTATAATTTATTTAAACATTCATAGAGCTGAAATTAATATCATTAATGATGTTAATAATAAATTTTAAGAAATAAATAATTTATATAAATTCAAATTTCAGTTTTTTTTAATTACATTTTGAAATAATGTCCAACTATCAACAAAATGATTGATTAAATACTTATATTGATAATTTTATTTATAAATATAATTAATTAAAATGAGCAACGTTAAAAAAAATATCAGAATGCATTAATTTAAATAAATAAATAAATAATTTTTTTAGATAATATAATAAAAAATAAAAGCAAGAACCATATTTAGCCGGGTACAGCCTTGAGTATTAGTTCTTACTTGTTAGGTTTTAAAATCAACACCGTCTATTTTAGTATCTGTAATCACAACATATTGATATCCAATAGGATAATAGTATGGTTTCCATATTTGCCTTGCAAGTGAATGTTAGCATAACACTAAGCATGGATTCCTCGTCGACGTAAAAACCTCTAATTCTTCCCTTCCTTGGGGCCCATACCAAAACGCCCAAACTGTTGTTTGTGGTCCTCGCCTTTAAATCCTTACATGAGTTAAAGAACTAACATGACCTCTCCTTTTTAAAATTTTTCCTCTGTTTTGACAGTGAAAGCAACAAGAAAGAGGATGACTAGTCAGGGAAACGCGGACAGTGGCGGTCGAGACACTCGCCAAGGTGGAGCGGGTCAGGCGTTCCGTTCTCCAGCTTTCAGGAAAGGGCCAATAGCACCGCCGAGGAGAGGAAATGTGATGAGGAAGATTTGGGCTGATTTTTTTGAACCGAATGAACAAGCAGTAGCAAAAGAAAAGAGCATGAATAGTCAGGGAAACGCTGGCACTGGGAATGTAGACGGCCGCCGTGGTGGAGTCGGTCAGGCAGTGAGGCCAATAGGACCACCCAGGAGAGGAAATGTGATGATGAAGATTTTGGCTGATTTGTTCCCTACTTTCTCCTCCAACTCCGCCGCTTCTTGATTAGTTACACCGCATATTTGTGTATGCTACATGATTATTAGCTTAGTGAGATTCTGATTCATATATGTGGCGGTAACATGAACTGATTCATGTATAGCCGCGTTGTTCTATATTTTGGCTATATTACTTGCAAAAATACTAAAATATTTCTTCAAAAGCAAAAGAAAGTTCATCAACTGTTTCTTTTCTTCATTTTTTTTCCTCTGGCTTGACGTAGATCTTGGAGGAACCCAAATATCCCCATTTTTTTTCTCTTCTTTGTCTCCAACAGAGTAAAAACTAAAGAAGCAAAAAATATTTCTATGCTTTCGTGGGGCTTTTCTGGAACGCAAAGAAAGTTCTCTTGGGAGGTTAATGGGACCAGGAAAATTTCTCCATAAGTGGCCGAGTCAGGGTTTAGTGTTAGGTGGCTGAAAAAGATGCTTTTGTGCTAGAAGAGCGGGGGCAGTCCTGGAAAAAAAAAATCAGATACGAATTCTGTAAAGACCATGAAAAGCTGTTACTCAAATAAGCCACTTTTAACATAAAAAAAAAAAAAAAAAATTAAAATCACTGTTTCCTCACCTGTAAGGACCATGCTCTGGCCAGTGGATTTCTTAAAGCTAGGGCACTTTTATGCAAAGACAAATTGGAACCAGAAGACAAAATTGACAATTTCATGATAAATTAACAAAAGTTTAGATTAAATCTGATTGAGAGGATAAGGTGAGCCCGCGCCAAGACTTTTTCCTCAAACATTGAACGACTCATAAATAAGAGTAATGCTTGGAATTTTTTTATGCTTAACATCTTCAATAAAATTTTTATTTATTTATCTAGAATTCATTAATGGTCATTTTCTAAAATTACTCCAACCAATTAAATTATAAATAAATGACTGCTGAATTTCACTTTTCCAATTCTAATGACCACCCTAATTTCATTTTAATTAGTCACATAATGTAAATTAGTTGATTTAAGTTTACTACCTAGCTAGAGTAATTAACCCTCAAATTTCATTACTCCATATCTTTTACTAGAAGGTTAATTAGTTCCTATCCTAATCCACCTTGCCTATTGGTGGTTGGCAACAAGTGCAATAGAATTGTATCCAGAAATCACAATAAAATGATCATCTTCTGTCAATCCAAGAAGGCCCAATTATAATTGGATCAAAAGGCCCAATAGCAGCCTCAGTAAGAGTGGATAATAGCCCATTGGATTTTTAGATCCCTGCTGTGCTGAATGTGCAATAGTCCAGAGTTAGTATGTATTATTAATAATAATAAATCCCAAGGTGTATCAGCCATCTCAAGGGGCCTTCGTCCTTAGGTTATCTATCTCCTCTTGCCAGCTAAGAAAATATAGTAACTTTTTCTTTTATGGAAGATGTGTAATCTATTTTTCAGTCTTTAATTTTATAATTTTAATTAACAATTATTAATTTCAAAAATCAAATATTTACCTCTAGTTTAGTATATAAATGAAGTCCATAAAAAATTTTAAAATATAATTGAATTTCTGATTTTTAATGTTTGGTATATTAAGAAATGTTTATTTCAATTTTAAGAATTTGATTTTGTGAAATCAAACATAACTAAATTAATTATTGAAAATTAGAGGAGTTAGCCGTTAAACATGTTAAATCTCTGCAAAAAATTCAAACCTACGGCTATGTGTGAGATTTCAGCCATATATAGCTTTTTTTTCTCTTTTCTCTTTTCTCTTTTCCACATCATGCTGAATCAGAATTTTTGGTCGGTTTGGCTATAGAGACGAGCTACATTTGCATACTCTATCTGTATAAATGAGTACTTTAGGGTGTGCGCATTTATAGAAAACTGGAATATTTTTTTAGAAAAATTTTTAAAAAAATTGAAAATCAGAATTTTGTATTTAAATTAATCAGTTTTCCAATTTTTTAAAATTTAACTAAAATTTAGAAAACAACTTAAGTTGCTTTCCAAAGTTTTCTTTTATAATAAAAGACATATTTTATAACTTTTTTTCATTTTTTTTAAAATGATATTTTCATAATTAAAATTATAATATCTATAAATAATTTTTTCTATAAAATATTTTCATTTAAAAAAATAAAAATATTTAAGTAAAATAAAATTTTATATTATGCTTTTATAAATAATTAATTTTATTATTACAAATATATTATATCCTTTATTTTTAAAAAATTTTACAAAATGATAAAAAATGATATTATTATTATAAAAAATCAATAGTAAAAATGCAAAAACTTTTACACACAAAATTTTTAAATTTATTTTATAATATTTTATTTTTTTTAATTATGAAAATTATGATTAATGTTTGTGAAGTTAAATTAAAATATAATTTTTTATTATTATCAAGTCAACATATTTTTCATTTTCTGTTTTCTAGTTTTCATTTTCTAAGAAAACTGTTTTATTAAAAAACAGAAAATAAAAAATAAAAAACTGTTTCCTGTAAGTAAACACACCCTTAGTCTTTTTTTTTTTTTTTTTGGCTATCAAGATAGTGATTTGTGGTTGCTCAAATTATAAAATTTAATCTTGTGCCAAATTCGAATATCAGCAATATAAAAATTCACACTTGAATAAAAAAAAGAAAATAAAAAGATTTTAAACTTGGCATCTAAATCTAAATAATTTCAACATCACTAAATTAAGGCACTAATTATTACTATTACTATTATTATTATGTCGTCTATTTTTTTTTTTTTTAATTTATAAAGTGGTTCAATGGTCAAAATAACGTTATGGTATACAACAATATGAGTAACTCTCTCTTTATCTCATCAAATCAATTAAAATTTTTGCAGTTGAGAGGATTTCAACCTAAGGACTCTCATTTTTTATATTAATGGGAAAAGATCAACTAAATCACAGCTGATTGATATTTTATTATTTTATTGTATGCAATTGCAGCCTTACACAATAGGAAGAAATAAAATTTGATTGAGACGTGCAAATTCTCTTTAGTCTTTCCTAACAGGAGAATGGTAATAGGCAAACGTATGTTTTATTCAAAATGGACCATTATTGCAGCCTAAGATAGTAGGATTTATGTTTCTCTTATAATATTGCAAGAAATACCCCACAAATTGCTAGTGGCTAACTGCACGATGAGAATATTTGTTGGTTAATTATATTAGAATTACGTGTTCAAACATGCACTAAAAATATAATAAAAGTTAAAATGTAAAAAAGCAACCAACCACCAATGTATAAAAAGTTCAAAATTGCCGTTTTAAGTTTTAACCGTTAGCCAACGGACTCAATACCCGGCAACTAAATTCAAAAACCTGAAAAAGAAGCATAAAAGCAAAAGCCACCCTTTTACTTTTGTTTCACTTCCTCTTTTCATATTCAAAAACCGAGGCTATATAAAAGAAAAATGGCCATGTCTATGCTCCTTAAGCTTATATGGTCCCTATCTTCACTTTCCTTTCTATACCTGATAATTCAAGTTCCTAAAAATGGGCTGTTGCATTAGCAAATGCAAACCCAAGAAAAATTCCATACAAGACATCAATCTTGTTCAAGACAAGCTTGTCATAATCTCACAACCTCCCAAAAACCCTAAAACTCCAATTAGTATTCCTACATCCAATAAAATTACCCCAATTATATCTCCTCCTTCACCTACTACTTCTTCTACTTCTTCTATTTCTTCTTTTACTTGTACTAATAATTCTAGTAACGGTATTAGTACCAGTACTATTAGCTCATCTTCATCAACCTCTAG
The DNA here is from genome assembly GCF_041381405.1 of Jatropha curcas. Taxonomy (NCBI): domain Eukaryota; kingdom Viridiplantae; phylum Streptophyta; class Magnoliopsida; order Malpighiales; family Euphorbiaceae; genus Jatropha; species Jatropha curcas. The sequence goes on from NC_143159.1 coordinate 7,399,525, forward strand.
TGGATCCTCATCATCGATCTCAACCTTGAAAGATCGATCATTTTCCAACGAGTTTTTATGGTCGTGCATCAAGGAAAACCCACACGTTATTCGTATTAATTCGATTAAGGAATGTTCTCAATTCCTCACTCCTCCTAATGTACATTCGAGAAAATTGGAGTCTCCGGTGAAAAATTATTCAATCCCACAAAAATTAAATAAATCTACACCGCAGAAGAGAATTCGTTCAGACTCACCAACTCCACTGAATCGACAAAAGAGCTTTCGCAGAGAAGCAGAAAGAATTAATTCTTTGCATTCTTTACCTTTGAAGTCGCCATCTGCTAGCAGGCGGTTTAATGGAAGAGGGTTTTCGATAAAAGAAAATGGTTCGAAACCCATGGTTAGTAATTGTAAGGTAAATGATTATTCTGTTTCTTCTTTATCTTCAAGAAAGGAGAATCACCGTAATCCTCGTTCTTGTTTGAAGAATAATAGACAGACTTGCATTCATCGAATAAGTTCGAAAATCAATGAAGTTGCAGTTCAACAAGCTTTAGCTCAGCATGATAGTGAGTCAGTTCCTATGGAGGAAGATATTGATAATCCTCTTATTTCTTTGGATTGCTTTATATTCCTGTAAAAATAAGTTAACTAATTAATTGTGTGCATGCATTTTTAACATGGCGAGTTGTGCAAAATTCAGATTTTTCTTCTTCTTTTTTGTTTATTCCGATGTTTATTCATTTATTAGAAAATTCATGAATAGGTTAAAAATTATCAACTGGATCACATTTCTGTAGTGATCACATGCATTGATTGATTGGAATTTATTTCATGTTTGGTTGCTTTGTTGTTTCATAGTGGATACTAATTTTTTTTTTTTTTTTTGAAATGTATATATTTGTGTTTTGTGCTTAATGAATTAGCTTTCTTGATAATTTTTCTTCAAAGTACTACTGAGGTAAGAATTAAGAAGCAAATGCGGCCCATTTGTATCATTATTGTTTTCACCGATTTGATGAGTAAATGAGAGAATCATTCTTATTATGTAGCTCACAATATTCTTTCAGTTCATTGATCCCTTCTGACGAATCAAAAAAATAATAAAATGCACCGTCATACTTATATTCAAGCGAGTACAACTATTAAAAAGGACAAATAACAATAGGGAATAAAATTTAAAATAGCTAAACTTACAACTGCAAATAAAGAAATATGAAACAAATAATTGACAACCTGTGTCCTTGTTTTGATTTGAGAGACCATAAAACATTTAGGCTGGATTTGCTTCAAGTAAACCAAAATCCATTTTGCAATTAATTACTATTCTATTCAAACACTAAAAGCTTGATAGATGTTCGATATCTAAATTTTATGATCTCCTGAAGAATGGAATATGGATTGCGTAAAACAAAAAAAGAAAAACCGTGTGAATTTTAAAGAGCAGCTGCCTACAAAAAGTTTCAACCAAATAGCTCATTTATGGTATTCAATTTATTGAAATTTAAATAAAGGTTTCAATCTCGATTTAGTCGGGTTTAAATCAGTCTTGGTCTTGATAATGGGCCTACTAGATTTGCTCTTATGGGCTTTTTTTTTTCCAATCTTTCATCTTCTGATTCTCTTCCTTTTTTTAATTTGGGATCCAACAGGATTGAAATCAAAATATAAGGAAGAAAAAAAGTTACTATAAAAAAGATAAACAGTCGGGGGACAAAATGCTAGAAAATTGGTCCAAAAATAAACAAATGAAAAGAAAATGTGAGAGAGCCCCAAAGCCTGGCAAATTTCTCTTTTATATGTGAGGAGTCGCCCAACCTTGTGGCATTGTTACTCGAATATTAAACCAACATTGCATTTTAGTATATATCTATAATATATATGTGGGAATATAGAATAATGAGGTTTTGATATTGCTTCTAATGAAATTTAGAATATTTTAAAATAAACTTAGTTATATTCAATTAGAAAATTATATTTTATTAGTTGATTGGATATAATTTATATAAATTATTTTTAAATAAATACATAGAGATAATTAAGAATTTGAAATTTTCAATTTTATCATTTTTAAATATAATTTTTAATATATATATATATATATATATATATATATATATATGATAACGAGACATTTGAAAATTTTTATACTTAATTTTTTAAATATTTTAATTTTATTTTGATTATAATTTAAAATATTTTGTTTAAGATGAGATAAAAAAGAAAAAAACTATATTTATATGGATATAGGAAAAATTGAGGGTTTATTTAGAGAGGATAGAACGTTTCTTTTATGTAATCTTTTTTTTTTTATTAATTACCATATAGATAATTAAAAATTTTAAAATTTTAAAATTTATCTTTAAAAGTGAAACGGAAATCCTCGATTGAATTTAAGAAAAGATTCTACGACAGAATCTTCAAAGGATAAAAAAAATACAAGTCATACGTTGGTGTGCTACAAATATGTTCAATGCTAAATGTTAATGGCTAATAGAAAATGGCTACTCCAAGTTTAGGTTAGTAGGCTAGAGATAATCGATTGAATTTATGTCCTTCCTCTTATCTACTAAATTCATTAACTCCCATAAAGCAAGGCACAAATAAAATAATTATTAAAATGTATAAAATAGTTTATACATCTGCCATATAAATTCAGCTAATATAATTATTAAAATTGATAGTGTGAACCTAACACATCATACTAATTGAAAACTTCTCGATTCAATAAAAAAAAAAAAAAAAACTCAATTATTTTCTAGTTTTGATTTGAGATTGTTATCCTTAATCAGCACTTGTCCATATCTTTCACGCTTTTATTATTATAACTTCTATTTTTTTATTCGCTTTAAATAAATTCACACACACACACACACACATATATATATATATATATATATATATATATATATATATATATTCCATAATATCTATTTTTTTATATATTTTTATTATTATTGCTTTGTTTGCTATTTAGAATTTTTCTTCTCGTTTTTTTAAGGTTTAATATCTTCTTTCTAAGAGTTTATTAATAAATAAATATATGATATTTGATTTTATTTAATTGGAGAATTTAAATTTTTATTTGTAGAAATATAGCAATCAAAGGAGCTTCTAGCGTGATCTGTTCCTCCATTAATGCAATTAATGCATAATGGCAGAATCTTATCTATGCATACCCATAAGTAGAATGTTTTAGAAAAGCAATCTAAATATAAAAGATACAAATAAATTATTTTGTAGTTCAAATTAAATATTGAGGTACATATATCTTGATCTTGTAAAAGATATGAGGTACATATTGTCAGTTTTAACGGTCATATTTAGGGGTGAGCATGGTGGTTTGGTTTCGGAATCGAATTTTCCTTTGTTTTTTCAAACCGAAGCTGTTACTATCCAAATAACTGAATCAAACTCTTCGGTTCAATTGATTTGATTAGTTCCGTTAGTTTGTATAACCAAACCAAGAATTAAAACTGAAAGTATATAAACTTTCAAATTAAAACCACACTGAATATACAAAAAACCGAAAAAATAAAAGAATTAAATTAGTCCCGATGGTCATATGAATTAAATTCGGACACAATTTTGATTAAAAATAAATAAGAAATTATCTATTAATAAAATTTCAAATATTGATGAAAATTATAAAAAGTTTCTAAATTAAAGATTTTTGTTTTTTGTCATTTGTTCTTTTAAAAAAAATTAAATCAATATATTTGTATGTATCATTCCAATAAAAGAGCATTATTGAATTCGAGAGGTTTGCTTCAAGAAGATCCTCTCGCCAAAAGAAAAATAATTAATGGGCACAAGAAAGTAGCATAGCATGTGTCTTTGCCGCGACCTAATAAATGATATTGTAGCGAGAGAATACGTATGATTAAGGGAGTGCATTGGCTACTTGGCTTATAGAAGAGACATGTAGGGTTAGAATGTCACAATAAGGACTCTCCAATCCTCCAAGAAAATGATGTCGTTTTGTGATAATGAGAAAACATATTAATTCACGTGATATGGTTTTTGTCTATTTGGTACCCAAATAATACCAAAATAAATGGCTTTGGCTATTCATGTCGGCCAGAAACACTTCATTCTTCTCTAGCTCTATTTGTTTTCTCTTCTCCTTAGGCATTTGAGGCAGGAGGGGCCTGTTTTGAATTAGACACCAAGATTTGATATCTCACCAATTACCATTTTTTCAACTTTAATCACAACCTTCTCGACAATTCGATGTGGACTATCTTTTATATAGTACAAACTTTTGATTGTTCATTTACAAAATCTTCATATATTTAGGATTATGATCATCAGCTAAAACAATATTAATTCTTCGGAATGCGTAATCCAGTAAATTTCTGATACCAGTAATTAATAGACCAAGAAAACAAGCAAATCTCAAAACTAATAGTTTGCACGTTTGTCAATTGGAGTTTAGTTGTAAAGAATTCAGAATTGAGTTTGCTATTTTGATTCTCAATTGTAGCCAGCAAGCACGGTTGACAAAATAAATAAATAAATAAATAAATAAAATGTTATTAAGAATAAAATACGTAAACTAATACATAACTAATGGTTGACTAGTTATTTGTTAATGGGACTCAAAAACGAAACACATTTTTATGCTTGAAAAAAAGAAAAATCGTTTAATGCGAACGTATATTATTATTATTAAATTTGTTGGATATATATAAGTTGTTTATATTTTCATGTAACTTGATCTGGTCATCCAATGCTCCAAAATTTATAATGTATGGTGAGCCCACATACTATGTATAGACAAATCTTATCCGTTAATACATTTAATCCAAATAGTAATTTTGATTTTTTAAATTGTGCTAGGCCGGAAAGAAGAGCGGAAATTTTGACTCATCTGCATCTAGCTGCATGCATGAGCATGAGCTTATACATAAAGTCAATGAAAAAATTTTATTTACCGTAAATGAAGGCAATTGTCTTTTCACTAAGGAAAAAAAAAAAGATAAATTAACAAAAAAAAAAAGATGTGACAATTTTTTTTAAAATTCACTATTAGTTAATACTGGATGTAGGTAAATACTTTTTAGAACAAAAGGAAAAAAAAATCAACGGCATTAAAAAAATTATTACTATCCAAGAGAGCTTGGTCTAATGATTGATGTGTATTAAGTTTCATAATTAAATACAATACAGAATCGTGGAATCGATATATTAAAAAATAAGAATTTAATAAAGTCGGTTAAAAAATAATTTAGTCTTTTATCCAAATGTTAAATGCGAGAGGAGAGGATATACTTGGTAACTATTAAAAAAGATGATTGCCTTAATCACCGGCAACACTCAAAAAAAAAAAAAAAAAGATAGGTCTATAAATGAATCACATGTCTACAATTATTATAACTCAAATCTATCCAATGGATTCAAATGCCTCTACACTTATCTTATCTTCGCCACTAAATTTAGAAAACCAAAAAACAAGTAGTAGTATATTTGATTGGCCTTTTATTCACAACCAAGCCAGGAATAATAATACTAGCAATGTACCCATACAATTTGTTTGGCCAAAAGAAGAGTCATTTAGAGCTCAAAAAGAGCTTATGGAGCCAGCAGTGGATCTTGAAGGATTCTTTAGAGGCGATGAGGAGGCAATAAAGGAAGCTGCAAAAATGATCAAAGCTGCTTGCTCAAACCATGGTTGCTTTCAAGTTATCAATCATGGAGTTGATCTTAATCTTATCAATTTGGCTCATCATCATATCAATAATTTTTTTAAGCTTCCAACCTGCCAAAAAATAAGGGCTCGCAGGGCTCCAGGCAGTTTGTGGGGCTATTCTGGCGGCCATACTCATCGATACTTATCCAAATTGCCTTGGAAAGAGACGTTATCTTTTGGCTACCCATTAAACTGTTCCTACCCCGTTGTGTTGGATTTCTTCAAATCCAACGTAGGAAACGATTTCCATCAGGCAGGGTAAGAAAAAATATCTGCCTCATACTGCATTAGGTTAATCATGGAATAAAACCCTAGGAACTCGCTTCCCTTTCAGAAATTTTCTAATTAATTGTTATCCTACTTAGTTTTGTTATTTTTGAAAATCATTAAAGAGAAATCAGATACTAGGTTTAATCAAACTCTCGCAATCTTGCATTATAAGTTAGCAGATAATGCTAGTTTTCAACAAATAAAGTAAGGAGAAAAATATTTTCCTTGTGACGCCAGAGATTAATCAAGAAGTAAAACCCTAGCTCATATAGTGCATGAAGTTAATCATACAACCACGATTCTATGTAGGATGTCCTACATGGAATCAAAAATCAATAATGGATAAACAAATGTGCATAGGTGGGTCCCATAAATTTTGTAATTTTTTTTTAAATTTTTGACAGTGATTTTTTTTTTCAATTTCAAAAATTGTATTTATATTAATTATCTAATAGTTATTTTTTAAGTAGATCCTACAATTGTTCATCTAGTATTAGTTTGCCACACCATATAAAATGGAATAATAGTTTCACTGCATAAGAACTCGTTAATTAGGGAAAAAACCCTAACAACCGTTTCCATTCAAGAAATTCTTTGACCCATGAAAATTTATTAAAGGGAATGGAATGTCAGAGTTTTAATAAACTCATGCTATTGGAAAATAAATCTCACATTCATTAATAATAAAATAATTATTAATCAAGTATGGTCTGGTTTATCTTCCCATATTGAGAGTGAAAGATCTCGAGTTAGAGTCATCTCTACTATAAAAGTTATCCCTAATTTAGTGAATGTTATTCAAAAAGCAAAGTTATCCCTGACTCCTGCTGTGTAACTCACAACGTTATTCTGGTCCATTGGACCTCTTATTATCCAAAAATTATAATAATAATAATAATAATAAAATAATTAAAAAGCTTATAACAACATTCACTCATTTACAAACATATATATTAATATTATTTTAGGTCTATGCGTGCTTTGGACCCATGTTTTAACCTGGCAGCAACATAGCAACTAATTTTGTGCAACATGTCATATTTGAAAGTTTTTCTTTTGTTTTCTTGTTTTTTTGGTAGAGTGGTGTATCAAAGATACTGTGAAGAAATGAAGGACTTGTCTCTTTCAATAATGGAACTGTTGGCAATTAGCATGGGAATTGATAGACTTCATTATAGGAAATTCTTCGAAGATGGCTGTTGTATAATGAGGTGTAATTTTTACCCACCTTGTGAAGAGCCAGGTCTTGCTCTTGGCACTGGACGGCATTGTGATCCAACGTCTCTAACCATACTTCATCAAGATCATGTTCAAGGTTTACAAGTTTTTGCAAATAATATGTGGCAGACTGTTCGACCTCGTCATGATGCCCTAGTTATCAACATTGGTGACACTTTCATGGTACGTCTTAAAAACAAAAAACTTAAGTTGCTGCCCTAGTTATCAACATTTGTGACAATCTATACAAAGAATATAAAAACACAATTTTGATTTAAATTATCTAATTTAGTTGATAGAGTATAATATATTTGTGCCATAGGCAATTGCTTGCTCCACTTGGTGGCTATTCATAGTCAATGTTCGACTCTATAGTCTTTCTACATGTCCTATTTGATTACCTTCAAATTTCTTCTTTTTATTAAAAATGAGATCTGCACTTCTTCCTGCATAACTATCCAAAAGACGCTAGATAAAATCACCATAATGGTGATAATAATAACTCAGAATTAGACGTGAAAATAAAATCTCAAGATATAGGAAAAAATAAATCCTAATTTTACTTCTTAATATTTCTAATTAATAAAAGTAGATTCAATATATAGGACTTGAGAATTATTCTAACTAATTAAGCAATAATTTTTCATATTGTGGGCTAATTTTCTCACTTTTCAAGTAATTTGCATGACCACTTTTAACATGGATTAATATGTTTTTTCATCAGCAACAAAACTTTTTTATTAGAATTAAAGATACGAGAAAAAGTTTAATATGCTTTGTCGAAATTGCCATAGTTTTGATAAATGGTGTGTTTATATTCTTATCTCACGTTGTTTAGTGTTCTCTTCAAAGTTTAGTTTCGGTGAATAATACTTTCTAATGTATATATACATATTGGGATGTATAGGCATTATCAAATGGGATATACAAGAGTTGTGTTCACAGGGCAGTGGTAAACAAGTACGAGGAGAGGAAATCGCTGGCATTCTTTCTTTGTCCAAAAGAAGACAAGGTAGTAAGACCCCATAAAGATCTTTTGAACAGATCACAAGGGCAAACTAGGAAGTACCCTGATTTCACCTGGTCTGATTTTCTTCATTTTACTCAAAATTACTATAGAGCAGATGATTCCACCCTCTCACACTTCACCAATTGGCTTCTCTCTTCCAACTCTTCACCTTCATCATCTTCATCAGCAGCGGATCACTAGCAGCTTCTTTACTAAGAATTACTCTTGCTTAGCTATATCATATGCCTGTTGGGTTTCATTCAACTGTGGTTTTGACCTAATTTTTATTTGTTTTTAAATTATTTTAGTTTTTAGATTTAGCTCCATATTTCTAGAGTTAGTTTTATGAAATTATGGGATTATAGATTGAATCCTCTTTAATTATGAGATTGGTCAATATTTGTTTGTTGATATTAACTGGGAGCTTTGGTTTGTCAAATGAGATTCTGATTCCTGTAATCATAGAATTGGTTGTTTATCACCGGTATTCAAACTTTATTAATATGGACTGTCTAATCCGGCTCAAGACTTAATTACAGTTACATGAGTAAATTTTGTTGAAAAATTCATTACTCTTTTTGACTTGATTTTGTTTCTACATCCCCTTTTTATGGCAATAGGAATATCTATTTCTTTCTTTCTTTGTAAAAGGACAATAGTGTATAAAGAAAGAAAAATATAAAAAATAAAGTAGTAATTTTGGCAAATTAGAAGAAGATAATAAATATTTCAAAATTTATATATTGCATGGAAGCTGTAAGAAATTGAACATAATTTGTGGTTAGGTGCAATGATGAAGAAAAGGGCACGAGGGGTGTCCTTGGATTTAAAATTGCGGACAAGTGAAAATATGAGTGAAAGAGACTAAAAGAGGGCCCACATCAAAGCCAATCATTTACAGTTCTATGTTTTCTTTTCTCAAATCAGATGGACTATAAGTAAAGACAAACAACCACCTTTCTGGTTGGGATCACAACAAAATGAAAGGAACGGTGGGGATCTGAATCATCTCATTGCTGCAAAAACATCCCACATATGTGTATGTTTTCGGCCTTTGTGTTATTTTATTAGGTCCAATTAAATCATCAATTGACCTTTTTTTAAAGGCTAATTAGCTATTATATAATATTATTCTTTTCATTTCATGTGAAAATAGGAAATTTCTAGTTCAAATATTTTGAAAACATATAAATTTTCACTAATTTAATTGATTCTATTTAAAAGAATTTTTCAAAATATGAAATCAAATCATTTATTATCGGATGAATTGAAGAAAAAAAAAATTTTGAGAAAATATTACCATAGCTGGTCAACTTAAACTTCTAGTAGGTCTAATTTCTGCAAACTGTAACCTTAGTCACTGTTTATGTATGTATATTTTTTTCATTCATTGGAAGGTTTGATAGGCTGAAGTCACACTGCGGACTATATAATAGATGTAGCACTCTCTAGACTCACCAAATTAGTGAAATACTTATAGTCGAGAGGACTCGAACTCAAAACCTTTCACTCCTCACATATGTGTGAAAACTAACCAGATCACATTTAATTAGCTTTATGTACGTCTTATTTGTCAAGCTAAAAATTCGTACATATATATCCACCACAAATCACAGTTCCAATTTTTAAAAGTGGAATAGGCTTAAAACTGATCGAATCGAAACTAAGACTAAAACCTTGAGTATAAGGATGACAATGGGTAGGGTTCGAGTATGGTAAATGGAATACCTATACCCAAATCTTATATCATCCCCAATCCCCATATCCTACTCAACGCCCCTCTCCTATATTTATATGGACCGCTTAGTTTTTACAAGGTTGGAAGCTTGCGAATGGACTGTCTTAGCCCATTTATATTTATATGAATTGGAATGAAACTGGACTAAATTGAAATTAAAAACTGTAGGCTGAAACTGAGCCCAGAGTGAGCCTCCAATTGATATTACAAATCCTTCATTCACTATATATTCACATCACTCAAAGTTGAATAAATTTTAGAACATAATACAATTATTCAAAGAGAAAAAAGAAAATAAAAATGGCTTAATGTAGTGATAGAGATATTGTTTTCTTGGTTTTAACGATGAACTGATATTAGGATCACCTACCCCACTACAATAAAAATCTTTTTCTGTCGTTGTTTTCAACGCTTTTTTTTATCAGCGAAATTAATTTATTTTATTATTTTTAACATCTATTAAGTTGATAATTATTAGATAATTAATTTTCAGGAATAAGCATTGGATTTAGGAGATATTTTTAGTTATTTATTTACCCTGATATCTTTTGTATTTTAAATACATGTAGGATAGGATAGAATCCAAATCTCATTGGAATTTTGTATTTTGTTTGAATTTTGTATATGTTCTTAGATAGAATGTACTAGTTGACATTATAAATAGGCATCTGAATGTTTAGAATATAACAAAATTTTGCCATTTTGTCGTGCATGGTAATTTTCTTTTTCTCTCTAATTTTATTATTTTGTCTATTTTTCTCGATCCTCTCTTTGTTTTCCTGCCAACCTCAGATTCCTCAAATTGTCTTGCCTACCGTGGATTCTACCGAATTGTCTTTACCTTACCTATTTTTTAAGTAGCGCAGCGTTTAAAATATTATCTCTATTTATTATAATATTCAGTAATATAAATATTTGTATTTGTAGTAGCAAAAGGAAATGTTATTCTTTGATAATAATTAATTGGCTTTTATAAATTAAATAGTTATTTATTAAATATTTCTGCTTTAACCACTATAGGTTGTACAGACACGGATACGAGACACTACAACTATTAAAAAAATACACGAGACACTACAATTATTTAAAAAATAGGACACCGACACGCTATATAAAATAAGCATAATATATTAATAATTTAAATAAGTAGACAATTATTTATAATGAATTGTATATATAAAATAAAAAACTCTTATTTTCTTTAAAAATCATAATACCTCTAACTTATTTAGATATAAATTGACAATTTTAACAATTCTGATATTTTTAAAAGAAATTAAATTTTAATTCGTTCAACATAATATTGTCGATTATTTCTTGATAAAAACCTTGTGAATTACTTATTTCAAATTAACATTGTGAATTAATTCTTGAACTTCCTAATAATAGATATGTAATAAATTGCAAATTATAAAATAGAGTTTTCATTCCTTATGTATCTTTTAATTTTTTTATTTAATTATTAATAATTTTATATATATATATATATATATTAACAATTAAAAATTTTTGTTATCGAATTTATCTAGAAATTTTGAAGGTATTCAAAAAGTATCCTCAAATTATTTCAAATGTATCCTTAAAGTGTTCGAAATTGATAAAATAAAATAAATAATGATACATTTTTTAAAATATCTTATACATGTCTAAGAGTGTCCTAGAGATGCCAATGTGTGACATAGATACAATATTGGCCATCAAACCTTTTAAGGTATCCGTGCAAAGTATTAGTGTAACCTAGCTAATAGACAATAACAACTAAAATAGGTAATATTACCAAATAAGGCCTATTATTGATATTTGTTTGTGCAAGTAAATGAGATGGTGTAACATAAAACATAACTTTCAAAAAAAAATAATAAAATAAAATAGAAAGATAATAAAATAATTATTTCATACGAACAACTATGTGAGATTTAATTCAAATTTATATGTGACAGTAATATTCAAATTTAGATGTGTTATTCGAAATTTCCACTTATTTGGAACAAATGAATCATAATTGTAGAAAACTTTGGAAATGAATTCAATTAGAATTTATTTGCAAATGAATATGTTATGTTTGATATTTCGTAATTTAAAATAAAAAATTCAATTGAATTCTATAAAATTATATTTGCAATAACTTCTTAAATGAAAATTCATTTGTTTTTATTTCTTAAAATATAGTTAACATAATAATTTAACAAAAACACCAATTATATTTATTATATGCAACATAATAACTTGTTATTTTAGACCACAAACAAAAAATATGTTGTTAACACTCATGTCTAATTAATGTGGCCCTGATTCTTCCCTCACATGCCCAAGACTCACACCTGAACTATCTTAATGCCCATAACAAAGCTCATGCCGTCGTTGGGGTTGGTCCTGTGACTTGGAATAACAAAATAGCAATTTCTGCACAAAATTACGTAAATCAACCGCATCCGCGACTGTGCACTCAGGCATTCGAAATTGTTTTATGGTGAGAACATAGCGCGGAGCAGAGTGATCTTTCAGGCATTCGAAATTGTTTTATGGTGAGAACATAGCGCGGAGCAGAGTGATCTTTCAGGCCCGAAGCTGTGAAATTGAGGGTTGATGAAAAGAAAAATTTTCCAGTATAAAACTGATAGTTGTGACGATGCCCATGATTGTTTCCATTACACTCAGGGTGTTTGGCGCAAGTCACTTGGCATAGGATATGCCGATGTGAGCTGTAATAATGGAGGTCGGGTAGGAGATGAGAAGGTGAGAGGAGATGATCCGCTAAAAGAGGAGATGTTTGGATATTTGGGATAAGGGCAGTTTGGCCAATTAAAATTTTTGTGGGTTAATTTGTAGAATTCATTTGTAAATTCCAGCAATTTTAATAGAACTTAAATTAAGTTTACCTAATTATATATAATTCAATTCATAGAATTTAAATGTGTGTTTTTTTTTTTTTTTTTTTTTTTCACTCCAAACATAAAATATTAGATTTTCAAATGAATTTTATAAAATTTTGTAAAATTCATTTGTTCCAATCAGGCTGTTTATAAAATTTTGTAAAATTCATTTATTCCAATCAGACTGTTTACTTGAATCGCAAATTTGTAACCATTAGTTTTATTGAATTTAATATATGTTATTATTTGTTATATGTTATACTTATTTCCAAAGCTTATGAAAATAAATTTTATAAGCAGTTATAAATTAATTATTCGTCAGCATCTTGATCGATCTTGCCGGCAATCTACCAATTGAAAGAGAACTTCGACTATTCTCATTGTCTTTTCTTCCTTATATCTGTTCTTTACAATGTAGCCAGCCAAGCCATGATTACTATTTATCCAACTGCTCCCTTTCTAATATATTTCTTTTTCTAAAAGAAAAGGAAAGGTTTCTCAAACTATTCCTATGCTATATCCTAAAAAGAAGCAAAATTATAGACTATGATTAGACAAGTTTAATGGACTGATCCTACAGCACCTTCGTCTTTAGCGTATTTTTACCTTTCTTTGAGTATCTGCATTTGAAGCTAGCTTCTACGAAATTTCGTTTTGTTTCCACCTCCTCGTTTGTTTCGATGAAAGTTAAGAAATAACTAAAATTACAAGCGACAATAAATTCTACATAATCATCATTGCAGGCAAAGCACTGGAAAAAAATAACTGCACAGAGAAAGAAGCAACTCATGGAGATCAACTTGCAGGGAATATGTCAGCAAGTGTTGCTGCTTGCTGTAATATTAGCAGCAGCAACAGCTCCACAGGCTACAGCCCAAGCCAAGCCCAGATGCCCAGACCAGTGCGGGGACTTAAATATCCCATTCCCGTTTGGAACAAAGGAAGAATGCTATCTAAACAAAGATTTCCTAATAACATGTAATAATGCCTCAAAAGCATTCCTGGGTGATACCGAAATACGAGTCCTTGACATATCAGTCAAGGGCCAACTTCGAGTGTCTACATCACCAGCTTATGGTTGTTATAATGCAAATGGTACTATGACCAAACGAGTATCGTCCAACCTTACATCACCCAAATTCTACATTTCATACACTGAGAACAAGTTCACTGCCATTGGTTGCAACATTGACGCGTTTATAGAAGGCTATGATCAAGCACACGAGTATAGCAGAAGATGTGTATCTTATTGTGATCCGGCTCCAGATTTGGCGAATGGATCATGCGCTGGCATGGGTTGCTGCCAGACCAACATTCCAAAACAAGTTTCGCAGTTTTTTGTGGATGTATATGGTTTATATGATAAGCAAACAGGTACATTGGACTTTAATCCCTGTAGCTATGCTTTTGTGGTTGAGGAAAATGCATACAACTTCTCAACACTGGATTTTGCTAATTTAAGAAATCGAACTGTATTTCCTGTGGTGCTTGATTGGGCTATTGGGAACGAAACCTGCAAAGATGCACGAAAAAATCAGGAAACCTACGCTTGCAAGGACAGTAATAGCATATGCTATGACTCTGATAATGGCCTTGGCTATCGCTGCAACTGCTCTGAGGGTTATTGGGGGAATCCATACCTTACTAATGGCTGTAAAGGTATCTAAAATTTTTTGTCTATACACCTTACTGCAATTGCTTCAATAATTATATATCAGGCTTTTCATTGTGTGACAGATGTAAATGAATGTGAAATTCCAAGCCTCAACAATTGTGCTGGTGTTTGTGAGAACGCTATCGGCAATTATATTTGTTCTTGCCCCAGTTGGTATGATGGGGATGGGAGAAAAGATGGAAGCGGTTGCAAAGCTATTCTAAAGACTCGCACCGGAGTCATGATTGGTAATATAAAAAAATTTTCACAATGTTTTTGTTTGTTCTTGGGGTGATTATGAATCAGTTTGAATAGTTTAAAGTGAGTTTCTCAAATAAGGTTTATCAACAGGCTAATCCAATCCCTATATTTTTCAACCTGCATATAAAATTTGTTTATATCTTGTAGGTGCAAGCATTGGCCTTGTCATTTTATTTGTTTGTACTTCAGTTATTTTGATAATCCGAAGACGAAGTGCAACAAAACTTAGAAAAAAATACTTCAAGCAAAACGGAGGCATCTTGTTACAAAAATTACTCAAAGGCCACAGTTCAAATGATGCAGCACAAATATTTGCAGAAGAAGAACTAAAGAAAGCAACCAATAACTTCAACAAGAACATGGTCATTGGCCAAGGAGGATATGGTGTGGTATACAAAGGAATATTATCAGATAACAGAATAGTTGCCATCAAAAAGTCTAAGGCAATAGATAGAACCCAAATTGAGCAATTTGTCAATGAGGTCATCGTTCTTTCTCAAATCCATCATCCAAATGTAGTGAAACTCTTGGGTTGTTGTTTAGAGACTTCAGTTCCATTACTAGTTTATGAATTCATAAGCAATGGCACCCTTTTCCACCATCTTCATGACAAAGATTTTATCCAAGCATTGCCTTGGGAAACACGACTAAGGATGGCAGAGGAGACTGCAGGAGCACTTGCATGTATGCACTCAATGCAGATCGTCCATAGAGATGTTAAGTCCACAAATATACTACTAGATAATGAACTCACAGCCAAAGTGTCCGACTTTGGAATTTCAAGACTAGTCTCTTTTGATCAAGAACAGATATCTACATTGGTTCAAGGGACACTTGGATACATGGACCCTGAATACTTCCAAACAGGAATACTAACTGGAAAGAGCGATGTTTATAGCTTTGGAGTAGTTCTTGTCGAATTGCTTACTGGAAAGAAGGCAATTTGTTCTGAATGTGAGGAGAAGAGTCTAGCCCTGTATTTCATTTCTTCATTAAAGAATGATATGCTTTTCGATATTTTGGAGGAAAGAGTGAAAGATGAGGGAAATGCTGAACAACTTGAGAGAGTTGCAGAGCTTGCAAGGAGATGCCTGATATTAGAGGGAGAAAAAAGACCCACAATGAAGGAAGTATCAAAAGCTCTTGAGATATTGAGCCAGTTTTGACAAGAAACCGAGAATGAAGCTTAAACACTATAATCTAGAGACTCAGTTCTTCCTTTAATTGACAGATGAAGAAGGAGAAAGGCATAACCTTTGTATAAATTTTCCTCTTAATCACTAATTGAAATATTGTTTTCAGTAATTGCAAAAGAAGTGGAATCTCATAATAAATAATACAATGCCAATTCTTCCCATGAACGGTGATTTTATGCAATATTGACTCTTTGTCCTTAAAGACCTTGTAATCACAAACCAGAACCACCAAATTACACAACAAACCAAAAAACAAAAAATAGAATTCCTATATGTATACAGAAAGGTCCAATCACATGATGACTTACAAGCAAGGCGAACCGAATAAATTTTGGAGTAGTTTCAGATTTGCTCGAGCTGGTCCTTCTATGGTGACCAGGAAATTCCACGGAGAGTCTAGGCCACAACGTTAGCGACTTTGACAGCTTTTATAGCGTTGTGGGTCGGCCTGATTTCTTTTGCGAATCCTAAACAAAGTTCGATTTGTATGGTTGATTGGCGTACCTGAACTGGGATTTGTTGTGCGGTGCACATTCAATATTCAATGGGACCCACATTTGAAACAAATAAAAAAAGAGAGAAGAATGTAAAACGTGGTAGGACCCACACTTTGTGGAAAATAGAAAATGATAGGTAAAAGAAAAAAAAAAAAAAAAAGTCTTTGGTAGGTGACTCCTAATCAAGCTTCCACCTCTCCTAATCAAGCTTCCACCTCTCCTATAAATAGGAGATGGTGCTAGAGCTTCAACACACACAACCGAGCGACAGAAGAGAGTGTTTGAGAGAATTTAAGTTTTAGAATTGGGTTCTAAAACGCGGGTAGAGAGAATAGTGAGGATAATTTGGGAAATAGTTTGAGTGCTACTATTTTGTATTACTCTCTTTGTAAGCCTACTATTTTTTAATAGTGGAAGAATTATTCGGTTTTTTGTCCCATGGACGTAGCCCTAACAGTTAAAGGGTGAACCACGTAAATATCTGTGTCATATTTCTATTTTTCGGCTGTGTTATTATTCTCATAAATTTATTGCTGGCCCTAACAAGTGGTATCAGAGCCGAAGGTTTACCGGATCCGTGGATATATTTTAAAAATAAATATACCACGACGACGAGAAAATTACGCTGAGTCCATTGGTGCAGTCCGTTCGGAAAGACGTTGCAGAATCGACTTAGTGATGAATAGTAAAATAGTAACTCAAAGTTGATGGTGAACAGTACTATTGGCGTTACTGTTGCTGAGTCCGTTTCAAATAAGCCGATTCACGATAGTACTATTCACATATACAGTTACTATTTACGCATACATGTACTGTTTACATATACTATTACTATTCAGTCATACGGTCACTATTCACGTATACGGTTTCTGTTGGTGTTAATATTCTGCACAAGTCAAAAATGGACGACAAAACAACAGGCACAATGGTTAGACTCAACTCATCAAACTATGCAGTATGGAAGATATTAATGGAAGACCTTCTATGCTGTAAAGATCTTTTTGAAACGATTGAGTTAAAAGGGGTCAGACCAACTTCAATAAATGAAAGCGATTGAAAGTCGATTAATAGAAAAGCAGTCGCAACTATTAGGCAGTCTATTGAAATGAGCGTCATAAATCATATCGCTCATGAGAAAGATGCCTATTCAATCTGGAAGAAGTTAGAGGACATGTACGAGCGGAAGAATGCCCAAAACAAAGCTTTTTTAATTAAAAAGCTTGTAAATCTAAAATACAGAGATGGCGAAAGTGCTTCAGATCACTTGGGCAAATTTCAAGAAATAGTGAACCAACTGACGACGTCAAAGATAGTGTTTGACGACCAGGTGCAGGCACTATTCTTATTGAGTTCCTTGCCGGACAGTTGGGAGACACTGACTGTTACGCTCAGTAATGTATCGGAGGGGAATCTGACCTTAACCACAGTTAAGGAAAGCATTCTGAATGAAGAAACCAGACGGAAGGAGAATGGTACGAGTAGCAACTCAGATGCACTCGTTACAGTTACAGAAAGGAGGGGGAGAAGCAGAACAAGATACCCCCAAAATTCAGACAAACGTGACCATTCACGGAGAAGATCCAAGTCAAGAAAAGGAGTCACTTGCTATCATTGTGGCAAGCCCGGTCACGTCCAAAGGCACTGCAGAAAGTGGAAGAAGCAACGAGCCAAAGAAAATGATGAGGAAAAAGACGATACGGAGGTAGCTTCGGTAGCTATTGATGCTGACGCATTTGGTGATGGTAGTGCGCTGATTTCTCATGCTGGTCTTAGTGAATGCTACACCAGTCAACAA
Organism: Jatropha curcas; assembly: GCF_041381405.1. Classification (NCBI taxonomy): domain Eukaryota; kingdom Viridiplantae; phylum Streptophyta; class Magnoliopsida; order Malpighiales; family Euphorbiaceae; genus Jatropha; species Jatropha curcas. The sequence continues at coordinate 7,417,710 of NC_143159.1, forward strand.
TCTCTTTGGATTATTGACTCTGCATGTTCTTATCATATTTCTTCAAAGAAGGAATATTTCTCATCTCTTACCCTCGGAGATTACGGCCATGTCAAGACTTTGAATGGCACATATGTGGAAAATTGTGGCATTGGAACAGTATGCATCAAAACCAATGCTGGTTATGATCTCTGGTTGGAAGATGTGAGATACACTCCTACAGCAAACTTCAATCTGATCTCAGTTCATAGTCTTGATGAATTGGGCTATGCAAATCTGTTTGTTAACAGAACGTGGAAGCTTTCCAAAGGTAACTTGGTGTTCAGTAGAGGAAGAAAATTCAACACCCTCTACTACACCCAAGCTAAAGTTTGCACAGGAGTAGTGAATGCAGTTGAAGATTCATCTGCTGAGTTATGGCACAAACGACTTGGTCATTTGAGTGAGAAAGGAATGGAGACTCTCACTAAGAAGAAAATGCTATCTTTGAAAGGTTTGCCTCTAAAAATATGCACTGATTGTTTGTCTGGTAAACAACATAGAGTTTCCTTTCAAAGATCTCCTTCTCCATCTAGAAAACCTGGTATTCGAGAATTGGTACACACTGATGTTTGCTCAATGGGTGACAAATCATTGAGTGGTTGCTCATATTATGTTAGCTTTATTGATGATCATTCTAGAAAGGTGTGGGCTTTTCCAATAAAGTCAAAAAACCAGGTGCTGGATATGTTTAAAATCTTTCATGTCAGTGTTGAAAGACAAACGGGAAGAAAGTTAAAATGTGTTAGAGCTGATAATGGTGGTGAGTAAAGAGGACCGTTTGAAAAGTATTGCTCAGAACACGGCATCAGACTTCAGAAGACAGTTCCCAAAACTCTACAGCAGAATGGAGTTGCAGAGAGAATGAACAGAACCATTGTTGAAAGGGTTCGATGCATGCTCTCTCATGCAAAACTTCCTAAAACCTTTTGGGCTGAAGCAATGAATACTGTAGTTTACTTGATCAACCTTTCACCTTCAACCTCCCTCAACGGAGATGTACCAGAAAAGGTGTGGTCAAGGAAAAATATTTCTTACGATCATCTTAGAATATTTGGTTGCAGGGCTTTTGTTCATATTCCAAAAGATGAAAGATCCAAGCTTGATTCAAAGTCAAAACAGTGTATCTTCTTGGGTTATGGAAATGATGATTTTGGGTACAGATTATGGGATCCAGTTGAAAAGAAGCTCATCAGAAGCAGAGATGTCGTATTCCTGGAAGATCAAACCATTGAAGACTTTGAGAAAAATGAAAAGCCAAAGTCTATCAATGAGTTTCCTGTTAGTCTTGATGCAGAACCTCGTGTAGAACCACAAAATGATGAAGAAGATGATGATGAACCTATTCAGAATGATGCTGAACCAACTCCAATAGAAGAACTGCCTCAATTGAGAAGATCTGCGAGAGGCAGGATACCTTCCCAGAGATATTCTCCTAATGAGTATGACTTGTTGACTCAGGGGGGAGAACCAGAGAACTACCAGGAGGCAATGGAAGATTCTAAAAAGAATGAGTGGTTGAAAGCCATGCAAGATGAGATGGAGTCCTTGCATGAGAACCAGACTTATGAGTTGGTGAAACTGCCTCAAGGTAAGAAGGCACTGAAGAATAAATGGGTGTTCAGGTTGAAGTCTGAACAGAACAACTCACAGCCAAGGTACAAGGCGAGACTGGTTGTGAAGGGATTCGGTCAGAAGAAAGGAGTTGATTTTGAAGAAATTTTCTCACCCGTTGTCAAGATGTCTTCTATCAGAGTTGTGCTCGAATTAGCAGCTAGCTTGAATTTGGAGATCGAGCAACTTGATGTAAAGACTGCTTTCCTCCATGGTGACTTGGAGGAGGAAATTTATATGGAGCAACCAGAAGGGTTCAGAGTCAAAGGCAAAGAACACTTGGTGTGTAAATTGCAGAAGAGCTTGTATGGCCTCAAACAAGCTCCCAGACAGTGGTACAAAAAGTTTGACTCTTTCATGGTGAATCACGGGTATGAGAAAACTACTTCTGATCATTGTGTATTTGTGAAAAAGTTCGTAGAAGGTGACTTTATTATTCTCTTGTTATATGTGGATGATATGCTTATTGTGGGCCAAGATGCTAAGAAAATTGAGAACTTGAAAAAGGAGCTTGGAAAATCCTTTGCCATGAAGGATTTGGGATCGGCAAAACAGATACTCGGAATGAAGATCTCCAGAGATAGGAAAAAGAGAAAGTTGTGGCTGTCTCAAGAAAAGTATATCGAGAAAGTTCTCAACAGATTCAATATGAGCAATGCGAAACCAGTTAGTACTCCACTTGCATGTCATTTCAAATTAAGTCTCAGTCAATGTCCTTCAAGTGAGAAAGAAAAAGAAGAACTGAAGAAGATTCCTTATGCATCCGCCGTTGGCAGCTTGATGTACGCCATGGTATGCACAAGACCAGATATTGCTCATGCTGTTGGTGTTGTTAGCCGATTTCTTTCAAATCCAGGTAAAGAACACTGGAATGCGGTAAAGTGGATTCTCAGGTATCTTAAGGGCACTTCCAAAATGTGCTTATGTTTTGGTGATAATACACCTGTGTTAGATGGTTACACAGATGCAGACATGGGTGGTGATGTTGATTCGCGCAAATCAACTTCTGGATATCTGATGACTTTTGCAGGAGCAGCAGTTTCTTGGCAATCAAAATTGCAAAAATGCGTTGCACTCTCATCCACTGAGGCGGAATATATCGCCATTACAGAAGCTAGCAAAGAACTCTTGTGGATGAAGAAATTCCTACAAGAATAGGGTGTAGAACAAGAGAAGTACATTCTGCTATGTGATAGTCAAAGCGCAATACATCTCAGCAAGAATTCGACCTTTCATTCGAGGTCAAAGCACATTGATGTGAGGTATCATTGGATACGTGATGCGCTGGAGATGAAGCTATTTCAGATTGAAAAGATTCACACTGATGATAATGGCGCTGATATGATGACCAAAGCTTTACCTACGGAGAAACTTATCACTTGCAGAAAGATAGCCGGTATGGCTAACGTCCCCACTTGAGTGTGCAGGGGGAGATTTATTGTGCGGTGCCCACTCAATGGGACCCACATTTGAAACAAATAAAAAAAAAAGAGAAGAATGGAAAACGTGGTAGGACCCACACTTTGTTGAAAATAGAAAATGATAGGTACATGTAGTTTGAAAAGAAAAAAAAAAAGGAAGTCTTTGGTAGGTGATCCGCTGGTAGGTGGATGCGTTAATCACGCATCCACCTCTCCTAATCAAGCTTCCACCTCTCCTATAAATAGGAGATGGTGCTAGAGCTTCAACACACACAACCGAGCGACAGAAGAGAGTGTTTGAGAGAATTTGAGTTTTAGAATTGGGTTCTAAAACTCGGGTAGAGAGAATAGTGAGGATAATTTGGGAAATAGTTTGAGTGCCACTATTTTGTATTACTCTCTTTGTAAGCCTACTATTTTTTAATAGTGGAAGAATTATTCGGTTTTTTGTCCCGTGGACGTAGCCCTAACAGTTAAAGGGTGAACCACGTAAATATCTGTGTCATATTTCTATTTTTCCGCTGTGTTATTATTCTCGTAATTTTATTGCTGGGCCCTAACAGGATTTGATATTTCCCGTTGCCTCTGCACATGCGGAAAGACGCAGGTATTTTCTTGTGTAAGAACAACGGCCCTTTTTGTCTTTTGGATATTGTTTCTTTACAAGTAACCGTGAAGTTCTCAAGTGATCATTGAACGTCAAAACTCATCCCTATATTTGTTTGAAAAATCTCTGTAGTACCCTAAATTTTATGCCAATCTATTGTGCCCTAAATTTATAAATTTTGATATTAGATATTGTAACCCTGTGCTGCTAAATGGATTACAGAGTTCCAGTAATATTGAAATTCAACTTAAGAATATTATAATAGGTAAAGTTAATGTCTTAAAACTTAATCAAAAATAATAATAACATCATGTAATATTATTTAATTCCTAAAAATAAAGAAAAATTGTACGATCTGTACAAAACTGTGGATACTTGGCTCTGGAAAAGATAAAAAATTTTTAAACTCTGTAATTCAAATGAGATTATACCTCTTAATTCTATTAAAAAATAAATACATAAAATTGCTGGCAGTTCATGGACAGTTAATAAAAATAATTAAAAAATTAAAATAAATAAAAGGAAACAAAAAGAGGTGCACATGGCTCTTTCATCTCCAAACACCTAAAGGATATTCAATAAAAAAATCCAACAGAGATGTATTTCAAGCTTTGAAGGAATACGATTAGAAGAAAACCCAACACAACAACCCATCAAATATTTTTTTAGAAAAAAATTCTTCCTTCCTCTCTGTCCCTTTACAATCCATCAACACTTGTTTACAATCTTAACTTGCATCCAGCCTAAACCTCCATTATAGAACCACCTCGTCCAGCCGCGAAGTTAGAAATTATTTTTAATGAATTCATTTATTTAATTTGATTTTTAGTGAAATTTATTGGACTAAAAAATTTGAAATTTTTCATTTAATATATATATTTTTGATTTTGTTTATTAATTTAACCCCAATTTTGTAAATATTTTTTAAAAGTGGAGTGCGTCAATTGACTCCCGTATGTCTAATGTGGCGCCCTGACGCAACCCCGTCACAAAACCCAGCAGGGCTGCGCCACAGCATGTGTAGCGGGGTTAAAAGACCCACTCAATTTTTAAAAAAAATATTTATAAAATGGGGTTGGATTGATAAAAAAATTTTAAAAAGTACATATTAAGTAAAACACTTTAGACTTTTTAATCTAATTGACTGTATTAAAAATTAAATTAATAAATTATCTAACTGAAAAATATTTTCAACTCTGCCACTATACCCAAGCCTCTTGTCCTCATAAAATTTGACGGGCCAACAATAATATATAGTTTCAAATCCAAAAAGTCTTCATTTCTGCTCCAATATTTTTGAAAAATAACTTACTTTTATTTTTTGAAAAATATTTTTAGCTTATTTTTCGTTGTTTGACTGTAATATTAAAAATTAGTTAAAAATATTAAAAATTTTAATTTATAAGACTATAAAAATATTAATAATAATAGAACTTTTGTGTTTTAAAAATTTTTTTATTAAATATAAGAATAATACAAAAAAAAAAAGGTAAATTATAAAAGTCGCCAGTGATCAATAGTGATGTTCGACGATCGCCGGTAGTAAACAGTGATTGATAGTAATGTCTACCAATGATTAATGTTCAAAAAAAAATTTTCGCTCTTGAAAATAAGAAGTTATATTCCTTAAAAATATTTTAACATTCACTTATTTCTTGAACACTTTAAATAACAAAAAATTGAAAATAATATTTTTCTGTAAAATATTTTACAGAAATAACCCGAGCATTAACTTGGAGATTGTCAAATCTCTTTTTCTCCGCACTCTCCACTTAGAATTCAAGTGGGTTTTGGATGAGCAAGGAATTATTAAACGACAAACTTTTCTACTTTTCCTTTTATTGATCATTAGAAGAATTTATTGTTTATTCAAAGTGTTTCTTTTATTTAGTTTCTGGTTAAACATAATAGTTTATTGAAACATTGATTCTATAGTTAGCTTGGACTAATTAAAAAATGTTTCTAATTTTTAAAATAATATTTATAATTTATACCACGAAAGTCATTTTCTTTTAAAATTAAATAAATTACAATTAACAAAAAAATTCTTATAATTTTTAAACTTATTAAATATTATTAACCCACGACATATAAAAACATAAAAATTTTGTCACAATTTTAATTTGTTACATGCAATTATTCCATTTTTTATCTTAATTTTTGTAGTCTTTTCATGTTTTTTCCTTATATATAAAAACATGTAATTAAATAAAATTAAAATAAAATATAAAAATTAAAGAATATTTGAATTTTAAATAAAATTAAAAATAAAATATAAAAACATGTAATTATGTATTAAAATTAAAAAAATTGTAAAACATGAAATAAAGAATAAATATTTAAAATTTATATTGTTAAATTAAATTTTAATTTTTCATTAAGAATTATTTATATTTTTAGAGTAGTACTAAAATCTTGAATAATATAAAATAATTATCTTCAAAGATTACGTATTAAAATTCAATGCACGAAAGGTAATCGAAATATTAATTTAAACTCACAACATAAATCTCCATAATTTATTAACAAATTAAATATATATTTTAAATTTTTATTAGAAATTTCGGATTTCATAAGAATATTGCTAAAATTTATACAATATAAAATAATTATTTTCAAATATCAGGCATTGATATTCAATATACTAAAATGTTTTGGGTAGAAATATATTTCTAAATTTTTTAGCCTTATTTTCACTCGTCATCCTTGAACTGTAGCCACTATTACAATATTGTCCCTCGAATTCAATTTTAACGAATCCCTTAATTTCAATTTCAATTTGTGTAACATAAAAATACCTTTGTTCGTTTTTCCTACATTTCGTTCACCAGAATGCTACATGGCAGCACATGTGGGTTATTTTAATAATTATTTTTACACCTAAACATTATTTTCTCCACCATTCTCTTTTTTCACTTTAAATTTATTTTCTCTCTCACACACAATGGCCTGTTAAGTATTTGATCTTTGCAGACAGTGCATCAATATGATTCCTATCTAGGCAGAAAAAACGTTAGAAACTTTAATTTTAGAGAAAGTTCAAAGATTTCAGAACAAATCCATAGAACTCTAAAATTTTTTGAGTGAGAATTGAACTAACACAAGTGAAAATACACACTCAAAAAACAAAAATCGAACCAAATTAAAAAAACAGGGGAAAATTTTTTGATTATTTTCTCTGAATATACTTTTTCGGCAAAAAAGAAAATAATAATAATAATATACAACATATATGGACAACCCATGACCACAAAGATTATTTAGAAGTATATTAGATTAGGATTGTGTTATATTTTAAAAGAATTATTGAGTTTGATAGAATTGAAAGATTTCCTAACATTTTTATAGATTCCACTAGAATTCTACATAGAGTTTTATGGAATTGATGAGATTTTTTTTATATAGATTTTGATTGATTTTGATGAGATTACAGTGATTTTTATATATCTAATCAAAATTAATTTCAGGACTTAATTGAACAAATTAAAAGGTTTTGAGGCTCAATTGAAAAACTGAAAAAAAATGAGAGATCAAAAGTAAATGCGTCATCTTATCCAAAATCTTTTTTTTTCTTCATTAAAATCTTATCGCACAGTGCAAGACTTGCAATGGCTGGCGTCGATGGCCACCATCCTGTGCTCTCAGAACAGTCATGATGTGGTCGGAAGAGCATAGGCTTCTTATATATATATATATATATATATATATATATATATATATATATATATATATATAACCGAAAATCAGCAACAACCGCTAGCAAGGACCTACGCCAACTGCCAGAGCTTGGGCAAGGAGGCGGTTTTATATTAATTTAAACCGATGCACGGCCCATCGCTTATGGCTCACAGAGCTTAGTGGTCCGGCCACAACAATGACAGATTGTATTATTCAGTTCTTTGACTATTTTAAAACTTTTTCAATTTTTTTATTTGATTAAATCATTATTTAATTGAAATCAACATATAAAAATTTAAAAAAATAATCAAATTAATTCTAAAAATTTGCAGCACTATTAATATTAATTTTTGTTAAAATATCAAATTCTCAGCACATGAATTAATTCGAAACTAATCTAATAATTAATACATTGTTTTACATCTTAAGGCATAGGAATGGAAGTGTTACAGGTATTTTAAGGTACCGGCTAAGCTCTAATCCGTTTAAAGAGGATATGAGTAGTTATAAAAGGATTTGGAACAGATATGGACAGTGAAATTACTACTCGTAACGGATATATATAGTAAAATTACTACCCATAATGTATATAGGTAGGGTACGTGTAAAGATATTTAGATACTTGCTACATTAAATAGGTTCGGTAGTGGGTACCAGTAGGTACCCTATCCATTATTAATAAAAAATGCATTTTAAATAAATTCGAATTTGAATAGTTTAAGATCTAAAAACATCTTACTCGTTTAAGAGATACTTTAAACGAGTTTTGGACAGATATGGATAGTAAAATTTAAAGTGATTTGAATATGGGTACTTAAATGAATATTTAAATGGGTTTAGGATGGATAGGAGTAGTAAAATTTTTAGATTGGAAAATATATTTATGAATGACTCTTTTATTCATACTTAGCACCTTAAAATCCAATAAAATCAATAATTTTATAAATATAAATCAGTAATTTTTAAATACTATCAAATTTATATATAGTTTTAAAAAATTATAATTGAATGGCATTAGATTTTTTATAAATTTTATAAGACTAATTTAAATACCATGAAATTTTAATAAATTTTAAAAAAATTTAAATTAAATACCATTAAAATTTTAAAATCTTTTAAAATATAATAAAATCTTAATCGAGCTCGCCCTTATTAAGTGAAGATTCCGCGACAATCGTTGGATTCGTAAGAGGAAGAGTTAATAGATTGACACCATTTAATAGCAGGGCTTATCTTCTTCGTTTACCTAAAGTTAGTTTTTTAAAGGAAAAAAAAAAAAAGATGAGAGATGAGTCATGAGAAATGAAAGATTGGATAGTTGTTGAAGGGGCAAAATGGTCATGTATGAGATTTGCTTTGTGATTTGATTTGATTTGAGAATTGATGAAAGTCACGTTGAAAGAGAGGCATGATGATTAAGGAGTGAGAGATAGCTGAGAGAGGAGAGAGAAAAATAATGACAAAGTGGAAAGTGGAAACAAAGAAGGTGGAGGAGATAAGGCTTAGCCGTTAAGAAAATTATTAAAAAAAATCCACGTGTTGCCACATTGCATTTCGGCCAACGAAACGTCCGAAAAACAGCAAAGCAATTTTTCTGTTTTGGGAATCAGAACTAAGGGATTTTAGTGTTACAAATTAAATTCGAGAAACATCAGTATGATAGTTGTTCCATTTAAAGACAAAGGGTGAAAATAAGTCGATTGTTTTAGAAGACCACTTGAACTTTATACAATATAGAGTAACGATTTTCAAAGGTTATTAATTTTAATAGGTAAAAAAATTAAACAACTAAAAACGTTTTTAAGCCTAAAAATAAGCAAAAATAATAATTAAAAAAAAAAAGCTAAGAATTGAAAACAAAGAAAAAAAACAAAGTCAAAAAGCCAAGAAATGAAAACAGAGAAAAAAAAAAAAGCAAAAAAGAAGAATGTTATTAGAGCATCTCTAATGCAACCATAGATTGTTCTAATTTATTTGCCATGTTTGAAAAATTGAAAGTTAAAAATAAAAATTTTCTCCAATGTTTTTATTTATTTAGTCTATGGATATGATGTGTCAAAAAAAAAAAAAAAAGAGAAGATCTGTTAGACCGCATAACTTAGCTATTTATTCCTTTTTTTTTATATGATGTTTTTATTTATTTTTTTTATTTTCCTTTTACGCCTTCTCTTTTAACACGATACTATTCTTTTAAGGCTAACTCATCTCCTATTTGTTATTTGTTATCCTAGCTTATAAAATCAATAAACCTTAGGAAAGAAGAAGATTTAATTAATGTTATTAGTTTATTGTTTTTAGTTATAGGTTTAATTTTAATCACATATAATTTAAAAAGTAAAATACACATCATCAGAAAATTCTGATATAATCATGATGCATTGAAAAGTCATTTTTAAAATTAACATCTATAAATACATATTCAGTCATATACATTCACAACTTATATTTATTAAGACATATCGGCCATAATCCATAATTCCATTAAAAATACTTTTATTAGCTATAATCCATAGTTGCATAGGAAATACTTATATCTTTTCAACCCGTAACAAGTTAACAGATGTTGCACCATGAACCACTGGACTATCCCTCCAATCCATTAAACAGGACAACCCTGTTTTATAGTAATATATATAGTAGTGTTATATTTAAATTTAAAAATAAGTCTTTAGTTATAGAAACAATAGTTGCAAAACAACCTCATGACTGTAGCTGATCAAAGTCTTTTATATATATATATAGGGAAGATATTTGCGGTAAAAGAAAAACAGGTGTATCTAGAAATGGAAATGGAGGGTGAAGGAGTAGGAGACATGTCAATATTACCAGAAAGTTGTGTGGCAAACGTCCTATCGTTTACCAGCCCACCGGACGCTTGCAGATTGTCTTTGATATCTACTATATTCAAGAAAGCTGCTGAATCCGACACCGTTTGGGAGAGATTCTTACCTACGGATTCTCAGGCAATTGTCTTCCGATCTTCTCAGTCTTCTCTGCTGAGGTCTCGGATTTCCAAGAAACAGCTATTTTTTAGCCTCTGCGATAATCCAATCCTCATCGATGATGGCAAAATGGTAAGGTCTTTTATTCTTAACTTTTATATATGAGATATTGTTTGGGATTAAACTTGTCTACTCTAGGACCAGTATATGGATCTAGCACTGATCAAAATCTCTAATCAGAAACACCTTGTTTCAATAAAAAATTATTCTTTATTGATTCGGGACATGATTGCAACATAGACGGAGTCTAGGCAAGTCAATCCTGTTTGTCTATTATGCACTGTAATTCTGTATTGCGTTGGTTGCATAGAGCTTTGGATTGGACAAATGGAGTGGAAAGAAATGTTATATGGTTGCTCCAAGGCTTCTCACAATTGCTTGGGGCGATTCTCCTCAATATTGGCAATGGGTCTCTGATCCCAACTCCAGGTTTGTCCTGTCTCATCGCTTTGTTTTGCTTCGATTGTTAATCTAAGCAAGTTCGGGTGTCAAGGATATCAAACAGGAAATGTTTTTAGGAGAAAGAATTGTTAGAATTATGATCAATAATTTTGATATTAAAAACCAATCTAATGAAAAAAACTAAATAGTAACTAAATGAAATATTACAAATATATTAATTTGTTAATTAAGTGTAGTCAGATCAATCCACTCATTCATTGACAATAAACAAAAAGTGGGAACCTCAAGTAGGAGCCTTTCCAAATACAAGGGTTTGCATGGTTGCAGATTTGCAGAGGTGGCAGAGGTTAGTGCTGTGGGTTGGTTTGATATAAAAGGAAAAATAAACATTAGCATGCTATCGCCAGCAACGTTATATAAAGCTTATCTTGTGTTCAAGTTAACATCAAGAGTTTCTGGCTTTGAAAATCGACCGATAGAAGCTTTAGTTGGACTTGTTGGGAGCGAAAGCTGTAAGCGCACTGTTTATTTGGACAATCGAAATGCAAGAAATAGAAACGATCACAATCATCCAAACAACAGAGGAGATGGATGGCTTGAAATTGAATTGGGTGAGTTCTTAAATAAGGGAGAAGATGATTATGGAGAGTTGGAAATGGGTGTGTTAGAGGTGAAACGTCTTTATTGGAAGGGTGGTCTCGTTGTTCAAGGGATAGAGATTAGGCCTAAGGAGGGTCAGTAAATAAGCAAAGACTAAATGTTCTGTGCATTTGAAAATTACCTACCTGCAGATTCCAATTCATAATGTTGAATTTTAATTATCCTATTTTAAAAAGGTCGCTTGTGATATGTGCATGTATGTGAGATATATATATGGGTTATTTTGATATGAATACATCATGTCTATAAAAAAGTTTTCAATTTTAAATTTTAAAACCTAGATTTTCTACTTCATAGAATAATATAAATTTAATTATTGGCCAGCTAATGTTCTCCAGCATTTCGATCGATCCTAGGAAGGAAGTCTGCAACCTGCCAATTGAAAGATCACTTTCTCAATATTCTCTAACCAGTTAATTCAACAGCATATATTTCAGAGCTTTCTCACAATCTATATGGAGCCAAACAGATGTTAAACATTTCACTTCATCTCAATGTTATTTTTCTTCCTTCTTTGCAATGCTGACGAGCCATTATCTTTTGAATTACAGTACATTTAGCAACAATTTTATAAATATATATATATATATATATATATATATATATATATATATATATTTACAAACACAAAAAAAGAAAAAATTTCGCTGCTGACCTCATGGTTGTACTTTAAAAGTTGCGATTTAAGAAGATGAAAGAGTATTAATTAATTTTTTTCTAATATTACAGTTATATGTGCTAAATACAATGACAATTTTATATAATTTTTTTAGAATCTGTCATATATCATAAACTTTAAACGACGGATAAAAATAAATGGAGAGAGTATTAAATTCTTCCTGGGAAGAGTAAAGCTTGAATAAGTTTATCCAACTATTCCTTCCTAAAAAACAAATGCAGCAGCAAGATTTTTATTTTTATTTTACTATTTTCTTGGTTTTCACGTTGGCCAATCAGAGCAAAGTTACATACTATGACTGGACATGTTTAAGGACTGATCCTATAGAACCTTCGTCTTTATTGGTCATTTTTTTTCACCATCTTCATGAGTCAGCTTTTGTTCATTCTTGCATGGGAGATAAAGATACTCAGGTGCAATTCAACATTTGACAGCCATTAATGGGCTCTTAACTATCATGCATTAAAGGGCTTGAAGTCCCACAAACTCGAAATTGGTCTAATGCGGAGAACCCAGATCCCGACTCTGCCTTCCGTCTATTTTATATTTTTAAACCAAGTTTTTCCTGTCGCTACGCTTCAGGATGGACAGTTGTTTGGGCGGGCCATTAGCGGAAAGACTGGTATAAAGAGTAGACAATATATCACTTTCAATTGTTCTACTCTCTATCGTTTTGCAGAATCCCACTGTCACTCTTCATCATTTACATTCGACATAATGAAATCGGGATGCCTCACTCCTATCAATGTACACACTTCCCTCCTTATGCCAATGCATTTCTCCCGTTCGACAAAATGCTTAGACGAATTACTATGGATACAAGCAACCTAGAAAGAGTTGAACTGATATAGTATAAGGGCCGCGCGAACGCAGGCCCCTACTACTACAAATTATGACGTAGGCTCTCCCAACTTGGGGAGACCTTAGACCAGCACCCCTCCCAAGTGCAATAGAGGTCACTTATCTAGACCATGGGCCTTATTGATCGCCCATTGATCCCGTCCAGGTAAGTATGTTCACAAGGCTTTTGCTCCTCCTATTTATATGCACATGACCTGCCTCCCCCTTTGTGAAGTCACGATGTGGGATATTGTTCAAGCGCAAAGAAGAAAATTCAAGCGAGCCAAGGTCACTGCAGGAAACTTAACAGTAGGCATGGCCAAATCACGGTTCATGGAACCGGAACCGCCGGTTCGAACCGGTTCCGAACCAGAACCGGAACCGGTGCGAACCGGAACCGGGACGAACCGGAACCGGAAGATTCCGGTTCGGTTCCGATTCCAGATATTCTGGAACCAGAACCGGCGGTTCCAGAAAACCGGCCGGAATGGGTTGGAACCGCCGGTTCTCCGGCCGGTTAGAACCGCCAGTTCGAACCGGTTCGAACCGGCGGTTCTAGCCGTTGTAACTGTCAGATTTTGATTTTTTTTTTTTTTTTTTTTTTTGTAAATTTGTTGTAAAATCTCTTAATTACCCCTCCCAACGGCTATAAACGGCTATATAACGGCTAGTTTTAAGGGTATTTTGGGAAAAAAGAATTTTTGGATTTATTATAAATACCTCATTTTATTTACAAATTAATTACAAAAAAATCTCAACTCTCTCTACTTACTTTATCTCTACAATATACTACACTCTCTACTTACTCTCTATACAATATACTACACTCTACTCTATATTATTCATTTATTCTTCTCTACTCTATAATCTCTCTTATTAATTAATTATTGTCTCTATTTTTTTTTATTCAATTTTCCAAATTATATTTTATTATCATATAATGGCAAGTGGAGGAAACTCAAATTCGGGTAAGGGCAAGGGAAAAATTGGAGAATCATCTATTCCTACAAACGACATCTATAATATAATTCCCGAGCAATTTAATTTTGAGGGGTTTCCAAATGAAAGTTTGGATATTCCAACTCAAGAATCCGAATTTAATGAGCAATTTCAAGAAGATGAAGAACAAGAGCAAGAGCAACGAGCAAAAATTTTTACAAGAGCAAGACAAAGTTCCGACATATTCTCTATTCATTTCACAAAAAAATTCAAAGGTGAGAAAATGTACGATGTAATTTGCAATTATTGTGGAAAATCTTATAAATTTAAACAAGCGGGCGGCTATGGATCATTTTGGAAGCATTTGGAGACAAAACATCCAACAAAAATAGGAGTTGATCGGTCTCAACAACAAATTTCCGGGTACGCTTCTAACCTTTCTTTATTTAAATATTCTGATAAAATACAAAAAGAAGAATTAGCAAAAATGATTTCTATGGAACATTTATCTTTTAGTTTTGGTGAAAAAGTAGGTTTTAATAATTATTGTCAAAAAGCATTAAATCCTTGTGCTAAAAGAGTACCGAGAAATACTGTAAAACGAACTATTATTTCTTTATATAATAAAGGAAAAAAAGAGTTAGAGATTTTATTTTCTCAATTGAAAATTCGTGTTTCAATTTGTTGTGATGTTTGGAGTGATCATTGGCAAATGCATTCTTACATGGGTATTACATGTCATTGGATTGATGATGAATGGAAAATTCAAAAAAGAATTATTGGTTTTCGTGTTTTTGATGATAAACATACTGCAAATAATATTTATAGAGTAATTGTTTCAATTTTAGATGAATATAAGTTGACAAAAAAAATTTTTTCAATTTCATTTGATAATGCTTCTGCAAATACTAGATCAATTATTGAACTTAAAAAAATTTGTGAACCAAATATTGGTGGTAAATTTTTTCATATAAGATGTGCATGCCATGTTTTAAATTTATGTGTACAAGAAGGTTTAAAATTTCTTGATTCTTTTATTTCTCCAATTAAAAAAGCTATTTCATATTTATGGACACATCCCCAAGTGATGAAAAGTTGGGCTAAATTTTGTAAAGAAAATAATAAAAGACCAAAACGTTTTCCAAGGGATGTCCCAACTCGTTGGAATTCAACATATGAATTACTAAACGAGTCTTTTTCTTATAAAGAATTATTATGCTTTTTTGTTACTAATAATATTGAGGATATTAATTTATATCCACAAAATTGGGATGTTTGTGGAAAAATTTTAGATATTTTAAAAATTTTTAATGATGCTACCTACAAATTTAGTGGGGTTTATTATCCCACATCTCATTTATTTTTACCTGTGTGTATAAATATTGTTACTGCACTCCAAGAATTTCAAAATGATGATTTATTAAAAGATTGTATTTTTTCAATGAAAAAAAAATGGTTATCTTATTTTAAAATTATACCACCTCTTTATCTAGTTGCTATTGTATTTGATCCTAGATGTAGAATGGATGTTTTATTTGAGTATTTGACAATTTATTATGATGTATTAAATCTTGATGTAGAAGATACTGTTAATATAAATATAGTAATGCATGAAGTTAAACAAAATATTATGCAATTATATAATGAATTTGTTCAAATTTCTAGTTCATCTACTTCTACTTGTACTTCTTCTCAATCTAATATTCAACAATTTCCAACACAAAGGGTAAGTGGTGTTGGCATTGCTCAACAAGTTTTACTACAAAGACAAAAAAGAACAAGGGAATCCAGTTCTATTTCTGAATTTGATAATTATCTAACAACTTCTTTTGAGTTTGGTGATGATTATGCAGAAACGGATTTTGCAATTTTAGATTGGTGGAGTCGTCACGAAAATACTTTTCCAATTCTTTCTTTACTTGCAAAACAAATTTTAGCAACTCCGGTCTCCACTGTTGCGGTTGAACAAGCTTTTAGTCAAGGAGGAAACATACTTGATGAAACACGCTCTCGTATGACACCCGATTCATTAGAAGCACAAGCATGCGTGGATGATTGGACCAAGGCCGAACTAAGAGCCCAAGAAAATCCAAAAGAAAATGAAGATTTATATGATTTATACGATGGGTCCTCAACGGGAACATCAACCGGGGGTGCAAATAGCGAATAAGGTAAAAGGGGTGAAATTGGTATAAGGTAAGTAAGAACTACGTGGGCTTTGATTTCTCTAAACCCCAAGAGGATACGTAGGCAACTTAATTTTTTTAAAATTAAAAAAATTAAGTTCAAGCCCATTTTTTTTTAATTATGTTCAAACATTAAAAAAAAATTCAGTTGAAATTTAAAAAAAAAAAAATTATGTTCAACTGTTAAGTCTTTAAAAAAATAAATGGAATTCAAGTAATTTTAAATTTTTTAAGTGTATTTTTTAATTTTTTATGTTCCAAAAATTTTTTTAACCCGTCTTCAAAATTTAAAATTTTTTTATTCTATTTTTTAAATTTTTTATGTTGAATTAATTTTTTTTTACACCGTTCTTCAAGATTTAAAATTTTTTAGGTGTATTTTTCAATTTTTTATGTTCAAAAAAGAAATTTTTTTAAATTTTTTAGGTGTATTTTTCAATTTTTTATGTTCAAAAAAAAATTTTTTTTAACCGGTTTTCAAATTTTAAAATGTTAAAATTATGCGATTCGCCGGAAAACCGATCGGAACTGTCGGTTTTGTAATCGGATCGGAACCGGAACCGGAACCGGACGGTTCCAAACCGGAACCGGAACCGGTCCTGTACGGTTCGGTTCCGGTTCCAGAAAATCTGGAACCGGAACCGCCGGTTCCGGAACCGGAACCGTGGCCAAGCCTACTTAACAGGACGTGTTTCGGTTGTTATTGCAAAGCACAGCTCAGAATTGCTGAGAGGAGACAAGTAATTTTTGGCAATCAAACAAGGCTCTAGTTCATGTTATACATCTCTCCCTTATAAATTATGCTAAAATGTGATGTTCATAAGCAAAATTTCAAAATCTCTATTTATACCCAATAAAAGAATAAAGATGAATTCACTCTTTTACCTTTATTTTTCTACATACTGGAATCAAATGTTCTCTTTGTTTGTGGAAACAAAATGCATGCATCGACTTCATAATTTTCATGTGCAAGTTTCAATGTAGTATTTTCATTAAGAGAAATCTCCTTGTTCATAATGTGCATTTTGCTTGCATTGCTTACTTGCTCATATTCAATATGACTTTAACTTTAATAGTTAACAAGTTCCTTTTTATTAAAATTAAGCTTATCACAAACAATTATTAAATTGTATAAGCAAATTTCACTAATAAGAGACTAATGATTACATTAGATTTTATTATATCTCATCTAAATGTAATTCTTTTTAGATTGAATCGTGTTTCGATACTTGGAATTATAGCATTTTCTTTTCTTGAAGATTCAAAATTTTTTTTTTAATTTATTACTTTTTAAACTGTGAATCTAAATTATGTTTATGCATTTGAGTGTAGGATTTTTTCTCTTGTCAACAATTAAATTGCCATTTCTTATTTTACACCTTATTTAGATAACTATAGCAAATAATTATTGAGTTTGAAAATATTTATTTATTTATTTATTTATTAGGAGGAAGACTTTCAATATTTGGGAGTCTAAAATTCCAATCCGAATTTTAACGGAATGGATGAGAAATAAAATTTTAAGTGTATATTGAATTAGGATTGTATTAAATTTTAAAAGAATTATTGAGTTTGATAGAATTGAAGGATTTTCTAAGATTTCCACATATTTCACTAGAATTCTACATAGAGTTTTATCGAATTGGTGAGACTTTTTTTAGAGATTTTGATTAACCTTAATGGAATCACAATGATTTTAATATATGCAATCAAAATTAATTTCAAGACCTAATTGAACAAATTAAAAGGTTTTAGAGTTAAATGAAAAACTGAAAACAATGAGGGACTAAAAAGCAAAATGCATCATCTTCTCCAAAATCTTTATTTTCTTGGTTAAAAACTTATCGCTGCCAATTGTGAAAGGCTTGCAATGGCCGACGATCATCCCGCTCCCGTTAACCGCTATATTAATGGGGTTCAGTAGTGGGTACCCTATCCATTATTAGTAAAAAAATGTATTTTAAATAAGTTCAAAATTTGAATGGTTAAAGATTCATGGTACCCTACTCATTTAAGAGGTACTTTCAACGAATTTTTAGACAGATACAAATAGTAAATATTTAAATGGGTTCGAATATAGGTATTTAAATAGATATTTAAACAGGTTTAGTAAAGATACGGATAGTAAAATTTTAAACAGATAACTATATAGGTAATTCAAAATTCGCGGGTATCCGCTCCACTTTTGTTCTATTGAGGGTTGTATTGAATCAAGAGTCTGTTAGAGTTTAAAAGATTTTTGAAATTTTTGAGTTGGAAGATGAATTTGTGAACGACTCTTTTATTCATACATAACACTCTAAAATAAAACGAAATTAATAATTTTATAGCATCCTTCCAAATCAGCAATTTTTTAAATACTACCAAATTTGTATAAACTTTTAAAAAATTATAATTAAATATCATCATATTTTTATGAATTTTATAAGAGTCTAAATTGAATACCATAAAATTTTAAAATTTAAAAGACTCTTAATTCAATACACCTTTCTTAATTAAAAAAAAAAATTTAGATGGAGTGGCACGCATTTATATTGTTTTAATTAAAAATGAATTACTCGAAAAGATAAAGACAGACCCATATTTTTTTTTTAATTAAAAATACCCTTTGAAATGCTTCTTGAAACTATTCGCATAAACTTTTGCTATCGTTTAACGATGGAGAAGTCCTTTTCTTATTTGATAGAAGTTTTTCATGAATGCTTTTCATGTGGCTTTCAATAGTTCTATTGGCTACCGTTTTGTGGACACTTAAGTGTCTTAGTAGCCACTTCTCTCCTTCATGCCCATGCATTTCTCTTGTTCGACGAAATGCTTGAAAGAAATACGATGGCTACAATCAGCCAAGAAAGAGTGAACTGATATAGGACGGGTAGCAGCCAGGAAAGAGTGAACTGATATAGGACAGGGGCCGCGCGAACGTAGGCCCCCACTTCCACAAATTATGACGTAGGCTCTCCCAACTTGGGGAGACCTTAGACCGGCACCCTCCTAAGTGCAATGGAGGTCACTAATCTAGACCATAGGCCTACTTGATCGCCCATTGATCCCGTCCAGGTAAGTATGTTTATAATGCTTTTGCTCTTCCTATTTATCTGCACATGGACTGCCTCGCTTTTTGTCAAGCCTCGATGTGGGATTGTGTTAAGCGTAAAGAAGACGTGTTTTGGTTATGATCTGAGATGTAGAGAGATCGCATAGATCAGGCAAGTCGTCCTTGGCAAGAAAATAACCTTTTTCTCTTCACGTTTAAGACACTCTTCCTTTCCTCAAATGGCACTGCTCTTGTTGGCTAAGATTATAAAATTTATAAGTTCAAAGATATTTTTCTTCATTTTGTAAAAAAAAAAAAAAAATGCTTCTTAAAGAGGGAAAAGAGAAATATTATGGGACCGTTGGGAAAGAAGAGAAGACCTAGTATGAGAGAGCAGAGATTGTGAAATTGGCCAAGGTGGATAAGGGTTACTGCAAAGCACAACCCAAATTAATTTGCTGGGAGCAGGCAAGTCATGGCCATCAAATTATGTTACATAAACAAAATTTCAAATCTCTATTCATAGCCAATCAAAGAATAAAGATTGAAAATCACATTTTTTTACCGTTATTTTTTCTAATTAATGGAATATGTTCTCTTTGTTTTTGGAAATATATTGCACGCATCTGCTTCA
Organism: Jatropha curcas; assembly: GCF_041381405.1. Lineage (NCBI taxonomy): Eukaryota > Viridiplantae > Streptophyta > Magnoliopsida > Malpighiales > Euphorbiaceae > Jatropha > Jatropha curcas. The sequence continues at coordinate 7,437,424 of NC_143159.1, forward strand.
TATTTCTCATGTTCAACATTCAATGGGGTATTTTCATTAAGAAAGAAATCTCTTTATTCATAGTTTGCACTTTGCCTTCATTGCTTACTTTCTCATATTCAATTGGGTAAAGGTGCATTAAGTTCCATCTTATATAATAATTCTTAACCATTAGATTTAAAATTATATTGAAATAATAATAGTTGTACCTATATTTATATGATTTTAAATTTAATGGTTAACAAGTTCATTTTTATATAACTTCAAGCTTATAATAACCAAATCCTATTAAATTATATAAGCAAATTTCACAAATAGCAGACTAAAGATTATATCAAAATTTATTAAATTTCATGGAAATATAAATTTTTTTTAGGAGGTTTGCATATATTTAAGACAATCTTACCAAAATTCATATGATTTGCAAATAAATAGTACTTATAAACGAGCAACCCGAGTCGAATTCTAGCAGCTCACTCATTTATAGCCTAGTACTTCAAAATTGTTGATTTCATTAAAATGGTTTTATTAAACAGTTTATAATTTGCAAATCAAAGAATTTATTTTCTTTTGATTAAAATGTGCCACTAATTATTATATATTCAAAAGTTTTTAAAGAATTGAAATCTCATTGGCTATCAACTCAATCGCCTTGCCTTTGCCTTTTCTTTCTTCAAGTCACTTTTTGCAGTGACACTTAGGCTGTTGCGGGATGGAGAGTGAAAGAAGAAAAAATGCTGAGCAACTTGAAATTGTTGCAGAGCTTGCTCAGAATAGTGATCCTTTTGGGTTTGCTTAACTGAAGCTTTTGGGTTAGGAAGTATTAGGCAGGGAGTGGTAAAAAATACTCTGTGAACTTTTCTATAAAAACCCACTTTGCTCTAATGAAAGTGTGCTGCTGTTTTTCCCTTTATTTTCTGTTCTGCAATTTTTTTTTCCCTCAGATTTACGCATGAGATATTGCAATGTATATCCGCAGAGAGAACTTAATTAATTATTCTCTTTACAGCATATACAAATTAGCACCATCAAGATTCAAGAAGAGGAACTCATTTACAAACCCTCTGCCTGCTTTTTCGTCAGATACCTCCATTGTTGCAAAATTTGCAGATTCCAATTCCATGTATATTAATATTCCACAGTTAGAGCAAAAAAAAAAGAGGAGAGAATAATTTTTTTAAAAAAATCTTCATCTGATGAAGATATTTATCAACTTGCACCGTCGTAGAAGATGATGAAGTAATAGAATGGGTGTCTTTAAGAGGAGGAGTTGGGAGTTTTTTAGGTAACATTTGTTTCAAATATTCTTTGGGCAATCTTGAAGCTCTGATGATGAAAAAAATAAGAAAGAAAGCAACAAGAAGTGTAAAGAGAAAACTTCAAGGCTAAAGTTTCATATATTGTGGTAGAAGTAGTCGTGGTTTGTATAGAAGTGATATGAGAATTATGTATTCTTCTATATTTTACAGAGGAAGATGACAGTATATATATATATATACATTCAGCCTATAGCTGTGATCCCACAATTACGGGATGATCCCACAATTACGGGATATGATAGGCATATATAAAGTTACTATAAATAATAATGATTCTGTTTACACTATACATTATCTTATACACCCCCGCAAGATGGCGGATCTTGGAGTAACGCCAATCTTGTCTCTATTTTTGAGAAATTGGGACGTGGGGAGTGCCTTGGTGAGCAGATCCGCAAGTTGATCCTCAGACTTGACATGTACAACTCGAAGTTTCCCTTCTTGAACTTGAGTCCGAACAAAGTGATAGTCGATAGCTATATGTTTCATTTTGGAGTGAAAGACTGGGTTGGCAGCTACATATGTAGCACTAAGATTGTCACAGTAGACCACTGGTGGATGCAAAGTAGAAATCTTTAAATCAGTGAGAGTATTCATAACCCACGAAAGCTAAGCAGATGTGTTCGCTACTGATCTATATTCCGCTTCAGTGGACGATCTCGCCACTGTCTTTTGTTTCTTCGAGCTCCAAGCAATCGGATTACGTCCCAAGTATAAGATGTGAGCACTAGTAGAGGGGCGGTCATCTCAATTACCCGCCCAATCAGAGTCGGAGAAAGCATGCAAGTCAAGCGACGACTGTCTATGCAGAAAAATGCCAAAATCAAAGGTGCCAACAAGATACCGAAGAAGCCTTTTTAGGGCTGCCCAATGGTTGACTGTAGGACGAGAGCTAAATTGGAACAGTTTATTGACGACATAAGAGATGTCTGGTCGAGTCAAAAGCAAGTATTGTAGACTGCCAAGTAGAGCTCGATACGCAGAGGCATTTGAAAAGTGAGCAGAATCATCAAGAAAGAGAGATGTTGTTGGAGATAGGGGTGTGTTAACTGGATTGGCTCCTTCCATTTTTTGCCTTTTCCAAAATTTCCCTCATGTAGTTTTGTTGAGAAAGAAACACCCCCGTGGGTAGGTGAGTGACCTCAACCCCTAAAAAATACTGTAAATCACCCAAGTCCTTAAGTGAAAACTTAGAGCCAAGTTTGAGAATAAAAGCCTCCACATCCGTAGGTTGATTACCGGTAATAATGATGTCATCAACGTAGACAACAACATAAATGAGCACTTGACCCTTCGAGTATATGAACAAACAATTATCCGAGTGGGAGTTAGCAAAGCCGAGGTCCTTTAGATACTGTTGTAATGCATAATACCAAACACGTGGAGCTTGCTTGAGACCGTAGAGGGATTTATTGAGACGACAAACATGAGAGGGGTTCGTACTATCAATAAATCCCGGTGGTTGATGCATGAACACTGTTTCTGTGAGTTTGCCATGGAGAAAGGCGTTATTCACATCGACTTGCCGTAATTTCCAACCACGAGTGACAGCAATGGTGAGAACAAGTCGAATTGTTGTGTGCTTGGCAACGGGAGAGAATGTTTGATCAAAATCCAAACCGGGCCTTTGAGTGAAACCACGAGCAACCAACCTAGCTTTGTATCGGATAGGAGTACCTGCAGAATCAATTTTTACTCGGAAAAGCCATTTACAGCTCACCAAATTCTCAGCTGAAGTAGACGAAACAAGTGTCCATGTATGCTGATTTAGTAAAGCAGCATACTCGTCTTCCATGGCCTGACGCCACTCAGGAACTTTGAGAGCCTGCACAACAGTTCGGGGAACAGATATCTGTGATAATGAAGGTCCAGCAGTCGCAAGACATAATTTTTGAATGGGTTTATGAATATTGTTTTTACTGCGGGTGACCATTGGGTGAGTGATGAGAGGAACAACAGTCGAATCCCTTGGCAAAGCACCAGCAAAATTAGTGGAATGAGTATTAGAATCAGTAGGGGCAGGAGAAGTACCTGAGGTGGCAGGTTGCTGTGTCATGGAGTTGCGCAAAGGACGAGGCACAGAGGACAGCAATGGTGAAGAACCGCCTAGTGATGGTGTGTGTGTAGATCTTGATGGTGTCTCGAACCGGTGATGCGGAAGAATAACATGTGGTGCCCAATTGGCAACCGTAGATTCAGTAGACCGTTCAGTATTGCTGTCCAAAGTTGCAAATGGAAAACTTGTTTCAACAAAATCCACATGCCGAGAGATATACAATTTTTGAGTTGTCGGATCAAGACACTTGAAGGCACTCTGATTGGTGGAGTATCCCACAAAGATACATGGACGAGATCTTGGTTGCAGCTTGTTAGAGTTGTAAGGACGTGTCCAAGGATAGCAACGATAGCCGAATACCCTCAATTTCTCATAGTTAGGAGCATAACCATGTAGCCATTGAAAGGGAGATTGATTGTTTAACACAGAGGTGGGAAGCCTGTTTATGAGATATGCAGCCGTTTGGAAGGCATAAGACCAAAAAGATAATGGGAGATGAGCAACATGTAACAGTGTAATCCCAGTTTCAACAATGTGGCGATGACGCCGTTCAGCAGTGGCATTATGTTCAGGTGTATATGGTGGAGTAAGATAGTGGGAGATACCATGACTGTGGAAAAAAGATGTTAAGTGTAAAAACTCCCCTCCATTGTCAGAGTAGAAGGACCGAATTTTCTTCTTAAAATGGTTTTCAACTAATTGCTTAAAAACAGGGAATATGGAAGACACATTGGATTTTCGTTTCATGGGATATAACCAAACATACTTCGTATAATGATCAACAAATAGCAAATAATACTGAAACCCATCAATGGAAGAAATAGGGGCTGGTCCCCAAACATCCGAATAAATTAGTTGAAGAGCCTCAGTGCTGTGCATTGTAGACTCAGCAAAAGGTTGTTTGTGCATTTTATTGCACTTAGAAGAGTCACAAAAATACTTATTATCAATACCAAAAGGCAATTTAATGGATGAACTAAGCAACCGTAAAATTGGAGTGGCAGGGTGTCCAAGCCTCTTGTGCCAAACGGAGTGTGTAAGAGCCGTAGTGTTCGAAACTTCCGGTCGACACATGGAGGATGCATTTGAGGGCCACATATACACACCATCACTTGGCTTTCTTTCCACCAGAATTTTCCCCGTACATAAATCCTTCACATTAAATAAAGATGGGTTAAAAGCAATCTCAACATTATTTTGGACACAGAATTGATAAACAGAGATTAAATTCTTATGAAGTCCAGGAACACACAGCACATTTGTCAAAAGTAAAGGTCGAGAAGAGGTTTTGAGAGAGGCAGAACCAGTGTGTGTGATTGGATGTGCAGTACCATCACCAAGAAGAACATCATCAGACCCGTCATATTCAGAGTGTAGCGACAGATTCTGCAAATCATGAGTGACATGTTGGTTTGCACCAGAGTCAAGCAACCATGAAGAGTCCGATGTCGAGCCTGTAGTAGCACAGTTTGCTTGAGGTTTAGGTGCATTTGAATTGATTGAGTTAACCAGCCATGGGCACTTTTTCTTTAACTTTCTACATTGCTTCATAACATGACCAAGAATGTCACAGTACTAGCAAACTACTCGCGATCCAGAATTTTGCCGATTGGAGCTTTGATAATTTTGTCTAGAATTTGGCATCGAGGTACCTCCAGAGTTATGTCGATTGGTCTGTGACCGATTGTTGGTGTAGTGGACTGTGGTTGGCAGAATGGCAGAGGTAGTGTCACGCTCCAGCTGTGTTTCGAAGTCTGTCAATTTGTCATGAAGCTCCTCGAATGTAACCGGAGTTTCTCTTGCTCGTAATGCAGCAGCTACCTCCTTATATTCAAGTGGTAAGCCATGTAATACATACAGGACTGTTTCTGGCATAAGAATGTTGACACCAGCTATAGCAAGGGTAGAAGTGATGGATTTTACCTTTTGCAAATAACTGGTCACAGACATCGTGCCTTTCTTGATGGTCAGTAAAGATTCCCTCAAACTCATGATGCGTCCTTGAGAAGGTTTCGAGTACATGTTATGTAGAGTCTGCCATACCTCATGAGACGTATTCTCGCCAACAACAAATGAAACGATTTCGGGAGAGAGTGACGCGATAAGGGCACTTCGAATAAGCTGATCCTGTCGGATCCAGTAGGAATTGGCACTCAGATCTGCTGTAAGTGGCTTTGCAACAATTTTAAGAAAGTCATATCCAATAAGGAGTGAATACCATTGTGTGTACCATGACATGTAGTTCATGGCAGTCAATTTGAGCGAAGCTTGTGCAGCAGCGTTAATGGAGATTAACTGATTGGTATCATTTAGGTGGATATTAGAGGTAGGTGAGGGCGGAATAACAGTTGGGGTGCTAGTGTTAGATGAGGTATCATCATCGATAGCCATCGAAAGAGATAAAAATCAATTGCAGGTCGATAACCAAAAGAGAAAAAAAAAGAAAATAGAGAGACCGTTAGGTTTACGGCTCTGATACCATATAAAAGTGATATGAGAATTATGTATTCTTCTATATTTTACAGAGGAAGATGACAGTATATATATATACATTCAGCCTATAGTTGTGATCCCACAATTACGGGATATGATAGGCATATAAAGAGTTACTATAAATAATAATGATTCTGTTTACACTATACATTATCTTATAGTTTGGATAAATGACAAATAAGGAGGAGATCCATTTACCTATTCTCATTCATTCTGTAAATATCTCTCCTCGAAAGTCTTATTTTAATCTCATATAAATAATTTCAAACTGTACATTTCAAAAATTTGTGCAATGGATCCATATCTTTTGTTCTAGGAAAATTAAAGAAATGGAGTAATTACTATATAGCTCTTAGGTTTTGCTCTATAAGGTTTAATAATTAATTTTTCTATTAAGTGACCGTAAAATATCAAAAGTAGAACTAAAATCTATGAAGAACTTATTAGCGAAAAAAAAAATCTGTGAAAAACTAGTCTATCAAAATAGCATATGTTCCACCTATAGGTTGTGACTTAATTGGTAATGCAGACTGAGCATGTGAAAAGAGCCATCGAGTTTGGTCTTCACCAAGCACAACTGCAAAGAGAAGCAAAGAGCCTTAAACAATCCTTGGTAATAGGGGACTAAAGCCCCGAGCCGGATTAGACAGTCTCTGATAATAGGGTTAAGATACCGTAAATGTAATAGGAGACTAAAGTCTTGAGCCAGATCAGGTGGATTTTAATAATATAGTTAAGAAACCGGTGGTTTGGGGGGGGGGGGGGGAAGCATATGTTTAATAATATAGTTAAGAAACCGGTGGTTTGGAGGGGGGGGGGGGGGGGGGGGGGAAGCATATGTTTGTAAAAAAATGATGGATGTATAGAAATTTGTCATAAAATTAGAGGGAACCCGAAAAGTTACTATCTATCGAATTGACATAAAGACCTTTCATACAAAACTGGAAAGCGAATTGTTTAAATTAGGAATTTGTCACCTCGTCATAATCGATAGTGAAGTATGTAACAATGCAATAATATTATTAAGAAATAAGAACCCACCTTCCAATTACATATTCTAATAATTGACCAATTCTTTTCCTGTACATTGTAGAGATCATAGGCTCAAATCTTATGTTACATAAGGGGAGTACTATTTTGTTTTAGTCGAAAAAAAAATTGAATTAAATTATTTTAATTTAGAAATTTGGTTCGGGTCAATTTGACCATTTTGATTTTTCAATTATTTCAGTTTGGTGTAGTTTAGTCTTTTATAAAACTATTTTGAAAATCAAACCAAAATAAAAATATACTAAGTGAAATTAAATTGAATTGAACAGACAAAAAATGAGATATTTCGTTATTTCAATAGTTATTTTGGTTCTTTTGATTATTTTGATTTCATTTGGACATAAACAATTTTTGAGTTAAATAACAAACCGAAAAGTTTGAAGCGAACCAAACCCAATTGATACAATTTGTTATGGTTTGTTCTAAAAAATCAATTGGTACAGTTTTCTAAAAAAATTTTAATTTATTCGATTTGAGCTAGTTTAATTTGGTTTGGACTTAAGCCGACCGTTTGCATAACACACCCCTGGCTATTTTTGGTCCAACAAAAATTTGTGGGAAAAGAACCTAAACCGAAACCTTGGATTTAGCTGCTAAACTAAAACCCTATTCACAAATAAATTAGACATTGATATAAAATCTCTTCGGCCGTACCCTCTCAGCAAAATAAGTTTCCTGATGATAATCGTAACTAATAACTAAATTAGATATTGACTTGCTTAAAAATCTACATGCACAAATTTTATCGCCTGACATATATAATATAGACTTTCATGTCTTCATTCTCCTGTCTTGTGTTCGATAAATACAATGAAATAATTAATAACAACCTTGTGATTTATTACTATAAAGATATTATCTAACCAACAACAAACCAATAGCTCAAGAAAACTTACAGAGAAAAAATGCATATGCAAAAGCAATTCTTGTTGATTGCTATGATATTATCAACAGCTACACTAACAACAGCTCAAGCAGTCTCCGGCTGCCAAGATCACTGTGGAGATTTAACTATTCCATTTCCATTTGGAACAAAGGAAGGGTGTTATCTGAACAAAGATTTCCTCATAACATGTAATGCATCCACTAGTGAAGCATTTTTAGGCGATACCCAAATACAAGTCCTTAACATATCAGTAGAAGGCCAATTACGAATATCCACTACACCGGCATATGATTGCTACGACCAATCTGGTAACACTTTATATTCGGAATCTACACTTGAGCTGGGGAGATTCCCCATTTCCTACACCAAGAACAAGCTAACTGCGATAGGGTGCGACACCAATGCCTATATTCAAGGCCTTCGTGCAAAAGGGATGTACGCCACTGGTTGCATATCCTATTGTGAGCAAATGGTGGATATTGTAAATGGTTCTTGCAACGGCATTGGCTGTTGCCAAAGTTCTATTCCAAAAGAAGTATTGCAGGTTTATTTGGATATTGGTAGCTTTTATAATCACACATATGTTTTGGATTTTAATCCATGCAGCTATGCATTTGTTGTTGAGGAAAGTGCTTACAATTTCTCTACTTTGGATCTTGGGGATTTGAGGGATGTTGTAAAATTTCCTGTCCTGCTTGATTGGGCTATTGGAAATGAGACTTGCGATGATGCACTAACGAAGCCTGAAGATTATGCTTGTAAGGCTAATAATACTGTTTGTGTTGATTCTGATAATGGCCCTGGATATCGCTGCAATTGCTCTCAGGGTTTTTCTGGGAATCCTTATCTTCCTAATGGTTGTAAAGGTAAACATTCTCTATTTGATACCTAAAACAGCTAAATGAAAGCTCCTAAACTATTTTTTTCTGACAATATTTAGAGAGCTACTGTTCTTTAAATGTTCACCTGATGGGCTGGTATTTATTTTTCATTAATTATCAGATATAAATGAGTGTGAAATTCCAAGCCTAAATCAGTGTACGCATTCTTGTCAAAACAAAATGGGGAATTATACTTGTTATTGCCCAAAGGGTTATTATGGGGACGGCAGAAAAGATGGAAGTGGCTGCACTCGCAAGCAAACAATTTCGACCCAGACTGGAGCCATTATAGGTAAATCTTATAAACTCCTTTTTAAACCCACTATAGTCTACATAATTGTATATAAATATAGAGATTTTCAGAAATATTGAATAAATAGAATAAAGACGGAAGTGACTGTAATTTTGAACTATTGACCGGTAGATTTTGAAATGTTGTACAATGCAGGTGTCAGTATCAGTCTTGTACTTCTGTTCCTGGCTATTTCAACTATTTTGGGGATGCAAAGAAAAAGCGTAATCAAGTCAAGAAAGGAGCATTTCAAGCAAAATGGAGGTCTCTTGTTACAACAAACACTCTTCAAAAGCAAAAATTCAACAGATGCAGCAAAAATATTTGCAGAAGCAGAATTAAAGAAAGCCACAAATAACTTCAACAAGGATATGGTAATTGGTCAAGGTGGATATGGAGTAGTTTTCAAAGGAATTTTATCAGAAAACAAAAGAGAAGTTGCCATAAAAAAATCAAAAGCAATAGACAGAACCCAGATTGAACAGTTTGTCAATGAAGTAATTGTTGTTTCCCAAATCCACCATCCGAATATAGTTAAGCTCTTAGGTTGTTGTTTAGAAACTCCAGTTCCATTGCTAGTTTATGATTTTATAACCAATGGTACACTTTTTCACCACCTCCATGACTCGGCTTTTGTTCATTCTTTGCCATGGGAGGTAAGATTGAGAATTGCAGAAGAGACAGCAAAGGCACTTGCATATATGCATTCCATGCAGATTGTTCATAGAGATGTTAAATCTGCTAATATTTTATTAGATAATGATTTCACTGCTAAAGTTTCTGATTTTGGAGTTTCCAGATTAGTTCCTTTTAATCAAGAACAAATAATTACTACTTTAGTTCAAGGCACACTTGGATACATGGATCCTGAATACTTCCAGACAGGAATTTTAACCGAAAAGAGCGATGTTTATAGTTTTGGAGTTGTTCTTGTTGAGTTACTTACCGGGAAGAAAGCAATATTTTCGGAATGTGAACAGAAAAGTCTTGCTTTGTATTTTATTTCTTCATTAAGAGATAAAAGCCTTTTCAATATTTTAGAGTACAGAGTGAAAGAAGAAGGAAATGCCCAGCAACTTGAAAGAGTTGCAAAGCTTGCTCAGAGTTGTTTGAAATTACAAGGAGAAAAAAGACCTACCATGAAAGAAGTTGCAGAAGAGCTTGAGATATCGAGGCAACAAGGGAAGCAATCACAAACGAAGCTTCAATTTAATTTCCAAGACCAAGAATACTTAACCCTTTAAGTAGCAAATTAATGCTATTTTAATAAAAAGGGATGAGTTAAAAGTGTAATTCTTTTTTTTTTTTTTTTTTTTTTTGGTGTTAGGCCTGTAATTATAGTTTAAATTCAATAATCTAGTTGAATTTTTTTTTATTTTATATATTTCTCTCTTGTTTGCATAAATGAAAAAAAATTCAATGGGAGAGAACAGTAGCAAATGGAAATGCAGAAACTCATAAGCCAATTAAAAGAAATTCGTATTATAATGATAATAAATGTCATTATAATTGAGGAGAAAAATAGTTAATCATATGAGACAACATATAAGAATTAATTTCAGGGAAACATTGTTTATATATTACATATCTATCTCCATTGATATGATCTATTCTTGTTATACATATAATTAAAATGAAGTAATAAAAGCAGGCTCATATAAATAAAATATCTACTCATTAATTAATCTTTAATTACAATGTATATCCGCAGAGAGAATTTAATTAATAATTCTCTTTAAAGCATGTACAAATTAACACCATCAAGAAGAGAAACTCATTTACAAAAAAAACTCTGCCTGCATGCTTTTTCCCCGGATCGATCCGTAGTTGCAAAATTTGCAGGTTCCATATAGATTAATATTCTACAGTTAGAGAAAGAGAGAGAGAATAATTCTTGAAACTGCAATAGAAAAACTAGACCTTTCCATCTGATGAAGGAAGATTTTTATCAACTTTGACCATTGTAGAAGATGATGAAGTAACAGAATTGGTGCCTTTAGAAGGAGAAGAAGAAGGAGTTGGGAGTTTTTTAGGTAACATTTGTTCCCAATATTCTTTAGGCAATCTTGAAGCTTCTGATGATGAAAGAATAAGAAAGAAAGAAAGAAGAAGAGTAAAGAGAAAAAACTTTTGCCTTAAAGAAACTAGCATGTTGTTGAATTCTGATTATGAGGAGAAGATGGTTATTGAAGTTTAAGTAGTCTTTCTTTTTTTCTTTTTCTCTTAAGATTGCAAAAACTATAGCAGCTTTAGAGAGGTTTGGAAGCAGACATGTTGAGTAATGTATGGAGAGTGCCAACTTGTTTGTTTGAGGAAAGATGTGTCAATGGCAGACAATGTAGTATTTGATAATACTAAACTGTTAAAGCAATCTCATGGTGTTGCTTCTCTTTGTCTATTACTAGAATAGTGAGAGTTAGAGGAAGCTACTTTGAGGGGATATTTAAATATTTACATGCATGGGACCATTCATTCGATGGGTACTAATTTTTATTAATATAAGGTTTTTAATTATTTCTCCCTATTAATATTCTAATATGATGTTTCTTTAATTTGTTAAAGTTTCAATGAATCAAAATAATATTTCAGGCTACACAATAGGGCAGCCCTCCCCTTAGCTCACTAAATTGGTGAAAATAAGAAAACTCAAACTCAAGACCTTTGACTCATCACATAAGTGAAAAGACTAATCAGACTTTCACCTCATTGGCTAAAATGAAAATTTTATTGTCCACACAATTGTAAAAAATATGATTTTTTTTTTTAAATTAAACAATGATAAAATAGTATTAGGAGTTAAATCTTTATTAGATATCAACTAAGTAAATTTTTATTAGGGTTGTGGTCAGCAACAGCTTTTTAAGCTATTTTTTATGGTGTTGGGTAATATAATGTTTGAACTAGTTTTTAGAGGCTAAAGTACGTTTTATAATATATTAACTCATGTAATATTTAGTTTTTAGCTTTTTATGAAAAATTCTAACAAAATAATTAAACATTACTGAAACAACTAACACCTATCAAAATAGTTACTTTTGCCGAAAATACCCTAAATATCAATTAGGAGCAAAATCTTAAATTGAAAAATAATTGATTAAGTGGGAAAAATGTGATAACCCATTACGTTAAGATTTTGAGTTGGTAATTGGTGTCGAAGTCTATAAGTATATTCTCTCACGAGACTCAAAAAAAATTCCTCGATCAAGTGGGTATCCAGCCCTAACAATTTTTATATATCTTGCTAAATGATTTTAATGATTTGATACAGTAGATTATATTATTTTCATCCATGAAATGCGTGATTCTGGTTTCCTAATCAAAGATGCTAAATGCATAAAAAATGGCTATTAGTTCAAAACAAAAGAAAAAGAATAGGAAAATGGCTATATATGATATTAGCTATAGCCTCAAGCCTATGCATGGTCGAACGAACCAACCTAAACATCTAGCATTAATATAATAATTTTCTTAATTTCAATCATGCAAACATGAGGATAGTGCCCTTTTCATTATTTGCAGATAGCTCAGAAGCCAAAGGAAGCCTAAGAAAAAAGAAAAGCAGAAAGCATTTGAAAAGGAAGTTCAAAAGAAGCATCTTTGAAAACTTTTGCTTACTACTTTGCCAACAAAGGTAAAATTTAACAAATATATAAGATAGAGAATGTCAGTGGAACATAAAAATACTTGAAAGAAAAAGAAAGTCATCAAGCCACCCCATTTCTTGAAAGTAAAAGAGTAAGAGAAAAAGACCAAATAGGACATTTTCCTTCTCCTTAACCCTAATAATTTAGGGCACTTCTAAGGCACAAAAAGGGCAAATTTGGGCTATCAATGTATCAACTGCCCTTAAAAAGAAAGAGGTGCCCCATTTGCATAATTTGGGCTGACATTAAATTAGTATAGTGAGTTGAAAGAATGTTGGACAAAAGATACTCTTATGTTATGTTTGATGCAGGTTCATATGTGACAAGAGGAGTTGGAAGCAGGTGGAAATTGCGCTCCACTATAAATGGTAGGGTCCAAAATTATATATTTTGACCTAATTATTAGCTTTTGGTATGAATTAACACATACTCACACACAACAGAGAATGTATATGATTCGTTTATTTAAAATGTTGGACTATATATATATATATATATGATATTGAAAGAACAGAGGGTTTCTCAAACTAGATGGTTTGGCAAATGTATTTATTTTTTATCTTGCAAACTAGAATTCAAACCTTGTATTGAGAATATTGTTGGAAATTTCTATCTTCTGCATTATGAGATAAATAATTACTTGCTAAAAGTCTTGTAATTATACATTATCTCATAAGAAATTATGTCAAATATTATTATATAATCCAAACTTGATATGGGTAGGATTTTTTTTTTTTAATTTGCCAAACAAGGGTAAGATAGGAACTCATAAAACCTAAAATATCAGGTTCATTTAGTAAGTTGTGATGAAATTGACGTAATATAATGTAATCAAATATATTTTCAGTGTAAATATGATATAGAAATGTATTTATTATATTATATTAGAATTCACCGGAAAGAGTTTGAATGTTTAAAATCTCAATATATTTGTCTCAATACTAAACCAAAGTCCTATTAATAAACGTAAATTGATAATATAAATAATGAGAATATTCTCGATCTTTGAAACCATATTAAATTGTTTTTTCTTGAATTAGAAATATGAGATTATATTTCTTTAATATTGCTTTGTCATTGAAATGAACATCTCAATAACCAAATGTCAAATCATGCTTTTGATACAGTAAATAAGTTGTACGTATATGCAATAGAGGAAATTAAGAATAAATGTCACAATAGGTTTTCTTTATTTAGCAGGACAATCTTATGTATAATTTGTATGTTACTCCTTTCCTCAGTAGTGGGATTACTGTGTTTTTTTTCTTTTAGGTATAAAATATATTTGGAAAATCACTTGCATCTTCATATTTAGGAGCAAAGGTTGATGCCTAACTATATATGCATATGCTCTTAAAACAAAGATCTTCAAATTTCAGGCTCTCTACAAAGAAAAGAACGAACTTTTAGGGAGACAAGTGATCGTTGTCGCAGCACGTGCAACTTCAATTCCTTGAACAAAATGAAAAAGTGATGAAATCAAATAAACACTACACTTGCAATTGTGATCAAGATGTGCATGGAAATATCAACCGTTGCATGTCTTTATCAGTATATAATAATAATAATAATAATAATTAAATTCCTGCTAAGTTTATAGATTTTTTTTTTTTTTTTTTTGAAAAGTAATGAGTTTACGGATTGAAAAAACATCACTAACTATTTTAATTTTATTGGTTGAAAATAAAAGTAATTTGATTTTATTAGTCATATTAATTTTTTATTTAAATTTAAATTATATTGGATAAATAATAAATTATATTATATATTATATAAGGTATATATCAAATATGGTAACAACATAATATATTTAAGAATTTTAACATTTTAATTTTATTGATTGAAAAAATAAAGTTGATTATATTAATTTTCTATTTAAATTTAAATTTAAATTTCATTAGGTAAATTAAAAAATTAAATTAATTTCTTAAACAAAGCTGGACTTACCTAGTTAAAAAAAAAAAAAAGGTTTGCCCAAAACGGTGCTGCAGGTCAGAAGTGGAAATTGCAGAAATCACAGTTATTCCTTCTCATCTTGGTTTCGCGAAAATAAGCAAGGAACTGAAGAAAACGAAGAGCATTTAGAGGCAAAGATATTTTGGTTGTTGGATGTGGAAATTCTAGCATGGAAATTGCTTATGATTTGTTTAACTATGGTGCTAATACTTCCATTGTTGCTCGTTGCCCGGTTAAAAAACCTCTCTCTCTCTCTCTCTCTCTTCAAAATCAGGTGCATATTCTTACCAAGGAAATTGTGTTCTTTGCCATGAGACTATTGGAGTACCTTGCATGTACTGCAGCATAGTGGACTCCATTGCTCTAATGCTTAGCAAGTTCAAGTTTGGAAATGTGTACAAGTATGGAATCCAAAGGCCAAAGGATGGTCCATTTTATCTTAAATCAGTAACTGGTAGATCTCCCAATATTCATGTTGGTGCTATCGAGAAGATTAAATAAGGAAAAATGCAGGTATTATGATTTATATTCATGCATTTACTCATGGATGAGAAATTCTTCAATGGCCAATTATAAATTTTCTTTTTCTGTATTTTTATGGCAATGGTTTTGTAGGTTTGCCATCAATAAAAACTGAAAAGAATAAATAGGAAAGGAAAGAGTTTTGAAAATGGGATTTACTTCAGCATTAAAGCAATATATTTAATGCAACTAGTACAATAAACAGTACAAAAATCCTTCTGTTGATATGAAATGCACAGATTTTCATGTGCAAAAAAAATCAATTTCCTTATTGAAATTGAATTCATTGAAACTGGAGAATAGTGATAAGAAAGACATTGATTTAGCTAATAATATTAATATAGTAAACATCATATTAAGGGTTGTTTAAAGAATAATCAACTACATGATTTTACACTTGTGAACAGAGGTAGAAAAAATTTTACATTTGCCCATTAAGAACTATAGCTATGGATACTAAACTGCAAGTTGAATGCCTAATAGAAGTTTAGAATACATGATTAAGTAGTAAGGATAAGGAATTCTAATAAGGAAGCAGCAAGCTAACCTCATCTCAAAGACAAAAATGAAGCATCATGTTCACATAATGGCTGATTGAATTGTTTCGGTCTCTGTAGGACGCCACATTGTCTTGCGGACGAAAAGCAGCCCTTCATTGTCTTTAGAGTAAATCATTCGGATTTCCCATTTCATAGACTTAGCCATTCCCTCAATCTCACCAATGACTTCAACATGGTCTCGCACAATCAACTTTCCTTCTGGCCTTAAGATCCTATCAACTTCTGCCATTACTGCCACTATGTTACACCTGTTACCACAAAATCAGTATCATATCAAGTTAGGGGATTCACTGGCGATCACTGGATGGAGATTGAAGCACAAAGATGAAAAATAGAATAAGAACCTCTTTTTGATACTGGAAAATAGATGATCAGCATGGAGAAGATCGTAGGTTCTTGGATAAGTATTGAAAGATTCACACCAATCATGATACATCCCAAATAAACCACGCTCATAAATGATTGGAAGTGTGTCTGCTGAATCAATAGGGACAACATTCATAACCCAAACTTGCAAGTCCTTCAATGCCGCAGCAAACCTGAAATAATTGCCAAAAAGCATAAGAAAAACATGACATGGGGTTATCTGCTTCTTATAAACTAGAAGCTTATTAAGCCATCATTAAGAAGGCATTAAAGCAATGAGGAAGAATCTTTTAACATTCATCAGCCATGAATGCATTCAAGCCCATCACTCAATGAAGAAACATTATGATCATAGGAGAAAATTTTGTCCAATTTTCTCTGAGGCGGCCAGGACAGACCACGAATAGCTCAAGTCACACCAGCCTTATGTTTTATTTTTGTAGGATCATCTATATGGCTGTACCAATCAGCATCAAGAAAAGCAGATCCTCCACTGAATAACATGCTTATGACAAACCAATGAAGTATAAGCTTAATCCCCAAGGAGTTACAGGTTCATTCTGCATGCTAAGGCTATTGACTCCAATAGCTATGAAAGTATATTAAACGGCATTAAATTGCTTACCCTCCATATACAGCTCTCATGTCCATGACATTTCTCACAGAAGACCAATCGATTCCCATCCCATTCAAATAAGACTGGGAAACAACATGTTTCCAGTGATTGTAATCAGCAGTAAAATCCTCTGGAGCAGCTTTACCATAAACTCCAACCTGAGACTTCAGCCAGTAAGGTGGCTTCTCAAGTCTTTGAGGCCATATCTCAGGCCATTGAGACCCACGTTCAGATGCATCTACAGGTACTTTATGCATGCACGCATCAAGTGGTACATTCCTGAAAATCGACACCCATAAAAATTTTCATGGAAATTATATATTATACAGAGAACTAAAACTGTAGCATTTCACATTGTAAAGAAGTCCTTGTATAGCCAAGTTGAGACATTTGGAACAGGAATTTGCTAGCTTATAAACAAAGAATTTTTTTTTTTGAAGTTCACACCATACGCATGATATAGCAATTCCAGTGCTAAAATAATCTATAATTTTCTAAAATACAGAAAGGAAATAAAAACAATAAAAGCAAATTTTGCTTTCAGAATTTCAAATTGTCTGTCAAGTCTTCTGCTCAATGTAGAGCAAGTGAAAAAATATATACAAATAGCTCCAATTATTCATACAAGAAAATGGCAGATTAAATTACTGAAAAGTTCAATGCAGTGTATTTTCCAAAATAATAATAATAATAATAATAATTATAATGAAAAAAAATGACAATGTCAATGTTCCCTGAAAGGCTTCAAGTTAAATTATATGGTTTTGAAAGATCCCTGCTCTAAAACGTTAAGGTAAATTATATCCAGGATCTTTCCCTTCTTTGTTCCATTGATAGATTTAAAACTGTGATCATATAGGAACAAATGTCTATCTGACACTTGGATAAACAGATATTGCTATATCCAATAGTATATCTAAAAAAATTTGAGATGTATACGTCATGTCCATTAATTCTGGTTCTTTCTTTAATGTATTTTATCTCAGTTATTATATATTTCTATGACCAGTCCCATGGCAAACAAAAACCAATTCTTAAAAGCAAGAAAAGAAGAAAATACCAGGCTGCATTTGGATCATCAGATTCTTTGCACAGTGGGGGCTCATTTTGGGATCTCTCATTGTAACATTCATTGGATGTTGGCTTTCTAAAAATGGCTGCACCAACACCATTTAGTTTATCCTTTTTAATCACCTTGAGATCCCAGCACATTGACTTTGTCAGTTCAGTCATTGCTGCAATCAATTGCCACCAAATCACCAGATTAAGAAAAATCCATTCATTCTTCTACCACAGAAGGAAATATATACAAGAACAGAGATTTCTACCGTTCCAAATGCCAACATCTTCTGGAAGCTTTTGATAAACTGGGGTGGCAGACCAGACAAAGTAACCACCGGGTCGCAATACACGATTAAGCTCTAACAGAAGTTTACCACCTGCAAGATAACTTGAAATGAATCTTTAAACCAGAAAAATCAATCAAAAGAAATGTTTACTATTCAACCAGAGTTGATGAAGGAATCACCTTCAATATGCCATGGAACCCTACAACGTGCACAGTGGACAACATCAAAAACAGAGCTTGGAAATGGTAGTCTCTTCGTTCCCATAACAGCCAACATGGCAGGGATTCCCCGTTCAAGTGCAAACTGGACTTGAGCCTCATGCTCATCCTTCGGTGCAAATGACATTGCAAGAACATTTCTTTCGAAAAGATAACCTCCAAAGCTAGCCACCCCACATCCAACATCTAATATCACACGGGTTCTTTTTCCCCAAGCAATATCAGCAAGAGACTGCATGATGACAAACATATTACATGTAAATCCTTTTGCTCGTTGCAACTCTAGTCAAATCCTTAGGAATACGTTCTTAAGCATATAAAGAATATATCGAAAGATCAACTAAAGTTGTTGTGAAGGATCTGGTCTCTCCTGCTCAAAATGCTTCTCCATGCTCAATAAAACTTCAAATACAAATATACATGACTTAAGAACAAAATGCACAATTAGTATGCAAGTGCTATTACACAGTAATGCATGATATATGAATCAGGAAAAGGTTTTCAATATTAAGCTGGAATGATAGATCTGTTAATAGTTTTCTGAACGAGGTAATGAAAGGATAGGAAATATTGGGGGGAGAAAAAGAAAAAGGATAAAACTCACTTCCTCAATGAAATCAATATAATGAAGAGCACCATGCTTAAATTGAGTTCCACCACCCGGAAAAGTAAGATATTCACCAGTGACTTTGACCCAATTCTGGTGCCCCTTAACCTCTGCAAGCTTGGTGTGGGGAACATTATAGTACCAAATCTGCATCATGAACCAAAACTCATATGAAGCGAAGTAAACCAAGAAGTCAGCATTGATCAAGTGGATAAATGTTTACCTTATCCCTGCTTTTAGGCCACTTAATTGATTGTTTATAACCTTCGGGTAAGGGAACCAGGCAAGTGGGAGCTTCTTGAGGGCAGTGCCTCTCTCTATGTTCATAATGCTTTGTGCTTGGGAGCCTTCTAATAACTTGCCAATTGTCAAGACATGGAATGTAGTCTGGACCAGCAGTGGCATTACACAGTTTCCAGCGTTGACCATTTTGGTCCTTAGATATTGAAGATTGTTGTGATTTCTTCTCATTCTGTGACTCCACCGCTTGAGTTGACCAAGCACCATTTTGAGAATCAGTTTCATTCAGAAGTTCAGATTGTGAGCCAGCAGGGAAAACCTCAACTGTTGACTGATCTTTTTCTCGACCTTCCGTGTTATTCTCACTTGTACTTTGATCATCTTTTTCTTCCTGCCTGTTTTCATCTGTACTCTCTCCGGAGTCTGAAGTCTTGTCCCCCTCATCAGACTCAGATTTCTTTTCACCAGAGGCATCCTCTGATTCTGTTTGCTCACTTTTATTCATTTCACCACCTTCAGCTTGCACCTCTCCAGTTTCTCCCTCTCCATCATTTTCAGCCTCCTTCTTTGGTTCCCCTTGAGATTCAGACTTCTCATCCTGGTTTTCTTCAACCACATTGTTAGACTCAATCTTCTTATCAGTGCTCTCTGTCTCAGCATTCTCTTCCTTGTTATCACCAACTGTAGTTCCTACCTCTGTTGTGGAACCATTTTGATCATCTTGAACAACGGATTGGTTTTCACTTTGAGAATCAACAGTATTTCCATTTTCTTTCATTGCTTCTTCCGGTAAATCACCTGAACTGTCTTCAAATTGCTTAGAATTACTTTCAATAACTGTTTGTTTTACATCATTTACAGGCTCTTGGGAGGATGAGTCTGAATTCTGGATTGGAACAACAGATGATGACATTAACATCCAAACTCCAACTAAACAAAAAGCAACAAACACAACCACCATAATTGTCGAACAGTAACTTGATGACTTCCTCCCATCAACACGGGAGTACTTCCCCATGGCCATGCTTTTTTAGACAAAGACACCGTTCAATGTAGACACCTGGAAGAAGAATAAAAAGAAAAATCAATTATGCAAAAAAACTTGCAAAATCTTAATTTCTTAACTTCTAAGTCTGACACAAAAAAAAAAAATAACTGGGAAAAAAGGTAAAAAAGGCATCACAATTCAAAAAGAAATCAATAAACAATATTGAAACAGGGCTAATTTCATGGCAATTCTTTTATTTCTTCTGAAATCTTCAGTTCGAGAACCCGATGAATTTCATTCAGCACATTTTAACTTCAAGATTGCATTTCTTTTTTCCTTTTTCATATACAATTTTTTTTTTCCTTAGTCACTGGCCTGTTTTTGTTGTTTACAACATTCCTTTTGATGAGGTAGATTGGAAGAATAACAGCAACATGCAATGAGATTCTCTAAATATTCTTTCATCTATTTTTAACTTCTTTTAATATAGATTTCCAAACAAAGATACACGAAACCAACTAGTAGTAATCATTGATCGATCAAAACAACTGAATTTTCAGATCACAAGCAAGTCAGGTCTTTCAGAGAAAATCAACCGCAGATCAAATCTGTAACAACCTTGGTAAAAAAAGAAAGTAACATCACAAGTGCTCAGAAGCAACCCCTAATTGGTAATAAAGAGAAAGATGCCACCATATTATTGTTAAAACCTCTCAAAAAAAAAAACGGTTTATTTGAAAGATAGAGAACCCTTTTTCCCTTTTTTTCAAAGGAACATGGACGAAAGAAAAAGAATCAGATCCATTAAACCATACATAATATATCCAACAACTAAATTAGTATATAGAGATACTCTTTGTTGCCATGGAAGGAAAGTTGATTAGCATTAGCCTTACCAAGATAAGAAAGAAGAATCTTGAAAACACTAATTGTAGAGTAGCTAAACAAGGAAACAATTTGGTAATCTCAATCACATGCAAGCTGGCTCAATTATAACGAACACAAACACTTATATACACAATATATGCAGAACTACATCAAGAAGAAGAAATCATACATCAACAACCATATAAAAGTATATTAATAAAGACCCACAAACGGAAAAGAACGAAATGGTTCACTCAGAAGAAAATGTAGCATCTTGTTAAGTTTCTTATTTCCGCACAACTACAAATAATACTAAAACTAAAGATTGCGAAACTTCCCTGTATGAAAAATTAAAAAACGGGAATTCGAAACATACCCTTTGCAGTTAAAGATTTACTACTTTTGGATCTGAGTAAAGAAAGAATCAACGAAAGGAAAAGAGAGCCTCTCTTTCTTCTCCTTCCTCAGTGCGGTATAAAGAAAAGAGAGTTCTTTCTGCTGGCTACTGCTAAGCATGGAGCTTTTATGGCTCATTTATGGATTTTTCATTTTTTTTTATTTTGTCTTTTTTAAATAAAAATAGGTAGATATTATTAATATTAATTAATTTAATATTATTAATCTAACAGCTATAAGGCGATTGAGCGAGTCCAACTGTCCAAGTTAAGCAATGAACCAATTGCATGATTACCATTTGCGAGTGAAAAGATAAGAAAAAGAATAAAGAATTAAAATGGAATGGTACTAAAATGTAATTCAGCAATTGTCCAAAGGAGGAATTTGTAATTGTGATGGTAGTAGTTAGTTGGATTTGAACTGTTACTGTTAGGAAAAAGTCAGTGTGACGCTCACACAGAATGACTTTTGCTCCACTCGCCAATTAGCGACTGTGCAAAACGAACGAATCAGTCGGTGGAGAAAAACCATATATCTTGAATTTTTTTCCAATTAATTAAAAAAATAAATTTTATATAAATTAGAAACTTGTATATCTTATTTTTTAATTAATCTTTAATACTGTAATAAAATAATATACAATGAAAATTATTTTATTTTTTTTTCGAGGTTTCACATCCGGTTAGGATTTGAGGACTAGCGGGAGTAGGATTTTGGAGAGTTTGCAATTTAGATGCGAATAGAATTGGAACTTGGGAAAGGGTTAAAAAAAAAAAAAAAAAAAAAAAAAAAAAAAGGCCAAATGGAGGAGTGAGGAGAGGGGACAGACGGAGTAGATCAAATCTGAGGGTGACGGTGATGTTAACATTTGCAAATGTGCACCGACGCTTCCCTTCTCTTTTCTTTATCACATTTTTCTTGTTTTGTTTGGTTTTTTTCAAAACCCCAACAAAAGGAGGAACATGGATATGGACCTACCAAACCTAAGTCTCTCTCAATATTTAATACTCCCTCCCTTGTTTTTATGTAGAAAAAATTTTGACTTTGAGTGTTATTTTTATAGATAAAATTTTATTTAATTTGATAAATTTGAAAATTATGTTAATGTAAAAATTTTATATTACCCTTGTTTTAGTCTTTTGTGAAGCTTTTAATATGGAAAATGTTTAAGATAATAGTAGACAAAAGTATAGACGAGCATTTAATGTGAATAAATTTTGGTGAATAGATTGTTTACATCAATTTCCATTATATGATAAATGTAGACAGATTAAAATGAAGTTTGAATAGAAAAAGGCCATAAAATTTTCAAGTTTGCGACGTTGAGATGAATTTTACGGATTTCACCGAAAATTTAAAAAATTGTGCAATATTTAAAGTACGTTTTTGAAACGACCCGAAAATTTAATTTCGTAGAATTTTCATTTAAAAACTAAATTTTTTATTTCAACCAATGAAATTATACCTGCTAGTATTTTATTATTGCTAAACTGGACCCGTAAACCAATTCGATTTTTCGAAAACCAAGTGAAAAACTCGAAAACCAAGCAAATTGAGCCAAATCATTAAATTAGACCAAACCGGTTCGAATCGAACCGGGATGGTCTAGAAGCCAAGATTTTTCTTTCTTTTCTTTTTTTTTTTCTTTTTCTTTTTTTTTTCTTTTTTCTTTTCCTTCTCCTTCCTTGCGCCAGCGCCATGTGCGCGACCTCCACCCCCTCCCCCTTTTCCCTTTTGCCTTTCCGGTCACCTGAAGCCAGTGCCGTTTCTCTCGCCTCCCGCTGCCGTTCCCGTGCCGCTCTCCATCGCCATCACCTCTGTTGTCTCAGGCTAGCGTAGCTAGTGCGGCTATCGCAGGAAGCTGCGATCGCAGCACCCTCAGCCCCTCCTCCCGCATTTTCAGACCGATCAACGGCAAGGAACGCCCTCCGCGCCACCTGAATCTCGCCTCTAGTCCCTACCATTACAACTATCCGACCCATTCCATGCTCTTGACCTACTTCTCGCACGACAGAAAGAGGAAAGGAGACAGAGAGCTTGCGATAATCAACTCCGGCCACTCGAACGATTCCGGTGACTGACACCAACGAGGTCGGCTGACTATCCCTTCTAATTCCTTTATAAATCATTTGTTTGCTTATTTTGCAATTAATCGAAAATCTTAGGATATTTTAGTTTTCTTGTGAATAATCTAGTTTATATTGGGAAGTGAGGTAATTGGTATATAGTGTATGAGTTTAAACAAGAAAACCTGGATTTCTCTTGCATGACAACAGCTAGCTAGATATCAGGTACCATTTTTATGAAGAATTGGAAGGAATCCTTGGATTGAATTATTAATTTAAGTATAATTGGAACACCATACAAAAAAAAAAAAACAAATAGATTATTTAATTTATCATGGATCTTAATAAAGAAAGATAAAGACATTTTGGTATGGCAGCAATTACTTTAATTGTTGATATGAGCTGTTATCTTGATAAGAAGTTTATTATGTTGTAAACTGAGTTTCGGATTAATTAATATTGGTCATGAATGTATTTGAATTCTCAACAAGTTAAAGTGAGGTCATTAATTATATTATTGCTTAATATTGATAGTAATTTAAGGAATAATAAGCTAAATTATGGAACTTTTAGTTTTGTGTTGTTGAGGAGGGAGGGAGACATGAGTTTTGGGCAAATATGATTGAGTTCATTTTTTTTGGATTATTCTTTATTTTTTTTGTACTCGAATACGGTAAGAATTTATGAGTTTTAGTTGAAACTTGCTTAGGTTGTGGATTGATTTGCTTAATAGATTTAGTCATTAAGTTCAAATTTAACTGTTGGTTCTTAGTAGCAAGTATAGAATTTTAATAAAGTTGTAAATATGCGGTTTATACCTCGACCAAAGATGATGAGACAAAGGTTTGATAAGGAGCTTATTTGTAGTTAGAGGCTAAGAACCTATTAAATGAAAGTAATTGAAATCATTTAGTGATGTGAGCTTTGTTTATATGCATATGTATAAAATATTTCATTTTGTGAAAATAAGCTAGAGAGGCTAATTATGTATATGCGAAGCAAAGACTAATTAATGATATCTTTGGAATATGACTAAAGATCACTGTAAGCTTGTAAAAATTAATGGTTGGATTTAACTTATTGATACTGTACATTTATTTGATAATTAGTTAAAGAACAGTTAATAATATTGTTGGAATATGTCTGGAGGTTATTATAAATTGTAAATTAATTGGTGAATGTTGATATGGTTGTTTTGAAAGGAGGATGGGAATATAGCTGACTGATTGCCCGACGGATGGACTATATGCATTGATTGATATATATATGATAATATTGTGATATTTGAGCAGGTAGATAGTCCAATTTTTAGGGGAGGTGCTGCCGAAATTTCGGTAGAACCTAGACTAGTTTTAATAAATAACATAATAAATAAGTTTATTTAGATGATTTC
This sequence comes from Jatropha curcas, assembly GCF_041381405.1. Classification (NCBI taxonomy): domain Eukaryota; kingdom Viridiplantae; phylum Streptophyta; class Magnoliopsida; order Malpighiales; family Euphorbiaceae; genus Jatropha; species Jatropha curcas. Next base: position 7,462,168 of record NC_143159.1, read on the forward strand.
TATAATATGATGCAAAATAAATATAGTGCATTAATTACTTTATCATTATTCTTATTATGTAATTATGTATTTATTTTCATTATCATTGTTTATTATTATTATTATTATTATTATTATTATTATTATTATTAGTGTTTATTTTATCGTTATTGTTTATTGATAGTATTATTTATTTAATTATTTAATTGCATTTGAGCATGAATGTTTAATTGTGCCTTTCATTATGATGTTCAACTGATCAATATGTTTGCATTTAATTGCAATGTTTGATTAATTATGTTGTGATATTGCCGTGCTTTGCTTGTGTGGAATTGGGATGAAGTGGGTCACCATGGGTTTGTGAGAATGGTATATGTGATATGGATCCTGAATATGATATGAAATTTGGCCGGGTAAATGGGAGATCGGCGCCCCCGTGTGCACCTACTGCTATGATCTGTGTGATATGGAAAACCACAGGTTGGTTTCTTTATTGGGCGCACCTGATAATCTAGATTTGATCGCAGCCCGCAGGGTGGCCTCCTGTTGTGAGCGCCTGATGATCTAGATTTGATGGAGACGACCGGGTTACCTCCTGTTGGTATGGAAAAGAAAAGAGAGAATGGAAAAACAATGAGAGGGCTGGTCAAGTGAGGATTAGACCGGTCGGCCAGTATGGGGGATCGGCTCCCTGGTGCACACGTGAGAGGATGAGCCATGTGGGAGGACGGCTCATCGGGGGTTCGGTGACTCCACTGACTAATTTCCACGTGATGTGATTATTTGAAGGTGATATTGTTTGTGAGTGCTGGTGACATGCCATTTGTGTGACTAGCTGCGTGAGCATATAACTAGTCGGATGACTAGATTGATATATATATTTATACATTTGTGTGAATGTGTGTGTTGTGCAATAATAGTTACTCCTTAGAAAGCTCACATATCTTGTTTAATCTTTTTTTTTCAGGAAGTAAGTTTCTCTTTAATTCGGTTAAGTTATATTCCTTCGTCGCAGAACTAGAAAGAAAAATTTTCTTAGACAATAAATATTTTGCTATGTATCTAGATGTATAAAAATCTATGTATATCTATTAGTTAGTGACTCCGCAGTTGTAGAAATTGTATACAATTAGTCGTGTATTAACATAGACAATATAATTATGTGGGCTAAATGTTTAATATTATATTGAGCTGGTAAATTTTTAGTGTTTCAGGCTTACTACGGGCCTCGGGGGCCTTAAGCTTACCTGGGCCCTAGTGCCGGTCCGGCCCACGGATACGGGTCGTGACAAAGGTGGTATCAGAGCTTAGGTTAGGATTCTAGGACATAATTGCGGAGTATAGGAAATTTCTTTATGTTGGGATCGGCCGTAACCAACATAAGGAAGGAAACTTTGTGATTTCCCTCTCTAGGGATGGTGGACGCACTAGACCCTATGAGGTGGGAAAACCCACACCTATTGTGTAAAAATCTATTAACTATAGAAGAACTAATTGAGGATTAGAGTGAGAGTAATGGATAGTAGGATGAACCCATCACAATATCTGTAGGGGCTAAAGCAATTATCAACCCTTAAGATAGGGAATAGAGTAATACCTGATGGTAGTGGATTGGCCTGATCACCCAGTACACTACTTTTCATGTGAGCTCTATTCCTACAGTGAATAGGATAGTGTAGAGAATAAATAGGTTTTTCATTTGAATGGCGGATTGATGAACTTTGGGTGATTAGGAATCAGCATTTTAGTATTCAGCTCGGCTATCGAATTTCTTTAGAATTTATTTAAAAGATAATCTTTTTAATTGTTTTATTTACTTGATATTTGATATTTAAAATTTAAAACTTCATTTTTATTTTGAATTTAAATTGCGTTATGATAAATAATTTGAAATTGATTATTTATATAGAAAATTATTTTTTTGAAAGTTGTCTATTTATATCACGGGGCCAATTGAATAAAACAACAAAGTGAGGTGATCATGGGTGTAATTAGAATCTAAAGGAAAGTTTTGAAAAGAAGAATAAGACAAATGGTGGTGATAATAATAAATAAGTAGGCACTTAGTAGACAAATTGAGAACATGAACGCTGAAAATATCGGGTAGCCGATTTGGTATAGAGTTAAGTGGCACTTAGATTTGGAGTATAGGATTGTTTGATGTAATAAATGGAAGAAATAACATCAGGAATGGACTTGAATGATTTAAGGGTATAGAAATGATATATATATATATAACGAGTTGTAATATATATATGAGGAGCAAGTGGAAGATAAAAATGAGAGGAATTTATGAATCCCTTACTAGATTGGTTGAAAATTCTGAAGTCAAACATGAAGTTAAAGATTGGTGAGACAGGTGAGTTGAATTTGAATTTGATATAAGTTAGCGATAGATAGATGCTAAGTTAATAGTTCCACATATGGTACCTAATACTTGGTTAAATGAGACTAATTAAAATGTTGGCATTATGGTTTGAAATTGTAATCTAGGAGAATATGGACAAAAGAGTAAAGAAGTTAATAGCATATTTAAATCAGACTCTAAGGAGTTAATGAGATTGATTCGATGTGATATTTGGATGGAACCTTGTTTGCTAGTTTAAGGGGTTTGAGTTATAATGAAACCATTCATTCATTATTCTTGGATGACAATCAAATGATAATTTATTTGTTAAATATCCTTACATGCTTTCTTTTCTAATTGCATTCCTATTTCTTACTCATTTCTAAAATTCGAGGACGAATTTTTATAAGGGGGGGAGATTGAAACGACCCGAAAATTTAATTTCGTAGAATTTTCATTTAAAAACTAAATTTTTTATTTCAACCAATGAAATTATACCTGCTAGTATTTTATTATTGCTAAACTGGACCCGTAAACCAATTCGATTTTTCGAAAACCAAGTGAAAAACTCGAAAACCAAGCAAATTGAGCCAAATCATTAAATTAGACCAAACCGGTTCGAATCGAACCGGGATGGTCTAGAAGCCAAGATTTTTCTTTCTTTTCTTTTTTTTTTTCTTTTTCTTTTTTTTTCTTTTTTCTTTTCCTTCTCCTTCCTTGCGCCAGCGCCATGTGCGCGACCTCCACCCCCTCCCCCTTTTCCCTTTTGCCTTTCCGGTCACCTGAAGCCAGTGCCGTTTCTCTCGCCTCCCGCTGCCGTTCCCGTGCCGCTCTCCATCGCCATCACCTCTGTTGTCTCAGGCTAGCGTAGCTAGTGCGGCTATCGCAGGAAGCTGCGATCGCAGCACCCTCAGCCCCTCCTCCCGCATTTTCAGACCGATCAACGGCAAGGAACGCCCTCCGCGCCACCTGAATCTCGCCTCTAGTCCCTACCATTACAACTATCCGACCCATTCCATGCTCTTGACCTACTTCTCGCACGACAGAAAGAGGAAAGGAGACAGAGAGCTTGCGATAATCAACTCCGGCCACTCGAACGATTCCGGTGACTGACACCAACGAGGTCGGCTGACTATCCCTTCTAATTCCTTTATAAATCATTTGTTTGCTTATTTTGCAATTAATCGAAAATCTTAGGATATTTTAGTTTTCTTGTGAATAATCTAGTTTATATTGGGAAGTGAGGTAATTGGTATATAGTGTATGAGTTTAAACAAGAAAACCTGGATTTCTCTTGCATGACAACAGCTAGCTAGATATCAGGTACCATTTTTATGAAGAATTGGAAGGAATCCTTGGATTGAATTATTAATTTAAGTATAATTGGAACACCATACAAAAAAAAAAAAACAAATAGATTATTTAATTTATCATGGATCTTAATAAAGAAAGATAAAGACATTTTGGTATGGCAGCAATTACTTTAATTGTTGATATGAGCTGTTATCTTGATAAGAAGTTTATTATGTTGTAAACTGAGTTTCGGATTAATTAATATTGGTCATGAATGTATTTGAATTCTCAACAAGTTAAAGTGAGGTCATTAATTATATTATTGCTTAATATTGATAGTAATTTAAGGAATAATAAGCTAAATTATGGAACTTTTAGTTTTGTGTTGTTGAGGAGGGAGGGAGACATGAGTTTTGGGCAAATATGATTGAGTTCATTTTTTTTGGATTATTCTTTATTTTTTTTGTACTCGAATACGGTAAGAATTTATGAGTTTTAGTTGAAACTTGCTTAGGTTGTGGATTGATTTGCTTAATAGATTTAGTCATTAAGTTCAAATTTAACTGTTGGTTCTTAGTAGCAAGTATAGAATTTTAATAAAGTTGTAAATATGCGGTTTATACCTCGACCAAAGATGATGAGACAAAGGTTTGATAAGGAGCTTATTTGTAGTTAGAGGCTAAGAACCTATTAAATGAAAGTAATTGAAATCATTTAGTGATGTGAGCTTTGTTTATATGCATATGTATAAAATATTTCATTTTGTGAAAATAAGCTAGAGAGGCTAATTATGTATATGCGAAGCAAAGACTAATTAATGATATCTTTGGAATATGACTAAAGATCACTGTAAGCTTGTAAAAATTAATGGTTGGATTTAACTTATTGATACTGTACATTTATTTGATAATTAGTTAAAGAACAGTTAATAATATTGTTGGAATATGTCTGGAGGTTATTATAAATTGTAAATTAATTGGTGAATGTTGATATGGTTGTTTTGAAAGGAGGATGGGAATATAGCTGACTGATTGCCCGACGGATGGACTATATGCATTGATTGATATATATATGATAATATTGTGATATTTGAGCAGGTAGATAGTCCAATTTTTAGGGGAGGTGCTGCCGAAATTTCGGTAGAACCTAGACTAGTTTTAATAAATAACATAATAAATAAGTTTATTTAGATGATTTCTATAATATGATGCAAAATAAATATAGTGCATTAATTACTTTATCATTATTCTTATTATGTAATTATGTATTTATTTTCATTATCATTGTTTATTATTATTATTATTATTATTATTATTATTATTATTAGTGTTTATTTTATCGTTATTGTTTATTGATAGTATTATTTATTTAATTATTTAATTGCATTTGAGCATGAATGTTTAATTGTGCCTTTCATTATGATGTTCAACTGATCAATATGTTTGCATTTAATTGCAATGTTTGATTAATTATGTTGTGATATTGCCGTGCTTTGCTTGTGTGGAATTGGGATGAAGTGGGTCACCATGGGTTTGTGAGAATGGTATATGTGATATGGATCCTGAATATGATATGAAATTTGGCCGGGTAAATGGGAGATCGGCGCCCCCGTGTGCACCTACTGCTATGATCTGTGTGATATGGAAAACCACAGGTTGGTTTCTTTATTGGGCGCACCTGATAATCTAGATTTGATCGCAGCCCGCAGGGTGGCCTCCTGTTGTGAGCGCCTGATGATCTAGATTTGATGGAGACGACCGGGTTACCTCCTGTTGGTATGGAAAAGAAAAGAGAGAATGGAAAAACAATGAGAGGGCTGGTCAAGTGAGGATTAGACCGGTCGGCCAGTATGGGGGATCGGCTCCCTGGTGCACACGTGAGAGGATGAGCCATGTGGGAGGACGGCTCATCGGGGGTTCGGTGACTCCACTGACTAATTTCCACGTGATGTGATTATTTGAAGGTGATATTGTTTGTGAGTGCTGGTGACATGCCATTTGTGTGACTAGCTGCGTGAGCATATAACTAGTCGGATGACTAGATTGATATATATATTTATACATTTGTGTGAATGTGTGTGTTGTGCAATAATAGTTACTCCTTAGAAAGCTCACATATCTTGTTTAATCTTTTTTTTTCAGGAAGTAAGTTTCTCTTTAATTCGGTTAAGTTATATTCCTTCGTCGCAGAGCTAGAAAGAAAAATTTTCTTAGACAATAAATATTTTGCTATGTATCTAGATGTATAAAAATCTATGTATATCTATTAGTTAGTGACTCCGCAGTTGTAGAAATTGTATACAATTAGTCGTGTATTAACATAGACAATATAATTATGTGGGCTAAATGTTTAATATTATATTGAGCTGGTAAATTTTTAGTGTTTCAGGCTTACTACGGGCCTCGGGAGCCTTAAGCTTACCTGGGCCCTAGTGCCGGTCCGGCCCACGGATACGGGTCGTGACAGTTTTCAATAATCAAAGGCAATTGAAAGGTTAAATGAATACAAATTTTCATATTCTCACACAACTTTCCTAAATAAAGGACAAAAAAATGAATTTCTCTTCACACGTTAGAGCATAAACTTTATTTTGCCAACTATTTGTATTCTATTCATTCCAACAAAGCATTTAAAACCTTATTGAAGATTGAAACATAGATTAAGACATACATTTATATTATAAGAGAAATAAATGATTATTAGGGGTAAATTAGAAAAAAAAATGACACAAAAAGTTGGTTAAACTATTTTCTTAATCTTGATAAAAAATTAGTTGTGCATATGTAAAAAGAATGGAGGAAGTACAGAAATAGATAGTCACCGTGATTAAGGTAACTAACTAGTATCCATAATAAATATTAACTAATATTTGGTAAACCATGTAGTATTATACTTTTCTAAAAAAGAATTAATTATTTTTAAATTTCAGTCAATTTTTATATAAATAATTATAGGTATGGGTGATTGATCATATTTAGATGAGATTAGGCAATATCGACCATAGTTATTAAATATGGTTCGACTCAGTGAGTCAATTTGGAAAATGGTTAAACTGCGTCAAAATTGGTCCGATTTTGTTTTCAAATCTTCTAAGGAAGAAAAAGATTTAACTTTTTTCTATTATTTTAATTATTTTATTTTTAAAATTGGGCTGACCCATTCTTGAATTGATCAATTCAAAAAGATCAGATTGACCCAAAATTTCTTTTATTATTTTAATTATTTCAGATCATAATTATTAATTAATATATATTACTAATATTTTTATGGTCACTAATTGAACCATTAAACCATTACCCTGCCGATTGAATCAATGATCTGCCTACTTAGTTCTTTAGTTGGATTAATGTGCGGGTCCAACTTAATAACATTGATATCGACACAATTAATTTTATAGAAAAAAAAATACATTGGGTTATAACTTTGAGAACTTATTCTATCCAAAAGTTGTATGAAAAAAATATCTAAAACAGGGCACGTGGAAAGAGTTTTCGGGTTCAATTTCACTAAACACATCTGTAAAGAGGGGCGAAGAGTCTTAACTATTATTAAGCCTCGAGTCGGATTTAGTCGGTCCCTAATAATAGTCCGGATACCGATATTGGTCTACATAAAGATATATATATATATATATATATATATATATATATATATATATATATATATATATATATATATATATATATATATATAACCAATATATTTAAGATTAAAATGTTTTTTTTTTTAAAAAAAAGTATTTGAGATTAAAATGTAACTCTGTGACAGCTCACGCATTTTGCGGGTTGCTCTGTTTGAAATACGTTGTACATTGTTTTGAAAAATTTTTAATTTGTAACTTTATACTAAATAAATAATAAAAATAATTAGAAGTTTTTTAGATAGAATGAACTTAAGTTAAGCCTGAAGTTTTTTAGATAAAATGAACTTTGACATAAGCCTATTCATATTTTCAAGTCTTTAAATTTATAAGTGCACCTACTTTGCATTTTTTATTAACTTAGAAATTAAAAGTCACCGTATCATATTATACAGCTCATGTATCTCTTTGAAAGTTAGGATGTTTTTGCCACAATTAATTAGCAATAATATGATATTTTCATCAAATTCATAACTTAAATGTAACATCATTTCAAATACATTTACTCCTATCAAATATATTAGGATTCATAAGAACTCTAATATGGGAGTTCATTGAAATGACGATAATAATAAAAAAAAATTACGTTATATTTCATGTATGAATTAAACTCGTCATTTTCCAGGATACACTTACATATCAAACTTTCAAAATTAGATGTGATTAAATTTCAAATGTTATAATAAATATTATTAAAAATTATTTATAAAATTTTTCAAGAAATATCTTAACATGTAGATATAAATGAATAGAATTATATTCAAAAAATTGTAATCATTCCTACCATGTAGGAATGGGCAGTTCTCAACAACCTTGCTCTCACAAGTAATGTAATAGATGTCACTCTGGCTTGCCTTCATTCAAGTGACATAGTCCTTAATTAAGCCTCATTAACTATCACCACTTTTGGTGCAGTGGGATCGAAGCAGTTCAACAAGTTTTGTCTTGGTTGTGGAGCTCTCATAGATATCCAACTGGAGATTCTTAGAGAATGCTTCATAGACTTTGTTATAATCTTCCTTGTTCTCAACAATCCCAAAGAAAGCTCAATGCACACTCTTCACTAAGTTCTTGCGAATAACTCTCAGAATCTTGTTATGCTGCAACATTTCTATTGAATGTTTAAAGAAGAAGGCACTCAGGAATAAGCTCTTCTCAGTCAATATATATGATATAGCTCTAATTAGATTTAACAATACAAACATAAACAAAATAAAAAAAAAATTATTATCACTAAAAAAATTGCTCCATTTCTATACTGAAAATAAAACTCCATAGAGTATAAAGCTACCAATAGTAAGCTATAGTCAACGATAATAGTCCTTAACTCCTACGAAGAAAAATGAAGCAAACAAATCAATTTTCTTCCATTAAAATAATGCTAATTTTTCAACTCCAGTTTGTAAAGTTTGTATAAGACATAGATAAGAAAAAAAATAACAACATATACTCTTCTTTATTTTTACCCTATTGACCATTGTGTTTTTGTCACGACCCAATTCCATGGGCCGGACCGGCACTAGGGCCCAGGTAAGCTTAAGGCCCCCGAGGCCCGTAGTAAGCCTGAAACACTAGAATCTATTATCTCAGTATAAATTTCAACATTCAGCCCATATGATAATGAAAAATAACCTCAATATTTTATTATTTCTCGGCCCAAGTTTATCTTCTACAGCATTCCATAGTTCGGGCCCAATTTACAATACATCACATTTCTAACATGAGCTTACAGAATTATTTTGTCTATGTTAATACACGACTAAATATATGTAAATCCTACAACTGCGGAGTCACTTACTCTTTGGTATACATAATTACATAGCAAATAATTGTGGAACTAGGAAAAATTTCTCTGTTGCCCTCCGCCGAAGGAACATAACCTAAATCGGATTAAAGAAGAACTTACTTCCTGAAACATCAAACAAGATATGTGAGCCTTTTAAGAAATAATACCTATTGCACCGCACACGCATTCACACAAATGAATAAATATATCAATCTAGTCATCCGACTAGTTATATGCTCACGCAGTCAGTCACACAAATGGCATATCATTAACACCCACAATCATTAACATCTTCATGTAATCACATCACGTGGAAATTAGTCAGTGGCGTCACCTAAACCCCCGACGAGCCGTCCTCTCAAACAGCCCATCCTCTCAAACATGTGCACCCGGGGAGCCAATCCCCCATATCTGGCCGACCGGTCTAATCCTCACTTGACCAGTCCTCTCAATATTTTATTTTACATTCTCTCTTTTCTTTTCCATCTCATCAACATCATTTCATCAATTCATCAGGTGCACACGGGGGCGCCGATCTCCCATTTACCCGGCCGACGGTCCAATTTCATCAGTTCATCAGGATCCATATTAATCGACCGTCCTCACAAACCCAGGGTGACCCACTTCATCCCAACTCCACACAAACAAAGCACAGCAATATCACACACAATTAATCAAGTATTGCAATTAAATGCAAGCATATTAATCAATTAAACATCGTAATGCAATGCACAACTAGACATCCAATTTCAAATGCAAATAAATAAGTAAATAGTGTTAACAATAAACAACAATAATAAAATAAATAATAATAATAATAATAATAATGAACAAAATAATGAAAATAAATAAATGAATAATGGAATGCTTAAATGAATAATAATGACAATAAATAAACAATTAGAGTACTTTATTTATTATGTAACAAATAATAGAATTTATCTAAATAAACTTATTAATTATATTATTAATTACAACTAGTCTAAGTTCTATCGAAATTTCGGCAGCACTTCCCCTAAAAATTGGACTATCCACCTGTTTAGATAACACAGTATTATTATATATTTATCAATCAATACACACAGCCCATCCGTCGGGCAATCAATCAACTTAATTCCCATCCTCCTTCAATAGCAATGTCATAGCTAACAAACCATTTAAATTGTCTATCCATTATACATTACTTGTTTATATATATATATATATATATATATACATCCTTCTAATACAACACAAAAACTCAAATGGTTGATGCCAACTTGCAGAAATAAAAGTTTTCTAAGTCTAAATCATGGATTAAACATTAACTAACTATTCCTATCGAAATCAAATTTATAACTTCAATGTACTATACTAGGCTACAATTTTCCAAAAATAAATAAATTGAAATAATTGCTGCCAAATTAAAAGTTTAGGCTTCATGGTTAAATTTTCACATTTTACTCACTAGCTAACTCACTACCCTACAAGAACTTAATTTACAGTTTCAAATACCCATCCCAAACATTATAATTCAAAGAACCAACTAATTAATTGCTGCTAGCTCAAGGAATTCAAAATTCTCTATTTAATACCCAAAATATATCCACCATTCCTTAATCATTACTAAAGTTCTAGATTAGGCATTACGAACCAATGTTTCCAGTAAATTGCAATTTAGTAATCTCATCTCTCAAGTAATCCAATACACAGCTTAAACATATATACCAACCCCAACAAGTATAAGAACATCAAGGAAAATATATATCCATTTCATGTTAACCTATCAAAAGAACACAACATATTCAAGATGGTTGCTGCCCGCCAAAAGAATATATGTTCCTTAACTCCTAAACTTATGTGTATATATATATATATATATATATATATATATAAATTAAAATCCCAATCACATAATCCATATAAAAAAAGAGTTCAAGGCAAAGAGACTAGAATGGCTACTGCCATTCCAAATTCCTCAACTTCTTCCACCTAAACCTGCAGTAAATTTATTAGTTGATTTATAGGCATGTTGAATTGCGATTCACAATCAAATTTTTAAGAGTAACGCTTAAAGTTCCTTTCAATGCTAACAGTAGCTAACCAAGGGTTAATTCCTAACATTCCAATAATACTACAAATCATAATCTTAAATGAAAAATTCAAGAAACAAACCCAAAAGGATTGAATTATGGCTCACCTAGTCCAGAAATATGACAGAAAAATTGAATATGCTTATTAAAAGTGATCGAAAACGAACCTTAAAATCAAAACCCACTGCTGTCGGCGATAGCTTGATCGAAAATGTGTGGGAAGGTGGCCGGAGGCATGCTGGAAGCGAGAAGAGAGCGTGGTCCGGCCGGTCCTTGGCTGGGCGCACCGGAAAAATCGAGGAGGAGCGCAGGTAACGCGACTGTACCTATTGCGAGTTGCGATCACAGCTCTTGGGTTTGCTGCGCCAACCGGAACGGAGGGAGAGAGGGAAAGAGATGTCGCCGTTGAGACAGCCTGGCGTCGCTGGAGAGCTGAAGAGGAGATTGTGACGCAGTCCCGATCGAGGCAAGATCGCAGCTCTTCCTGCGACTGTTGCTCTCACTGGAATGGAACGGAGAGAGGGAAGGAGACGCCGGAATCCGCTGCGGCGTGGAGGCGCGGCGAAGAGGCGCTGGTGGTGGCGACGAGCGCTCTGGCCCTCTCGGAAAAAAAATGGGGAAGGAAAAAAAAATGTGCTGCCGCTGGAAAAAGAGGAGAAGAAAAGAAAAAAAAGGAAAGAAAAATCTGGAGTTTCTAGACCATTCCGGTTCGATTCGAACCGGTTTGGTCTAATTCTATGACTTGGCTCAATTTGCTTGGTTTTCGAAAAATCGAGTTGGTTTACGGGTCCAGTTTAGAAATAGCAAAATCCTAGCTGGTATAATCTCATTGGTTGAAATAAAAAAAATTTAGTTTTTAAATGAAAATTCTACGAAATTAAATTTTCGGGTCGTTTCAATCTCCCCCCCTTATAAAAATTCGTCCTCGAATTTTAGAAATGAGCAAGAAATAGGAATGCAACTAGAAAAGAAAGCATGTAAGGATATTTAACAAACAAATTATCATTTGATTGACATCCAAGAATAATTGAATGAAAGGTTTTATTATAACTCAAACCCCTTAAACTAGCAAACAAGGTTCCATCACACTCAAAATGTATTCGTTCAACCATCTATTACATCTATTGTCACTTGATTAAAACTCACAGGAAACTTAAATCTATTGCTATAACCTCCAATTTCTATTATCAGTCAGCTACTGAAATCTTTAGAAAGTCGTTCAATAAAACTGAGTTTAGCAGTAACATGCATAATAATAATAATAATACATATTTTTCTCGAGATTATTTAATTTTATTTGAAAATTTAAATTTTATTACATATTTGTCCATGAAAACCATGTTCCAATAAAGTTGAAAATACACAATGGTAATGTTAAAAGGCTTTTCCATCAATCTAACCAAAACACATATTCTATGAAAGCAAAATATATTGGTAAGGATTAAATACATAACTTACGAAAACTAAAAATATTTGAAATTTGATTGACTTATAAGAAGGATTAACTCATTTAGTTTACATATGTTATTACTACATCTTTTGCTTAATCAAAGTTTGAAAACTATTTCTTTAATTCAAAACTTTAAGAAAAATCGTCTTGTAAATTTCATTGTCTATTAGTATCACAGGGCGACTTGGGCTCACTCTCTTGGTCGTACCTATATATATCTTATTTTCCCCATAATATTCTTATTATAGATGGGTGCAATTATTAGATAGCTCCTGATCTAATGACCTCACTGTACCACCAGTTATCATGCCTCTACAAAGATTTTTAATGCTTTTAACTTAACTATCAATTTCGCTTTAACTTAATCTCTCAAGTTACCCTAAAACTTATCAATAAAAATTGATTTTCATAATAACACCTTTGCTAATTTACATTCCAGCTCTCTTAACTCTTTTCAAAAACCTTTCATTCCACCTATGTCGCTTATCAGTCCACTATGAAGATGTTAGAGTACTCTTATTAATTATTTCGTCTACTCATTCCCCTTCATACTACTTATCACTGTAAATCATAAGTTATTTACTATCAGCATTTCAACCTAACATTATTGTTTATCCTAAATTCCTAAATTAGCTTACATCAATATTATACCGACTGATTCTTAATAAAATTATATTTGATTGATTATTCATTCAAATTCAATTTAATTAACTAATAATTATTAAGTTTATAATTTATGCCGAAAATAAGGAAATTGGTCATAATAAAATTTTCTTAAATCCCGACCAAATACTACCTCACCATCCAAATATCACATCAAATCAATCTCATCAACTCCTTAGAGTCTGATTTATATATACTATTAACTACTTTTACTCTTTTGTCCATACCCTCCTGGATTACAATTTCAAACCATAATGCTAACATTTTAATTAGTCTCATTTAACTAAGTATTAGGTACCATATGTGGAACCATTAACTTAAAATTAGCATATATCAATTGCTCACTTATATCAAATTTTGATTCAATTTACTTGTCTCCCCTATCTAAAACTAATCAACCTTTTTCAAGTCTCACAATATTTTTTTTTTTTTTTTTTTAAATTTTACTATCCTTGTATTCATTTCATTTTATGATCTAACCCAATTGGCCCCGTGATATAAATAGACAATTTTCAAAAATAATTTTTTTTTCTATATAAATAATCAATTTCAAATTATTTATCATAACACAATTTGAATTCAAAATTAAAATGAGGTTTTAAATTTAAATATCAAATATCAAGTGAATAAAATAATTAAAAAGATTATCTTTTGAATAAATTCTAAAGAAATTCAGTAGCCGGGCTGAATACTAAAATACCGATTCCTAATCACCCAAAGTTCATCAATCCGCTATACAAATGAAAAACCTATTTATTCTCTACACTATCCTATTCACTGCAGGAATAGAGCTCACTTGAAAAGTAATGCATTGGGTGATCAGGCCAATCCATTACCATCCAAGTCTTATTCTATTCCCCAGCCTAAGGGTTGATACCTGCTTTAGCCCCTACAGGTATTGCGATAGATTGAGCTTATTGTCTACTACTTTCACTTCAAACCTTGAATTACTTCTTCTATAATCTTTGATCTACGCCATAGGTGTGGATTTTCCCACCTCATAGGGTCTAGTGCGTCCACCATCCCTAGGGAGGAAAATCACAAAGGTTCTTTCCTTATGTTGGTTACGGCCGATCCCAACATAAAGAAATTTCCTATACTCCGCAGTTGTGTCCTAAAACCCTAACCTAAGCTCTGATACCAACTTTGTCACGACCCAATTCCATGGGCCGGACCGGCACTAGGGCCCAGGTAAGCTTAAGGCCCCCGAGGCCCGTAGTAAGCCTGAAACACTAGAATCTATTATCTCAGTATAAATTTCAACATTCAGCCCATATGATAATGAAAAATAACCTCAATATTTTATTATTTCTCGGCCCAAGTTTATCTTCTACAGCATTCCATAGTTCGGGCCCAATTTACAATACATCACATTTCTAACATGAGCTTACAGAATTATTTTGTCTATGTTAATACACGACTAAATATATGTAAATCCTACAACTGCGGAGTCACTTACTCTTTGGTATACATAATTACATAGCAAATAATTGTGGAACTAGGAAAAATTTCTCTGTTGCCCTCCGCCGAAGGAACATAACCTAAATCGGATTAAAGAAGAACTTACTTCCTGAAACATCAAACAAGATATGTGAGCCTTTTAAGAAATAATACCTATTGCACCGCACACGCATTCACACAAATGAATAAATATATCAATCTAGTCATCCGACTAGTTATATGCTCACGCAGTCAGTCACACAAATGGCATATCATTAACACCCACAATCATTAACATCTTCATGTAATCACATCACGTGGAAATTAGTCAGTGGCGTCACCTAAACCCCCGACGAGCCGTCCTCTCAAACAGCCCATCCTCTCAAACATGTGCACCCGGGGAGCCAATCCCCCATATCTGGCCGACCGGTCTAATCCTCACTTGACCAGTCCTCTCAATATTTTATTTTACATTCTCTCTTTTCTTTTCCATCTCATCAACATCATTTCATCAATTCATCAGGTGCACACGGGGGCGCCGATCTCCCATTTACCCGGCCGACGGTCCAATTTCATCAGTTCATCAGGATCCATATTAATCGACCGTCCTCACAAACCCAGGGTGACCCACTTCATCCCAACTCCACACAAACAAAGCACAGCAATATCACACACAATTAATCAAGTATTGCAATTAAATGCAAGCATATTAATCAATTAAACATCGTAATGCAATGCACAACTAGACATCCAATTTCAAATGCAAATAAATAAGTAAATAGTGTTAACAATAAACAACAATAATAAAATAAATAATAATAATAATAATAATAATGAACAAAATAATGAAAATAAATAAATGAATAATGGAATGCTTAAATGAATAATAATGACAATAAATAAACAATTAGAGTACTTTATTTATTATGTAACAAATAATAGAATTTATCTAAATAAACTTATTAATTATATTATTAATTACAACTAGTCTAAGTTCTATCGAAATTTCGGCAGCACTTCCCCTAAAAATTGGACTATCCACCTGTTTAGATAACACAGTATTATTATATATTTATCAATCAATACACACAGCCCATCCGTCGGGCAATCAATCAACTTAATTCCCATCCTCCTTCAATAGCAATGTCATAGCTAACAAACCATTTAAATTGTCTATCCATTATACATTACTTGTTTATATATATATATATATATATATATATACATCCTTCTAATACAACACAAAAACTCAAATGGTTGATGCCAACTTGCAGAAATAAAAGTTTTCTAAGTCTAAATCATGGATTAAACATTAACTAACTATTCCTATCGAAATCAAATTTATAACTTCAATGTACTATACTAGGCTACAATTTTCCAAAAATAAATAAATTGAAATAATTGCTGCCAAATTAAAAGTTTAGGCTTCATGGTTAAATTTTCACATTTTACTCACTAGCTAACTCACTACCCTACAAGAACTTAATTTACAGTTTCAAATACCCATCCCAAACATTATAATTCAAAGAACCAACTAATTAATTGCTGCTAGCTCAAGGAATTCAAAATTCTCTATTTAATACCCAAAATATATCCACCATTCCTTAATCATTACTAAAGTTCTAGATTAGGCATTACGAACCAATGTTTCCAGTAAATTGCAATTTAGTAATCTCATCTCTCAAGTAATCCAATACACAGCTTAAACATATATACCAACCCCAACAAGTATAAGAACATCAAGGAAAATATATATCCATTTCATGTTAACCTATCAAAAGAACACAACATATTCAAGATGGTTGCTGCCCGCCAAAAGAATATATGTTCCTTAACTCCTAAACTTATGTGTATATATATATATATATATATATATATATATAAATTAAAATCCCAATCACATAATCCATATAAAAAAAGAGTTCAAGGCAAAGAGACTAGAATGGCTACTGCCATTCCAAATTCCTCAACTTCTTCCACCTAAACCTGCAGTAAATTTATTAGTTGATTTATAGGCATGTTGAATTGCGATTCACAATCAAATTTTTAAGAGTAACGCTTAAAGTTCCTTTCAATGCTAACAGTAGCTAACCAAGGGTTAATTCCTAACATTCCAATAATACTACAAATCATAATCTTAAATGAAAAATTCAAGAAACAAACCCAAAAGGATTGAATTATGGCTCACCTAGTCCAGAAATATGACAGAAAAATTGAATATGCTTATTAAAAGTGATCGAAAACGAACCTTAAAATCAAAACCCACTGCTGTCGGCGATAGCTTGATCGAAAATGTGTGGGAAGGTGGCCGGAGGCATGCTGGAAGCGAGAAGAGAGCGTGGTCCGGCCGGTCCTTGGCTGGGCGCACCGGAAAAATCGAGGAGGAGCGCAGGTAACGCGACTGTACCTATTGCGAGTTGCGATCACAGCTCTTGGGTTTGCTGCGCCAACCGGAACGGAGGGAGAGAGGGAAAGAGATGTCGCCGTTGAGACAGCCTGGCGTCGCTGGAGAGCTGAAGAGGAGATTGTGACGCAGTCCCGATCGAGGCAAGATCGCAGCTCTTCCTGCGACTGTTGCTCTCACTGGAATGGAACGGAGAGAGGGAAGGAGACGCCGGAATCCGCTGCGGCGTGGAGGCGCGGCGAAGAGGCGCTGGTGGTGGCGACGAGCGCTCTGGCCCTCTCGGAAAAAAAATGGGGAAGGAAAAAAAAACGTGCTGCCGCTGGAAAAAGAGGAGAAGAAAAGAAAAAAAAGGAAAGAAAAATCTGGAGTTTCTAGACCATTCCGGTTCGATTCGAACCGGTTTGGTCTAATTCTATGACTTGGCTCAATTTGCTTGGTTTTCGAAAAATCGAGTTGGTTTACGGGTCCAGTTTAGAAATAGCAAAATCCTAGCTGGTATAATCTCATTGGTTGAAATAAAAAAAATTTAGTTTTTAAATGAAAATTCTACGAAATTAAATTTTCGGGTCGTTTCAGTTTTACTCTCTCTTAAAATTAGGGACCTTCCTTTCTCGAGTATCAGAGAGATACAGAGGTGAGTTGCAATTCTAATAAATTTTATATAATTCTTTTTTCAAGTTACGGATACAATTATTCTTGAGCACAAGAAATTTGATAAAGATCTAGCTCTAAAATATCTTATTCCAAATCTTTCCAAGCAATTGAACTATTAAATTTGACAAATTTACAAACACTTGGAATTCCTAATTATAACACAGCCAATGGAATATATAGAGACCAACAACTAAAAGAATACAACAATTGAATGGAGGTCTTGAGTGTGGCTATTAGCTCTCTTAACTTCGAAAGCCAATATTCAATTTATATCATTTCTTATTTCTAGAAAATATTTTTGAGTATCTCATAAGTTATGAAAAATTTCAAGTGTATTATTGATAGTTCTTGATATATATATGTATGTAAAGAACTTAAAGGTTTCGTTAATTAAGGAACCAAATTCATCGAAAATCTCTCCTTTTAACTTATTATTACCTTACTAAATAACAATGAGCTTTGAACAACTTTATATTAGTAGTAATATCTTCCACTTGTTTATTCTGAATTCTTCTAGTTTTCTTTTGTGACTAATTTGTTCTAGAATTTAGCAGTTGAATTGTTGCTTTATAAATTCAATTTCTTAAAAAAAGGTCAGATTGTCAAAATTAAAGTAATATAGACAGTGGACGTCGCACACCTTATGATGAGTTCAAAAACCATAATAACTCCACAAAAATCAAACTACTCCTCTACCACAATCTAACCATAGATTCTAGATCAAATCCAAAAGCTATGCAAATAGAAAAAACTTATAATAATAAAGTAGAAGAAGAAGCGGCAAAATTGATTACAAAAAGAAACACAAAGCTATGTATAAGAGCAACAATTGATTTCTTTTAGCATATCTTACTACTTCCATCGTTATATAAAGAACTATCATACAACGAATTTTCTCATGTAAACATTTTTATTTGGTAAGAATCTATGATAAGGAATACTTAAAAACACATTAATTTTTAGATTTTATAATTTTTGAGTTTTCATCTCAAAGTACAAAATAAGCCAAGGACATCAATGAAACAAACACAAAAGGAAAAAATAAATAGACTTAAATGGCCAAAAGAATCTAATTGAAAAGGGTTACCTTTATGGATAGGATCTCTATTATCCATCATGGTAATACCTGAGCTAGAGGAAAATGAAGAATTTTCAATTAACAAATATAAACCAATATATGTTATGGATGGTAAAGTAGTTCTAAGTACTCGTTTATTGAAGATTAAAAGTATTTTGAAATAAAAAATCATAAATAAATAAAATAGAAAATGATTTACTATCCAAAAATAAAAGAAATATCACCTGAAAAGCATATAATCATTCGTTAGTCAATTCAGTTGTTCAATTAGAAATCACAACAGAGTTGTTCAACTCTTGCAATTTTTGGACAGAAGCAAGGCTCTATTCTTCCCCAAATCATCTTCAATGGAACAAAATTGCTGGAAAATTCCCATAATTCAAAAACTTTCTCATAGTGCAAGGTCAGTGACTCACTCCAGCAAGAATCAGGTTTTATGCTCCGAGGAATAGAAAATCCACTACCGAAAATAAAAATCAATGTTGTGACTATTAAATATTCATCCATACTTATTATGCATGTATCATTCCATAGGTCATTTAGAACCAGAATCAAATATGTTTTATGTGATCTAAAATGGCAAAAGTCTACCTAAAAAACTTTCAGTTTATATTTTACAAAACCAACATAAAATAACATCCAGTATCCCCAGATAAAACAAACAAAACCATAACCAAAATAAAAGTGAATTAATTTACAAGATACTATATACCAAGCTCGGTACCAAGGCCTTGCATCCTGGATACAATGTGTGTTAGAGGCAAATAGCCGCCACATGATCTCGCGCTTGTAAACAACAAGCTGATGGCTATGAAGATTCATCATCAATGTGATTTGATGGGCTTATTTTGCTAGAAATACTAATTTGCATATCAAATCTCATTTTATTATTTCTCCAATTATCCATGCCTGATAATCACATATAATTAATAAAAAAAAAAATCTAGTGTCAATGAGAGGAGAATCGCAATAAAAAGGAAAATATAAATCAAGGTTCCATCTCCTTTTTGAAATGGACCTGATGTGCTAAACTCGTCGAAGATAGCAAATTTGGACAGATTATTTCTCCAATTATCCACACATGATAATCACAAAAAATTAATAATAATAATAAAAAAAACCTAGTGTCAATGAGAGGAGGATTGGCGATAAAAAAGAAAAGATAAATCAAAGTTCCATCTGCTTTTTGAAATGAACCTGATGTGCTAGACTTGTCGAAAATAGCAGAGTTGGACAAAAAAATTGGCTCCACGAACGTTTTCTAAATTGTCGTTTTTATATTTAGCCGATGAGAAAAGTTCATGATGCAAAAAAGGAAAATATAAATTTAAAAGTGATTAATGAATAAGAAAAGCTATAAAAAGTGATGAACAAATCAGAAAATTTATAAAAAAAATAGAAAAGTTGAAAAAAAGAAATGACAACTCAGCCTTCTAAATTTATTTATTTTTATTCAGGATTATATATATATATATAGAGAGAGAGAGAGAGAGAGAGAGAGAGAGAGAGATTGGATCCCTCACCCTCACTCGGTATCAATGAATGAGACTTATTGGTAGTCCCGAAAAGGAACGGAATCATTTCATCACAAATGATCGTGCCGTCTGCTCCACACGTTTTGGGCAGACGTGGATGCCATATCATGCCATTATCAATCGCCAGAGTTTTTTAAGAAAATTTTATTATAATAAAATATTATTTGTAATCCAATGTTTACGTTTCCTCTGAATAATTACTTACACTCTCAGTTTTTTCAGTTAAGTTTCACGAGCCAAAATTTTATGGATTGAATTCCATATTTGACTTTTTAATTTCATTAAGATGCAGAATTTATTATAATTAAAATTAAATTCTATTAAATCTAGTGACGTTTTGAAATGAATTGTACAAAACTAACATAACATTATTTGTAAGATTAAATATTCATGTAATATGTATATTGTATATTTCTTTATAATTATTATACATTATAATTTTAATAATCATGTAAAATTCATATTCCTTCAAATTATTGAATATTTTTAGACAAAAATAAATCAATTAAATAAAATCTTTATTCAAAAAATTTAAAATAAAAAATAAAAAATCTCACCTAAAAAATAGTACCAGATATTTTGATATTAACTTTTTAATAAATAATATTATACACTTATCAATAATCTATACTTTGAGGGGAGAAAAAATTTCTATATTTTTACTTCTTTTGAAAGTTAAAATTTTAAAACTGTAATCTTATTCTTATATATTTTTTAGCATATAAATGTACATATTATAGATGGATATTATTATAATTATACACTTATTAAATTTCAATTTCTAAATTGATCATTTTTATTAAAAATCAAATCAAATTGAATCGGTTTAATTTAATTGAAACATGTGAAATCATATACTGTAATATTATGTAATATTATTTCCGTTGGTTATGCCACGGGTTAAGCTTACTGGGCCATATCATGCCCCAATGTTCCTTTGGGCCAGCTTCTGTAATGTTTTTGTCTCGTCGCTTGCTTTCTTGCCTAATGGGTCATCAGATGCAATTTCCTTATTGGATATCCATTTTTTGTTCTTAGGCCCATTCAAATTGAATTTGTAACAGAAACGGACAATTTGGCTTTTTTGAACACTTTTCAACATAACTAGTCATGTACATTTTTTTTTCTTTAAAAAATATTATTATTTATTAAGCATTTTTTAATTGCTAATATTATTGAAGCTATTTAGTATCCAATAATAGTGTATTTATCTGGGTTTAAAACACTCTTATGTACTAAAAAAAAAAAATTGTCTAACCAGCTTCGTATATAAAATTCAATTAAACTTAATAATTTAAAAAAAATTAATTATTCTAATGAAAATTTAGTTTTCAAAATTTACTGAAAAGTTGCACTTTTTGTAAAATGGTAATTGTAGGCTCAATTGATGAGTCTTGGATTTGAATTTGATCAAGGAATTGGGAATTGGGTGTAGGCCCAAAGGATGCCACATCAACGTTATCCGCAGCTTATCAAAATCAATCTGTGATGATGACGTGTCACAACCTGCAATTTTCTAACCAACTCAGAATTCCATTGTATTATTTTTTTAAATTCTGTTTCCTTTATTAATGCCAATTCACTAAAATAGAAATGAAAAATTTCAAATAACAAATAAAAAAAAAAAGGAAGGAAAAACATAGAGAAAACACAGAGAAAAAACAGAAATATGTGGACCGAATGGCTTGAAAAAGATTTTTGGGTTGTGGGGTACAGAGGAATCCAAGTCCACAAGAATTGAGCTATGAACCTCAATTCCCCACACATATCCATCACTGACTCTCTTTCTTTCAACCTTTTGGGAGAGAAAGAGTGATTGGTTGATGATGAAGACTGAAAGATGAAGGAAAGCAAGAATTACTTGTTATGCATGTCTCATGGCCTGTCAATCTGCTTATTATGCTTTTTCACCATCACCAAACAGGGATTTACCCATCAACAACTCAACCAGTTCCAAAAGATCCAAACCCATTGTTCTTTCTTGCATTACCAACTCTAGAGCTTCATTCAACACTCTTCTTTCTCAGGTAATTCCGTACTCTCTATTTTCTTTTCCTTTTTATGTGTAATTGATTAATGTATATGTAGTTGCATTTTCCTTTATTTAGTTGATTGACAAGCAATTTTTTATATAAAGATTAAAGGTACATTTGTCAATTTTATGGTTTAATCTTTTACCTTCCTCTAATTCTATGTCACTAGAAAAATCTTTGTGTCGTTTTTAGTCATTTTAGCATCTCAATTTGCAAGCCAGCATAAAGATTAAGATTATCCATTAGAATAAATTGAAGTGACAGATTGTGTATTTGGGTGTCCTTAGGCAGTTAGGCAGTTGGTTCCTCCAGCAAGATTTGAAGCTTCAAAGCTAGAAGTTGTTTTAATGGGAGAACAGATGAACAAATATTCTGGAATTATTCCTAGAACTTACATACTATCTCATTGCGACTTCACAGCAAACCTAACATTAACTATCTCCAATGTGATTAACCTTGATCAGGTATGCATTTTCCTGCGACTTACATTTTCTTGAATTGTTGAATTTGTGTATTTAACAAATTTGCATTACACTGATAATTGGGTCCTAAATCGCGGCAGTTACGAGGGTGGTATAGCAAGGATGATGTGGTTGCTGAATGGAAGAAACTAGAGGGGCAATTGGGTTTGCATATTCATTGCTATGTGAGTGGTCCAAATCTTAAACTAGACCTTGCTGCTGAGTTGAGATACCATATATTCTCCAAGGAAATGCCTTTGGTAAGTGTTCTCTTTGCAATGTACCATTAATTTTTCTTGCAAGAGGGATTCTACAGAGTGATTATGACACATCCTTAATCTGTGCATAATTGTAATGGATGCATTAATAATCTTGGTTAGAGTGACAGGTACTTGAAGCCATATCACATGGAGATTCAGTAATTTTCAGAGAGAATCCTGGGCTGATGGATGCTTTGGTTTGGGTATATTTCCATTCTAGCTCACCTAAGTACAATCGCCTAGAGTGTTGGGGACCGCTCAAGGACGCTGCGCAGGTAAAATCCTACCCATATGGCTAATAGTTTGGCCCCAACTCAGTTAGCAACCTTAAAATTCTAGATTGGGCGAAAGGTCATTGGTCAAAGCTGTAAATCATTTAGCTATACAGAAGGTCCTTTGTATCAATGATCAATGACCTTGTACTGATCAACAATGGAAAATGCTAATGCTACAATGATTTTGTTTTACTAAGCAAAAATCCCTTTGAAGTTGTCATATTTTTTTTCACTAGATGATCTAAAGTCTAGTATCATTTGTATTTATAACTTATAAATTGATCCATCAGGGGAGACGGGGAGATCATTTTCAAGCCTTTTTAACAGCAAGTAAAGATGGTTCCACTGCTTCCAAGAAGTGGAAAGGACCAAAATCCATTTTTCAAGCCCTTTTTGCCTTCCTTCTTTGAAGTGCTAAGCTTGCATATAATTGCAATGGCTAATTTTCATGGCCAAAGTCAAGGAAGCTGCTCTGCTCTGCATATATAACAGAACCAACCACCAGAATGCTCATTGGTAAGACACAAAAGGCGAAGTTCTAGTTGCATTAAAACAAGGATTGTTTGATTCTTTTGCAAATAACACATTTGTTTTTATTGGAAAATATTGATTCCCAATTCTTGTGCAACTAAACATTTGTTCCCATTTGTTTATCAATGGCTCATGTTTTTGTCGCTTTGTAATTGAAAACACTTCCTCCCCATTCAAGTCTTATAATTCTCTCTCTCTCTCTCTCTCTCTCTCTTTCTCTCTCTCTCTCTTATAGAATGATCCCATCAACTTACGCATCTTTGACAAAATTAATTGTTTTTATAGCTGTTAGTTGTTTTAACAGGGTTTAGCTGATTGAGTGGTAATTTTTTATAAAATGTTAAAAACTAAACGGTAAAAGGAGCGTTTTGAGGAAAATTACTTAAAAACTGTTGCTACTGTGCAAAACATTTAACTTTACTGATGAATGACTAAAAACTCAAAGGTCCTGCTTATAGCAGTTTTTCCCTTCTGTCCAGAAAAAGTTTCAGTAATTCTCAAAGTAGGAATGAGCTATATTTATGACACAAGTTTTTAGTATTGATCGAGCTTTCTATTAAAACAGAGTTTGAGCTCAATAATAGTATATTGCCTTAGCATGATTCAACTTGAATCTAGCATGATTCAACTTGAATCTATTTTGTTGTTTCTTTAATAATAAATAACTAGTCATGTGTCTGTGCGCGAGATATTTGATTTTATTATCATTTGAAATGTGAAGGAAAAATAAAAACTGAGCAATCCATCAATGGAATTACCAATTATTGAGTTTATTAATAGAACACCTTTCTACAAAATTGAAATTCTTGTAACATTATGTCTCAAACCTTCATTGTAGATAAGGACTGTTCGTTCATTCCTGGAGTAAAATAACAAATTTATAAATACAGAAACAAATTATTCACTGGCCAGTTGGACTTTACTTATATATATATATATATATATATATATAATTGTATTGTGGATGCCAGCAATGTTAGGTTAAAATTTCGCATATAATGCAATTAATTAAATTTAATTGAAGAAGCAGTAGTGTTATGTATTTTTCCTGTTGGCTGCTATAAAATGTATACAAAACATCTCTCTCTGTACGGAACTCTCCCCGTAATCAAACTTTGGTCTGATGTTTTTTTTTTTTTGTTGATTTTGCCGGCCAGCATTAGTGTAATCAAGGCTCATAATTTCTTAACCTCTGATTTTTAAAATTTTGACATTTATATTCTTTGAATTTTTATTTTTTACAGAACCCAAAGAAATTTATGTAATTTGATTTTGATCCGTTCGAGCTTGAATTTCAACATTGATATTTTACTGGATTTGAGTGAATTACAACTCTAATATAGTTTAAATTGGATGGCTTAACCCGCTCGTTTTCGGGTATATATAATAACAACTATTATAATTAAATCTTAATTTCAAATTAGTTAGGTAAGTTATATGAATATTTTATTTTCAATTTCTGTCCTAATCAAATTAATAGTAATTTAAAGTAAATTATAAGTTGGAAAATTTTTGAAAGGAAATTTAAAATCATTTCATATATTAATAAATAGAACAAAGTGAAAAATTGGCAACGACAATTAAGTAGGATCTGCTACAAGAACTTGTCTTCATTTTATTTTTTTTTATAACTAAATCTTCACTAATATCCCAAAACTATATATCCTTTCGAGGCTTCCCTTTAAACAGTTCTAGATCGAACCTCTTCCATTTTTAGTATTCTCTACTATCAAAGTATCACATTTATGAACCGAGACAATGTGGCGTCTATTTAATATATGCATTTACCATCTAAGTGTCATTCTTTCATTTTATTTTCAATTTCTGCTATTTGCACTTTTTGTCTAATGTGATCATATTCTTAATTTTGTCCAATCTTATATGACTACAAATCCATCTCAGCATTCATATCTCTATAATATTCATCTTCTGAACATATTGAATTGGGTTCCATATAACATTGCTGGTCTCAACCATTTTATAGAACTTGCCTTTTACCTTTTTAAATAAATATACATGAGTGAACAATGATTCTAAATTTAGGAAGCAAAATAAATTTTTAGAAGTTAAGAGAGAAAAATATATTACTCTACAAAAAATTGACCTAGGGGGTAGGAGCCACCATTTGCCGTCTTTAATTCCATTATTATTGAAAGCATAGTATCCAAAAGAAAGATTAAATTACTACATATTTCTTTTCATAATAATATCACCTCTCTTTTTAAGTAGTTAGAAAGCGAATTGTACCACCTCTCTTTTTACGGTTAAACAAAAAATTAATATTTTTCGGATAAAAAAATAATTACGTTAAAGTTCTCCTTAATATATGATTCGATCCTGCGTGTAGAATTAATTCGCAACAACCACTAAATTACTAATTTTTTGAAGAAAGCAAAACCCCTCAATATCTAAAAATAAAATTTTGTAGACTACATAAGAGCTTCCATGAACGAATGAGTACCCATAGAAGGAGATGGCAAAATTAGCAAGCCAATCAGGAGCTCCATTATCTCCCCCTTTAACTTACCATAGACGGCTCAATAGCTCCTTATAAGTTCAAATTAAATGTGGTAATCAAATTGAACGTTTTCTAACTTATTTAACTAATAATTTGGAATTAAAAATGAATTAATTACCCAATTTTTGGATCTAGTTAAGCAAAACTGCTCTAATTAAGCCAAACAGAATCAATTAAAAACATATACTTAATTTTAATACAAATACTAATGTGATGAAACGCAATTCATAGATTTATGATAAGTTGGAGCTGAAGTACATAGTGCATTTTATCGACTTGACTTGACTTACACTTTGAAGTATTTAAAACCACAATTAGGTTGCTAATTAAGATTTAGGAAAAAGTAAATTTAAAACCAAAATTTGTGATTGTGACGCAGTGAACTCATATCTTGTGATATTCCAACCCGGTAAAGTGATTCTAAAAGGGCAGATAGAGCAAAACTCCCGACTAGCTTTTAGGATGACAGACTAGTTAAGGCAGTGGAATGCAGGACATAGAAATAAATTAAATCATAAATCGAAAATGAGAAAATTAATCATCATGGGCGTCTTTTAGTAAAATGGTCAGGAGAATTGGAAGAAATCCGAGGTTAAGCGCCATCACTTAAAAAAAAATTTTAGGATAAAAAACCTCTTGGAGTTTTTCCAATTTCACCTACGAAATAAAACTTTACGAGTCTTACCAATTTAATATAGGATATATGTATTACCTGTCCAAATTACAGAATTTGATCTTATGTATGCAGGTGAAAATTTCTATGCTAAAAATTTACAATTTTAAATTCATGGTTTTTTTTTTATGCATCTTTTGATATTTTAATCATTTTTGTCTGCCATTTTAATAAAATTAATTACATCACTTTCAGACTACAAGACAGTAAATTTTGGCCCTTGATTGAGTATAAATTACATACAAATATTTATAGAAATTCCCTCCCGCCGGCTACGAATCGAATAGTGGCTCTATATTTGCCAACTCACTGCCATCAACTTGTGTAAACGTTAATTAATTAATTAATTAATTAATTTAATCTTTTTCTATTTGACCACTGACTACGTACTATATTAACCCACTTTCTCCAACTTGGCAGAAAAAGAGAAAGAAAGAAACATTTGGGTTTTTCCAACTTGGCAAAATAAAATATGTTTATCATTTTATAATTTATTAAATATAATATCATCTATTGTATTTAAACTTAACTTTTAGAAATGATTCCTTAACGTCAATATAAATAATTAACCTCTCATTGATTAGATCGATAGCGGATTGCATTAGAAAAATAAATTATATTTTCAAATAAATTTTATTTGCAAAGTTAAGGATTCCAAGTGAAATAATTATACTATATACTTGAAAACTTTTTATACGTTTGTTTTTTAATTTAGTTCAATTGAAAGTTAAATTTGCAACTTTTAAAATTCTATTAGAGACAGTTCCATTATCATTAATCCCAAAATTATTGTTGAATAAAAATAAACAAATAAATACTTTTTGGAAATGAAAATTTATATATTTCTACTTAAATTTAAGAATTCAAACATGAAAAAACAAAAATTCATATTTAACAAACAAGAAAATAAAAAACTTCAGTTGAGTATTATTTCATTATTTTTTTTTCAATTTAATAAACCATGTTAACTCAAACCAATAAGGTGTTGGTCGATAAAAGAAGCAACCTCAATTTTTACAACGGTGAAAATACAAGTTTGATCCTAAAAACAAATACTCGCTGGAGAGAAAAAAAAAAATTTTATATTCTATGGGTTAAAGAGAATTAAACCTTCTAGTTCTGGAAAAAAAATAAAATAAAATAAAGCAAATTAAACCAAACGTGACTTGAGAGTTTTACGTGTATCTACAGTTTTACGCGTGATGATTGCGACGTGCGACATTAATCGGACACCGGTTAAAACTGTAACAACAAACGAAAGTACAAAACAAGTCACTATGTCTATAATAACAGTTAATACAATATAATCTAAACTTGTCGTTAGTTTACAGTTTCTTACACTCTTCCTCTTTACGCAGTATATATATACACACACACATTGAACTCCTGCTAAAAGCTACAAGTTAATTAAGTTAAACAGATATGAAGAATAAAATGATAGAGAGTGATAATGTTAATGTACGACTCCCACCAGTTAGAGGAAGCATCAAAAGGAAGATATTTACAAGTATCTGTAAAGGCGCAGTGATTGCAGCCAGAAAGATAAGTCGTCTTCTTGTCTGCAATTCCGACGGTTCTTAGCCATCAACAGATCTCCATATTCCAGTATGGGCAAATTTAATGTCGGTATATGTATAGATTTGTGTTGTTGTTGGTTCAAATGGGTATGTATTTTTTAAGGGAAATATGCAAATTTCGTTAAATTACTAGATCAGCATACTTCAAATCGGTATACATAAAGCTCATACTTGCATTCTGTTTCTGTATATACGTGAAGGTGAAACTGTGAATTGATAGTGGACATTAAATTAATAGTCATCATGTCTTTCTTTTCTTTGTTTGTATAGCTGAAATGGATCATGTTATTTTTTTTTATTTTTTTTATTTTTTTACTTTCTTATTTTTATAATAAGTAATATACTGGGAAATATCATTTTCAATTTCTCGTTTCAGTTTCATTACTATGATATATGATTATGGACCGCCTGAAATATCAAAATGTCTGAATATTATAAAAATTAAAGCTTGCGCATAAATAAATCTTTGTATTTTTGGTAAAAAAATTTTATGATACCATCAATTTTTATTTTGACCTAATATACACTTCAATTTATAAAATCTTACTCATCAAATACTTTAACTTAAACAAATTATTCTATAATTAAATGCTCAAACTTTAAAATTAGATCGATCGAGCACTTATTGAATAATTGAAAAATGTAAAAATTATTGTTTTAAGTATTACATTAACAACCACACATCAAGTAATTTTTTTGCACATAAATGCTAAAAATAACAAAAAAAAAAAAAAAACTGTTATTAGTAGCACAAAACAGATAATGTTACTAAAATTCGTAACTTTAAGAACACAATAGGTCTCTCGCAAAATTTAAATCCTCACAAGATTTTCTTCCATAAAGTATAGGAATAAACTTTTGCATTTAGTTCAAAATTATAAATGTGTATGTGAATATAAAATAAAATATTTTTTTAAGATAACAGTGAAAAAAGTTATTATTATTAGGGAAAATAATTAATTTGTCTTCAGGTTTGATCAAACTGACTAAGTCATTCTTGCAGTTTGACAATATTAATTAATGGTCTCCGAAGTTTACCTCCGTCAAACCACTTGGTCTTTTTATCCGTTTCTCTAGATTTTCCGTTAAAATCTTTTAAAAGGACTAAAATACCCCAACACATAAGAATAAAAAATAATTAATTCATCCCTAGATTTGACTAAACTAACTAATTCATCCCTACAGTTTAATAATATTAATTAATGATTCTTGAGATTTACCTCCATCGAACCATTTAGTCATTCTGTTTATTTTCTCTTGATTTTTCTATTAAAACCTTAAAAAAGACTAAAATATCATTACACTTAAGATGAAAAAGACTAAATTAACCTAGGTTATTTAACTAAAAAAAATTAAGATTACCTCAATTGGTTATAAATTTGTTGCTAAATTTGTCGGTAATCTTCAATCGGTAATCTGTCGGCATCTTGTCGGTACTTTGCAAAAATTACTCGTTATTATTTATTTTTAATTCTTTTCAAAATTAAATTACTTGGTCGGTAATTTATTGAGAAATAGTCGGTAATATTAGCCACAATTACAATTTTTATTTTTATTTTTAATTAATATACTAATTGCATTTTCATAATTACACTAATTAACTAAATTTTTATAACTATTCTAAATAAGAAAATTAAAAAATCACAAATAAGAAAAAAACAGAAAAAGAAAAAAAAGATGGAGATGGAGATGGATATGAGGAATAAGAAAAAAGAAGAAAAAATGAGAAAAAAAAACAAGAAAGAGAAGGAGAAAACTTATGAGAATAAGAAAGAGAAGAATAAGAGAGAGAAAAAAAGAAAGAGGAGAAAAGGAAAAGGAGATAATAAGAAGAAGAAGAAGAAAGAAAGAAAGGAAGGAAGAAAGGAAGAAGAGAGAGAGAGAGAGAGAGAGAGAGAGACAAAAAAAAAAATTCAAAAACAAGATGTATTGAAGAGGGAAAAAAAAAGAAGATAGGAAAAAAAAAAAGGAAGATGGTGATGAAGAAGGAAAAAAAAAAAAAAAGAAAGACAAGAAGAATATGAAATGAAGAAGAAATAAAAGAGAGAAGAAGACTAAGGTAAGCAGAAACAAAAATGAATGAGAAGTTAGATGAGGAAAAAACAAAAGGTTAGTGTTTAAAAATAAATTTTCAGTATTGAGTGACATAATTTTTTGTCACTAAATGTTGAATGTCATTAAATATTATCTTTACCGCTCATTTATTCCGCGTAAAATATTTAATTTTTTTTTCAAAATTGGTAGATAATCTCTTGGTAATTGGTCGGTACATACCTACAAATTAGCGATATAAAATTTTGTCGCTAATTAGTCGGTAATCTGTCAGTAATTTGTCGCTAAATTTCATCGTTTTTTTGACTATTTATACTGCTCAAAATTCAAAATTTTTATAAAAATCGATCGGTAATTAGTCAGTAATCTGTCGATAATCAGTCGGTAAATTATCAAACTATGCGTGAATTTATGCTGCACTTTTTACCGATAAAATATAAATTTATTGAAAATTTATCGGCAGTTAATTAATATTGCCAAATTACTGGATGACTTGGTTAGTTTGATCAAATTTTAGGGATGAATTAATTATTTTTCTTTATTATTATTATTATTATTATTTTGAAAGGTAATTCTCCCTTGGCTCGTAATTGGGTTTTGCAGAATCTTTCAACTAAACAAGACCAGTTGCTAAATATTTCCTAAATAACATACAATTTCCAGCTTTAAGCCCTTCAGCCCGAGTTTTCCTTTTCCTGATTAATAGTTTGGGCCTGATATATTTGACAACTGAAATCTTCATATAGCCCAGGTTGGCTTCTCATTAAATGAAATTTGATAAAGGAATAATTATTTATAATTTTGTTGTTTCAACTTTTTAACATTTTCTATTTTAGTGTCAGAATCTCATTTATTTATTTATTTTTGCAATCCAGTACCTTAATAAATAAAATTTTATTAATTAAGCGTTTTCTGAACATGTGTTTCTCCTTGAAATGTAGTAGGGGTCGTATTTTCTTGAATGCAAAATTTTTTTTATTATTATGCTATTAAAAATAGTATAAAGATATATCAATAAAATAATATAGCCGTGATTTTTAATTCTTAGAGTAAAAATTAGTAGATAGCTATGTGTTCAGAAGTATGGATTAAAAATTTTGAAATTTATGCAAATAAATAAAAAAAAAAGAAGTAAAATGAAAGGTGGTAAAGTTCATTAATTTGATTTATTTTAGAATTAACATAAAAAACAATTACCTCACTATAAAATCCATGAATAAATAATTTATTTTAAATAATTAAAAGTTTTATAAATTTATTAATTCTCTAACACTATAATAAATCAATTATACCAACATAATTTAATTTAATAAAAAATAATTTTTAATTTTTTAATATAAAATAATAACTGCTCATACTATTAAAATTCATAGAGTATATGTCATTAAAATTTATATAAATTGTTACTTAATATGCTATTAATTCTAATGTTTTATTAATCAATTACATTTAAAACAGTTTTAATTCAATCAATAAACAATCATAAATTAGTTTATTTTCAAATAAATATAAAGATAAACAATTAAGACTATGTCATTAATTTGAAATCCTGCATGGCAACACCAGAGAAAATCTATCTGCTTTATATATATATTTTTTGATTTCCTTTATTTTTCTCTGTACACGCAAACATCACAGATCTATATAATAAGAGTCGTTAGCAACCTCATAAAAAAAAAAAATCAAATAACAAAATCTTATTTGGATTGAAGACCTATATCAAAACAAATCAGAATCACAAATCTAACAGTTTCACATATAGAAGCCTCAAATATGAGAAATTTAAAGAGACGTATAAAAATGAATCAAAAATCTCAACATATCTTTCTTCAATTCCGGAGCTCTCAACAAGAAACCTTAACCCTAAACCATTACCTAATCAAGAGCTTCAAGCTTTCTCTTTGTTCCCATAGTTTGAAAATTTTCCTCTTTCTATTTCACTCTCACCTCACATATTAGTCTCGAAATTACTTCTCTCTCTACTCTAGGAGTGTGCAAATGGGCAATTTGATTTCAAATAGAAATGAATTGTTAAAATTGTAAACGAAACGTTAATTTTTATGAAAATTGAATCACATTAGGATGAATTTATTGGTCATAACAATTTAGTTTTAGACAGAAATTTTTTATTTTACTAAAAGATCCAAAAACTAACATTGAAATTATATATTAGAAGCTAAAGCCGAAACTGATATACCGAGTCGATTTGGTTCAATTTTCAGTTTCACTATGTTTCTTTCTTCGCTTACACACTAGATCAATTTCGCGTTTTGCCTCAATAAAGCTCGACAAAAAATGGGTTATGATCGAGTAAGATGGAAATCAGAGTCATCTATGTGGCACCATTTACAGCAAGCCACGTCTTTAATAAATATTTGATTGTAAAAATTTTTATTGTTTAGACACACGACTTGAAAAAAAAATGAAGATAGAAGATTTAAAAAAATTCAAACACCAAAATTACAATTATCTCATTTGACAAATATTATAATTTTGATAAATCATTTTTTTTTTTTTTGATTTCTTGTCCCAATGGAAGTGAAGATACAAAAAGATAAGTGAACAGAAAACTTCATTGTTTCTACATTATAAATTTATATTTACTTTAAAACACCAAACACAAGCAACTAAACGAGATAGAATTCTCTCATATAATCTAACAGTATTCCATCACCTTATAATATACTTCCAAAAGAAAAGATATGAAATTGTTATCAAAATTCTTTTTCATTAATTAAAGTTTTGTTTATCACAAAATGAAATTACATTTTCCTTCTCTCAGAGTGAGATAGTGAGTGTACGATCTATTACTCCTATACATAAATTCTTATATGAAGGTGGCAGGAAATTTCCTTATCCATATATTGCCTATAAAAAGAGGTCTCAATGACTCAGAACCTTTAAAAAGAAAAAAAAAGAAGAAGAAAAAATGGATAACAAGAAGATGATTATTGAGGTTATGGCGTTACAGTCTCTGTCTAGAAGTTCCATACTGGAAATTGCGTGCAAGAACGACAGGAAGATTGTCGTGCCACCAGTTAGAGGAACCATCAAGCGCAAAATCTTTATTCTTCTTTATCAAAAGTTGAAACGCCTTGGACGACTGGTCGTTCATTACCTTCCTAGCAACACTGACAGGCAACAGCAGCCAGCTGCTTTAATCAGCTAGCCAATGCATGCATGTTTTTATAATTTCATCCTCTTTTTAATTACACAAAATAATAGAGGATGAAATGTTCCAAGAAGGAAATGTCGTGCATGCCTTAATATTTTATACATTGTTATTTTCTCCCAAATTATTTTTATATCTTATCTTATGAAACGAATCTGTGTATTACTTATATTTGTATATGGATGATCCTGTGCACGAAGTATCCAACATTTGTGGATTATGTGCATTATTTATATATATATATATATATATATATATATATTCTCATTTAAGTTAAACTTATTACTGTAAAATAATTGTAATTATGATGCGAAAATAATATATATAAATTAGGATTAAGGGAGGTTAATAAATCAAATTAGAGTACATATATAACTCGTATATATTGTCTCCTTTGAATTTACTTGAATAGATTTCCGTTAGATGATTAATATGAAAATTGACCGTGTGCTTGCTTACATAAGCACAACATAGTATCTTTATTGATTAATTATTAATTGATCTAGTTTTATAAGTTGAAGTGTTTAATAAAATAATTTTTATAAATTGACGTACTTAATAGATACAATTTTATAAGTTGAAATGTTTAATTACCAATTTATCATCATTATTTACTTTTTTACGGATATTCGTGGAGTGTTATTTTGCCTATAGCCTCCCTTCAAAAGGAAAATTTGTCAAGTAGTATAGTTAACAGTATTTATTAATAAAATTGGTATATAAATTACCAAATTTGTATATGATTTCTTAGTATATGCATTGCTATTTTTGTTATATCGTATAAGCCAAGGCCACTCCATCAATTAGACATTTGTCTTTCAATGCAAACAATTACTAATAATTTTAAAAAATCATGGATCAGATCTCACAAGGTTAATAAGTGAGTTTCTTCCCCATCTTATTGATTACAGTAAATGAGTAAAATTCTATTGAGCTCCAGCTTTCTTCTTTAAAAAAAAAAATACTTTAATTTGGATTCCGAGTTCAATTTGTTTTAAGAATAACCAAGTTTAGAACTGTTAACGAATTTAAATTCGACTTTTTTTACTGTTAGTTTGAAAAGAAAAAGAAATTCATTTACATATTTATTAGTTTTATAGTGAAGCTCACGAGCTTGCTCATTTACCAAATGAGTTCAATAAATCATATCGAAAGTGATTTATTCAACTTATCAAAATGAGTTCAAATAAATTTTTTTAGCTGAATCTCGAATATCGTAACTCATTTATAATACAATTAAATTGTAATATTATTAAGGAAAAACAAATTGTTACTATTTTTTTTTTATTTATTGAAAAGATCAATGAGTCGAAATAACACTAAAACATGTGTTTTATCAATATTATAATATGGGATGACCCATTGGTGGATTACTAAATCAATTAATTTCATATGAAGAAGGCAGGAAGTTTCCTTCTTTAGCATGTTTCAAATCTCTCTTTTTCCTTTTAGAGAAATGGACAAGAAGATAATTAGTGTTAGAAGAGAAGAGAAGAGCAGTTGAAAATAGAAATAAAAAGGGTTATTTAGTACAGCTATGCATCACTTGCAAGAGGAAACATCGAACGCAAGATTTTAGTCTTCTTTACAAAATTTTGAAGAGTGCCTTTCATTTTCTACTTCTTACTAACTACACCCAGTCATTAATCTTCCTTTTCCATTTATACAACAAGACATCATTTCTGTATTGTGGTAAATCTTTTTTTTTTTTTTTTTATCAAATGTGTCTTCACGCTCAAGTCATGGATAGTATTCAGACCTTAAGAGGATGAGACCACCTTTGAACATCATCCAATGGGAGTGTTTAACCACCTTTCAACCATCTTGCCCCTTCTACTTTGCCCAACATTTATTTAATTAAATGTTATATTATTTTCTCTCCGGACCTCATTATTAAGGACCGCTTAATCCGGCTTAGGGTTTAGTCACAGTTAAGGCTACTCACTCCTCCCTGTAAATGCATTTAGTGAAAAACAAACTCAATAGCTCTTCCCACATACACAGCCTATATTGCCAACTGAACCACAACACATACATGAAGTATATATAATTTTAATGCTTAGGAGAGGGAACAATTAGATGTTTCTAAGTAAACCATTTCTTCTCGTGGGGGGTTAATGCAGTGACATTCTGCCCAAAAAAAAATTTAATATATTGTATTTATTTTTAATTATAAGCCCAAAGTAATTAATACCAGTCAATTAATTAAAATTTCTTATATATCACATTTAAAGATATTGATGTATCTTATAATATAATAGTTTAGTAAAAATTCTTTTAACAACTAGAATGTGCGGGGAAAAAACAATTTGAATTTGAACTTAAAATTTTATAGTATAATTAAAGTTTTTTTTATATTAAAATTTAATATAAAATAATTGAGTTGTTCAAATAAGTAAATAAAACTCACTATCTAAGAAAAATCATCAAAAACAGTTAATATATTTAATTGTATAAATTTTAATTAACAACTTTAAGAAGCAAAGGTAACATTTTAATTTTGATAAATCATATTAAATATTATAAAATTTGAAAATTAGTGTTCTAATTATTAAATTCTAAATTCTTATAAAACAAGAGTAAAGAAAACCAATATGTAAATAGGATTTCGTACCAATAATTCACATCTAGAAGCTCACAAAAAGTTTGCTATTTGTTATTTTCTCTACTTGTTCAACCTTATATCTTGTCATAATATTTGCATTCAAAAAGGTAAGAGTTTTAGGCTAATTTTTTATTTTATATTTTCTGGGACAAAAATAAAAAAAGTCAAACGATATTTTGAATCTGTTTGGCAAATTTAACTGTTTAGTAGCTGTTAGTTAATGATTTGATTATATAGTGGTTTAGAATAAAAATATTCAATATAATGAAAAATGAAAAATAAAAATCGACTCTGCTGGGGATCGAACCCAGAATCTCTGGTTCCGTAGACCAGCGCCTTATCCATTGGGCCACAGAGTCATTGTGATGAATTTTACAATGTACAATAATAAAGTATAATAAGCTACCATTGCAAGACTAAACCAACAAATATAAGATGACGATGATAATGCTTTCGATTCCAATCTCCAGATTCGGCCTCCAATTGTTAAGCTTGGTGTATTTGTTGAGTAAAATCCATTAATTTAGCATAAATAAGAAGAGTTTCGACAATAAAGATGTTTAATTTGCTTTGATGATCTGGGAATTATAATAGCAAAGAAAACAAAACAAAGAATTGAGAATAAAATGTAGCGTAAACATATGATACAAACACATTCTAAGATAATATATGTACTAGAATAAATCCAATAATCAATTCCATCTCAACATAAAACCTCTGCCACACAGCATAGACAAAGCCATAACTCACTGTTTAAACCGACATTTATTAACTGGTAATCAATCTCATGGTCTGATGCAAAACCTGATTATCTAGAAGTATTCAAAAGCTGTACCAACACAGATCAACTATACCGACTAAAATGACCTATTGGATTTGGACGGTGAAGACGACTTGGCTTTGGCAAAATCAACCAGATCTTTGAAGAGAGCATCTTCCGGTTTCGATTGCTTGGTGGGGGTGGTAGATGAATTAAGTGAGAGATTCTGGGTTTGACCAACTAAACTATCATAAGAGGAGCTAGAGCCACTACTTGAATGAGAAGCACCACTAGCAAAACCATGTTGGTCGAAGAATTGCTGTCTCTGGTTATATCTGGAAGGAGGAGGGGGAAGAGACCCAGAAGCAGGTGCATCCCAGGGAGCTGGAGGCAGTCGATCGGCAGATTTGCTTAATGGAGTGGGTTCATCATATGCAGGCTGTGCAGAGAACAAAGGTGATGAGTTCACAGCATTGGAAGGAGGAGGAGGAGGAGGAGGTGAGGCTGATAAAGTTGGAGAATATGGGGGTGAGGAGTTTGTGTTGGAATGGACTGGAACTGTAAAGGGTGTGGGCTCCGGCCTCTGTGGAGATCCTTGAGACTTGTAGGCATCACCACTGAGATAATCAATCATGCCGGAGTCTGTGCTTACTGGCCTCTTTGATGCAGGAGGAGGAGGAAGCCAGGGGGTAACTCCTGCAGGTTGAGTCCTAACACTTACTGGTTTCTTGCCCTGTCCTTGTGAATTTTCTCTTGATGACCTGCAGTATTATGATTACACCAACTTGTTAGGATGCGTCTTCCATTTTTTTTTTTTCCCTTGAAATTGCATACAGCTTTTCAAAGACCGAAAGTTTGAAAATGCAATAATGTGGTTCATGCTTATGGTCTCCCAAGACACTTCCCCAAATAAAGATGAAAAATTACATGACAAGATGCCTCAGCCAATTTCACATCACTTGTTTCAACCATAAAAATGAGAATAACAGAAATCTAGTGACCAGAGAGAGAGAGAGAGAAATCAAGTATAGTCACCTGTGAGCCAGCTGGGCAAAATCATCTTCCGACTCATCATCTTCATGGTTGATATTAAGTAGTGGCACCACTGGAGGGTCAACCACTGGTTCTGCGGCACCTTTCACAATATCATCATGCCGACGGAGTACACGCTGCAAGTTATCATTTAATGCCAAACCCTGACAGAGAAGATCCTCATCTCTGAACGAAAAGCAATCTTTGTTAGTATCATCAAAAGTTCTAGAAAGACAAAAATATACCATTCAAATTCTTACACTGTATTATTTACAAGAAGCATGACACGCTTTTGGTAAGAGCGACACTGATCAACAAGGTCCACAATAATTTCTTCTTTCACACCCTGCCATCATATATACACATGTACAAACATAAGAATTCAAAGGCTCGATTAACATAAAAATGTTTCTTCAACAATGATAAGAAGCTTGAAAGTGTACAAATTCAGCGTCGACCATGAACTTGCACAAAAATAACAGACATAACATAGTGTCCTCTAATCCTCTAAATTAAGGCAATTTCCAAGAGCACAAAACAAATAAACTCCATGGAAAATCAGCAACTAATACACCCAATTCTGCTCTTTTAGCAAATATTCAAGCCTCTCTCAGCAAAGTGACTTACAAGCATCTTTGCTTCAAATAATATGTCAAGGAAGCCAAAACTATTCTTTCATGACAAACTAAGGGAGTACTTTGCGAACCAAAAATAAGCCAGTGAAAAAAATTTTTTGCACTTAATTTTTTACATATTTATCCTAATTTTTTTTTTAACTTTTGATTCTGTCTGTTAGGTTAGTTTTAGTTTTCACTTTCAGCACTTGACGCAAAGAAATCACTTTGCATAAAAGTAATCCACTTGAGGTCCTAAGATAATAGTAACTTTTCCTCAATTGTTAGTGTAACCACACTGGTTATTATTTAGCAACAGCACCATCAATACCACCATCATCATTGCTAATACCTCTGCAGCCACCTCATTTCCACTGCAATTGCTTCCATCTGCACTGCAGCCACTAAATTATCGTCACTGGAACCATCATCTGTCACAACTTCCACCATCATCACTAATCACAACCAGCACCATCACCACCATTATCAATACCATATATACAATTGATCCAATCACCATAACTCTTTTAAACCAACCACTATCAAACTATTTTTCAAATTCAAGTACATTACCTATCCATAAATTATTAAATTTAAACTGTTTTTATTTTTAAGTTTCAGTACTTCATGATCCAATTGCATGTCCACAATAAAATTATCAGTTCTAAAATTTTCAACATTTAATTTCAATTTAACCAACCATCACCTAAATAAAGTTTGAGATATTTAGGAATTTACGTCAGAATTACAAAGAGAATCACTTAAGACATGTAGAAAACCAGAAAAAAGAGATACAGCTGGAAAATCAAAAGTGTCAAATAAGATATGCAGAAACTATTAACTTTTACTTCCATCAAAGTAGTAAAATCATAAGGCGCACTCAGAGCAATGTATCATCCCACAGCCTTATGCACAAAACGCAAAAAATGTGCCCGGTTCAATCAAGGAAGAAAGTAGGGGAAAAAAATTTCAAGGCTGAAAGTTATGGGTTCCAGTGGGGAAAAATATCAGTATTTGAGAATAGAATTGAAGAGAAGAAGATGAAGAAGAAGAAGAAAAAATAAAGCAGAGGTGGAGGGAGGGGGTGGCCCGTGGCCATCGCTGGCTATGCCACTGTCTCCAAGTCCAAGTTGTCATTGAAGAGTCATAAGAAAGTGAAGACTCTAAAATTGCTACTACACTGCTGTCCACTGAAATAAACAAGGCCATTGCCCTGTTGCTGCACTTAAAAGATCCTATGTCATCTGACAACACTTAAAAAACAAATATAAAAAAGAAAGAAATATGCACTTTGAAATGAAAAACATGAGGATATAAGTTATCAAGGAAAAGAACAGGCTCAAACCAAGACAAGCTTTATGAAACGAGTAAGATTCACATTTTACCTCAGGGTTCTTAGGATCCAAGGCACTAAGCATTTCCATTAATACATCCGCCACTCCCCGAGCATTTTGAATCTCTGGCAAGCTGAAAGTAAACAGTTCTTTTTGTAAAATCATCTTAACAGCAACCGACTATAAGTATACAGTGCCAGAATACTCCCATTAAAATGATGAGAGAGTGAAACCTTCATTATGGGGCACAGAATTACATGAACAGATTTAGATTACATCAGGGAAAAGAAGCTTCAAGTATGCAGTTTAAGTTAAGATTCCACATGTTCACAACCACTTACATATATTTCTATACTTCAATCCGACCAAAACAATACAGGGTCGAACCATAAATGTGTTCCTACTTGCTATTGAGTTCAGGCTTACTGAATTCTCATTTAAAACAGGAAACATCAGTGAGATAGAAAATTGAAGTTCTATAAACCAGTTGGGACTGCAGTGCCAGCTAAAATAGTAGTTCACACATATTTTGAAATAAAAGAGATCAAATCCTTAAATTGAAATGGACAAAAATGTGAACCTAAATTTTGGTTTTGTATCTATGTATGCTTATTGGGGGCGAGGGTGAGGGCAGGGATGGAAAAGAAAAATTACCTTAATCTTATTTTGAACTTATCAGTTTAAAACATATCCTACAGTAATTATTATCAAAAGGAATGAGAGCCCATTATTTTTGTTTATTAGAAGATTCTTACTCCCCGCAGAGAATTCCAAAATTAAACGTTTCCATAAATTACTTTTGCAAGAAACAATTTTGGAAACCAATCTGTCTTTGCTTAAGCTGGATCAAAAACTCAGCAATGAGAAATATACAGTTCAAAGAGTACCTGAGACCAGAAGCATCAGACTGCAGAGAGGCCTCAATAGCAGCATCTTCATACGCTGAAGGTGTATGAACTATCGGCTGTGTTTGTGGAGGAGTAAAAAGAGGTACACTGTTCTCTGCTCGGGGTGGAAACTCAACCCCTGCAGCCTGTCAGTAATCAAACAAAGTTTGTTTCACAAAATAAGGCTTCACAAATGTAAAGAGAAAACTAAAGGGCCATGATATAATATATTTTCATATTCTAAATATCCAAATTCAATCAGATTTTGACAAGAAATATAGTTTCAAATGACACATTCTCTCAATTATGGACAAATGAGTAACATTGATAAGAATCAGAAAACATTTACTTATAAATACAAATGACTAGCTAGTTGTATTAACATTCTAATTCTAACCATTCCAAAAGAAATAAACTGTACAGAATCATAATTCTATAGATACCACTATATAATTTCTCACCATAACCGCTGTTTTCAAAACAGTCAAACAGACTGCTTTCAAACTACCTGTTTTAACCTTCCAACCATTAGAACCATAGACATTAAGGCTAGATTTGGAAAGTCATGATGCAATGTTATGGTGATTACACTGCATGAATTTCATTGCAATGTTTGTATTACAGCTTAACAAAAATAGCATAAATAAATTAGATGGAAGAATATAGAAATGGCCAAAGGTTCATTTTGAACCGGAACCGAACCGTACTGTAGATGAACCGGAACCGTCGGTTCAAAGTTTTGAACCGAAACCGGCAGTTCAAGGGCCGGTTAAAGTTCATGTGAATATTAAAATTTGAATCTGAACTGATCCTGAACCAGCGGTTAACCATGCGGTTCCGATCCGGTTCGAACCGAAATTTTCTATTTTTATTTTCAAAATAATAATCACTTAGCCTATTTTATACATCTCTAAAAGTCTCAATAATATTTTACTACGTGATATACTTTACTTAAATTTTTTTTTTTTTTTTAAATACACTTTACTTTAAAAGTTAAAAATCTAAAAAGTAAAATGGTAAAAAAAAGAGAGAAATATTTAGTCTAAACTTATATTGTTTTAAACTTTTTTTTTACCCTTTTAAATTGTTTACCAAGTTTAAAATTACATTATTTTGAAGCATTTTTCAAAATTTTCTCATAATTTACTTAATTAATAACATTTAAACAAAATAAAGTGATAGCTTATTTGATTATTTTGTAAAATTAATTTATTTTATTCTTGTATGAGTATGAGCTTTCTAAAATTTATTTAAAATAAAATTTACCAATATTTTTTAAACTCATATTAATATTTTCGAAAGAAAGATATAACGTTAGAACTAATTTTTAAAAAAAAAAAAAAAAACATATATCACCGGAAACCGCGATCGGAACCGCACCGGAACCGGAACCGGAGCGGAACCGTCAGTTTAAGGGCCGGCTCAAGTTCAACATTTTAAAAATTTTGAACCCTCGGTTCCATGAACCAGAACCGGCCATGCCTAGAAGAATAAGAGAGTGATTACCCTTAGTTCATTATATGCAGCATAGTATTGGGGAAACCTTCCCCTTTGTCCCCCAAATGCTTCTTGCCATGTGTCTATCAAAATAAGAATCTTTTCCCTCACATTCAAATCAGGCTGCACAATATATCATAAGAATATAGTGAGAGAAAGGGAAACAGAATCAGAAGGGAAAAAAATAAGAAAGATTAGGCTTTTAATGAGAGAAGCAGGGACCTTCTTCTTCACTATTTTAACCATATCATGTAGGATGTCACGCTCCACAATCTGCTGAAATACATTCTCACCACAGTTTTTGCTGACAGTCTCCAATGCCTAAAGCAAAACATTCCACAAAAACATCATGATAATTAGACAATGATTTCTTCATTAACAGGTAAAAAAAAAAAAATAACAGACCAAGAACAAGCATGCACTTGCATACATGCTTTACATCTTGAGCATAATCCTTGCACTGTTACACATACTAATTTGATTTGGACCAACTAATTTATAGAATGCCAAAACAACTACTTAGTATTATTATTTTACACTGCTCATTAGGTGAAACTAAGAAAAAAATGTCTACAAAGTTTAGAAGCAAAAGACTACTGACAAAAAGAGCTAGAAGTTGTATTTTAGGACTTTTGCTGCCCAGTCGCTTCTTGAGCACTTTTAAGGCATCCTTTGCGTGCCTGCAAGTTGCAACACCAATTCATTTCAAAGATGGAATCAAAATCAGCACAATTTGACTTCTAAGGACAAGTGGGAATAAAAGGCAAATAGACTTGCAAATATAACTTTAGGAATCCGGTAACAAAGAGCAGAAACTATTCAGTATCATCAATTAACACCTAAAGCACTTTCAAACATCACCATGAACAACGATGTTTCAATAAATTCAAGTACAAAGCACTTTACCATCTTTCATGAAGTTCCATCTATCCTTTTCATGCAATTAATATTATTAGAGGGAGTCAAAAGTTGCTTCCAAAGTATCGAGGGCCAAAAAATATGCTTCAAAAACAAGATCAAAAGGAATGAAAACCTAAACGAGACATTGTACTGTAACCATAGTAATATCATAGCCAGTTCTGAAAAGATGGATATTAATTTAAGGGTATACACTACTGATTGTAAAGATGCCTGCCAAATTATGTTGTATCAGTAGATTAATTGAAAGATGGCAGGACCCAACAAGCAAATTAACTGATTTCCAGGTCATGAAGTCATTCAAACCAAATCCATTTTCTGCTCATACACTTTCATGCCTTACAGCCCACAAGAGCTATCATTGAGTTTATGGTCATACATCAAACCAAAAACACCTAAGCTGATTTCTAATTGCACAATGTTCCATAGCTCAAAACCAGATACAATCCATGCTTCTAGTTTAATAGAATTAACAAGCCCAACTTCTCCACTTGACTCCTACAAACATTTTCATCATATTACATATTACATAACGAGAGCTAAAGCAAACATTACAAGAAAAAAAAAAGGTTGAAAAACAAATTCTATCTAAGCATAAAAGTGTTGAGAAGATGGATAATCATACCCAGGATCCATGTTGATGATATCACAAAGCTCAATGTTGATGGCCCAGTCTGGGCCAATCAACA
This sequence comes from Jatropha curcas, assembly GCF_041381405.1. Classification (NCBI taxonomy): domain Eukaryota; kingdom Viridiplantae; phylum Streptophyta; class Magnoliopsida; order Malpighiales; family Euphorbiaceae; genus Jatropha; species Jatropha curcas. The sequence goes on from NC_143159.1 coordinate 7,506,397, forward strand.
TGTCACTTGTAGCCCTCTCGGCACATGCTGCCGCATTATTTGCCATAATTATTAGTGGTCCCTTACTTTGAGCTAGCTACCTCTTGTATGATCCTAAAAATAAAATAATGAACACACAAGCAATTCTCAGATTCAACTTCCAAAATTCAAATTCAAAGAGATATCTTAGTATTAGACTTTGAATCAATCAATATATATATAAATGATCAAAATGAATCAAACAGCGAATGATAAGAGAATTGTTAGTAAGACTTGATTCTCCATAAACCCACCACGAATTGAAAGTGAATACCAATAATACAAAAATCCAAAAGCAAAACCCACAAACTGAACCCAGTTTGACTTAAAGATAAAGAAAGCTAAAGAAGCCAGAAACCAATTAAAATTATAGCCCAAAAACACCAAAGAACAACCAAAACGAGCACAATCGAAACAAGACCTCATTACCCAAATTCCAAACCCAATTCATAGAAAAACAAAAACAGCAAAACCCACCTGGCAAAAAGCATCAATAAAGACGATAAACACCAGAATCAAAATAAAGATTACAAATAAGACAAATGATCTCGATTGAAAGCTTACCTTTGAAGACAGAGATTGAGAATCAAAAAGAGAAGAGACTATTTGGATTGAAATGATAGTTTATTTGGACGATAGAGAAAGAAAAGCAAAGAAAGAGAGAGGTTAGAGAGGGTCGGTTTGTTTTTGTTTTTGTTTTTGTTTTTTGTTTTGGGTTTGGGGTTAAGGCAAAGAGAGGTCAGAAGGAGGATGATGTGTGTAATGTGTTTGGTGGTATTTTCTTAGCGTCACCCTTTACTGTTCATATGTTGGAATTGAGAAACTTAGAAGTTAGAATCGACTTTGGTCTTCGCTTTTTTTTTTTTTTTTTTTTTTTTTTTTTTTTTTTTTTTTTCTAGAAAGAAATCACCGAAAATTCGACTCTTCATATTAATTATTATTTCTTTAAATTTATTAGTTACTAACTAAATAACTTTGGTCCCATCCAAAAATAAATAAATAAACAACTTTTATTTTATTTCTTTCCTTTTTTTCTAAAATTTTTTCTTTTGTTTTTATTTCTAAAGCTTACATAACAGCTGTGAAAGAATTTTTTAAGGCTAGAAGATTTTTCCATTTTCTTAAAATTTAACCTTTATTTTACAGAATCTTATCCCATAACACTTAAAATTAATTTTATTTCAAAATTTATGATTATCATTATTTAAATATATCTTTTACACATACAATAATATTTTTATATTTTTTTTAATTTTTTAAAACTATATGAAAAAAATATAATTTATGAATTTCACATTATTCACGAAGAAATAACATTATAAGACAAGAAAACAAAGAAAGAAGAAAAGTCTTGAGATTGTTATTATCTTTTCATCTAATTATTTACAAGCAAAATATAAATAATTTTTTTTTCTTTTTTGAAAATCTTCCAACATCATTGACGGTTTGATCCTCAGATTTTCTAATAATACAAATTTTAAGTTTTAATTAACCATAAATTTTTGACTTTTGTTCAGCGAATTGGGACGCCAAAATCCAAGCTGGAAGCGCGTTCATTTGTGCAGCGCCGACTTAGGGTCCCACCCAGAAGAGTATGAAGGCAGTTTCTGATTTTTCACAGCCGATAAGATGGCTTTAATTCAAAAGTCAATGACTGACTCCCAACGTGGGAGCCTTTTACTCACCTCCAGGGTTGACCGAGTCCTTCCTGCATCCAACGATCTCATCACGGACTAGCAAGTCTAGCATCGCTGCGCACGGAGCAATTCTTAGGTAGATTATGTTTACTAAATCACCTATAGACTAAACAATGGTATGATGCCACGCAAACGATTTATTTATCCTCTCACTTTAACTCCATCTCTCTCATTTCTATCTCTCTTTCAACATCTCTTGTGCAACGATGGATTGCGGTTAATTTGTAAAAGGATTCAATTAATATATATAGTTTATAAAAATAACATATATAAAATAAATAAAATGACAAAATTCCTTACAAAAAGAAAAATTTACAATTAAATTACAATAACTATTGCCCATTTTTCATTTACTAGAATTTATTCATAGTAACTACATTGTCATACTTGAAAATATATATCTTTTCACATAAGTTACTGAACAATCGTCCCTAGTTCGTAGATCTTTTAATAAGTTCTACCTAACTAATGTCTAATATTAGGTGGATATTAGCTCATTATGTTAGATCACACTTCCTAGATCACAATGAATATTTTCTATATTAAGCTCAAAATTTTGACAATTTGTTTAGAAGAGATTAGATGAATAGATTGAATAGTTTGATTGACTGATAGTGGTGATTTTGCAACGATTGATGTTCTTTTAATGTATTATTCCATAATTATAATAAAAAAATATTGTTATTATAGAAAATTAAAATGCAAAATTAATTAATTTATTAAATATTACATTAGATTAATAATATGCAATTAAGTTGAATATTGTAATCCAAAAGTAATTTATTAAACTTCCAAATTTATAACGCATTAGGATAAACCAATAATTATTAGACCAAAAATTAATTGACTATGAAAACAAATAATTAAGAAGGAACAAAATTAAAAAAAAATTAAATTTTAACTTTTTTTTGGACAAAAAAATTATTTAAAAAACATTTAGGGGCTTCCATACATGAGTCTGTCAATGATTAGGGCTATGTGACTTAATAAATAGAAGTTGTGGATAATGATGTGGCTGAATGTGTATTTATGGATATTAGATTTAAAAATGGTTCTCCAATGCATGAAAAAGAAATCAATTTCAGCGCAAAAAGAAGAAGTTTGATTGCGAATAAAATAGAAAGCATAAAGGACAACAAAAAACTGAGTCAAACTGTCTAACAGACTCTCTAAAAATAGAGAGCGTGATGGATAATATCTTTTTTTTTTTAATACATCAAACTCACAAACTAAACAGACAATAGCATTGGAGAAAGTTTTATTTTTAACGTTCAATTTTTCAGACGTGACAAATAAATTAAAGCAATCTATGATTGCATTGTAGATGCTCTTACTGTTTTTCTGAATAAATTTTCATCATAGATAAGGAGCTCTTTCATTAATCTAAACATTAATCTAATCAAAATAAAAAAAATATAGGACAAATATAATAAATTTGTAGTATTAGCTACTCATGGTAAGGTTTTATGTCTGATTTATACGAGTATTTGTAATACTTGATATTATTATTAATGTATTTTATATATTTTTTTTTTTAAATAAAAATTGTAGTAGCTATATATCAAGGCATATTAAACTTTATATCCAAGGCGTAGCAGGTTAATGAGTTTATAAATATATAATTTATGAAATATGAAATATTAGTAGGTTACATTTTGTTTTAGATTAAAATACTTTTACGAATGTACGAAACTTTTCTATTTTGTTTAGGGTTTTACTATCTATTTAAGTTTTTAGGGTTTTATATATAAATAGACTCTTTTATAATTATTTTGATCCAACCATTATTAAAGACTAATGACCAGTGTTATAAGATGAATACCATGTTATATACCTTGGATTGACGTTATTTGGTAGATTTGGATAGTAAAAGTAACATAAATGGTGATTATTAGTCGTTTAGGGAAAGGTTTATGAGAGATAATGGTTTTTTGAAAGTTATTTGAAGGGTGAGAAATCAATTTAAACACCACAATCTTCAACCCGCCGAATTGAGGTATAAGCATGGTTAAAAAATCTGATTTCCAAAATTATCTATAACTAATGTCTATAAATCTTCCATGACATGGTATTTTCGTAATCTTTATATTTAACAATACCTTCCTCTATCATCAAACCAAACAAAATGTTAGTAAACTTTCATTTACTGTACCTTTTTACTAAACACAAAAAAGACATTACCATATTTTACTATAGATTACTTAATGATCCCTCCCCATTCCATCCGAACAAAGCGTAAAATGATAAAATAAGCAATATTCCACATTAACTAAAATCTTAAAACTTTTAGGGGGTGTAGTAATAAGTTGAATATGGAGCGAGATTATTGAAGAAAAATAAAATTTTTATTTTACTCCCTCCATTCCATAGAAATTGGATACACCAAAATTAATTAATTAATTTAATTGGAATTTTTTGGCCCATTCTTCATCAATTTGTCCTTAAAATTTCACTAACTCTCTTCTCCTTCATGGTTAGCCAACCCACCTTTTGTAACAATCAAAAATCCATTTAATTTAAAGTTGATTATAATGAGCATTTGTAATGGGCTGATTTTCTTCGACTAAGGGTTTCTCCGACCATTTTTAGCGAAGAAGGGGCTTTTCAGGATTTTCTTTTTCTTCCATTTTCCTTTTTTTTTTTTTTTTTTTCATTTTAGCGATATGGGTAGAGGCTGATTGTCTTTCTCTTTTTCTATTTTCTTCTTAGTAAAAAAGGGTTGGAGGATGATGCTGCATTAGCTTTTGCCTGTGTTTCTTTTTTTTCCTTCGTATTGATGGCAGAAGTCTTGCTTCTTGTAGCCATTTATAATCTAAACGGGGCGTGTAAGTGCGGCGCTAGGTTAGAGTTATAGAAGATGGAGGATTTTGTGAAGGTGTGAATGGATCATTTAAACATAGACATTTATAAGGAACTCTCTCAACTTAAATATGGAAAGACCAATGAGTACAAATATTCATTCCAAGCACTATCATTTGTAGGAAAACAGGAAAATCCCTCAATAGACAATAATTTAGAGAACAACTGAGTAATATACACACATTTATTTCTTCAATTTAATTTTAAAAAGCGTTTAAATTTTAAAATTAGTATCTCTCAATAAAATATATGTTTTCACTGATATAAAAATTCGGTTTTAAGCGTTTACATTTAATTCGTTTTTAATGTCTAAGAATAATATGAACAATAGAAAAGGAGAATTTGTGAGCATATACGACCATAGCGCACATAATTATTATTCGATTTAATATGGCGAAATATATAAATTTGTCTTTAAATTTTCAAAAAATAACCCTACGACACTAACAACTTTGTGGGGACCAATTATGCATCTAAAGAATTTTTCTACATCACTCCTGCATCTCTCCATGCTAACAGACACGCGTGAATAACATTGGCGCTGATTAAGATAACTTACTCAAAAATAAAATGACACGTAGGAATTCAGATTTGACACATCTTTTAGCTTTATCTCATACTAAAGTCTTTCCTCTTCTTTCTGTTTATTGCTCTTCAAACTATCCAAGTAATCCTACTATTTCTAATTCATTTTATAAGTAAAACAACTAATTTTTTTATGTTTCTTCTTTCTTTTTCATGATATACAAAATGATAAAATGTGAAGTAATTATTTATAAAATGCTAGAATTAAGATTAATTTCAATCATATTAAATATCAAATAAATTTATGAAATTATTCATTTCTTACAAACAGAGTTTCATTTTCTTTATATTTTTAATATTAAAGCAAGTAGATTAATATATTATTGTGGTTGTATGAAAATGGGAAAGGAAAAAGGACAGTTAAGTCTCGCTGGTTTGTTGGTCTTTTACGAGTTGCAAAATGATAGATCATGAGGGATCTTTATAATCTATTCGTTACCTTAGGTTAGTTAATTTTTTTAGTTTTTATTCTAAATTATGCTATTTTGTTTTGTAATTGTGTAAAAGAAAATTAGGATAATCACATTCTTGGTAAATACTTTTTACCTTCTAAAATACTCCTCTGTTCTCCCCTATTTTTGCTTTATTGTTTTTAGCTGTGTTGAAGTTGTATTTCATAGTGATGGTAAGATGAATATGTTAATATAGATTAGGATAATATTGGATTGATATGGCTCCAACTAATTACATGCAAATGGTCAAATGTTCTAAAGATGAAAGTTTTGAAATGGGACAACTTACTATAGTTATGGAAATCTTGCATTAAACCCATGTGTAGGAACAATTTACCATAGTTATGGAAATCTTGCATTTAACCCATTTGCAGGAGTATTGAATTTCATATGTGCAAGCTCTAAAATTCATTTGTTTTTCAAAATTTTAATTATTTCACAAAAAACATATTATGTATTCAAGATTACTTCTCCAACTTAAATTATTTAAAAATTTCAAAAGCATAGTCATTTAAATGAAATTATAAGATTTAAGATATTTGAAAGAAAATAGAGAGAAAAGAAAAAGATATTACATGATTTTAAGTGATAAGAGGGAAGATAAAGAGAAGAGAAAAGGATTGCACTTGTTCAACGTTCAAATAAAAAAGTAGACTTCTAATTCAAAGGATTATAGTTGTTCAACATTCAAATAAAAAGGATTTTACTCCCAAAATGATCTCTGCGACTAATCCACGCACCATATCACTTTTTTTTCCAGTGCCAAATCTCGTTCAACTTCTAAGAAACCCAATTAAGCAGTCTCTCCAATGCTTAGCAGTTATTACCCTAAGAAGAGCAAATCCAGTCAATAGACTCACCTCTGCAACCCCTAAAATGTAGGTGATGACGAACAAAATGATGCCTGAAAAACTATCTGTTTCCAGAGGTCCTCACGGATGCAAACCAAGCTTCATGGGAGACAGATATTAATTTTCTTTCAACAAAATTGACGGTGGTGATATCGCTAGAGGTGGATGCAGAGACTAAAGCTTGTGGAGGAAATGGATGAGATTTGGAACGAGAGGCAGAAAAAGACGAATTTAACATGAGGTAAACGACTCCGTTTTGTCTAGGTCAACTTTATTTTTCCACGCCGGCACAATTATATTTTCTTCACGTCCCATTAAGCGATTGTAACCATGCTCTCAGCTGCTAGCGTGGAAAAGTAATTAATTGGTGCAAAAAATTTTACTTGAGGTTGCGTAATTAGTCTTGCAAAATTAGGGGTGCTATAGGGTTAATTTATCAAAGTTCAGGAGATAATTTGTGTATTCTAGCCGATTTAATACATTTCAAAAAAAATTCAATATATACATACATAAAAATATGTATGCAAAAATAAAAAATATTACTTAGTTTGAATGTCAATGGAGAGAGAAATTGATAATAACTGTATTTTGTACTATAAGCACGTCAAATGCATTAGCCATATGTTGTCTGCCAATTTCTTGTTATTTTCACAATTAATGCAGTGAACAAACGCAAATTCTCTTCTAAAAAGAAAACAAACGTAAGTTTGACTTTACACTTTAGCCTTCTATAGACATATACAAAAGTGATAACTACTAATCCATTATATTAAGAAAAATAAATAGATTATGTATAATGACATTTTCTTTACCAAACACATAAATCAAAACTCAAAAGTGCTGTTGTTGAGATCTCCATCACTTAAACTAGCAAAATGGGTCAACTGTGTGATATAATTTTTTATGGATTAGAAATCCCAACCATTTGTTTATTTAACCAAATCCTAATTGTTGTTTACATTATTCACAAGAAAATAAATATTAAAAAATAAAATAAAATAAAGATAGCATCGCGAAGGTCAAAGGGGAAAGGATTGGACAACAGAAAACCTGAAAAGGACTGTGACTTTGAACAATATATTTTACCATTTGGTGGGTTAATATGAATTTGGAATTCCCAAATGCAAAACCTTGGAAAGAATGCGTCTAAATTTTGCTTTTCTTTCTAATTAAATAATTTTGTCCAACAGACCATGTAGAAGTGTTATCCAATAAGAATGGGTACACAAAGTTACATGAAATGGTTTGATCCGTGACTCAAGTCTGTAATTGTAGCCCAATACTTTCTAAATGGACATTCAGTTTCTAGTTGTGTACCCATTTTCCACACAATGCGTAAAGCCCAACCATGGGCTGCGATTCCATGAGATGAGACTGTTAAGTAAGCAGTCTCTCTGTTGTTGTTGTTTAACTTTTTGCGGTTGAGCTACTAATATTCAATTTGGTTCCATTTCAAAAATCTATACAACTAAACTTGTAATCACAATTTATAAAACATTCGAATCAAACTACATCTATGAATTTGGATTGATTTAGTTTGTGTAATTTAATTGTCCGTTTGAGAGTATTTTAAGAATATTTACTGGATGGTGAAGAAAGAAAAAAGAAAGTGTATTTCATATAAATTATTTTTTATAAATTTTTATTTATTTAGTATGAAATAAAAATAAATTTTAATATTTTTTGAATATAATATATTTGGATTTCATTAAAAATTTCAAATCAATACAAATAATATAAGGAGGACATGACTCCTCTCTTGAGGACCAGAGACATAGAACAATTTGCATGATGGAGTATTATTAATGATACCTCTAAAAATATAAATAACTTTAATTTATACAAAGAATGGAGAGTCTCCATACGGAATTTATTCAATTTGCATTTATAAATGTAAATTTCTTTTTTCCAATTTTAGAGTTGTTTGGCAAAATTAGCTGTTTTGGTAGCTTATTTTTGAAGCTATTAGTTGTTTTAGTAGTATTTAGCTATTAACTGTTTTAGTAGCATGTAGCTTCATGAAACGTTAAAGCTAAAAGTTATATAAGTTAACTTTTCACAAAACACTATCTTAACCTCTAAAAATTAGGTCAAACGTTTTATTACTGAATACTATAAAAAGTAGCTCGTTTTGATTGGTTAAAATGCTAAAACTTACTTAAAAAGTTGTTGTTGCCAAACATAGCCTTAGTTACTTTATTATGAGTGAATGAATTAATGAATTAAAACTTACATAAAAATCTGTATATATATCCTCTTTCATCAATCCTACTAAAAGTAAATATCAAGTAGCATATATAATTTCTCCAAAAACAAATTAATTTAAATAATTTGCTTGTCAATCAGGTATAGTCTGCTTCTGCTGTATTGCCCATAATTTTATTCTGATCCATTGATCTCATGTATAAAAAAGAAGCAAAAAAAATTATTAAAAATTCAGATTATATATATGTCAATTTCAAACGAGCTAAAAATAAATAAATAACGCAAATAATTTTAGGTATTGGCATTATTATAATCAATTGCTTTCTTCAGGATTCTCAAAGAATCGTCTAACATTTAAACGGGCGATGTTGATAGCAACATATTTTATATCATCATTATCGTATGTGAAATTTATCTTTATATACTTTTTTTTTTCTTTACCTTTTTAAGGAAGTTGGAAAAAATTAAACATGATGTTTTGTTGTAGGATAGGTACGTGACCAGTTTCCTTTTGTTTATGCCACTTTGAGAATGTATATTTTCTAAATGTAGATTTGAATATTTTTTTTTATTTTCATTATTCTTTCATTTTTTATGATAAGATGTACTTTTCATTATTTGTGTGATAGCCTCCAAGATAATTATGTAACCACTACATGATTGCCATGATAATTATTTCTATCATAGCTTTGTCTATGTTCTTATAAGCAAGACTGTCCTTATCCTGCCCATGCTTAGTATTGTTTTATGTTTTGCATTCATTTCAAGAAATAGAGCATACTGACTTGTGATTTTGCTTAGATATTATTGATTTCCATCCCTTGATTATATATATTTCTAATGATATGTTTGTTATGGTGTAATCAATCGTGTGATGGAATGAAAATTACATTATATATTTGATTACATTATTTGGTTAGATTTTTTTTAAACAATGTAATATAATTTTCATTACTTAAATTGATGTAATATTCATTATATAAAAAAAAATATGTATTATCTATTGCATCAAGGACATGTAATATCAATTACATCAAGTCACTTTAATGAATAATTTGAATATATATATATATATATATATATATATATATATATATATATATATATATTAGTTTTAATTTTATTATTCAAATTATTTAAAAAAATATGAATTCCTTTATTTTGTTAAGAAATCCATGCACTTTGTTAGCTAATAGTAAACATCTAAATCTCGTCTATATGGTTATTTGTAATTCTTGATATTATTATTAATGAATTACATTTAAAAAAGAAAAAAACTCATCATACGAGCTATAAGATAAACACAAATTGATCCTTTCAAAAAAAAAAAAAAAAAAAAAAAAAAAAAAAAAAAAAAAAAAAAGAGAAGATAAACACAAATTGAGGTGAATTCTAAGATTAGCTAAAACTTATTTTATTATGATATTTATAGTAGTATTGTTAATTACGACATCGATGAGTCGTTTCCAAGTAGTAGTACATTTTGATTTCTTACAAGCAAGAAATCATTATTTATTTATTCATTTCAATCTTCTCTTTCATAATATCACACGATTCATGCAAGAAAAATTGTATTAATGCTGACATTCAATTGCTAATTAGCTCACCTGTTGATTATGTTGTTTAATTAAGAAGTCAATGATCCAAATCTTTGATGATATATGAATTTCCTTTATAATTTTTAAATTTATTTGAAAATAAAAAATTAAAAAAAACTTTGTTATATGTTTTTGGTGGGATGATACTAGTAGTGTTAACGAGTCTTTTCCGTATAAATTAATAATTGGTATATAAATTTATAATTGGCATAAAAGAAATTGTGTGATTCAACATATAGTTCATTCTTTTAGGAAAGTAATTTTTCTGAATGTGCATTGCACTTGTTATCTATATTATGTGATTTAATTTTCTATTAATATTTTATCTATGAAATAATATTATAAACTATTTTTATATTATTAAAATCAAAATATTAAAATAGTTTTCCTTTTTTATATATCCTTTGTTGTCAAAACAACAAATTATTTTTTGGTCTAGACAATTACTTATCCCTCCTTCTACATTTAAAAAAAGTATAGGATTTTCAATTTAGTTAAAATAATTAAATTGTAATACATTGAATTATTAAAATAAAATAAATTGAGTTATTTATTGCTTGTTTATATATATATATATATATATATATTAACACCAATTTATTAATCTACCTAAATAACGTTAGTTGAAAAATCATGAGAAACTCTATAACTAGGATTTTTTTAAAAGCCATAAGTCTGCATGTATATATCATGTGTCCAAGTTGCCATATTTTATTTGCAATCTGCTGCAAGTGCTAGTTTGAACCAGTTGAGTTGTGTTATAATTTTAAGGGAAAATAATTATTTCGTCCTGAGGTTTGTCATAATTATTTAAGTAGTTTCCGACATTTATACAAATATTTATAACGTTCTTGAGGTTCACTTCTGTCATATTAATTGGTCCTTCCGTCCAAAAAATACACTTTTTCCGTTAATTTTGAGAGGAAAATAAGAAATTATCCTTTGAGAAAATAATTATTTCGTCCCTGAGGTTTGCCGTAATTATATAAGTAGTCTCTGACATTTATACAAATATTTATAACGTCCTTGAGGTTCATTTCCGTCCAAAAAATACATTTTTTCCGTTAATTTTGAGAGGAGACGAAATTATCCTTTATAAATTTTCATTGAGATTATTGTCAATCCCTTTCCTCTAAAATACCTAAAACTCAAATTTTCACCATCTTCCTCAACCCAACGCGGTCTTCATTGCCACCACCGTGTCTCTGTCTACCATCATCTACATAACTAGATAACCACCAAAACTGAAACTCGATATCCAAACTCAATCAAGCCATCATCACCTTCATCCATTTATCTCTCTCTCCTTGATTAGAGTATTTAGGGTAGTTTGGTCATTCTATTAAAAATTAACAGTAAAAAATATGTTTTTTGGATGGAAGGACCAAGTAATATGACGGAAGTAAATCTCAGATATGTTATAAATATTTGTATAAATGTCGGGAACTATTTAAATAATTATGGCAAACCTCGGGGACGAAATAATTATTTTCCCTTTTAGTTTGGTGGTGATCCGGTTATGAAGATGATGGTTGACAGAGACACGGTGATGGCAATGAAAACCGCATTGGGTTGAGGAAGATGGTGAAAGTTTGAGTTTTAGGTATTTTAGAGGGAAGAGATTGACAATAATGTCAATGAAAACTTATAAAGGATAATTTCGTCTTTTTCTCTCAAAATTAACGGAAAAAGTGTATTTTTTGGACTGAAAAACTAATTAATATGACGAAAGTGAACCTCAGGGACATTATAAATATTTGTATAAATGTCGGGGACTACTTAAATAATTATGGCAAATCTCAGGGACAAAATAATTATTTTTCCAAAGGATAATTTCGTCTTTTCCTCTCAAAATTAGCAGAAAAAATGTATTTTTTGGACGGAAGGACCAGTTAATATGACAGAAATGAACCTTAGGGACGTTATAAATATTTGTATAAATATCGGGGACTATTTAAATAATTATGGCAAACCTCAGGGACGAAATAATTATTTTCCCTAATTTTATTACAAGTTAATTGACAAATCTTCGCACTTGGGATTGAGTTTCTATATGTGCCAGCTTCACTCATTAATCATTAAAATGATGATGGTGTTAGTCAGTGGTTTGCAGGGGTGCAGTTAGGATAATTATTTTAGAGAGCTAATTGAAAATTTTTTTAACTTTTAAAGAGGTCAAATATAATTTTTTTTTTTAGATTTTTAAGGAACAAATTGCAATTTTTTATAATAAAAAAAATTCTTAGGATAGCCCAGACCCCTTCAACCCTAATGAACTTTATTCTTGATTTTTTTTCATTTATATAAAAAGCGAAAAGTATGAGATTTCGATTTCTGAGTTATTTATTTTACAAGAGATTTTATTGAAATTGAGACGTAGCTTAATTGATTTTGATGTTGAAGTTGTTGGTGTCTTCTATGTTGCATATAACTTCCTCAAATGGTTACACTTTTTCAGATCCACTTCCGAGATCGCCAACTCTATTTGACTGGACGTGGAAATCGTGTTAAAGAAAGAGTGGTTCATGGGTTTTCTCTCTCACACACTGCATTTCCAATGTGTTTTTGAGAGAAACAGGTAGCTTGATTAAGTTAACCTAAGATTATATGTGAGACCCACTGAAATTAATATTTTATTAAAAATTTTAAGATTAATTGCAATATAAATATCAAATTAGAGTGCAATTGCAAAAGGTAATAAAATTCAGGATAAACTAATATATTAGGCTAACTAAATATACATATACATAGCATATCCGATCATGAATTTCAAAGCCTTTTTTCCATTTATGTTTTCTTTTTTTAAGTAATAAATAATATAAGCTTTTTTTTTTTCTCATTCTCCTTTGAAGATAACGTAAAAAAGAAATCAATCGTCCAAAGATGAGAGCACTTATTAAGAGAGTGGTTTAAAGTTTTTATAGATGATTAAGAAAGCAATTAAATATATAAAGTCATGATATCTGTTAAGAGAATAAAAGCTTTTGACTAGTAGCATACATAAATAGACCTTGTATTATATAATCAAATATTATTGTATATTATTATTTTTAACTTTGAATATATAAAGTTACACAAATAATTGTACTTCCTGCGTGGATACTTAAATATTATTTTAATAATTATTGTAGTTAATTATATTATTATTTTTTATAAACTATTATAAACTAATTATTTAGGAAAAAACAATGAAACTATACTTGAAATAAATCAGTAACGGTAGATATCAAAATAATTTTTAATAATTAGAGAAAATTAAAACATAATTTGTAATAACATAAATATTTTTAAATATATTCTTAATTAATTGTACATTTTAGTTATACAAAGGTAGACAATATTATTATGATTAAGCTGATAATGTAAATGGACAAACTCCTTATATATAGCAAATGAAGTAATTAATAATATTTAGAACATCCAAATGCCAAATTAGACGGGGGATGAATTTTTTGCAAGTTAACATATACCATTTCAAACTTAACATATAACATTTAATTATATATATATATATATATATATATATATATATATATATATATATATATATCTATTAATTACTTTTCTACTTAAAATATTATTTTTTGCAAAATAAATTATTCAATTAAAATCTATATATATGTATGTATATAATTTTTTAATTTAAAAAGATAGATACGACTTTTTAAAAAAATCATAATTATATACTTATTTAATATTTTATATATATCTACTATTTTTCTATTAATATTAAATAAATTTAGAAAAAAATAAATTATCCAATAAAAAAAACATATAGATCAAGAAATAACTTTTAGTTTTAATAGATAGAAATAGTTTTTATTGAAAAATCAGTAATAACTATCTAGTTATTTAATAATTTATATATCCATTATTTTTCTATTAATATTATATAAATTTTAAGAGATAGATATTTTTGTGAGAAAAAAAATAAAGAAGCATATATATATACACACACACTAGTGTTCAAGAACGTGCTGTGCACATTGTTACTCGTTGAACATGTCTGTTAGAATGATTATTTATAATATATTTTTTCATATATTTTTATTAACTTTTACAAAGATAATATGAAAATTTAATATTTTATTACATCTATAAAAATAGGTGCAAACCATTATCTTACATATCTAGTATTTGATGAAAAATTTTAATAATTTTTTATAATAGATTTTTTTACAAAATGGAATAGTTACAAAATTGAAAATAAACAACTATTTGATCCAAGATCTAGTCATATATAAAAATAAATACATATATAAATTATTGGTAATCAAATTCAAATTTTTTTGTAATAGTATACCAAAATTAAAAAAAAATCAAAATGCAGTGAAAATAGAATCTGCTTAAGAAGAGAAAAGGAAGTGCAAGCATACAAAAGGATGTGCCGGAGAAGAGATATGCAGTGAAAATAGAATCTGAATTTTGGTTATAATTTTAGCAACGCATAAAAATTCTGTTGCTAACTCGTTTGTACAACGAACTCAAGCAGGAAAAAAAAAAAAATTTAGGTTATATTTTTAGAAACGGAAAAAGATTCGTTGCTAGCATACTTATAGAACCCTTTATCAATTGTTAGCAACAGAAGAAAAAAGAAACAAGATTTGTTAATTAATTAAAGTAATATAAAATCAATTTAGGTTATAATTTTAGAAACGAATAAAAGTTCTGTTGCTAACACAGTTATAGAACCCTTCAACTGTTAGCAACAGAAAAATAATGAAACAATATTTGTTAATTAATAAAAATAATATGATTAAGGAAACTAATATAATCAATCTAATTAAAATCGTTTAATTAGGATGTGACTAAATTATCATTAATGATATTGTTAATCAACCGATAAAATACAAATAAAATTTGAAATTTCTATACAAACAAAAAAATTATGATTTATGCACACCAATGCATAATCTAGTGACTTAACAATAAATTCAAATTCGAATCTTCTTTCTCCTATATTCAAAAAATAATTATGATTTATTATATTATAATTTAAATATCGAAATTTCCATGGTTCCATCGAAATACTTGAAAATAAAAAATAAAAAATATTATCATGACAAGTATTAATCTTACAATCAAAATAAAATTTAAAATAAAAAGAAGAAAGAAAAGAGAAGTGGAAAAGCAAGCATACCAAAAGATGCACCACGGAAGAGATATGCAATGAATTTCAGGTTTCTGCAAATGTTTTGGTTATAAATTTAGCAACGGATCGAAATTCCGTTGCTAACCCGTTTGCAAATCCTTTGAATAATGAAACAGAATTTATTAATTAATTAAAATCAATTTAGGTTGTAGTTTTAGAAATGGAAAAAAATTCCGTTGTAATCCGTAAGTAGAATCCTTTGTCAAGTTTGTAACGAATCTATAAATCTATAAATTTATAACTCTAAACACAAACAAAAAGGTTGAAGGGATTACTAAATTATAAGAAATATAAATAAAAACTATTCTATTAACTTATAAAAAGAGAGAGTTAATACTTACCACAAGGAAAAAACATGATTGTATCCTTAATAATCCCAAAATTAGCAAAATCTTGAAGTAATAATTCTTGATAGTCAAAAGAAACAAATTCTTGATAGCGAAAACAATTAAAACTTGATAGTCAAAAGCGATTAAAACTAAACATATATATAGTTGTATGGTAGAATAAATTCCTAATTAATATTAATATAATAAAAATAATAAATTGATACTATAATTAAAATAGGATTATATTAAACTTTCTAATAAAATTTAGATTCAAATAGGAATAAAAAGCCAATAAAATTAAAAGTTTTCTAATTAACAAATAACTAAATTATCCTTATTGTTAGCAATTAAATTAAAAGTTCATAAGGGGCGTTTTAGGGACCCAATATTTCCCATTCATACTTATATATATATTAGTTTTATGTTATCTTAAAATAAATTTGAAAAAAAATAAAGTTTTCCAATTAAAATGTAGATAGGATAAAAGATAATAGTATTGCTTATAATTAGAAAACATAGTTAATTGATGAATATAATTTTTGAAAAAAAAGGGATAAGTATCTGGTTATTTATGTATTTAGAAATAAATAAATTTGAAAAATAGAGAAGAAAAAATAAATAAGGATCACAGTGGTGGTAGCAAATATAATGTAACTATTAACCATAAGAAATAAGAAATTAACTATAAGTAGTACTGAGAAATAAGAAATTCATGACCAAAAATAATCTTTTTTTTTGTAGAAAACCAAAATCTACAAATTGAATAAATAACTATAATCTTCTAAAGGCAAAAAAAGTTGTGTACAATGTTTATGATCATCGATGTGATAAAATCAGTTCATCTATTTGAGGGGTACAACTTATGTATATGGAAGGTATCCAAAGTCTTTAAACAATCTTTCTCACTCAATATTTAGAAAACAAAGAAGATCACAAAGAAGATCCTTACTTCATCGTGAGACTCTCGGCTTCTTCATCTAAAGTCTTCTTTACTCCTTCGTTCATTGCTATCATTGTACTCCTCTTTGTTGCCTTTGCTCTTTTAACTTGTACGTGTATAATCTTCTCTATTGATGCATCGACCAATCTGCAATGCATGTGTCCAAATTAACCCATTTCCACCTTCCTACGAATGCATCCGATTTCTATGTGGTTATTGCTTGTACTATTTACATATTCATCTTTAGATCTCACATTTCCTACTCATTTGGCGATATTTAATATTTTTTAATTGCCATAATCAACCATAATTAGTCTTATAGTAGAACTTCTCCTTCAATTTAGTGGAAACCTGGAACTTTATTTATGATACTATATTGCCATATTTATCCATTTCAATGTCTCAGATCAAACAGTACATGTTATCATCGGATGACTGACAATGCAATTTAAAAAATAAAAAACTAAAAAAAAAAGTTGTAAAAAGAAAAACAAAAATTCAAAACTTTTTAAGGAAAAAGTTGAGATGAGAACATTTAATAGGTATGTTATCCAAATCAGGGGTGAAAGTAATAGATAATGTGAGAAAGAGAATCATAAAAAGTATAAGAATAAAAACTACCTTAATTTTGATAGCTACCTGCTTAGAAAGAAAATATTTAATTAGAAACAATAAAAAGCTTAATAAAAAACAGGTAATAAAACCAATTGCCATCAATCATTCACAGAATTAAATTGAAATGTGGTTTACAGATGCAAAAAGAAAAAAAAAAAAAAAAGAAAAAGAATAGGAAACCAAAAAACAATGGAAATGATAAAGATGACTTTCTCCCATTTTTGCCCTTTCTTTTTTAGAGATAACGTAAAAAAAAAATCAATTTGACAAATTTAATCCCCACAGATGAAGGCATAACTTTGATTCGAGAAAGTGCACTTACTAAGAGAGTGTTTAAAGTTTTTAGATATTAGTTAAGAAAGCAACGATACCTATAAATTACAACAAAATATGCATTAATTTGATTAAATTATATTTTATCTCACATTAGTATTTTATTTATTGTATTTAATATAAATAAAGTCAAAATTGGAAAATATTTATTATTTACTCCTTGAAATTTCCAAAGTAACATGCATTACATATAATTAATTAATTCAATATAATTAAGCTATGTAGGTAGGTATAATTAGACCATAACATACTTAGAGTTACATGCCTATAAATAGCATTCAATGCAGTTGTCTTTGCATAATATTCTTCACTTGTTTAATTATCTAGGCAATCTCTCTCTCATACGTTATATAGACAGACACAATGGTTGAAACTAACGAGAAGGATTCTTTTTCAGGAGAGGATGAGACTATCCCTCTTATTGATTACTCAATGCTTGTCTCTGCTGATCCACTTCTTCAGTCTCAGGCTGTACAAGACCTAGCCAGAGCCTGTCTTCACTTTGGCTTCTTCACTGTATGCAAAATCATGCTTGCTTTTTCCTTTTTTCTTTTTCAAACAGTTACCCATATAATAATCTTCCTTTTTTTTTTTTATTTTTTTAATTACCATGTTGTGATTGTCCTCTGCCATTTTCATTTCACCGTATCAAATTCGCCTAATCAGAGTAATTCTCATTATGTATGCACTTTTTGCAGTTACCTTGAATATCCCCATGTATCATTTGGGTATTAAGATTATTTTAGTTTCGAGGTTCATGGCTGCTTCTCCTACGAGTGATTGTTAATTTGTTATTACTATTATAATATGAAACCTTACGATCTTCGCAAACTATAATTAGTAAATAAAATATTAATGATGTTGTTTCAGTTACTATTGCATGGAAATTAAAAAATAGAAAACGGTATGTGATAAACTAATATATCGAAGCAAATGATACACGTGCAGGTGACAAACCATACAGTACCAGACACAGTGATTAAAGGAGTGATAGATAAGCTCTTTGAGTTCTTCGATCTGCCTGAGGATGAGAAGCTCAAGTACGATACTAAAGATCCCAGAGATTTAATCAGGTGGGGCAAAGGCAACCTTAACCAGGTTAGCAGGGAATTCATCAAGGTGGCAGTGCGTCCTACCTTTCATTGCCCTCCTAATCCTCCTGGTTTAAGGTATACAAATAAATAATTTTTCCATTGCAACAATTTTTATAACGCAGCTAGAAGTCTAGAATTTAAAAGAAAAAAGAAAAGAAAAAGAGAAAAGAAAGCTACTCTAACTACCATGTTAAGTGTTAACCATCTGCCTCTAATTGCTAATAAAATTTTACAAGCACTAAATATTTGTTTTTTTTTTCTTTCAAAGTGAGAGTTTACTGGAATATAGCACAAAAGTGAGAGAGCTGGGAATTGGACTACTTGGAGGGATTTCAAGAGCTTTAGGACTTGAACAACACTACATAGAGAGGAAAATGAAGTTGGAATCAGGCTATGATTTCTTTACTGCAAATGACTATCCATCACGCAAAAATTCTGAAAATCGACTCGGTCAATTCGCTCATATTGATCCCAGTCTTCTTATTCTCATAATCCAAAATGTGAGCGGTGGCTTGCAAGTCCAGCATAATGGCAAATGGCTGAACGTAAATCTTAAGCCTAACTGGATTTTTGTTAATGTTGCTGATCATCTTGAGGTATTGTTTACTTCTCATTCTTTTATATTATGATCAATTTGAAAAAAAAAAAAAAAAAAGGCCCTTATCTTTTGTTTTACAGATTTTAACAAATGGAAAATACAAGAGTGCCTTACATCGAGTGGTGGTGAATAATGAAGTCAGAAGGGTAACTCTACCTCTATTCTTGGGACCATCATTGGACACAGTTGTGACGCCTGCACCAGAGTTTACAGACGATGGCCACCCACCTGCATATCTTGGGATGACCTACAAACAATACTTGGAATATAACCAATTCCATGTCATTGATGGAAAGTCATGCCTCAACCAGATTCGACTCTGAAACATCATCAATAATTTTCTATCATTTACTGTTTTGGTTTTAAGTGAAGCTTTTAGTTCTTATTAGGGTTTATCTTCAGTTTATGCTCCAACCGATTATTCAGATATACGATCTAAGGAAACTACATGCCGTTTATTCATGGGTGGAGCAACCCTTTTATTCTTGTTTATGCTTATCCTATATGATTGTTGTGGTTTAAATAAAGCTTTGGAGGAGGATTAATCATAGATGGCAAGGCACAGAATTACCATTTGGAAGTTCATGTTCTTAGTCATCCTCCTCCTGGAATGGATTACTGGTTATTACATCTGATGATGTTGGTGTTTCATATTCTTGAGTTTGTCTGTAGTCTCTTTGGAGTTTATATAGCTCCCTGTTGTAACCAAAATAAATAAATAATGCCTTGTGGTTTTCTTAGAGTTTGCGTATGAAGAAATTATTGAGTGCATCACAAGAATGCAATACATATTTAAATCGAAAGAAATCTTTAAAAAAAAAAAAAAAGAAAGAAATAAAGAAAGAAAAGCAGTTACGGGAGGGACAGGCATGAATTACCAAGCAAAATATGTTTTGGGGAAGAATACAATTCCGATTTTGGGCAAGTCCATTAAGGGAAAAAGACCTGTACATTTTATGGACTAAGGGGTTACTTCCTGCTTCCTAAAAGCATAAAGATTTATTCCAAATAAAAAATCGAGCTTAATTTACTCGAACCTGATCCAACGGCTCATCTTGATTCAACTAATAAAAAATAATTTCTTTTGTTAGAATGGAGACATTTCTAACTATTTGGTAATTAACAGCTTGCTTGGAACATGGTGTTTTTTTTTAGTATTTTTATCAAGTAAATCTTTTTGGGATTTAATTGATTCTTCCATTTTTTTTTTATCAAGATACCACGTCAATACAATGAGTTGAAATGACAATTCAACGAATAGAACACTTTTTAAAAATGGTAAGGCTATCTAGTACTGTCATAATGCCCGCAGACAGTTTGGGATGGTCCTTATTTTCTTTTTTTTTTTTTTTTTGAATCAAAAGAAGAGAACCGATGATTTTATTTCTTTTAACATGGATTTTTTCTATCTGACCTGCATTTTTTTAGGATTCTAAAGAAGAGAATTGAATAGTTATTTTTACCGAACACTTCTAATTTAATAACTATATAAGCTAAAAGTTAATTGCTAACAATTAAGTATTAATAAAATATTTAATAACTACTAAAACAATTAATACTGCGGAACAAATTATATGCAAAAGAGAGAATAGAAGGGTTTAGGGCTTTTCTAATTATTACTTGCTGTTTGGATTTTTTTTAGACTTGTCATGAGTTGTAGCAACCAGCAAAGGCTAGATAACCTTCTGCATTACTAAGATTAATGTTTATATTATTGAATTATTAGTTATGGCTCTCTGCATATATTGAACCCTACAATATAATATATATATAGCTTGAAATGCAATTTTGCGAGAAAGTGACTGCACAACAACAGAATCACCATAACGTATAGAAAGTGATTGTCCAGCGACAGAATCACTGAAATGTAGACTGGTGATTCTTTTTTTTTATTCTAGATTTTTTTTTTCCTAATTAACATTACACAATTTGTCCTTAGAAATTTCTTCTACGAGAACATTTGATTACCGAAATTTTACAAAAAATAAGATTTTAATGTTTAGTTGAGACAAACTTACGCACTCATTTTTTTTCCTAGGAAATTCTTATCATTACACAAATATTTAGGATACTTATAGTTAAAAAAAATTAGTGGAATGAATTAAATTTAAAATTAATCATATACTAAGACGTAAATAATCAGTGGCAGCAGTTGCCTCCACTATTCTCATTGTATATTTGTCACTGTAGACATGATAATTCCATATTTTTAGATTTAAAAGTCACGTTCTTAATAATATAAAAATTTTAATAGCCTACAGTCTACACTTCGTGTCTATATAATGCAATGGTATGTAATGGTAATATCCACGCATGCAAATCATAAAAATCTTGTCTCTTCTTCCTTCTAAAAATCGAAATGGCAGAAACAGCTTCACTTGTTACCCAGAACCATTTTGAGCTCAATAACATCTCTATTATTAACCCCGTGGACTCCATTAATCCAAGAGCAAATGATGAAATCCCCACCTTCGATTACTCTATGCTTTGCTCTGAAGATCCTGAAACAAGGTCTAAAACCCTCATAGACCTCGACAAAGCATTGAAGGAGTATGCCTGCTTCAATGTGTGTAAATTCATAAGAAATGTGTATATATGTTCTTTTCGAAATAGGAAATTAATTTACCATTTTAAATACTTCTCCTGAGTTGTTTGTTTTTCTATGTTTCTGTAGTTGGTAAATCATGACTTACCAGATAAAATAATTGAAGATGCACTCAAAGGAATTTCTGATTTTTATGATCTGACTGAAGAAGAAAGAAAGGAGTATCAGACAACGGATCCAACGGATAAGATTAGAAGGTGCCTTTTCACCACTAATGGTGAAAACAGAGAATGTCTGAGGGTGGTCACACACCCTCAGTTTCATTGTCCAACAAAACCAGCTGACTTCAGGTAATTATTAATTATTTTATTATTAGCCAATTGATGATATTTTTATCTATATTGATGTTTATTCATCTTTGATCAATTTCCCTCTTTTTGTAAAGTAGATCCGCCGCTGGCGACATATAAAAGAACAAAACAATGATTTGAGGGTTCGAATATAGGACCCGAAGAGTTTTTTTGGTTCTATGACTTTAATCACTTGTCTCTTTAATAAAAAATTATAAATTTCTAGCTCTGTCCTTGGCAGCGAAGCATTTGGGGAATATGTGAAAAGATTTAGAAAAATAAAATTTGGATTGGCAAGGGCATTTTCGAAGATTTTGGGAATGGAGGATTGTTACCTTGAGAAGGCACTGAAGTTGGAGTCAGGGTTTGATGTAGCAGTGTTGGGAGTATATCCACCTTGGTTCGAACTCAAAGGTTCCTACGGAGTACCGGCTCATACCGATACTGGTTTTTTCGTTTCGCTTATTGAAACTGCTCCCATTAGTCTTGATGTTTTAACCTCTAGTGGCAACTGGGTCAAGGCTAAAATTCCTCCTCATGCCATTCTTGTTCTCCTCGGAGATCATTTTGAGGTACAAATACAATTACGCAATTTAACCATGTATTATGACAAATTAGCTTTCTTTTAACTGATAATTATACATCCGCTTTACCTGCAAAGACTAACTCAAGTAATAAAATACCAATTTCGGTAAAACAAATGAGTCTTTTCCATATAAAGTAATAATTGGCATAAAAGAAATTGTGGGATTCAACATATAGTTCATTCTTTTAGGAAAAGTAATTTTTCTGAACGTGCATTGCACTTGTTATCTATATTATGTGATTTAATTTTCTATTAATATTTTATCTATGAAATAATATTATAAACTGTTTATATTATTAAAATCAAAATATTAAAATAGTTTTCCCTTTTTATATATCCTTTGTTGTCAAAACAACAAATTATCTTTTTGTCTAGTTTACTTATCCCTCCTTCTACATTTATAAAAAGTATAGGATTTTCAATTTAGTTAAAATAATTAAATTGTAATACATTTAATTATCAAATATAATTTTCTAGATTTTTAAGTAACAAATTGTAATTTTTTAT
This sequence comes from Jatropha curcas, assembly GCF_041381405.1. Lineage (NCBI taxonomy): Eukaryota > Viridiplantae > Streptophyta > Magnoliopsida > Malpighiales > Euphorbiaceae > Jatropha > Jatropha curcas. The sequence goes on from NC_143159.1 coordinate 7,529,711, forward strand.
AAAAAATAAATTCTTAGGGTAGATCAAAGCCCTGTCTTTAATTTTTTTTTTACTCACCTGAAAAGCGAGAAATCTAAAATATTGAGTTCGAGTTGCGTCTCCTAGAAGAGATTTTGTTGAAATTGAGACGTATCTTAATTGATTTTGTTGTTGAAGTTGTTGGTGTCTTCTATGTTGCATATAACTTCCTCGAGTGGTTACAGTTTTTCACGTCCACTTCCGAATCGCCAACTCTCTTTGACTGAACGTGGAAAACGTGTTTAAGAAAGAGTGCTTCATGTTCTCTTGTTTTACAGTTTTACTTAACTACAGTCCATACTACTTATGTTTATAAATTTTTACGTGGCGAATATTATTTAATTAATTAATTAAAATAAATTTTAAAATCCAAAATTATTAATTAGACCTATGAATAATTTATGGACTTACCATATCAATAATTTCGAGTCCTTTCAATCGCACTTGTTTCCATTAATTTGGTGAATCAAGAGAGAACTATTCTAATTGTGTAGCCCGCGGTGCTAATTTAGTCATTGAATTACCTATAAATAATAAAAAAATTACAATGAGTAAAATTCCAGTGCTCTTAAATTCATTTCTTGAAAATCATTGAACTTTTATTTTGTAATAATAAAATCAACAGAACTAAGATTTGGCTCCAAATTTTAGAAAAACCTCACAAAACTTTACTTCAATATTACTAACAATTGGCCTTTGAATCCAGGAGATAAAGAGCAGAGGTGACCAAACGCTCTGTTCGATTCAAGTCAAACTAAACCGAAGTGGAAAATGTTGAACCGGAATTCTTAGAAGTGAAACTAAACTGAAGTTGATATTTAAACCAAACTGAAACTTCATAGGTTTTGTCTCTCACACACTGCATTTCGGATGTTTTTTGGGAGAAATGGGTAGCTTGGTTAAGTTAACCTGAAGTTATATGTGAGACCCACTAAAAATAATATTTTATTTAAAATTTTAGAATTAATTGCAATATAAATATCAAATTAGAGTGCAATTGCAAAAGGTAATAAAATTCAGGATAAACTAATATATTAGGCTAACTAAATATATATATACATAGCATATCCGATCATGATTTCAAAACCTTTTTTTACATTTATATTTTCTTTTTTTAAGAAATAAATAACATTAGCTCTATTTTGTTTCTCCTTTTTTTTCCCTTTTCCTTTGAAGATAACGTAAAAAAGAAATCAATTTGATAAATTTGATCCCCAAAGATGAGAGCACAAATTTAATCTCAAAAAGTACACTTATTAAGAGAATGGTTTAAAGTTTTTAGATGATGATTAAGAAAGCAATTAAATATATAAGTCATGATATCTGTTAAGAGAATAAAAGCTTTTGACTAGTAGCATACTGTCACGACCCATTTCCGTGGGCCGGACCGACACTAGGGCCTAAGTAAGCTTAAAGCCCCCGAGACCCGTAGTAAGCCTGAAACATTAAAAATTTATTATCTAAATATAATTTTAATCATTTAGCCCATATTTATAGGAAAATAAACCTCAAGATTTTATTAAATCTCGATCCAAATTTATCAGCTACAACATTCCACAGTTCGGGCACAATTAACAAGACATCACATTTTTAATATGGGCTCACATAATTATATCGTCTATGTTAATACACGACTAAATGTACGTAAATCCTACAACTGCGGAGTCACTAACTGTTTGATATACATAGCTTCTTATACATGTAGTTACATAGCAAAATAATTATGGAACTAGGAAAACTTCTTTATAGCCCTGCGACGAAGAAACATAGCTTAAACCGAATTAAAGAGAAACTTACTTCCTAAAAAATTAAACAAGACATGTGAGTTTTCTAAGGAGCAATAATTATTGCACAACACACGCAGTCACACAAATGTGTAAACATATCAATCTAGTCATCCGACTAGTTATATGCTCACGCAGCCAGTCACACAAATGGCACATACCAGCACTCACAATCATTAACATCTTCATATAATCACATCATGTGGAAATTGGTCTGTGGCGTCACCGAAACCCCCGATGAGCCGTCCTCCCACATGGCCCATCCTCTCACGTGTGCACCAGGGAGCCGATCCCCCATTCTGGCCGACCGGTCTAATCCTCACTTGACTAGCCCTCTCATTGTTTTTCCATTCTCTCTTTTCTTTTCCATACCAACAGGAGGCAACCCGGTCGTCTCCATCAAATCTAGATCATCAGGCGCTCACAATAGGAGGCCACCCTGCGGGCTGCAATCAAATTTAGATTATCAGGTGCGCCCAATAAAGAAGCCAACCTGTGGTTTTCCATATCATACAAATCATAACGGTAGGTGCACACGGGGGCGCCGATCTCCCATTTACCCGGCTAACGGTAATCATAATTAGGATCCATATAACGGTAACGGTCTCACAAACCCATGGTGACCCACTTCATCCCAATTCCACACAAACAAGCATAGCATTATCACAACACAATTAATCAAACATTGCAATTAAATGCAGACATATTGATCAGTTGAACATCGTAATGCAATGCACAATTAGACATCCATTCTCAAATGCAATTAATAATTAAATAAATAATATTAACAATAAACAACAACGATAAAATAAATAATAATAACAATAAACAATGATAATGAAAATAAATAAATAATTGAATGAATAATAATGATAATGATAAAGCAATTAAAGCACTTTATTTATTATGTATCAAATTATAGAAATTATCTAAATAAGCTTACTTATTATGTTATTAATTAAAATTAGTCTAGATTCTATTGAAATTTCGGCAACATCTCCCCTAAAAGTCGGACTATCTACCTGTTTAAATATCACAATAATATTATATATTTATCAATCAATGCACACAGGCCATCCGTCGGGCAACTCACAACAACACTTCTCATCCGCCACATTCATAACCCAACATCCGTTGAGCTCTTGCATCAACAAATAATCAACTCACACAAATAATAACTAAGAATTCTTATTTTCATGTCAAATCTTCTAGTTCTGATTATAGTTCATGAAATTTATTTGACAATACTCTAAACTAATTTACAATTACATTATTCTAAAATCCTAAGCCAATTAACTAAACATATTCGGCTATCGCAAAAATCCGCACACTAATCAATTTAATTTATTTACGAAGGACTAAAAATGTTCTACATATATTTAGGCTATTCCAATAACCTATTTTCTTATGATTCAATTTTAATTTACTTAATTACTCAATTAGATTCATTAATTAACTAATTCAGAATTTATACAAAAATTAAGAATTAAGTCTTAGGGCGTACAGATTGAAAATCGGGCAACGATTCCACGACCCGTGCGAAGAGGAGATCATTCTGCCTCTTGGAGCCTCGCCGGAGTTTCGCCGGCCGGTCACCGAACCGCCACAGCCATCGCCGTGCACGGTTACCGGAAAAGCGACTTTTGCCCAGAATTTTACAACATATATACCAAAATACTCGAAATCTCATGGGGACAAATTGTTTTAGCTGAATCTCGAATATCGTAACTCATTTATAATTTATGGACTTACCATATCAATAATTTCGAGTCCTTTCAATCGCACTTGTTTCCATTAATTTGGTGAATCAAGAGAGAACTATTCTAATTGTGTAGCCCGCGGTGCTAATTTAGTCATTGAATTACCTATAAATAATAAAAAAATTACAATGAGTAAAATTCCAGTGCTCTTAAATTCATTTCTTGAAAATCATTGAACTTTTATTTTGTAATAATAAAATCAACAGAACTAAGATTTGGCTCCAAATTTTAGAAAAACCTCACAAAACTTTACTTCAATATTACTAACAATTGGCCTTTGAATCCAGGAGATAAAGAGCAGAGGTGACCAAACGCTCTGTTCGATTCAAGTCAAACTAAACCGAAGTGGAAAATGTTGAACCGGAATTCTTAGAAGTGAAACTAAACTGAAGTTGATATTTAAACCAAACTGAAACTTCATAGGTTTTGTCTCTCACACACTGCATTTCGGATGTTTTTTGGGAGAAATGGGTAGCTTGGTTAAGTTAACCTGAAGTTATATGTGAGACCCACTAAAAATAATATTTTATTTAAAATTTTAGAATTAATTGCAATATAAATATCAAATTAGAGTGCAATTGCAAAAGGTAATAAAATTCAGGATAAACTAATATATTAGGCTAACTAAATATATATATACATAGCATATCCGATCATGATTTCAAAACCTTTTTTTACATTTATATTTTCTTTTTTTAAGAAATAAATAACATTAGCTCTATTTTGTTTCTCCTTTTTTTTCCCTTTTCCTTTGAAGATAACGTAAAAAAGAAATCAATTTGATAAATTTGATCCCCAAAGATGAGAGCACAAATTTAATCTCAAAAAGTACACTTATTAAGAGAATGGTTTAAAGTTTTTAGATGATGATTAAGAAAGCAATTAAATATATAAGTCATGATATCTGTTAAGAGAATAAAAGCTTTTGACTAGTAGCATACTGTCACGACCCATTTCCGTGGGCCGGACCGACACTAGGGCCTAAGTAAGCTTAAAGCCCCCGAGACCCGTAGTAAGCCTGAAACATTAAAAATTTATTATCTAAATATAATTTTAATCATTTAGCCCATATTTATAGGAAAATAAACCTCAAGATTTTATTAAATCTCGATCCAAATTTATCAGCTACAACATTCCACAGTTCGGGCCCAATTAACAAGACATCACATTTTTAATATGGGCTCACATAATTATATCGTCTATGTTAATACACGACTAAATGTACGTAAATCCTACAACTGCGGAGTCACTAACTGTTTGATATACATAGCTTCTTATACATGTAGTTACATAGCAAAATAATTATGGAACTAGGAAAACTTCTTTATAGCCCTGCGACGAAGAAACATAGCTTAAACCGAATTAAAGAGAAACTTACTTCCTAAAAAATTAAACAAGACATGTGAGTTTTCTAAGGAGCAATAATTATTGCACAACACACGCAGTCACACAAATGTGTAAACATATCAATCTAGTCATCCGACTAGTTATATGCTCACGCAGCCAGTCACACAAATGGCACATACCAGCACTCACAATCATTAACATCTTCATATAATCACATCATGTGGAAATTGGTCTGTGGCGTCACCGAAACCCCCGATGAGCCGTCCTCCCACATGGCCCATCCTCTCACGTGTGCACCAGGGAGCCGATCCCCCATTCTGGCCGACCGGTCTAATCCTCACTTGACTAGCCCTCTCATTGTTTTTCCATTCTCTCTTTTCTTTTCCATACCAACAGGAGGCAACCCGGTCGTCTCCATCAAATCTAGATCATCAGGCGCTCACAATAGGAGGCCACCCTGCGGGCTGCAATCAAATTTAGATTATCAGGTGCGCCCAATAAAGAAGCCAACCTGTGGTTTTCCATATCATACAAATCATAACGGTAGGTGCACACGGGGGCGCCGATCTCCCATTTACCCGGCTAACGGTAATCATAATTAGGATCCATATAACGGTAACGGTCTCACAAACCCATGGTGACCCACTTCATCCCAATTCCACACAAACAAGCATAGCATTATCACAACACAATTAATCAAACATTGCAATTAAATGCAGACATATTGATCAGTTGAACATCGTAATGCAATGCACAATTAGACATCCATTCTCAAATGCAATTAATAATTAAATAAATAATATTAACAATAAACAACAACGATAAAATAAATAATAATAACAATAAACAATGATAATGAAAATAAATAAATAATTGAATGAATAATAATGATAATGATAAAGCAATTAAAGCACTTTATTTATTATGTATCAAATTATAGAAATTATCTAAATAAGCTTACTTATTATGTTATTAATTAAAATTAGTCTAGATTCTATTGAAATTTCGGCAACATCTCCCCTAAAAGTCGGACTATCTACCTGTTTAAATATCACAATAATATTATATATTTATCAATCAATGCACACAGGCCATCCGTCGGGCAACTCACAACAACACTTCTCATCCGCCACATTCATAACCCAACATCCGTTGAGCTCTTGCATCAACAAATAATCAACTCACACAAATAATAACTAAGAATTCTTATTTTCATGTCAAATCTTCTAGTTCTGATTATAGTTCATGAAATTTATTTGACAATACTCTAAACTAATTTACAATTACATTATTCTAAAATCCTAAGCCAATTAACTAAACATATTCGGCTATCGCAAAAATCCGCACACTAATCAATTTAATTTATTTACGAAGGACTAAAAATGTTCTACATATATTTAGGCTATTCCAATAACCTATTTTCTTATGATTCAATTTTAATTTACTTAATTACTCAATTAGATTCATTAATTAACTAATTCAGAATTTATACAAAAATTAAGAATTAAGTCTTAGGGCGTACAGATTGAAAATCGGGCAACGATTCCACGACCCGTGCGAAGAGGAGATCATTCTGCCTCTTGGAGCCTCGCCGGAGTTTCGCCGGCCGGTCACCGAACCGCCACAGCCATCGCCGTGCACGGTTACCGGAAAAGCGACTTTTGCCCAGAATTTTACAACATATATACCAAAATACTCGAAATCTCATGGGGACTCCGGATCCGTGATCAATTTGGACTGGTTGAGCCTTGTTTCTCCGGAAATGGCCCTAACAGTGGCTTCGCCACTGCCGTTCATGGCGTTTTCCTCAAGCAAGCTTTGTCGCCGAAACTGATGGAAGAAAGAGACTCGTTGGGAAGAGAGGAGTCGATCAAGGCATGTCCCTCGCCTTGAAGCTGCTGGAAATGGTGTGGATTGCCGGTATTTGGTGAGCACGAGTCAAGGAGAACAACTCTGGAGACATGACCACCAGCACTAGACGAGTCGACTGCCACCTAACTTTCGTTGAGCGGTGGCCGGAAACGAGGAGAGGGAGGAGGAGCGGCGCTGCTCCTTGCGTGCGCGAAGAAGAAGAGAGGAAGAGAGAAAAAGAGAGGAGAAGATGGGTCTAGAGAGTTCTGGGCCATTTCGGTTCGATTCGAGCCGGTTTGGTCCAACTCAACGATTTGGCCCGACCTTGCTTGGTTTACGGGGTTCTCACCTGGTTTACAGAATCGATTTGATATATATATATATATATATATATATATATATATATATATATATATTACGTATATTTATTTTTATTATTTTAATTAGGTTCTATAACATTTCTTCAATTTACTTAATATTAATATTAATAATCATAATATTAGATTTTTAAGATAATTAATTCATGTAGTAACCACAATCACATTTTCATATTTAAAATACATTAATAGTTAGGGCTCCAAATCTAGTTAAACAAAATTTCTAAAGGTTCTTAACCCGGTAATTCCGATAATGTGTTTTGGGCTTGAGCCCAACTCACCATTTAGGCCCAGATTGAAATTGCTCGGTACTTACAGCCTATACCGTCACAAATTCAGATTTTTTTTTGATTTATTAAAAATTCTAAAATTTCGAAAATAAAATTACGGGGTGTTTCACATACATAATTAGACTACGTATTATATAATAATTTAAATTTATATAATCAAATATTATTGTATATTACTATTTTTTGACTAGTAGCATACATAATTAGACTATGTATTATATAATAATTTAAATTTATATAATCAAATATTATTGTACATTACTACTTTTAGCTTTGAATATTTAAAACAATCATTCTTATGATATTAAAATTTTTATTTAAATCTGAAAATAATATTTATTTATAATAATTTAATGATATTAAAATTTATTTTATAATATTTTAAAGTTCTAAATAATTTTATATATAGGTCATGAGGTATATATATATATATATATATACACATAGCTATGAAGATTAAGTAATATGTTACATAGGTAGCCATAGGTTTGTCAAAGTTTAAACGTAATTAGTTTGTCAAAATTTTTAATCTCAACTTAATGCTATCAGTTAAACATAAAAATAACTATAAATATCAAACTTTTTGTATTTGTCTATAAAAATAAAATAAAAATAAATAATATAAAGATATATGGCCCAATTATAAAGAATAACTTGCCTAAAAAGTTGCACAAATATATATGCACTAGTCGATAATTGCACTTCTTAAATATTATTGTAATAATTATTGTAGTTAATTATATTATTATTTATAAACTATTATAAATTATCAATTGTTTAGGAAAAAAATAATGAAACTATACTTGATTCATTAAATAAATCAGTAATGGTAAATATTAAAATAATTTTTAATAAGAGAAAATTAAAACATTATATATATATATATATATATATATATATATATATATATAATTTTTTTAATTTAAATAGATAGAAATGACTTTTTAAAAAAATCATAATTATCTACTTATTTAACATTTTATATATATCTACTATTTTTCTATTAATATTAAATAAATTTTGAAAAAATAAATTTTGAAAAAATAAATTTTCCAATAAAAAAATATATAGATCAAGAAATAACTTTTAGTTTTAATAGATAGATATAGTTTTTATTGAAAAATCAGTAACAACTATCAAGTTATTTAATAATTTGTATACCCATTAATTTTCTATTAATATCATATAAATTTTAAGAGATAGATATTTTTGTGAGAAAAAAAAAGAAAAATATATATATATATATATACACACACGCACGTTAGTGTTCAAGAACGTGCGACGCATGTTGTTACTCGTTAAACATAGCCGTTAGAATGATTATTTATAATTTATTTTTTCATATTTTTTTATTAATTTTTACAAAGATAATATAAAAATTCAATATTTTTAGATATAATTATTATATGTATAAATTAGGTGCAAATGTAACGCCCTATTTTTTTCTGTGTTGAAATAGTAGTTTATCTGTCTGTGAATAGTACTATCGGTCCGGGAGTCGGTATTATTTTGGTCTAGAAAAATTATTATATATAGGTAATAGGTTCTATCACATTTTTGGAGCATGCATGCATGGTTTTTATGGGTAGAAAGTAAGTAATGAATATTTTTGGAGAATTTTAGAGAATTAGTGCGTAGTGACTTAAGGTGTGATATTAATGAAGGAAATTAGAGGCAATAGTTGTGTGGATGAAATTTGAAATGGTGTTAGATTAATTAAGGAACTTCAAAGAATTATTTTTATGGAGTAAATTTGAGAATTTTGTTGTGTTACATAATATTTTGAAGGAATTTAATTTGGAGAATATTTGTAGCCATTAGATTAGATTTACATTCAATCCTAGCCATCCAATTTTTATGGAGTAAATCATTATCTCCTCCATTAATTGGGCAACACTATCCTTCTTCTTCTTTTCCTACGTCTTCTTCTTCTTCTTCTTCTTCTTCTTCTTCAATTTTTCCTTAGTAAACACATCAAAATCACCCATACAACTTGAGTTAATTAAGACATATTAGAGATTGAAGCTAGAGAAGTAATATTTGGTGACTAATTTCAAGGAATTTGGTGATTTTTCCTACTTGGTAAGTGATTTTAGGATAAGGTATTTATGTTGGGGTTTAGAGTTTTCTTTAGCATATACATGCTAAATCATGCTCCACTTCTTCTTTTGTTTGTGTTTTCTTTGTTTGATTTTGAGTGTCTTACATGTAGAGGGTGGAGAGCCTTCCACCAAGGATAAGGGCAAGACCAAAGCTTGAGCTTGTTAAAGCTTGGTTTGAAGGTTAGTGCAATTATACTTTCACTTGTTTAAGTTGTTTTTACATGGTTAGGCTTTTGAATGAATTTTGGGAATTTTGTATGTATTGGTTAACTTGCTGAATTCATGTTAGATATGTTCTGCCGTGAGATTAGAACTCATTTTCGACCCCTTTATACTCCCCATCTGTTTCTGACTTCTTCATGAAAGTTGCAGCTCTATTTCTTAGCTTTCCAAAACATATTTTTATGTCTAATTCCAGTACTTGTAGCTCAACTTATGATTTAAATACCAAAACTGGTTCTGTTATGGTGTCTTACCAGTATATCCGAAATCATTGTCCATTTTGACCACATAAATGGCCAAATAACGTCTTATGTTCTTCATAAAAGTTTTATCTTTACTTCTTGTCTTTCCAACCCATCTTCTTGTGTCCAATTTGGCGATACATAGCTCAACTTATGGCTAAAACACCCAAACTGACTCTGTTGTGACAGGCTCCAGGTATTACTCAATTGAGTGCCCATTTTGACCACTATAATGACATTATTAGGTTCTGAGTTATTCATAAAAGTTGTTTCCCTGTGTCTTGAGAATTCTCTCGTTCTGGATTGGTTTCATTTGAGTGTTTGGTGAAGTAGGAATTCAAGAAACATTGGACTTGGTTCTGCTGAATCAGGTCTGATCTGTTGGTCTGTGTTCTGAGCTTTTGTTTGCTATCTTACTCTTTGATCTGGGCTGTGGTCCCTTCTGAACATTTGTAGCATTTTGGCTTAGCTTTCTAATGAATCTAATTTCATTCAATTTGGAGACCCATAACTCAAATTATGTGTTAAAAACCCAGCAAAGGTCAAGTTTATAACAATGCTGAAAAGTTCTTGATTTATGTACTTTTATATTATATTAAGTATATATACATTTATAGTGTTTTGAGTAAAATATTTGAACTGATGAGTACTAAATGAAGAGGTTTTGATTAAGAATTATTGCTTTTGTGAAAGAATGCTTTTGATTTAGGCTCTACTATGCATGATTGAGACGTAGTATGATGAGATGGATTTTCTTATTGTGAAGCTATGATCATATGCTAGGGTTATCAACCCTTATAAATAGGCGGACGCACTTATTTGTGTGATGGGGTGGTGCTTTCATAGGCCACGGTGGTGCTTTCATAGGCCACGATTGTGTGATTGGGGGTGGTGCTTTCATAGGCCACGGTGGTGCTTTCATAGGCCACGAGTATGTGATGGGGGTGGCGCTAACATAGGCCACGATCAAATCTGCTTATGTTCATTCTGTATGAGTATGAGTGTAACGCCCCATTTTTTTTGTGTCTGAAATAGTAAGTTATCGGTCTGTGAATAGTGCCATCGGTCCGGGAATAAGTATTATTTTGGTCCGGAAAAATTACTATCTATGTGTTATATTTTATTTAATATTTTTGGAGTATGTATACATTATTTTTATGGGTAGAAAGTAAGTAATGAATATTTTTTTGGAGAAATTAGAGAATTAGTGAATAGTGAATTATGTTGTTATATTAATTAAAGAAATTAGAGAAATTATTTTTATGGAGTAAATTTGAGATGGTGTTATATAATTAAGGAAATTAGAGGAATTATTTTTAAGGATTAAATTTAAGAATTTTTATGGAGATAAATAATATTTTGAAGGAATTTAATTTGGAGAATATTTGTAGCCATTAGATTGAATTACATTGCTCAATCCTAGCCATCCAATTTTGGTGAAAGGACCAAATTACCCTTTAGTCAACTCCATTATTTGAGCTAACATATTTTCTTCCTTTTCCTCTCCATCTAACGTGACCTTTCTCTTCTTCTTCTTCTTCTTCTTCTTCTTCTTCTCCTTTAGGTCTTCAATTTTTACTTCCTAAACACATCAAATACACTCCATTCAACTTTGATTAAGTACTTAATCTTTGAGATTAAAGCTTGAGAAATGATATTTGGTGAATAATTTCAAGTAATTTGGAGGACAAAGGGTGGAGAACTTCCTACCAAAGACAAGGGAAAACTAAGGCTTCAAGAGTTTGATTTAAGCTTGTTAGAGCTTATGTTTAAGGTTAGTGTTCATAAACACTCTTATCTTGTTTCAATTTTTGATTTTGTGAAGTTTATACTATTTTGTGAAAATTGGGAATTTTATATGAAATGATTTGATTATTGAATTTTGGTGGTATAAATGTGTTCTTGGGAGATTTCTAAGCATGCTTATATTTTGAATTGATAAGGAAAACAATTTCTTCTTCATTCTTCAAGAGTGGCAGAACCCATTGATGAATAAGGCCTTAAGTTTTCTTGTTATTATTTGTGGATTTATGATCTTAAGATGATATTTGATGAGTATTTAGTATGTGGTAGAAATCTCTACCTTGTATATGATTTAAGTAAGCTGAAATTAGGAAAAAGTGTTATTGGGTGTGATTAAGGACTGTTTTTCGATCCCTTTCATTTCCCATTAGTGTCTGAGTCCTTCATGAAAGTTGTAGGTCTGCTCCTTAGCTTTCCAACCCATCCTCTTGTGTCCAATTTGGATATATATAGCTCAACTTATGGCTGAAACACCCAAACTGACTCTGTTATGACGGGCTACATGCATCACTGAATTGAGTGCCCTTTTTGACCACTATAATGATAAGATTATGTTCTGAGTTCTTCATGAGAGTTGTTGCCCTGTGTCTTGAGACTTCTCTGGTTTTGGATTGGTGTGATTTGAGTGTCTGGATAAGTAGAACTTTGATAAACATTGAAATTAGTTCTGCTGAATCAGGTCTGGACTGTTGGTCTGTGTTCCTAGCTTTTTTTTGCCATCTTAAAGATTGATCTGGGCTGTGGTCCCTTCATAACATTTGTAGTATTTTGTTTTAGCTTTCTAATGAATCAAACATCACTCAATTTGGAGACACAGAACTTAAGTTATGTCTTAAAAACCCAGCAAAGGTCAAGGTTATATTAATGCTGGAAATTTTCTATGTCATGAATCATAGGTTTATTTGGATAAATGAAGGTATGAATTATGTGTGATGAAGTTCTCTTCATTCTTTGTATCCTTTAAGATTTATTTGACAAAAATAAGACATAAGTTTGAAAAGTGTTGTTGTGGATATGTTTAAATGGATATAAATTGGAAAGGTGTGAAATTGATTTAGATAATGCATGATGAGGCTTGAAATTGATACTTTTGTGCATAAGAGTTGTGTTAGCATGCTTGATTGGAGAAGGAAATTCCTCCCCTTGGTACCACCTTGGTGTAGTAAAGCTTACTTAATTATTTTATATATATGACATAAGTATGATTATTTGATAACTTTTATATGTTTAGAGTTTTAACAAAGAAATGGGTATTTAAGGTGTATGTGCTTTGAATTTGGAATAAGGAAAATATGATTTCATTATGACTTTAAGAAAGTTTTAAAAGAAAAGGGATTTATGATAAATTTTCTATATTAAGTAATTATGTTGAAGTATATGAGTTACTTAAGTTCTAAAGTAAGCTTACATGTATGATTTCATATGATAAGAAATTTTCTATGTTCAGTAATTATGTTTAAGGATGAAATTTTCAGTTACTACGTTCTAAAGTAAGCTTACATTATGAATTTAAGAAGACTAAAGAATAAGACAAGTTTTATGATAAGTGTTATGAATTAAGAATTAAAACAAGGATTTTGGGCTCTACTATACTTAGTGTGAATTTGATGCGTGATTTGATTTTATTCTGTCTGATGAGCATGCTCGGCATTTGATGCCATTCTGATAAGAAGCTATGATCATATGCTAGACACGTGGGTGTCTTCTGTTCTGTTAGGGCGGACGCGCTCTATATGTTCTGAAAAGGTTGGCGACCTAAGGCCATTCTGAATCTGTATCTGAAAACCTATCTGCTTCTCTTTCTCCTAAGTGTATGCGAGCCCTATGGAAAATATCTGTAATACAATTAAACGAATGAGATCATATTATTTTAGTAAACATTACTTTGGAAATTACTGATTATGTTATCAAATGAATTTTCAAAGCATAATATTTCGGTACATGGTATTAAAAATAAAGAGTATATGTATTGGTATAATGTTTAAGTAATGAATTTATGATTTGAAAGAATTAAATTATTTATGTTATTAATTATAAGTTTATTTGAAGGAACCAAAGTATTTATGATGATAAAATGTCTTAAGTAAAGGATTTATGGTATAAAGAATTAAATTCTTTATGTTATTAATTACTAGTATATGTGCTATTTGTTTTGCTATAAATGGAAATGTATGTTGAATTTTAATGCATTTATGATTGTAAATAATTTTATGAAATTTGTTTTTAAGTAAGTTGTCATCGCAACTTTGGTAAGTATGTGAATTATGAGCACCACTGAGTTTTATACTCAGCGCGTCGATTTTTATCACGCGTAGGTTGAAGATCGTGGTTGCTACTTGAAGATTTGAAGAGTAATATCAAAGCAGAAGTGACTAATTTGGTAGTAGTCGATTGAGATTTATATAATGAAGAATGATGGCATGTATAATTGTTACATTTTCAGATATTATGTTATTTGAAATATAATTGAAGTATGTAATTACAAAGTATTTTGATGTATATATTTGGAGAGAAGAATAAGATTTATTAAATGATTGAATATGAAATATTTGAAGTCAGTTGATATGATTAGTTCATTAAGACTTGATAGATATAATGAATGCAATTAATTGATGGATCTAAAATACTATTGAGGATTTATTCAATTATGAAAGTATAAAAGTGTTGTTATGTTATAAAGATTATTTGGAGATGTTGGAAGTTTAGAGTTTAATTGGAAGTATTTTGTATTCACATGTTTGGCGAGCTCAGTTTTTAAAAGGATATTCTTACAATATTTCTGTAGGAATTTTCCCAATGTATATAAAAAAAATGCAAGGAAAATGAAATGAAATTGCTATTATAAAAATAAAAAAAAATTTACTCGCTAAACTTGTGAATACTCAATTACTTCTAATTCATAATTTTAGTTTTATGATTTATATGTTAAGTTAAGACGGTGTCTCCGGCACCGAATGTGGCATCCGCCGTCGGGTCTCTCGGGACTGGGCGGAGGGTGTTACATTTAGTGGTATCAGAGCCTGGTTTAGGCGGTTCTAGGACTATGTGTATATGTGTAGAAATTTATCTATTTTGAAGTGAGAGTATGAGTAATTTAAGTTAAATACATGCCATATTGGTTTGAATTGGAAACAACCAGCCATTGGAAAATGGTGTTGTGGTAAGCGGAGTATATTATTGAGGTTACTGCTGATAATTAATGGTTATATCATTCTGGACCATTGAATGAATTATGCTTGGAGGAAATTCTTAGAGAATAAGGGATAGAGATTCGATGTGGTGGTTATTGGAGATGAGATATGATTGAGGCATTGCAGATTTGTGTTCTTTTTCTTGAGTTGATATGATTTCTAAGTGTTATAAGAATATTTGAGATTTGACTTTTGAAAATGTGAATTTTGTTTATTTCTTTTGAATCCATAAGAAGCATATTGTTTTTATATTGCTTATGGATAAATGATGTTGCTATGAGGATTTTTTTTCCCTTATTTTGAACACTTTGGATATAATAAAAAAAAAATTACATTAAATGAAATTAAATTTTCAAGTGTGGTTTTATAAACTTTTGATGAACAAAAAGATTGGTTTATAAATGAAAATGAATTCATATGTATAGATTCATGAACTATGAAGTATACTGGTTTACGAAGTAAACAATGAAAATGACATTTATATATAATTTAAGTATGGAAGATGAAGTGTGAACTTGTATGGTTGTGTGGGCAAAAGATATGTTAAGTTATGCATGGGTAAGATTATAAATGTTAAGTTGAAGTTAACTGATGAAAGTATATTATTTTTATTTAATACTTGTTGATTGTGAAATGCATACATAAAATGCATGAATGTGTCTATATGTGCCTGTAGAAGGAGTATGGTGAGAATGAGTTGCTAGTATTATCTAATAAGAAAATTAAATGATGTGGATTTATGGACAATAGAATCTATTTAGAGTATCGATTTTAATATATGCACTTGATGAAGTTTACATGATTTTGGCTAATGGCATTTAGTATGACTATTGTGATAAGCATTCTTTTGGACAGAATTGGTGTATTTACATAATGGATATTTATAAGGTTTAAATGATGAATAATTTGATGTGACTTGCTATAATAATGAGTGATGAGTATTTTTCATAAGAAATAATGCTGGTGGAATAAAACATTATTTCAAGCCATTTATGAGAAGTGATTTCTATTTATGAGCAATAATTACTACTTGGTGGAGTCAAGTATATTGTGGTATTCATCAGTTAGTTTTCAAATGTATGAATATCGGGAATACTATGAATTGTTATGGTTATAAAAAAAAAAGTAAATTGTGATTCTTAGTAAGAAATAAATTAATTTTTATGTGCCTAGTAGTGGATCTTGTATGAATTGTGGCACCTTATGGTTTAATATGGTATAAGTATGAATTAAATTCAAAGAGATTTAGTCTTTTGATGTTTCAAGTATTTGTTAAATTCTAGATGTTATATAAGTTATAAATAAGGATTTTTGTTTAATGAGAGATTCTATAATCCGAGGAAAAAGTAAACGACTCCTGTAAAGAAATTAAGATAATTATGTTATATAAATATTGGGCCCTGATGGTTAAGTGAATTGATGAATGACATCAGATATAGAGAGATAGTTGTCCAACTATTGAATTGATGTTATACCAATAAATTAGATAAGTAAGAATGGATCTAGTCATGTTATTATATTAAGAATCAATTACAAAAAGGTTAAGAATTATGAATCAGTATGATTTAAATGAGATGATAGTCGTTATTTAGAGTTTTAACAAATTAGGAATCATTGATTGTTCAGATTTGATGGACATAGAAGTAATGATATATCAGAGTATACAAGATAAGAATTTCCATATTTTGGGATTTCATGAATATGGAAAAAAAAAAAAAGTTATGGTTCGTGTTGATCTCACTGTGCTTATATGAGAATAAATTCTAACCCAAAATGATCAAGAGTTTATAAGTGATTATTGTTACAATAGAAAATTTTGGTTAATAGTTAATAGAAGTATTTACGAGTCATGGAAGATTTATGGAGTTATGTGAGATATCTATGATTAAAAAAAAAAAAAAAAGAGGTGGAATTGCTATGACTTAGTGCATTCTATTAAATCGTTATGGATAAATGGTTAAGTTGGGATAGTTTATATGACACATTGCATGGTTTGCATAACTTTGTGATTGTGTATAAATACTTTTATGTATTGAGATTTGAAACTTTGTATTATTTTTCTCTTGAGTGGACCTTGCAAGTGTGCATGTATGACTATATGTATGTATGCATGACAGTGTTTGAGATTAAGTATCATGATGGAATTGAGTTATTAACACTGTTATAAGAATAAGCTATATGATCTTAGGAGAATACTGTTATGAGAATAAGCTACATGATCTCAGTATATGTTCAGATAATCTCATCATGCTTTATGAGAATTGACTTGATGCAAATCTTCGAATATGATATTTAAATTAAATGCCTTGATATGTATCTGATATGATGATATGTTTGGAAAGGGAGTTATATAGGTCCTTGGATTGAGTGTTAGATAGAATAAGAGATGTTTATGGATTTTTCTTGTAAGGGAATTAAAGAGGATATTAAGGATCTAATCGGTGTTATGCAAAGTAAGTTTATGTTATACTTATGAGATTAAAATTTTTAAATATTGAATGGTTAAATTTACTATTATGGATCTTCATTTAGGAGAATCACTTATAGAATATAAGGATAGTAAGTGCTAGCCGATTAAGGAAGAATAAATTAAGTCGGAAAAATATTATGAGATTTGGAATTTCTTAATTCAAGTGAATTTCGAGGACGAAATTCTTTAAGGGGGGTAGAACTGTAACGCCCCATTTTTTTTGTGTCTGAAATAGTAAGTTATCGGTCTGTGAATAGTGCCATCGGTCCGGGAATAAGTATTATTTTGGTCCGGAAAAATTACTATCTATGTGTTATATTTTATTTAATATTTTTGGAGTATGTATACATTATTTTTATGGGTAGAAAGTAAGTAATGAATATTTTTTTGGAGAAATTAGAGAATTAGTGAATAGTGAATTATGTTGTTATATTAATTAAAGAAATTAGAGAAATTATTTTTATGGAGTAAATTTGAGATGGTGTTATATTAATTAAGGAAATTAGAGGAATTATTTTTAAGGATTAAATTTAAGAATTTTTATGGAGATAAATAATATTTTGAAGGAATTTAATTTGGAGAATATTTGTAGCCATTAGATTGAATTACATTGCTCAATCCTAGCCATCCAATTTTGGTGAAAGGACCAAATTACCCTTTAGTCAACTCCATTATTTGAGCTAACATATTTTCTTCCTTTTCCTCTCCATCTAACGTGACCTTTCTCTTCTTCTTCTTCTTCTTCTTCTTCTTCTTCTCCTTTAGGTCTTCAATTTTTACTTCCTAAACACATCAAATACACTCCATTCAACTTTGATTAAGTACTTAATCTTTGAGATTAAAGCTTGAGAAATGATATTTGGTGAATAATTTCAAGTAATTTGGAGGACAAAGGGTGGAGAACTTCCTACCAAAGACAAGGGAAAACTAAGGCTTCAAGAGTTTGATTTAAGCTTGTTAGAGCTTATGTTTAAGGTTAGTGTTCATAAACACTCTTATCTTGTTTCAATTTTTGATTTTGTGAAGTTTATACTATTTTGTGAAAATTGGGAATTTTATATGAAATGATTTGATTATTGAATTTTGGTGGTATAAATGTGTTCTTGGGAGATTTCTAAGCATGCTTATATTTTGAATTGATAAGGAAAACAATTTCTTCTTCATTCTTCAAGAGTGGCAGAACCCATTGATGAATAAGGCCTTAAGTTTTCTTGTTATTATTTGTGGATTTATGATCTTAAGATGATATTTGATGAGTATTTAGTATGTGGTAGAAATCTCTACCTTGTATATGATTTAAGTAAGCTGAAATAAGGAAAAAGTGTTATTGGGTGTGATTAAGGACTGTTTTTCGATCCCTTTCATTTCCCATTAGTGTCTGAGTCCTTCATGAAAGTTGTAGGTCTGCTCCTTAGCTTTCCAACCCATCCTCTTGTGTCCAATTTGGATATATATAGCTCAACTTATGGCTGAAACACCCAAACTGACTCTGTTATGACGGGCTACATGCATCACTGAATTGAGTGCCCTTTTTGACCACTATAATGATAAGATTATGTTCTGAGTTCTTCATGAGAGTTGTTGCCCTGTGTCTTGAGACTTCTCTGGTTTTGGATTGGTGTGATTTGAGTGTCTGGATAAGTAGAACTTTGATAAACATTGAAATTAGTTCTGCTGAATCAGGTCTGGACTGTTGGTCTGTGTTCCTAGCTTTTTTTTGCCATCTTAAAGATTGATCTGGGCTGTGGTCCCTTCATAACATTTGTAGTATTTTGTTTTAGCTTTCTAATGAATCAAACATCACTCAATTTGGAGACACAGAACTTAAGTTATGTCTTAAAAACCCAGCAAAGGTCAAGGTTATATTAATGCTGGAAATTTTCTATGTCATGAATCATAGGTTTATTTGGATAAATGAAGGTATGAATTATGTGTGATGAAGTTCTCTTCATTCTTTGTATCCTTTAAGATTTATTTGACAAAAATAAGACATAAGTTTGAAAAGTGTTGTTGTGGATATGTTTAAATGGATATAAATTGGAAAGGTGTGAAATTGATTTAGATAATGCATGATGAGGCTTGAAATTGATACTTTTGTGCATAAGAGTTGTGTTAGCATGCTTGATTGGAGAAGGAAATTCCTCCCCTTGGTACCACCTTGGTGTAGTAAAGCTTACTTAATTATTTTATATATATGACATAAGTATGATTATTTGATAACTTTTATATGTTTAGAGTTTTAACAAAGAAATGGGTATTTAAGGTGTATGTGCTTTGAATTTGGAATAAGGAAAATATGATTTCATTATGACTTTAAGAAAGTTTTAAAAGAAAAGGGATTTATGATAAATTTTCTATATTAAGTAATTATGTTGAAGTATATGAGTTACTTAAGTTCTAAAGTAAGCTTACATGTATGATTTCATATGATAAGAAATTTTCTATGTTCAGTAATTATGTTTAAGGATGAAATTTTCAGTTACTACGTTCTAAAGTAAGCTTACATTATGAATTTAAGAAGACTAAAGAATAAGACAAGTTTTATGATAAGTGTTATGAATTAAGAATTAAAACAAGGATTTTGGGCTCTACTATACTTAGTGTGAATTTGATGCGTGATTTGATTTTATTCTGTCTGATGAGCATGCTCGGCATTTGATGCCATTCTGATAAGAAGCTATGATCATATGCTAGACACGTGGGTGTCTTCTGTTCTGTTAGGGCGGACGCGCTCTATATGTTCTGAAAAGGTTGGCGACCTAAGGCCATTCTGAATCTGTATCTGAAAACCTATCTGCTTCTCTTTCTCCTAAGTGTATGCGAGCCCTATGGAAAATATCTGTAATACAATTAAACGAATGAGATCATATTATTTTAGTAAACATTACTTTGGAAATTACTGATTATGTTATCAAATGAATTTTCAAAGCATAATATTTCGGTACATGGTATTAAAAATAAAGAGTATATGTATTGGTATAATGTTTAAGTAATGAATTTATGATTTGAAAGAATTAAATTATTTATGTTATTAATTATAAGTTTATTTGAAGGAACCAAAGTATTTATGATGATAAAATGTCTTAAGTAAAGGATTTATGGTATAAAGAATTAAATTCTTTATGTTATTAATTACTAGTATATGTGCTATTTGTTTTGCTATAAATGGAAATGTATGTTGAATTTTAATGCCTTTATGATTGTAAATAATTTTATGAAATTTGTTTTTAAGTAAGTTGTCATCGCAACTTTGGTAAGTATGTGAATTATGAGCACCACTGAGTTTTATACTCAGCGCGTCGATTTTTATCACGCGTAGGTTGAAGATCGTGGTTGCTACTTGAAGATTTGAAGAGTAATATCAAAGCAGAAGTGACTAATTTGGTAGTAGTCGATTGAGATTTATATAATGAAGAATGATGGCATGTATAATTGTTACATTTTCAGATATTATGTTATTTGAAATATAATTGAAGTATGTAATTACAAAGTATTTTGATGTATATATTTGGAGAGAAGAATAAGATTTATTAAATGATTGAATATGAAATATTTGAAGTCAGTTGATATGATTAGTTCATTAAGACTTGATAGATATAATGAATGCAATTAATTGATGGATCTAAAATACTATTGAGGATTTATTCAATTATGAAAGTATAAAAGTGTTGTTATGTTATAAAGATTATTTGGAGATGTTGGAAGTTTAGAGTTTAATTGGAAGTATTTTGTATTCACATGTTTGGCGAGCTCAGTTTTTAAAAGGATATTCTTACAATATTTCTGTAGGAATTTTCCCAATGTATATAAAAAAAATGCAAGGAAAATGAAATGAAATTGCTATTATAAAAATAAAAAAAAATTTACTCGCTAAACTTGTGAATACTCAATTACTTCTAATTCATAATTTTAGTTTTATGATTTATATGTTAAGTTAAGACGGTGTCTCCGGCACCGAATGTGGCATCCGCCGTCGGGTCTCTCGGGACTGGGCGGAGGGTGTTACAATGAGCCTTAACGAAAAATGAAATTTTATTGTTGCTATAAAAGAATGAAGACATATTTGTATTTATAATCTTCTCATTGCTTTCAAAGTATTTGAATTAAATGAATGCGATTTCGGTATTTATATAGTTGAGTAATTTAAGTTTTGCCTTGGCTATTGTTAATTAAATTGTTGGTTATTTAGCACCACTGAGTCTTCCACTCAGCGCGTTGATTTTTATCACGCGCAGGTTAGGAGCGGAGGGTGTTCTTCAAGACCAGAGGACGAGCATCAGAGTAGATATCACATCTTGGGTAGGATATTTTGTAAATGGTGATTTTTGGCATGTATATAAATATTGTGTTGTGAACGTTGGATATAATAAGTTTGTCATGTATTAAGAGTTATGATTATTTAAAGAAATAACACCTTATTATATTTTTGGTGTATGATGATTAGAGATTCCTTGAAAAGAATGTGTTTCGAATATTATGCGTATATTGATGGATATTTAGAAGTGCTTGTAGTATGTTGTTGAATTGGAGGTTTGGGGGTTTAAAAAAAAATTGGAAGTGTGTATATTTTCTTTGTGTGGCAAGTAAATTTTTAGGGGAAACTCTTGTGAAATTTTCGTAGGAATTTTCTTAAACATTATTTTTGTAAAAAAAATAAAAATTAATAATACAAAAAAACTGGTAATTACTTGCCTCCTTATGAAAATTTAACCACTTCTAATTTGTGATCTAGCTTTTATAGTGACATAAGATGGTGCTCCGGCACCGATTGTGGCATCCACCGTCTGGTTCTCTGAGATTGGTCTGTGGGTGTTACAATTTTTGGTATCAGAGCATAGGTTTAGACAATTCTAGGAGATATGATTTGGTATGAGAGTTTATCCACTTTGGAGTAATGATATAAGTGATTTAAGTTAAATACATGCCATATTAGTCTGTTGTGGGAATTTCTCTCTGATGCGACTCCGCTGGTCTTTGTAGGTGTTTAGTGATGTCTCAGAACTTGCCGGATGAGGAGGTGGATAGTTATGCCCCTCCAGAGGGTGCTATGGTAGAGGGTGATATGCCAGCTGGTGGTGTCGCTGGTGGCATTCTGGGTTCCGATGCAGTGCGTGCCTCGGTTGTAGGGCAGGCTACTATGGGTCCTGCGGGGCCTAATCAGGGTGATTTGGTACAACAGTTGGTAGCTGCATTGAGGCAAGCTGCGGGAGCTGTTCCCCAGACTCCAGTCGCACCAGCCCCTGTTCCAGTTCATACCCCGGTAGAGAGACTGAGGAAGTATCGTGTTGAGGATTTTATGGGTCGGAGAGATGATGATCCTTCTGCAGCAGAATTTTGGCTCCAAGCTACAGAGAGGGTTTTGGACCAGATGCAGTGTACTCCTGCAAATAGATTGATTTGTGCTGTTTCCTTGCTAAAGGAAGAGGCTTACCTATGGTGGGAGTCTATGGTGAAGACAGCAAAAGCTGAGGATGTTACTTGGGATTTCTTTCTCTCTGCTTTTCGGGAGAAATATGTAGGGGAGTTATACACGGATCAGAGGATAGCAGAGTTCCTTGAGCTTAGACAGGGACGGATGACTATCTCCGAGTATGAGCGAGAGTTTCTGCGGTTGAGTAGGTATGCTTGTAAGTTGGTCCCTACTGAGGCAGATCGGTGTAAGCGGTTTCGGAAGGGGTTACTGGATGAGTATAGGATGCACTTGACATCCCAGCCCCACACTACATTAGCTGGTTTAGTGAAGGCTGCTACAGAGCTTGAGCTTATTCGGAATGAGAGACAGGCTAGAGGTCAGAGGGCCCAGCAGAGTAGTCAGTATAAGAGATTTCAGAGTGCTACATCTGGACAGACTTTAGGGGTCCAGTCTAGTAGCAAGAGATTTAGAGGCGGACCGCAGATGGGGGTCAGACCAGGTCAGACAATTGGTCGGGGTATATATACGAGACCAGCTCCTCCGGCTTCATCTGTTGCTAGTGGTGGAGGTACTGCAGGGTTAGGTCTACCGATTTGCATTCACTGTGGCAGGAGACATGTGGGAGTGTGTTGGGGCATTAAACCTTGCTTTCGATGTGGATCCACTGAGCATATGATCAGGGATTGTCCTATGACAGTGACTAGTCCAACTCACCAGGTTGGGAGGCCAGCTCCCTATGGTCAGAGAGGCAGAGGTAGAGGCCGTAGTGAGGGCTCTGGTACGAGGAGTGAGAGACCAGTTTCTGAGACTGTGGAGAGACCCGAGGCTAGAGCACAGGCGAGGGCTTATGCCATCAGGACCAGGGAGCAGCGGGATGCACCGGATGTCATCGCAGGTACCTTCTCTATCTTTGACACTTTTGTACTTGCTTTGATTGATCCGGGCTCCACGCATTCATACATATGCATCCCTGTGGGTAGATTGGGTAGTATGCATGCTGATACATTAGAGCACAGCGTTGAGGTAACGAGCCCTTTGGGTCAAAGTGTAGTAGTTAATCGGGTGTATAGAGATTGCCCTTTAGTCATTCATGAGTATGTATTTCTAGGTGATTTGATAGAGTTGCCTTTTCAGGAGTATGATGTGATATTGGGTATGGATTGGCTGTCTAGACATGGGGTCATTGTTGATTGTAGACTTAAGAGGATTACACTCCAGACTTCATCTGGTGAGGAGATTATAGTTACGGGTGAGAGGTCGGATTACCTCTCTAATTTTATTTCTGCTTCTTCTGCTAGAAGACTGATCCAGCATGGTTGTGAGGCCTACTTAGCCTGTGTACTTGCTCCAGAGTCAGAATCTCCTAGTGTTCATGATATACCCACAGTATGTGATTTTTCGGATGTGTTTCCAGAGGAGTTGTCTGGTTTACCTCCTGAGAGAGAGGTTGAGTTTGGTATTGAGGTTATGCCTGGTACTGCACCGATATCCATTGCTCCGTATCGAATGGCACCTGCTGAATTGAAAGAGTTAAAAATACAGATTCAGGAGTTGCTTGATAAGGGTTTTATTCGTCCTAGTGTATCTCCATGGGGTGCTCCAGTATTGTTTGTAAAGAAGAAGGATGGCTCACTTAGATTGTGTATTGATTTCAGACAACTTAACAAAGTTACTGTGAAGAATCGATATCCATTGCCTCGGATAGATGATTTGTTTGATCAGTTGAGAGGGGCTAGTGTATTCTCGAAGATAGATCTAAGATCAGGTTATCATCAGCTAAGGGTGAAGGGATCAGATGTACCTAAGACTGCTTTCAGGACACGCTACGGTCACTATGAGTTTTTAGTGATGCCATTTGGGTTGACTAATGCTCCAGCAGTGTTTATGGACCTGATGAACCGGATCTTCCATCCTTATTTGGATCAGTTTGTGGTGGTTTTTATTGATGATATTTTGGTGTACTCTCCGACTAGAGAGGATCATGATCACCACCTACGAACAGTTCTACAGACCTTGAGAGACCGACAGTTATATGCCAAGCTCAGTAAGTGTGAATTTTGGTTGACTGAGATTGCTTTCTTAGGGCATGTTGTTTCTGCCAAGGGTATTCGGGTGGACCCGAAGAAGATTGAGGCAGTGCTTGATTGGAAGCCACCTACGAATGTTACAGAAATTCGAAGTTTCTTAGGTTTGGCTGGATATTACAGGAGGTTTGTCAAGGGGTTTTCTCTTATTGCAGCCCCTTTGACTAGACTTCTCTGTAAGGATGTCCGTTTTGAGTGGACTGATAGATGCCAGAGTAGTTTTGAGCAGCTTAAGGCGATGCTTACTGAGGCTCCAGTTTTGACACAGCTAGCTCCAGGCAGACCATATGATGTTTATAGTGATGCTTCGCATAATGGTTTGGGTTGTGTGCTTATGCAAGAGAGCAAGGTGATTGCTTATGCTTCCCGACAGCTTAAGCCACATGAGAAAAACTACCCTACTCATGATTTGGAGTTAGCAGCTATTGTGTTTGCCTTGAAGCTTTGGAGACATTACTTGTATGGTGAGAAATGCCACTTGTATACGGATCATAAGAGCCTTAAGTATCTGCTTACGCAGAGAGAGCTTAACTTGAGGCAGCGCAGATGGTTAGAGCTACTTAAGGACTATGATTTCACTATTGATTACCACCCGGGTAGAGCTAATGTCGTGGCAGATGCACTCAGTAGAAAGGCATTAGTTGCTCTTCGTGCTATGAATGCACGCTTATCTGTGACTAGAGATGGTACTCTTGTAGCAGAGCTGATGGTGAAACCTAGCCTACTACAACAGATTAGAGATGCACAGCAGGGTGATGAGACTATTACTTTGTGGAAAGGCCTAGTCAGAAAGGGTGAGAAAAAGAGATTTATGATTAAAGATGACGACTACTTGTACTTTGGGGATCGAATTTGTGTGCCTAAAATGACAGAGCTGAGAAAGAGTATCTTAAAGGAAGCTCATAGTAGTCCTTATGCTATGCATCCTGGCAGTAATAAGATGTATCAGGATTTGAAATCACAGTATTGGTGGCCGGCGATGAAGAGGGATATCACAGATTATGTGTCGAAGTGTTTGACGTGCCAGCAAGTGAAAGCAGAGCATCAGTTCCCTTCTGGTTTGTTACACCCTACTGCTATTCCAGAGTGGAAATGGGATAAGGTTACAATGGATTTCGTGACTGGATTGCCTTTAACTCCTAAAAAGAAAGATGCTGTATGGGTAATAGTTGACAGACTAACTAAGTCAGCACATTTTCTTCCTGTTAGGACCGACTTCACTATGGAGCAGTATGCAGAGCTTTATATAGATGAGATAGTGAGATTACATGGAGTTCCTTTATCCATCATTTCAGATAGAGATCCGAGATTTACTTCTAGATTTTGGAAGAAGCTACATGAGGCCCTGGGTACTAAACTGAATTTCAGTACAGCTTTTCATCCTCAGACAGATGGTCAGTCAGAGCGGGTTATTCAGATTTTGGAGGATATGTTACGAGCTTGTGTTATTGAGTTTGAGGGTAGTTGGGAGAAGTACATTCGACTTGTCGAATTCGCCTATAATAACAGTTATCAGTCGAGTATTCAGATGGCCCCTTTTGAAGCACTATATGGTAGGAGATGTAGGACGCCACTATGTTGGTCAGAGTTGAGTGAGGGCAAGATTATAGGTCCGGATTTGATTCGGGACACAGAGGATAAGGTCAGAATTATCAGAGATAGATTGAAAGCAGCTTCAGATCGTCAGAAGTCCTATGCCGACTTGAAGAGGAAAGATATAGAGTATGCAGTGGGAGATAAGGTTTTCCTTAAGGTATCTCCGTGGAAAAAGATATTGAGATTTGGAAGAAAGGGTAAGCTTAGTCCTAGGTTCATTGGTCCATATGAGATTATTGAGCGTGTGGGTCCATTAGCCTATAGACTAGCTTTACCACCAGACCTGGACAGGATACATAATGTTTTCCACGTATCTATGTTGAGAAGGTATCGGTCCGACCCATCACATGTGATAGCAGTGGAATCTATTACTATTGAGCAAGATTTAACTTATGAGGAAGAACCGGTGAGGATACTTGCTAGGGAAGTCAAGGAGCTAAGGAATAAGAGAATTCCTTTGGTAAAGGTTCTTTGGAGAAACCATAAGACCGAGGAAGCTACATGGGAAAGTGAAGACATTATGAGACAACAGCATCCTCAGTTATTTAATTCAGGTGAATTTCGAGGACGAAATTCTTTAAGGGGGGAAGAGCTGTAACGCCCTATTTTTTTCTGTGTTGAAATAGTAGTTTATCTGTCTGTGAATAGTACTATCGGTCCGGGAGTCGGTATTATTTTGGTCTAGAAAAATTATTATATATAGGTAATAGGTTCTATCACATTTTTGGAGCATGCATGCATGGTTTTTATGGGTAGAAAGTAAGTAATGAATATTTTTGGAGAATTTTAGAGAATTAGTGCGTAGTGACTTAAGGTGTGATATTAATGAAGGAAATTAGAGGCAATAGTTGTGTGGATGAAATTTGAAATGGTGTTAGATTAATTAAGGAACTTCAAAGAATTATTTTTATGGAGTAAATTTGAGAATTTTGTTGTGTTACATAATATTTTGAAGGAATTTAATTTGGAGAATATTTGTAGCCATTAGATTAGATTTACATTCAATCCTAGCCATCCAATTTTTATGGAGTAAATCATTATCTCCTCCATTAATTGGGCAACACTATCCTTCTTCTTCTTTTCCTACGTCTTCTTCTTCTTCTTCTTCTTCTTCTTCTTCAATTTTTCCTTAGTAAACACATCAAAATCACCCATACAACTTGAGTTAATTAAGACATATTAGAGATTGAAGCTAGAGAAGTAATATTTGGTGACTAATTTCAAGGAATTTGGTGATTTTTCCTACTTGGTAAGTGATTTTAGGATAAGGTATTTATGTTGGGGTTTAGAGTTTTCTTTAGCATATACATGCTAAATCATGCTCCACTTCTTCTTTTGTTTGTGTTTTCTTTGTTTGATTTTGAGTGTCTTACATGTAGAGGGTGGAGAGCCTTCCACCAAGGATAAGGGCAAGACCAAAGCTTGAGCTTGTTAAAGCTTGGTTTGAAGGTTAGTGCAATTATACTTTCACTTGTTTAAGTTGTTTTTACATGGTTAGGCTTTTGAATGAATTTTGGGAATTTTGTATGTATTGGTTAACTTGCTGAATTCATGTTAGATATGTTCTGCCGTGAGATTAGAACTCATTTTCGACCCCTTTATACTCCCCATCTGTTTCTGACTTCTTCATGAAAGTTTCAGCTCTATTTCTTAGCTTTCCAAAACATATTTTTATGTCTAATTCCAGTACTTGTAGCTCAACTTATGATTTAAATACCAAAACTGGTTCTGTTATGGTGTCTTACCAGTATATCCGAAATCATTGTCCATTTTGACCACATAAATGGCCAAATAACGTCTTATGTTCTTCATAAAAGTTTTAGCTTTACTTCTTGTCTTTCCAACCCATCTTCTTGTGTCCAATTTGGCGATACATAGCTCAACTTATGGCTAAAACACCCAAACTGACTCTGTTGTGACAGGCTCCAGGTATTACTCAATTGAGTGCCCATTTTGACCACTATAATGACATTATTAGGTTCTGAGTTATTCATAAAAGTTGTTTCCCTGTGTCTTGAGAATTCTCTCGTTCTGGATTGGTTTCATTTGAGTGTTTGGTGAAGTAGGAATTCAAGAAACATTGGACTTGGTTCTGCTGAATCAGGTCTAATCTGTTGGTCTGTGTTCTGAGCTTTTGTTTGCTATCTTACTCTTTGATCTGGGCTGTGGTCCCTTCTGAACATTTGTAGCATTTTGGCTTAGCTTTCTAATGAATCTAATTTCATTCAATTTGGAGACCCATAACTCAAATTATGTGTTAAAAACCCAGCAAAGGTCAAGTTTATAACAATGCTGAAAAGTTCTTGATTTATGTACTTTTATATTATATTAAGTATATATACATTTATAGTGTTTTGAGTAAAATATTTGAACTGATGAGTACTAAATGAAGAGGTTTTGATTAAGAATTATTGCTTTTGTGAAAGAATGCTTTTGATTTAGGCTCTACTATGCATGATTGAGACGTAGTATGATGAGATGGATTTTCTTATTGTGAAGCTATGATCATATGCTAGGGTTATCAACCCTTATAAATAGGCGGACGCGCTTATTTGTGTGATGGGGTGGTGCTTTCATAGGCCACGGTGGTGCTTTCATAGGCCACGATTGTGTGATGGGGGTGGTGCTTTCATAGGCCACGGTGGTGCTTTCATAGGCCACGAGTATGTGATGGGGGTGGCGCTAACATAGGCCACGATCAAATCTGCTTATGTTCATTCTGTATGAGTATGAGCCTTAACGAAAAATGAAATTTTATTGTTGCTATAAAAGAATGAAGACATATTTGTATTTATAATCTTCTCATTGCTTTCAAAGTATTTGAATTAAATGAATGCGATTTCGGTATTTATATAGTTGAGTAATTTAAGTTTTGCCTTGGCTATTGTTAATTAAATTGTTGGTTATTTAGCACCACTGAGTCTTCCACTCAGCGCGTTGATTTTTATCACGCGCAGGTTAGGAGCGGAGGGTGTTCTTCAAGACCAGAGGACGAGCATCAGAGTAGATATCACATCTTGGGTAGGATATTTTGTAAATGGTGATTTTTGGCATGTATATAAATATTGTGTTGTGAACGTTGGATATAATAAGTTTGTCATGTATTAAGAGTTATGATTATTTAAAGAAATAACACCTTATTATATTTTTGGTGTATGATGATTAGAGATTCCTTGAAAAGAATGTGTTTCGAATATTATGCGTATATTGATGGATATTTAGAAGTGCTTGTAGTATGTTGTTGAATTGGAGGTTTGGGGGTTTAAAAAAAAATTGGAAGTGTGTATATTTTCTTTGTGTGGCAAGTAAATTTTTAGGGGAAACTCTTGTGAAATTTTCGTAGGAATTTTCTTAAACATTATTTTTGTAAAAAAAATAAAAATTAATAATACAAAAAAAACTGGTAATTACTTGCCTCCTTATGAAAATTTAACCACTTCTAATTTGTGATCTAGCTTTTATAGTGACATAAGATGGTGCTCCGGCACCGATTGTGGCATCCACCGTCTGGTTCTCTGAGATTGGTCTGTGGGTGTTACAGTAAATCATTATCATACATATCTAGTATTTAATGTAATAATTTTTTACAATATAATTTTTGACAAAATGGAATAGTTACAAAGTTTAAAATAAATAACTATTTGATCCTAGATCTTGCCATATATAAAAATAAATACATATATAAATTATTGGTAATCAAATTCTTTTTTTTTGTGATAGTATATCAAAATTTAAAAAAAATCAAAAGTTAAAATTAGTAACTCAGCCATTAATAATAATAATATGAGAAATTTTTGATATAACAATAGCAAAGAAATTCTTGACGGTATAAAATATTAATCTTGACAAATATTAAACAATCCAAATAAAATTTAAATTTTATTAATAAAATATAAAATAAAAAGGAGAAAGAAAATAGAAAAAGAAGTGCAAACATACTAAAGGATGTGGCGGAGAAGAGATATGCAGTTAAAATAGAATCTGAATTTTTGCTATAATTTTAGAAACGGATAAATATTCGGTTGCTAACCCATTTGTAGAACCAACTCCCAGCAAAGAAAAAATCAATTTAGAACTGGACACAGGTTCCGTTGCTAACGCACTTATAGAACCCTTTGTCAACTGTTAGCAACCGAAAAATAATGAAACAATATTTATTAATTAATAAAAATAATATGATTAAAGAAACTAATATAATCAATCGAACTAAAATTTCTTAATTAGGATGTGACTAAATTATCATTAATGATATTGTTAACCAACCAATAAAATACAAATAAAATTTGAAATTTCTATAAAAAAAATTATAATTTATGCACACCAATATATAGCCTAGTGACCTAATAATAAATTCAAATTCAAATCCCCTTTCTCCTATACTGAGAAAATAATTATAATTTATTATATTATAATTTGAATATCAAAATTTCAATGGTTCCATCGAAATACTTCAAAAAAACAATTATCATGTCAAATATTAATCTTACAATCCAAATGAAATTTAAACTTTATTAATAAAATATAAAATAAAAGAAAGAAAGAAAAGAAAAAAGAAAGAGCAGGCATACCAATGGATACAACACCGAAGAGATATGCAGTGCGTTTTAGGTTTCTGCAAAACAGGGTGCCGAGTTCTGGTTATAAATTTAGCAACGGATCGAAATTCCGTTTCTAAACCATTTGTAAGTCCTTTTGTCAACTGTTTGCAATGGAAGAGTAATGAAACAGAATTTATTAATTAGTAAAAATCAATTTAGGTGATAATAATATAAACGGAAAATAATTCCATCGCTAATCCGTAAGTAGTTTGCTTTGTCAAGTTTATAATGAATCTATAAAACTATAAATTTATAACTTTAAGCACAAACAATAAGGATGGAAGGATTGCTAAATTATAAGAAATATAAATAAAAACTATTATATTAACTTGTAAAAAGAGAAAGTTAATACTTATCACAAGAAAAGACATGATTGTAAACTTAATAACTCTAAATTAGCAAAACCTTAAAGTAATAATTCTTGATAGTCAAAAGAAAAAAATTCTTGATAGCAAAAAACAATTAAAACTAAACATATATACAGTGGTATGGTGAAACAAATTCCTAATTAATATTAATATAATAAAAATAATAAATTGATATCATAATTATAATAGGATTAGATTAAACTTTCCAATAGAATTTAGATTCAAATAAGAATAAAAAATCAATAAAATTAAAAGTTTTCTAATTAACGAATGACTAAATTATCATTATTATTAGCAATTAAATTGAAAGTTTGTAGGGGCATTTTAGGGATCCAATATTCCCCCATTCGTACTTATATATATATATATATAGTGTGTATATATTAGTTTTATGTTATCTTAAAATAAATTTGAAAAAAAAAAGTTTTCCAATTAAAATACAGATAGGATAAAAGATAATAGTATTGCTTATAATTAGAAAACATTGTTAATTGATGAATATAATTTTTGAAAAAAAAAAGCATAAATATCTGGTTATTTATGTATTTAGAAATAAATAAATTTGAAAAATAGAGAAGAAAAAATAAATAAGGATCACAGTGGTCGTAGCAAATATCAACTAACTATGAACTATAAGAAATAAGAAATTAACTATAAGTATGCTAAGAAATAAGAAATTCATTTCCAAAAATAAACTTTTTTTAGAAAATCAAAATAATCTACAAATTGAATAAACAACTATAATCTTCTAAAGGCAAAAAAAAAGTTGTGTACAATGTTTATGATCATAGATATGATAAAATCAGTTCATCTATTTGAGGGGTACAACTTATGTAAATGGAAGGTATCCAAAGTCTTTAAACAATCTTTCTCACTCAATATTTAGAAAACAAAGAAGATCACAAAGAAGATCATTACTTCTTCGTGAGATCTCGGCTTCTTCATCTAAAGTCTTCTTTACTGCTTCGTTCATTGCTATCATTGTACTCCTCTTTGTTGCCTTTGCTCTTTTAACTTGTACGTGTATAATCTTCTCTATTGATGCATCGACCAATCTGCAATGCATGTGTCCAAATTAACCCATTTCCACCTTCCTACGAATGCATCCGATTTCTATGTGGTTATTGCTTGTACTATTTACATATTCATCTTTAGATCTCACATTTCCTACTCATTTGGCGGTATTTAATATTTTTTAATTGCCATAATCAACCATAATTAGTCTTATAGTAGAACTTCTTCAATTTAGTGGAAATTGGGAACTTTATTTATGATTCTATATTGCCATATTTATCCATTTCAATGTCTCAGATCAAACACTACATGTTATCATCTAATAATGCAATTTAAAAAATAAAAAACTAAAAAAAATTTATAAAAAGAAAAACAAAAATTCAAACTTTTTAAGGAAAAAGTTGTGATGAGAACATTTAATCGGTAAGTTATCCAAATTAGGGGTGAAATTAGGGGTGAAAGTAATAGATAATGTGAGAATTCGGGGTAAACTGATATATTAGAGGAAAATTGCAAGAGGTAATAAAATCTGGGGTAAACTGATATATTAGGCTAACTACATATATATACATAGCATACCGAATCATGAATTTCATAGCCTTCTTTTTCCATTTATGTTTTCTTTTTCTGAGAAATAAATAATATAGGCTCCATTTACTTTCTCCTATTTTTGCCCTTTCTTCTTTAGAGATAACGTAAAAAAGAAATCAATTTGACAAATTTAATCTCCAAAGATGAAGGCACAAGTTTAATTCGGAAAAGTGCACTTACTAAGAGAGTGTTTAAAGTTTTTAGATGTTAGTTAAGAAAGCAACTAATATCTATAAATTACAACAAAATATGCATTAATTTTATTAAATTATATTTTATCTCACATTAGCATTTTATTATTGTATTTAATATAAATAAACTCAAAATTAGAAAATATTTATTATTTTCTCCTTGAAATTTCCAAAGTAACATGCATTACATATAATTAATTAATTCAATATAATTAAGCTATGTAGGTAGGTATAATTAGACCATAACATACTTAGAGTTACATGCCTATTAATAGCATTCCATGCAGCTTTGTCTTTGCATACTGGCCATTAATATTCTTCACTTGTTTAATTATCTAGGCAATCTCTCTCTCATACGTTATATAGACAGACACAATGGTTGAAACTAACAAGAAGGATTCTTTTTCAGGAGAGGATGAGACTATCCCTCTTATTGATTACTCAATGCTTGTCTCTGCTGATCCATTTCTTCAGTCTCAGGCTGTAGAAGACCTAGCCAGAGCCTGTCTTCACTTTGGCTTCTTCAGTGTATGCAAAATCTTGCTTGCTTTTTCCTTTTTTCTTTTTCAAACAGTTAGCCATATGGTAATCTTCCTTTTTTTTTTTTTTTTAATTACCATGTTTTGATTGTCCTCTGCCATTTTCATTTCACCGTATCAAATTCGCGTAATCAGAGTAATTCTCATTATGTGTACTTTTTGCAGTTACCTTGAATATCCCCATGTATCATTTGGGTATTAAGATTATTTTAGTTTCGAGGTTCATGGCTGCTTCTCCTACGAGTTATTGTTAATTTGTTATTACTATTATAATATGAAACCTTACGATCTTCGCAACTATAAGTAGTAAATATAATATTAATGATGTTGTTTCAGTTACTATTGCATGGAAATTAAAAAATAGAAAAGGGTAGGTGACAAACTAATATGTCGAAGCAAATGATACACATGCAGGTGACAAACCATACAGTACCAGACACAGTGATTAAAGGAGTGATAGATAGGCTCTTTGAGTTCTTCGATCTGCCTGAGGATGAGAAGCTCAAGTACGATACTAAAGATCCAAGAGATTTAATCAGGTGGGGCAAAGGCAATCTTAACCAGGTTAGCAGGGAATTCATCAAGGTGGCAGTGCGTCCTACCTTTCATTGCCCTTCTAATCCTCCTGGTTTAAGGTATACAAATAAATAATTTTTCCATTGCAACAATTTTTATAACGCAGCTAGAAGTCTAGAATTTAAAAGAAAAAAGAAAAGAAAAAGAGAAAAGATAGCTACTCTAACTACCATGTTAAGTGTTAACCATCTGCCTCTAGTTGCTAATAAAAACAGGCACTAAATATTTGTTTTTTTTTTTTCTTTCAAAGTGAGAGTTTACGGGAATATAGCACAAAAGTGAGAGAGATGGGAATTGAACTACTTGGAGGGATTTCAAGAGCTTTAGGACTTGAACAACACTACATAGAGAGGAAAATGAAGTTGGAATCAGGCTATGATTTCTTTACTGCAAATGACTATCCATCACGCAAAAATTCTGAAAATCGAATCGGTCAATTCGCTCATATTGATCCCGGTCTTCTTATTCTCATAATCCAAAATGTGAGCGGTGGCTTACAAGTCCAGCATAATGGCAAATGGCTGAACGTAAATCTTAAGCCTAACTGGATTTTTGTTAATGTTGCTGATCATCTTGAGGTATTGATTACTTCTCATTCTTTTATATTATGATCAATTTAAAAAAAAAAAAGGCCCTTATCTTTTGTTTGACAGATTTTAACAAATGGAAAATACAAGAGTGCCTTACATCGAGTGGTGGTGAATAATGAAGTCAGAAGGGTAACTCTACCTCTATTCTTGGGACCATCATTGGACACAGTTGTGACGCCTGCACCAGAGTTTACAGACGATGGCCACCCACCTGCATATCTTGGGATGACCTACAAACAATACTTGGAATATAACCAATTCCATGTCATTAATGGAAAGTCATGCCTCAACCAGATTCGACTCTGAAACATCATCAATAATTTTCTATCATTTACTGTTTTGGTTTAAGTAAAGCTTTTAGTTCTTATTAGGGTTCATCTTCAGTTTATGCTCCAACCGATTATTCAGACATACGATCTAATGAGACTACATGCCGTTTATTCATGGGTGGAGCAACCCTTTTATTCTTGTTTATGCTTATCCTATATGATTGATTCCTTTTGTATCATCTATTGTTGTGGTTTAAATAAAGCTTTGGAGGAGGATTAATCAGAGATGGCAAGGCAGAGAATTACCATTTGGAAGTTCATGTTCTTAGTCATCCTCCTCCTGGGATGGATTACTGGTTATTACATCTGATGATGTTGGTGTTTCGTATTCTTGAGTTTGTCTGTAGTTTCTTTGGAGTTTATATGGCTCCCTGTTGTAACCAAAATAAATAAATAAATAATGCTTTGTGGTTTTCTTAGAGTTCGTGTATGAAAAAATTATTGAGTGCATCACAAGAATGCAATACATAACCAAAAGACCTGTACATTTTATGGCCTAAAGGGTTACTTCCTGGTTCCTATAAGTATACAGATTTATTCCAAATAAAAATCGAGCTCAACTTACTCGAACCTGATCCAACGGCTCATCTTGATCCAACTAATAAAAAATAATTTTTTTTGTTAGAATGGAGACACTTCTAACTATTTGGTAATTAACAGCCTGCTTCGAACATGTTGTTTTTTTTTTTAGTATTTTTATCAAGTAAAACTTTTTGGGATTTAATTGATATTTCCATTTCTTTTTTTTTTTTTTCATCAAAGATACCGCATCAATACAATGAGTTGAAATGACAATTCAACGAATAGAACACTTTTTAAAAATGGGTAAGGCTATCTAGTACTGTTACAATAAGCTTAAGCCCGCGGACAGTTTGGGATCGTTCGTATTTTTTTTTTTTTTTTTTGAATCAGAAGAAGAGAATTGATGATTTCTTTTAAAACGGATTTTTTCTATCTGAACTGTATTTTTTTTTTTTTTTTTTTGATTCTAAAGAAGAGAATTAAATAGTCATTTTTACCTAACATTTCTAATTTAATAATGATATAAGCTAAAAGTTTATAGCTAACAATTAAGTATTAATAAAATATTTAATGATTACTAAAACAATTAATATTGTAGAATAAATTATATGCAAAAGAGAGAAAAGAATGGTTTAGGGTTTTCTAATTATTACTTGCTGTTTGGATTTTTTATAGACTTGTCATGAGTTGTAGCAACCAGCAAAGGCTAGATAACCTTCTGCATTAAAGATTAATGTTTATATTATTGAATTAATAGTTATGGCTCACTGCATATATTGAACCCTACAATATAATATATATATAGCTTGAAATGCAATTTTGCGAGAAAGTGACTGCATAACAACAGAATCACCATAACGTATAGAAAGTGATTGTCCAGCGACAGAATCACTGAAATGTAGACTGGTGATTCTTTTTTTTTTTATTCTAGAATTTTTTTTTTCCTAATTAACATTACACAATTTGTCCTTAGAAATTTCTTTTACGAGAACATTTGATTACCGAAATTTTACAAAAAATAAATTGGAAAAATAAGATTTTAATGCTTAGTTGAGACAAACCTAGGAAATTCTTATCATTACACAAATATTTAGGATAATTATAGTTAAAAAAAATTAGTGGAATAAATTAAATTTAAAATTAATCATATACTAAGACGTAAATAATCAGTGGCAGCAGTTGCCTCCACTATTCTCATTGTATATTCGTCACTGCAGACATGATAATTCCATATTTTTAGATTTAAAAGTCACGTTCTTAATAATATAAAAATTTTAATAGCCTACACTTCGTGTCTATATAATGCAATGGTATGTAGTGGTAATATCCATGCATGCAAATCATAAAAATCTTTGTCTCTTCTTCCTTCCAAAAATCGAAATGGCAGAAAAAGCTTCAGTCGATACCCAAAACCATTTTGAACTCAATAACATCTCTATTATTAACCCCGTGGACTCCATTTATCCAAGAGCAAATGATGAAATCCCCACCTTCGATTACTCTATGCTTTGCTCTGAAGATCCTGAAACAAGGTCTAAAACCCTCATTGACCTCGACAAAGCATTGACGGAGTATGCCTGCTTCAATGTGTGTAAATTCATAAGAAATGTGTGTATATTTTCTTTTCTAAATAGGAAATTAATTTACCATTTTAAATACTTCTCCTGAGTTGTTTGTTTTTCTATGTTTCTGTAGTTGGTAAATCATGACTTACCAGATAAAATAATTGAAGATGCACTCAAAGGAATTTCTGATTTTTATGATCTGACTGAAGAAGAAAGAAAGGAGTATCAGACAACGGATCCAACGGATAAGATTAGAAGGTGCCTTTTCACCACTAATGGTGAAAACAGAGAATATCTGACGGTGGTCACACACCCTCAGTTTCATTGTCCAACAAAACCATCTGACTTCAGGTAATTATTAATTATTTTATTATTAGTCAATTGATGATATTCTTATCTATATTTATGTTTATTCATCTTTGATCAATTTCCCTCTTTTTGTAAAGCAGATCCGCCGCTGGCTACATATAAAAGAACAAAACAATGATTTGAGGGTTCATTGAAATTTAGTCATTGAAATTACCTATGAATAATAAAAAAATTACAATGAGTAAAATTCCAGTGCTCTTAAATTCATTTCTTGAAAATCATTGAACTTTTATTTTGTAATAATAAAATCAACAGAACTAAGATTTTGTAATAATAATTAAATATATAAGTCATGATATCTGTTAAGAGAATAAAAACTTTTGACTAGTAGCATATTGTCACGACCCATTTCCGTTGGCCGGACCGACACTAGGGCCCAGGTAAGCTTAAGGCCCCCGAAACCCGTAGTAAGCCTGAAACATTAAAAATTTACTATCTAAATATAATTTTAATCATTTAGCCCATATTTATAGGAAAATAAACCTCAAGATTTTATTAAATCTCGACCCAAATTTATCAGCTACAACATTCCACAGTTCGGGCCCAATTAACAAGACATCACATTTTTGATATGGGCTCACATAATTATATCGTCTATGTTAATACACGACTAAATGTACGTAAATCCTATAACTGCGGAGTCACTAACTGTTTGATATACATAGCTTCTTATATATGTAGTTACATAGCAAAATAATTATGGAACTAGGAAAACTTCTTTATAGCCTTGCGACGAAGAAACATAGCTGAAACCAAATTAAAGAGAAACTTACTTCTTGAAAAATTAAACAAGACATGTGAGTTTTCTAAGGAGCAATAATTATTGCACAACACACGCAGTCACACAAATGTGTAAACATATCAATCTAGTCATCTGACTAGTTATATGCTCACGCAGCCAGTCACACAAATGGCACATATCAGCACTCACAATCATTAACATCTTCATACAATCACATCACGTGGAAATTGGTCTGTGGCATCACCGAAACCCCCGATGAGTCGTCCTCTCACATGGCCCATCCTCTCACGTGTGCACCAGGGAGCCGATCCCCCATTCTGGCCGACCGGTCTAATCCTCACTTGACCAACCCTCTCATTATTTTTCCAATCTCTCTTTTCTTTTCTATACCAACAGGAGGCAACCCGGTCGTCTCCATCAAATCTAGATCATCAGGCGCTCACAACAGGAGGTCACCCTGCGGGTTGCAATCAAATCTAAATTAGGATCCATATAACGGTAACAGGAGCCAACCCGTGGT
Organism: Jatropha curcas; assembly: GCF_041381405.1. Lineage (NCBI taxonomy): Eukaryota > Viridiplantae > Streptophyta > Magnoliopsida > Malpighiales > Euphorbiaceae > Jatropha > Jatropha curcas. Next base: position 7,568,775 of record NC_143159.1, read on the forward strand.
CTTCCATATCATACTGATCATAACGGTAGGTGCACACGGGGACGCCGATCTCCCATTTACTCGGCTAACGGTAATCATAATTAGGATCCATATAACGGTAACGGTCTCACAAACCCATGGTGACCCACTTCATCCCAATTCCACACAAACAAGCATAGCATTATCACAACACAATTAATCAAACATTGCAATTAAATGCAGACATATTGATCAGTTGAACATCGTAATGCAATGCACAATTAGACATCCATTCTCAAATGCAATTAATAATTAAATAAATAATATTAACAATAAACAACAACGATAAAATAAATAATAATAACAATAAACAATGATAATGAAAATAAATAAATAATTGAATGAATAATAATGATAATGATAAAGCAATTAAAGCACTTTATTTATTATGTATCAAATTATAGAAATTATCTAAATAAGCTTAGTTATTATGTTATTAATTAAAATTAGTCTAGATTCTATTGAAATTTCGGTAGCATCTCCCCTAAAAGTAGGACTATCTACCTGTTTAAATATCACAATAATATATATTAAGTGTTAACCATCTGCCTATAATTGCTAATAAAAACAAGCACTAAATATTTGTTTTTTTTTTTTTCTTTCAAAGTGAGAGTTTACGGGAATAGAGCACAAAAGTGAGAGAGTTGGGAATTGAACTACTTGGAGGGATTTCAAGAGCTTTACGACTTGAACAACACTACATAGAGAGGAAAATGAAGTTGGAATCAGGCTATGATTTCTTTACTGCAAATGACTATCCATCACGCAAAAATTCTGAAAATCGAATCGGTCAATTCGCTCATACTGATCCCAGTCTTCTTATTCTCATAATCCAAAATGTGAGCGGTGGCTTACAAGTCCAGCATAATGGCAAATGGCTGAACGTAAATCTTAAACCTAACTGGATTTTTGTTAATGTTGCTGATCATCTTGAGGTATTGTTTACTTCTCATTCTTTTATATTATGATCAATTTAAAAAAAAAAAAAAAGGCCCTTATCTTTTGTTTGACAGATTTTAACAAATGGAAAATACAAGAGTGCCTTACATCGAGTGGTGGTGAATAATGAAGTCAGAAGGGTAACTCTACCTCTATTCTTGGGACCATCATTGGACACAGTTGTGACACCTGCACCAGAGTTTACAGACGATGGCCACCCACCTGCATATCTTGGGATGACCTACAAACAATACTTAGAATATAACCAATTCCATGTCATTGATGGAAAGTCATGCCTCAACCAGATTCGACTCTGAAACATCATCAATAATTTTCTATCATTTACTGTTTTGGTTTAAGTGAAGCTTTTAGTTATTATTAGGGTTTATCTTCAGTTTATGCTCCAACCTATTATTCAGATATACGATCTAATGAAACTACATGCCGTTTATTCATGGGTGGAGCAACCCTTTTATTCTTGTTTATGCTTATCCTATATGATTGATTCCTTTTGTATCATTTATTGTTGTGGTTTAAATAAAGCTTTGGAGGAGGATCAATCAGAGATGGCAAGGCAGAGAATTACCATTTGGAAGTTCATGTTCTTAGTCATCCTCCTCCTGGGATGGATTACTGGTTATTACATCTGATGATGTTGGTGTTTCATATTCTTGAGTTTGTCTGTAGTCCCTTTGGAGTTTATATAGCTCCCTGTTGTTGTGGGTCCCGTATATGTATGGCACAATCCCAAGAGGGGGTGAATTGAGTTTTCTAAAAACAGATATAAATTTTAGAATTTCAAGACGAAATATAGAATTCTAAGTGCAGCGGAAAAATACAGAACTCGTGAGATTAGAATATGGATTAGAACTACCTCACAAAGTTCTATTCATAAAAGATAGAAGTCTGTGCAAAGTGCAGCTATTGATTAGAACTGCTTCACACTGACTTATTTAATATTAGAACTTCTTTATGAAGGAAAGCTATTGAAATTAGAACTTCCTCATAAAGTTTAGAAAATTAATTAGAAACCCAAACAGTGAAATATACTGTGAATAGAAAAACTGTTTAGAACATGGTATATTCACTTATCAGAATTCTAGAGTTCTAATGTTCAGAAAAGATAAGACTTATTACCGTTTTAGAACAACAAATTCATTTTCAGCTTTAGCATTTCTAAAATATAAACAGCAGTGTAATAAATGCAGTATCAAGCAAACTTCAGAAATTAAAAGATCAACACAGTGATTTATAGTGGTTCGGCACTAACTCGCGCACATCCACTCCCCAAGACGCATCTTGAGATCCTCAACTATGTTATCTCTTTTCAAGGGTAAGAGACAAACCAACAATACAAGGCAATAGATCAACACCTAGATCTACCCTTTTATCCCACTAGATTTTTGAAAGGTTCTAGTTAACCTCAACCCTTTCTGTTTTTGGCAGAGTACATAAACTCAATTCAAGACATTAAAATCTCACACAAGGAGAAGGTCGCTTGATAACCTCTTTCACAATAGCTTCTAACCTAAGCTATTACACACAAATGTTTATCAAATAAAAGCCTGTCTACTGTAGATTACAGAATCTAAATAGACAGAAAGAAATGCACATATAAGCACAGGAAAAACAGTTTATCAGATTAGAAAATCGTTTAGAACACATAACCATTTTTCAAAAGTAGTTGTAAAAATTCTTTTCTCTTTAAAGATAAAAACGTTAAGTGTAAAGATGAAAAGAAAAATGGGGGGTAGAGAGTGAGTTTTGAGAGATAAAAATTTGATCAATGAGAGAATGCTCTTAAAACCAAAACTCTTACTTCACCATAGCTCAAGACGTGAAAGCTCCTATTTATAGAGAGCATCGTGTCTCTTGCTTTTGGAAAGTGAATATTTCATTTGAAATCAGAATATCTTCTTTCCTTATTTAGAAGATATGAAAATCTTTGTTACCAATTTATTTTATCCTTTTTGGTAAAAGAATAAAACACGATTTTGTTTTCCTTTAAACAAAAAGATTTTCGGCAGCATTATTTGGAAAATATTTTCAAATAAGATGCTCTTACTAAAAACGAAAAGATTTCTCCCTTCATCTTAAGGTAAGAGAATAAATTGAAGTACTCTTAGATTTGTCAAAGGATATTTTAGAAAAGTAAAGAGTATGATTTATTACCAAAAACATTGGAGACGTAATCTCTTAGTTTTAGGAAATTAAATCATTTTGATTTTAAAGAATATTTTTGAAAATAAAATATTTTTACGAAAGAAATTATTTTGAAGAATCTAATTTTCCGAAAAATATTTTTGTTGAGAGAAAAATTAATTGATGTGCTCATATATGGATTTTCTGTCTATCCTACAAAGTATCCTAAAAACCTAACCACTAGGGTCTTCGAATATCTTCTCACTCAATGTAGGACTTGCCTTGTACAATTTCTTTCCATAGTAATTCTGCATAAAATAATATTAGCACAAATAACATAATTTAAATTTATTTGTTTTGTATTAATCATCAAAATCCGAGATTAGAAATTGACCCTTGAGCCAACAATCTCCCCCTTTTTGATGATGACAAAACCAATAAATTTAGCAAACATAAAAGCATGTGCTCCCCCTGAATTTTATGCATATACGTTCTAATCATGCCAAATGATCTTAATATAAAGCAAATTAGAACATGTATTCTGCTCCCCCTAAATAGATGCAATAAAACTATTTTGTGAAAAATTAGAACTAGGGAGGCCTTTTAGAAACTGATTTTAGAACTAGCAAAAAATAGGCAAGATATTCTAAATTCTAATAATCAGAGCATATATATATTAGAACTAGCAGAGATAGACAAGATGTTCTAAGTTCTAATAATCAGAACATATGGTAAGAGCAAAAGAATAGAATAGAAACTGATATTAAAAATAGAACAAAAAATCTTATGTCCAACCTGCAAAACAGTCGTTAGAATAAGAATCTAAGTTCTAAAAACACTCAGCTTATCATATAGAAAATATGCTCAACAAAATAGACCATATAGAAAGCAATAGCCACCAACACAGATATAAGTACTTTGGTCACCAAGTACGTACCAAAATATTCAGAATACCACCAAAATACTTGCGTTCTCCCCCTTTTTGTCATCATACAAAAGGGTTGGACAAAATCAGAGCAAAATAAAGAAAAATAAACAGTTCCAAAGATATAATCCTACAAAGATAAAGCAAAATAAATTGTTCAGAACACATAAAAACAAATTAGAGAGGCTTAGAATCAGTTCTAAGTCTTTTAGAACTCCTCAAATTCTAAGCTGGAGCAGTCTCAAAAGAACTTTCCGGCCTTTTAGAAGATGGATGCAGTGGAGGCTTTCTTCCATGAGTCCTGTGCTTGCCAGAAGTGTGCTTAACCTTCTATGGTTTCTCTGAGGAGGGGATGTAGGGTGTTCCTTTCACTTTGAGAGTAGCTAACTTCCTTGCATTTACATCCTTCATTCTTTCCAAAGTCTTGATAAGGGACTAATTCTATCCAATTACAGTGTGGCAATGCTGTATTGCCTTATCAAGTTCTTTGTTGTGCTCTTCTATTAGCTCCTTCCCTATTCTTCCCAGCATAACTTCCCTACTTCTTTGAGCTGATAGCATCTCAGATTCTTTCTCTGTCTTATCCTCAGTAGATTTCTCTTCATCACTAATTTCTAGCTTTTCAGTTTCAACATCACTAACTTCCTTTACTTCCTTCCCTTTTTCCATCTTTTCATGCTCTTTCTTCTTTTCTGTTTCTTCTTTTTCTAATTCTTCTTTCTCAGCAGCACTCTCCTTTTCAGTTTCCTCTTTTCTTTCTTCTTCTAATTTTTCTTCTTCTTCTGTTTCTTCTTCCAACTTCTTTTCTTCTGCTTTCTCTTCTGCCTTCTTTTCTTCTTCTCTTACTTTCTCTTCTGATTTCTTTTCTTCTTCTCCTATTTCACCTAACTTTGCTTTTCCTTTTTCTTCTCTCTTCTTCTCAGTCTCTTCTTTTCTTTCCTTGTCCTTCTTGACTTTTTCTTTCTTTGTTTCTCCAACTTTTCTTTTCACTTTCTTTTCTTTTTCAGTTTCTTCTTTTCTCTTTTCTTCCTTCTCTTTCTTCTCCTTCTCTTCTTTTTCTTTCTCTTCTCCTCCTTCCTCATCCTTCATTTTCAAAGACCCACTATCCAACTTTGAGACAGAATGACCAACATTCTCATCTAGATCGACATCCAGAAACTCAAACACTGGGGTAAGAATCATACCGTAGGGCAGCTTTTTAGGGTTGTTCTGCAACTTGTCAAAAATAATGTGACATAGATTGAGGGGTTTTTTCTCAACTATGTGCCACATTATACACAGCTCTACTTGGTTCACATAAGTGAGTGAAGCACTCTTGGGATAAATGTAGTGCACAATGAGCTTGTACAACCATTTCATGTTGTCTGTCAGGTTAGAGCATTCTATTGTACCCTGTTTGTTTGCAGAACCCTTCTTCACAATCTTCTTCACAAAATCTTCCTTTTTATAATCGCTAACCCTAGACACATCCTTAATTTTTGCCACCCTAGACCCAGCATTCGGCACATAAAAAATTTTTCCCAAATCAGCGTAAGACAACGCCTTGGTCTCTCCCTGAACCTTAATAGAGATTGACTCTGTTCCATTAACTTTTACAGAACCATAAAATTCCTTAACCAAACTTTTATAGCACAGTTTGTTCAGAGACATAAAACTCATCCAGCCTTGAAACGCAAAGAGCTCCTTAAACTCAAACTCATCACTACCAAAGAATTTCCAATCAATCACATATGAGCGCATGAGAGGGTATGGTGAAAGAACTGATTTACCTTTATCATGTGCTTTAGCTACCTGTTTCTGTGATGTAGCAGTTTCGATTTTTCTTCTCTTTGTTTCCTCTTCTGCCTTTTTCTCTTTCGACTCCTTTTGCTCATATTTCTTTGAGAGCTTCTTCAGGAGTTGAAGCTCTTGCTCAGTTAGAGAGTCGGATGAAGAGTTGGAACTAGATTCGGCCATTGTTGCAAATTTCGAAACTCAGAACAGCTTAGGGTTTTGGTTAGCAAAACGACGATAGAGAGAATACAAAGCAGTTAATAGAGAATAAAAACACTTAAGTGGCGGAAGAAAAAATAAAGAGTAGTTTTTAAATGGAATTCAAAACGACAAATAAGACAAAAGAAATAAAATAAATAAAAGCAATAAAATAATAAAACTGCCAAACCACTAAAGACACGAAAACATAATAAAAACAAACACACACAATAAAGTAACTGTTTTTGGATTTAGTCTAAAGTAAGATTCCGATAATGACATTAGAAAGTCATATCAGGGCGATGTGCGTTTTAGACAAAAATCGTTTTTCACACAGAGCAAAAATTAGAACATAGCAAGTCTTCTATTTTCGTACATAAAAAGCAGTTTAGAACATACTTACAGAGTTCTAAAGTTATGAGTTTAGAACTAACATACCAAGTTCTCTTCTAATTGAGCAGAATTGACTTTCATTCAAGGGTTTAGTAAAGATATCTGCCAATTACTTTTCTGTGGGAATGAACTCAATTACAATGTCACATTTTTGTACATGATCACGTATGAAGTGATGTCTGAGTTCTATATGCTTGGTTCTAGAATACTGAACTGGATTCTTAGATAAATTGATGGCGCTTATGTTGTCACACTTGATTGGCACTGTTTCTAATTTCAGTCTATAGTCTACCAACTATTGTTTGATCCATAGAACTTGTGCAACACAACTTCCAGCAGCAACATATTCTGCTTCTGCAGTAGAAAGAGCAACAGATGTCTGTTTCTTGCTAAACCATGATACAAGGGCGCTACCCAGAAATTGACAAGTCCCAGACGTGCTTTTTCTATCTATTCTGCTTCCTGCAAAATCAGAATCACTATACCCAACAAGATCAAATGTATCATCTTTAGAATACCACAGACCTAGATTAGAAGTTCCATAAAGATATCTTAGTATTCTTTTTACAGCAATTAAATGAGATTCTTTGGGACACGATTGAAATCTAACACATAGACAAACACTAAAGTGTATATCCGGTCTGCTTGCCATTAGATATAGCAAATGACTGTTGGCTCAAGGGTCAATTTCTAATTCTCGGATTTTGATGATTAATACAAAACAAATAAATTTAAAATTATGTTATGTGTGCTAATTTTATTTTATGCAGAATTTATTTGGAAAGAAATCATACAAGGCAAGTCCTACTTTGGGTGTGAAGATTTCGAAGATCCTAGTAAGCTAGGTATTTAGGATATTTTGTAGGATAGAGAGAAAATCCATATATGAGCACAAAAATCTATTTCTCTCAAAAATATTTTTCGAAAAATTAGTTTTCTTCAAAATAATTTATTTTCGAAAATATTCCTTTAAATCGAAAAGATTTATTTTCCTAAAACTAAAGAGATTTCTTCTCTTAATGTTTTTGGTAATACAAATCACTCTCTTTTCGGAAATATACTTTGAAAGATCTAAAATACTTAAATTAACTCTCTTACCTTAAAAACGAAGGAGAATCTCTTTCGGTTTTAGTAAGAGCATTCTTCCGCAAAAATATCCTTCCAAAATAAACGCTGTCGAAAATCTTTTCTAAAGGAAAGTGAAAATCGGGTTTTATTCTCTTACCAAAAAGGGATAAAATAATTTTTGGTAACAAAGATTTTCATATCTTCTAAATAAGGAAAGAAGATATTCTGTTTTCAATCTCTTTCCAAAGGCGACAGCTTCTTAGTTTCCTATATAAAGGAACGTTCACGCCTCAAACATTTGGTGAAGTAAGAGTTTTTGTTTTAAGAGCACTCTCTCATTGAACGAATCCTTATCTCTCAAAACTTACTCTCTACCCCCATTTTCTTTTCATCTCTATACTTAACGTTTTCAATATTTAAAGTGAAAAGAACTTTTACAATTTCTTTTGAAAAACAATTCTGTATTCTAATTGATCTTCTAATCTGATAAAATTATTTTTCCTGTGCTTATATGGGTGTTTCTTTCTGTATATTTAGATTGTGTAATCTATAGTAGACAGGCTCTTTTATTGTTAAACTTTTGTGTGTAATAGCTTAGGTTAGAAGCTATTGAGATAGAGGTTATCAAGCGACCTTCTCCATGTGTGGGATAGTAATGTCTTGAATCGAGTTTTCTGTACTCTACCAAAAACAGAAAGGGTTGAGGTTAACTAGAACCTTTGGAAAATCTAGTGGGACAAAAAGGGTAGATCTAGGTTTTTGATCTATTGCCTTGTACTGTTGGTTTGTCTCTTACCTTTTAAAAGAGATAACTTAGTTGAGGATCTCAAGATGCGTCTTGGGGAGTGGATGTAGGCGAGTTAGTGTCGAACCACTATAACTCTCAGTATTGATCTCTTTATTTCTGAAGTTTGGTTGATATTATCTCTTTTACACTCTTGTTTAATTTTTTAGAAATGCTGAAATTATTAATAATTCAGATGTTCTAAAACGGCAATAAGTCTTATCTATTCTGAACATTAGAACTCTGGTATTCTAATAAAGTGAATATACAATGTTCTAACTGTTGTTCTATTCCCAGTATTATTCACTGGTTGGGTTTCTATTTAATATTCTAAACTTTATGAGGATGTTCTAATCTTGATAGCTCTCCATCATAAAGTTGTTCTAATATTTGATTAAGGCTCTGTGAAGAAGTTCTGAATTTAATAACTATCTTTCACATAGCTTTATATGTTTTCTCAGACTTTATGAGGAAGTTCCAATTTCTATAACTTTCCTTCATAAAGAAGTTCTGATAGTATATAAGTCAGTGAGAAGCTGTTCTAATCAATAGCTGCACTTCGCACAGACTTTCTATCCTTTAAAATTAGAACATTGTGAGGATATTCTAATCCATATTCTATTCTCACAAAGTTCTGTGTGTTTTCCGCTGCACTTAGAATTCTAATTTCTGTTTAGAATTTCTAAAATTTATTTCAGTTTTTAGTAAACCCAATTCACCCCCCCTCTTGGGTTGTGCCATACATATTCGGGACCCACAAGAACCAATCATACTTCTAAACAACTTGATATCCACGTCCTTGCCTTTTTCATCTTTTTCTAATTTTGATGATGGACTCATGGGTGTACTACATACCTTGGCATTTTCCATTTTGAATCGTTTCAGCAATTCTCTAGTATATTTTTCTTGATTAATGAAAATTCCATTCTCACATTGTTTGATTTGAAGCCCAAGGAAGAAGTTTAATTCTCCCATCATACTCATTTCGAACTCACCCTGCATAATCTTAGAAAATTCCTTACAAAGAAGATCATTAGTAGAACCAAAGATTATGTCATCAACATAAATTTGTACAACTAGAATGTCATGTGCTTTATTTTTAATAAATAGTGTTGTATCAACATTTCCTCTTGAAAAACCATTTTCTAATAGAAACTTACTCAATCTTTCATACCAAGCTCTAGGAGCTTGCTTTAAACCATAAAGAGCTTTAGTAAGTTTGTAAACATGATTAGGTTTATAAAAAATTTCAAAGCCAAGAGGTTATTCTACATACACTTCTTCATTTAGAAAAGCATTTTTCACATCCATTTGATACAACATGAAGTTTTTAAAACATGCAAATGCACAAAGCATTCTAATGGCCTCAAGTCTAGCAATCGGGGCAAAGGTTTCATCAAAATCGATGCCTTCTTCTTGGTTGTACCCTTGAGCCACTAATCTTACTTTATTTCTCACAACGTTACCTTGTTCATCAAGCTTATTTCTAAACACCCATTTTGTTCCAATAACAGAATGGTTTTTAGGTCTAGAAACAAGTTTCCAAACTTGGTTTATCTCAAATTGATTTAGCTCTTCTTGCATAGCAAGAATCCAACTTTCATCATTTTGAGCATCTTCTAAATTTTTAGGTTCTAATTGAGAAACGAAAGCAACATTACCAAAATATCTTCTAAGTTGAGCTCTAGTCATCATCCTTTCTGAGGGGTTATCCATTATATCTTCTTGAGGATGATACTTATGAAATCGCCATTCTTTTGGTAATTGAGAATCTTCATTTTCTGTTTTTGGCATTTGACTTTCAGTTATGTTCTGATCTTCATGTTCTACTTCTGGTTCAGCCTGATTATTGATGTTCTGATCACTTTCTGGCTGTTCTAGTTGTTTTGATTGCTCATTCTGCTTTTCAGGATTAGAATCTACAGCATCATCACTTTCTAATGTTCTAGAAGTAGAGTCAGTTTCATCAAACACAACATGAATAGATTCTTCTACAACTAGAGTCTTTTTATTAAATACTCTATATGCTTTTCTATTACTAGAATATCCCAGAAAAATACCTTCATAAGATTTAGCATCAAATTTAGCAAGATGATTTTTCTTGTTATCTAGAATAAAGCATTTGCACCCAAAAATGTGAAAATAACCAATATTTGGTTTTCTACCTTTGTATAGCTCATATGGAGTCTTTGTATAGCTCATATGGAGTCTTTTTAAGTTTAGATCTTACCAAAGTCCTGTTTAGAATATAACAGGCAGTGTTAACTGCTTCTGCCCAGAAATACTTTGGTAATTTAGAATCACTTAGCCTGGTTCTGGCCATCTCTTGAAGTGTTCTGTTCTTGCGTTCCACTACTCCATTTTGTTGAGGTGTTCTAGGTGCTGAGAAGTTATAGAAGATTCCTGACTCGTTGCAAAAAGCATCGAATTTTTTATTTTCAAATTCTCCTCCATGATCACTTCTAATTGCCGTGATGTTGTATCCTTTCTCATTTTGTATTCTCTTGTAAAGATGAACAAACATGTCATATGACTCATCCTTATTTCTAAGGAAGAGTGTCCAGGTGAATCTAGAGTAATCATCTACAATAACAAATGCATAGAATTTTCCTCCAAGACTAGAAGGAGTAATTGGACCAAATAAATCAAGGTGTAGTAATTCTAAAGGTCTAGAGGTAGAAACCATGCCCTTGGATTTGAAAGAAGTTCTGGTTTGTTTGCCCATTTGACAAGCATCACAAATGTGATCTTTTTCAAATTTCAACTTTAGCAAACCATGAACCAAATCTTTCTTTGACAGTTTAGAAATAAGTTGCATGCTTGCATGTCCAAGTCTTCTATGCCATAACCAACTAGAATTATCAATAGAAACTAAACATATATCCTGGTTATGCATATCAGAGAGATCTACTAGGTATATATTTCCAAACCTTTTTCCAACGAATAAGGTTTTATTATCAAGCATGTTCTGAACTTCACAATGAGAAGGTTCAAAGATCACTCTTCTATTTTTATCACAGATCTGACTTACACTCAACAAGTTATAGTGTAATCCTTCTACTAAGCATACATCTTCTATTGAAGGATTAGAACCTACCACACCAATACCAACGATTTTACCTTTTGCTTTGTCTCCAAAGCTTACTGTACCTCCCTTTTTCTTTTCTAATCTGGTGAACTTCTTTCTATCACCAGTCATATGCCTAGAGCAAGCGCTGTGCATGTACCACATCTCTGTTTTTAGCTCGCTCCTTAGGCACACCTGAAAAGATCAAGCAGATTTAGGTACCCAACTCATATTGGGTCCTAGAGGGTTAGTGGTAACATGTGCACTATGATTTTTCTTTCTGTTGAAACTTTGATGTTCTAAAGTCACAACATTAGAAACATCATTTTTCTGATTAGAAACACGATTCAGTTTAGAAATGCTATCATAGCTAGAACTTGTCTTCTCTTTAGAAAACGATTCTGAAATTGATTTTAGAATTCTAATCTCAGTTTTCAAAGATTCATTTTAAGAATTCAGATTTTTGCATTTTTCTTCAAGATGTGTCAGATTTTCAGAAAATTGGTTATTACAACTTTTAAGATCTTTGATTTCTATAATAAGATCTTTGCATGTAACTTCTTAATAAAAAGTATCTTTTAAATGATTACTTTCAGATTTTAATTTTCTGAAATCTTTCTTTAGAACTTTATGCTTTCTAACAAGCTTCTCAAACTCATTGCAAAGATTATTGTAAGTATTTAGAAGATCATTTTCTAATTCAGGTTCAGAAATACTTACAGTGCTTTCATCATTCTCATGGACCGTTGCATTTGTTTCGTTGATTCCAGCTTTCTGTGTTGAAATCAGAGTGCTGATTTCTTTGGAGTCAGAATCGATAGTTGCCATTAAACAGATATTAGCAATTTCTTCTTGATTGCTGTGGCTTTCAGGATTAGAATCATCTGAATCACTCCAAGCAGCTACGAGGGCCTGCTTCAGCTTCTCTTTTGTTGACTTCTTTTTTAATTTAGGACAATTAGGCTTGATATGTCCAGGTTTGTTGCATTCATAACAAACCACTTCAGAAGGTTCTTTCCTTGGTAAGTTCCCATTCTTGGGTGGAAAGTTCTTTTTGTTAAACTTTTTCTGTGGCCTTCCACTCTTTCTATAGAACTTGACAGAGATTTTCGCAAGTGTACGAAATCGCTACAAGTAATATAAAGTGAGTAGAGTATCGTATCCACAGGAATTGTGTACCAAGTACCAAAATTATATTATCCTATTATTATTTAAAGGATAAATGGGGAAATTGTTTATAGAAATTAAATTCAACAAGTAAAAATAAGAAATTAAGCAACCAATTATTGATTAAAGAAATCAAGGATTTAAAACTACTAGGGATTTTGATTTCACTTAATTCTATCCAATTTATTTCATTAGTTCATTAATCAATTTTAAATATTCAAGTAGGGGAAACAACTCTAGAATCACTAACAAGCTCTCCCGATGTATTGTTAGCTATTTTAATTCTGTTTAACTATCTATCTTCCAATAGCACAATCAAACATGAATTAAATCATTAGGTTTTGTAGTTTGTTTATGAATCCATAAATTAAGGTTGTTAATTCATGAAAACTCCCCATGAGTCAAACCATATAGCTTCCGCATCAATTTGTTATTCTCAGGTGATTTATTAACCTTTTCATATCAAAGATCCTTCTTCCGATAGTGATAATTAAAATAAATCAATCCAGGGGAAAACTCTGCCTGGAAGCATTAAGTTCATCAATAAATCATATCTTGAATAAGGAAAAATAAATCTAATTGCATAAATTGGAAAAGAGATTAAGCTACATCAAACCCCCTAGTATAAAAGTTTAGTTAGACATGACACTTAAATAAAACTCAGTAATGCTTGATAAATATTTCATAATCAATAAGAATAATGAAAGAGATAAACAAGATTAAGAGTTTAGAAATAAGAACTAGTAACAATTGACTTGGATGGCTTCCTTGAATCTTTGCACAACTCTTGAATACTTAACTTCTAAAACTAAACTATATACAAAGCTATAAAATGAGAGAAAGAAAGAGTGGAGTGTAGTGTAATGTGTGGGATGCGTGGGATCCTCCTTGGAGATGAACTCTACTCTTCTTTATGTAGACTTATTTGAGAGAGGATTCCACCTGGGTTAATGATCAAAGTCTTCTTTGTTAGGTTGTAAAGGTCTCTTTTAGGTCTCCATTTTCTTTAATCATGACTTACCCATGTGCATAGATTGGACCTTGGTTTGAATGTGAGGAAAGTTGTCCAAGATTAGCTCCATAAATTGGTGGAAGTTGGTTGGCAACTTTTGACTAAGTTTAGGATTCCTTGCTTGGCACGGGCGTGCTCCCTAGCACGGTTTGCGGCATGCGCGCCTCTGGAAGTCTTATGCAATAACAGCACGGGTGTGCTGATTAGCACGGGCTGACCGTGCTAAATCAATTTTTACCTCATTTTTGTCCTTTTCTTGCAAAACCCTGCATTTTTCCTCAAAATCAAATGAGTTGTGTTTCAAGAAAGCTTTTAAATAAAAACATATCAATATTACATAAAAACTAATTTAAATAAATTAAAAGCAATAGAAATTTTAATCAAAATTACAATAAAAATACTATAAAAATAACACTTATCAAAATTCCCCAAACTTAAACCATTGCTTGTCCTCAAGCAACAAAACTAAAAACTAAGAAAGCTAGCTTAATATAGTAGAGAATAATTATTCACAATTTCAGTAAGTATCAAAAGTCATTAACATGAGAATAAATCATGCGTTTCCTATGCTAATTATATTCTAGCAAAAATTCAATTTTTAATAAAAAACATTCCTTAATTTAAACATAAGTTAACAAGATTTTTAACACCAACAATTATTCAACTTATGATAGGTAGAGTATGAATTTTCACAAAAATCATTTAACCTTTAAATAAGAGATTTAAATTCAAGTTCAACATTCCCATAGGCAAAATTAGTCATTCCTTCTCCACAATTATAATGCATACAATTTAAAAGATCAAAAGGTCTTTATTTAGGTTGTAATGGGGTTTTAGGGGTATAATTTTAGCTAAACAAAGAAAAGGATAACATGGTAGACAAAAGTAAAAAGAATGTTTAATATCAGGATTTTTATTTATATTAAAAACAAATTTTTATTTGTAAAGGGAGATTAAATTGAAGTCTCTTACTAGCTCAAAATTAGATATATTTTCCCCATATCTCTGCATAGCAATTTTATTTTTTTTTTTTATTTCTTCCTAGCTAAAGTTCCCCAAACTTGAATTTTTGATTGATTGCTTCTTTTATGGGTTTTTTTTTTTTTTTGAAATTTTCTCCCTTTGTTGCTATTTTTTTTTTTATAAAAATCAAATCCTTTAATTTACACATTATTGTACTTAGGGTAGAAAATTAAGTTGGTTTATGGGTTAGGTTTAATACAGGTGAACAATAAATTTTGGTATAGGCTTTAAATTGGTTGCAAGGGTCATACTTTAACTTAGGTGGTTTAGGCTAAATATGAAGTTTAACAAAGAATGCCTAAATCATTTCTTTCTAAATGTAAGCACAAAAAAATTTATCTTGAAGAAAATTCTAATCTGTTCTAGGAATGCCAGGGTTAAATAAATTTTGATTAAAACACATCTATTTATCATAAATTTTAACAAAGTTAATATTTATAATCTTAGAAACAAATGGTTAAATCAAAGAAACATGTTAAGTTAAAAATTTAAATTTAAGCTGAAAAATAATTAACTTCGAAAAACAACTAAATTCATCACAAGTTAATGAATTGAAGATAATTTTTTAAACTTGCTCACAATTATTCCAACCATATTAAACTAATGAAAAAAACAAACCAAATAAAAAATAAAATAAAATAAAATTTTAACTAAAATTTTCCTTTTCCCAACTTAATGTAGCACATTGTCCCTAATGTGTGCAAAAATAAGACCAATTCCCCAAACTTATCATAAATCATCAAAACAAGGTGGAAAAATAAAATAGAGTTAAGAACACCTTACCACTATTGTATTGAAAAATACAATAAAATTCAAGGAAGCCAAGTGCATAGTTTCAATGCCTACATTCTAATAGTGAGAAAGGATTAAATACTACACAAAAATAAAAAGATATATATAAAAAAAATAAACTAAAAAGACGCAATTGTTTTTTTTTTTTTTTTGACGTAATTTTTAGAACACAAAGAAAATAACATAGTTGTGCGAAAATAAAAAAAAATAATAATAATAGTAATAAACAATACGAGAGAAATAAAAAAAATGACAATACTTAAAATAAAAGGGCAACAGAAAAAAAAAATAATGATAGAAATACTACACTTAAAGGAAAACAAAGAGAAAGAATAATAACAATAAAATAAAATAATAAAAAAAATAAAAACAAAGAATGCATGTGACGTTAATAATGGAGAATAAAAAAAATGAATGTCACTTTCACACAAAATATGACACATGTAGGAAAGAAAAATAAATAAATAAGAGACACAATTATTGTGAAGAAGCAACTTTTTTTTTTCTTTTTTTTTTAAAGGGAAAAAGACGTAATTTTTGGAACAAAGAAAAAAAAAAGGGATTAAATAGTACACAAAAATAAGAAGATATATATAAAAATAAATAAAATAAAATAAAAGACGTAATTGTTGGAACGCAAAGAAAATAATACAGTTTTGCGAAAACAAAATAATGACAGTGAGAAACAATACGAAAATAAAATAAAAGACCAACAAGTGACAATACTTAAAATAAAAGGCAACAGAAAAAAAAATAATAATGAAAAGACTACACTTAAAGGAAAAGAAAGAGAAAGAATAATAAAAATAAATAAAAATAAGAAAATAAACAAAAAATAATATGCATGTGACGTTAACAATGGAGAATAAAAAGTGAATGTTACTGTCACACACAACATGACACATATAGGAATAAATAAATAAACATGACACAATCATTGTGAAAAAGCTAACTGTTTTTTTTTTTTTTTTTTTCACATATGTGCTTCAAGGCACGGCCTGACCGTGCTGCCTGTGGTACTGGGTAGCATGGGGGTGCTGTGTAGCACGGGGGTGCTGGATAGCACGGCCTGGGGGTGCTAGAGTCTGACTATGAGTGTACCTTTCTGTGGAGGCAGCACGGGGGTGCTGTGTAGCACGGGGGTGCTGGATAGCACGGCCTGGGGGGTGCTAGAGCCTGACTCTTGCATTTTCAATTAGTTTTCAAGCCCCCTCTTTTTTTTTTGACCTGCAATATGAGTATAAAACATCAAAATAAAAGAAAATAATGGTTTAAAGATGAGAGAATAAAATGAAAAATATAAGTAATAGTAAAATAAAAATAAATAAAATAAAAATTTGCAAAGGAAGAGAAAGAAAATGATGGGTTGCCTCCCATTAGCGTTTTGTTTAGAGTCTTTAAACTCGACTTTTGAGAAGTTTATCAAATAACGGCATTGGCCCATAGTATGTGTCATGTAGTATCACACATGGGTCTTGGTTGAAAATGCCCTTAAGATTGGCTAGTTTGAGAAAATTTATGCTCGTCTTTTCAACATCTTGCTTTGAATGATGAACTTAGGGAAAAACCTGTATTAGATCATGGAGAACACAATTTATTAAATGTGGTATTATTGGAAAGAAAAGATCTTCTGGTGGTGTATATATAAAGACCATTGATGAGCTCAAATCAATAGTCTCAATTATTTCTTCATCCACCAATATTGCTTTCTGCTTACTCTCATGTAACACCCTCCGCCGAGTCCCGTGAGACCCGACGACGGATGCCACATTCGGTGCCGGAGACACCGTCATAACTGAACATACAAATCATTAAATAAGATTATGAATTAGATGTAATTGAGTATTCACAAGTGTAGCGAGTAATTTTTTTTTTTTTTTATAGATAATCATTTCATTTCGTTTTCATCTCTCTTTTTTTTTTTTTGAAAAATAGATTAGGAAAAATCCTACATAAATAGTGTAAGAATTTCCCTTTTAAAAACTGAGCTCGCCAAACATGTGAATACAAAACACTCCCAATTAAACTCCAAACTCCCAACATCTCCACATAATCATCATAACACAACAACACTTCTATATTTTCATAATTATATAAATCCTCAATAGCAGTTTAATATTCATCAATTAATTGCATTCAGTATATATATCAAGTCTTAATAAACTAATCATACCAACTCTCTTGAAATATTTTATATTCAATCATTTAATGAATCTTATGCTTATCTCCGAATATAGACACCAACATAATTGCTAATTACATGCTTAAGTTATAATTCAAATAATACAATTTCTGAAAATATAATATTTATACATGCCATAGTTCTTAAGTACATAAATCTCAATCTACTACTACCACAATAGTCACTTCTGCCCTGATGCTACTCTTCTAGTCTTCAAGCAGCAACCACAGTCTTTAACCTGCGCGTGATAAAAATCAACGCGCTGAATATAAAACTCAGTGGTGCTCATAATTCACATACTTACTAAAGTTGTGATGACAACTTACTTAAAACACAAATGGCATAAAATCATTAAATTTCAACATACATGTACATTTATAGCAAAAGAAATATCAAATAAACTATTAATTAATAACATAAAGAATTTAATTCTTTCAACTCATAAATTCATTACTTGCACATTTATTATACCAATACATATACTATTTATGTTTAAAACCATGTACCGAAATATCATACTTTGAAAATTCATTTGATAACATAATCATTAATTTCCAAAGTAAGGTTTACTAAAATAATATGATCTCATTCGTTTAATTCAAATACTTTGAAAGTAATAAGACGATTATAAATACAAATATGTTAATTCTTTAGTTAAGGCTCGTACTAATACAGAATAAACATAAGCAGATTTGATCGTGGCCTATGTTAGCGCCACCCCCATCACACAATCGTGGCCTATGAAAGCACCACCCCCATCACACAATCGTGGCCTATGAAAGCACCACCCCCATCACACAATCGTGGCCTGTGAAAGCACCACCGTGTTCTATGAAAGCACCACCCCCATCACACAATCGTGGCCTCTGAAAACACCACCGTGGCCTACAAAAGCACCACCCCCATCACACAAATAAGCGCGTCCGCCTATTTATAAGGGCTGATAACCCTAGCATATGATCATAGCTTCACATAACAAAATCAATCTCATCATACCACGTTTCAATCATGCATAGTAGAGCCCAAATCAAAATCATTCTTTTACAAAAGCAATAATTCTTAATCAAAACCTCTTCATTACTTAATACCCATCATTTCAAATTTCGCAACTTACAACTTACAAAAATTACCACATTCTTCAAAGGAAATATTGAAAATATATATATATAGATACATATACTTAATATAGGAAAATTTCTCCTAAATTCCTTTTCTTTTAAAACTTTCTTAACATCATAATGAAATTTATCATAAGAAACTTCTTATCATAAAAAAATCATACTTTACTTATGTAAAATTCAAAGCACATACACCTTAAATACCCATTTTTTTTTAAACTCTAAACATATGAAAGTTATCAAAATAATCATACTTATGTCATAGATATGTAGATAGCATACCATACAAAAAAAAAATAATTAAGTAAGCCTTACCACCCTAGAGTGGTTTGGCCTCTTAATGAAAACCAAGGGGAGGAATTTTCTTCTCCAACCAAGCATACTAACATGACTCTTATGCACCAAGGTATCCATTTCTATCCTCATCATGCATTATCTAATTCCACACTTTATCCCAAAATTTCCAACATTTTTTCTCATTTATATCCATTTAAACATATCCACAATACCACTTTTCAACCTTATATCTTATTTTTGTCAAATCAATCCTCAAACATACAAATAATCAAGAGAACCTCATCACACATGATTCATACATACATTTATCCAAATAAACCTATGAGTCAAGGCATAGGAAATTTCCAGCATTAAAATATCCTTGACCTTTGCTGTGTTTTTAAGACATAACTTGAGTTATAGGACTCCAAATTGAACGAAATTAGATTCATTAGAAAGCTAAGACAAAATACTACAACTGTTATGAAGGGACCACAGCCCAGTTCAATGTGTAAAATGGTAAACAGAAGCTAGGAACACAGACCAACAGTCCAGACCCGATTCAGCAGAACTATGTCCAATGTTTATTACATTCCTACTTCACCAAACACTCAAATTAAACCAATCTAGAACCAGGGCAGTCTCAAGACACAGGGAAACAACTTTCATGAAGACCTCAGAACCAAATCTTGTCATTATAGTGGTCAAAATAGGCACTCAATTCAGTGATGCATGTGGCCCGACATAACAGAGTCAGTTTAGGTATTTCAGCCATAAGTTGAGCTATGTATCTCCAAATGGGACACAAGAGGATGGGTTGGAAAGCTAAGAAGTAGACCTACAACTTTCATGAAGGACTCAGGCACAAATGGAAAATAGAAATGGTCGAAAACTAGTCCTTAATCTCACCCAATAAAACTTTTTCCAAAATTCAGCTTACTTTAACCATGAAAAAAAAACATGAACAACAAAGATACAAGGTAGAAATTTCTACCACATGCTAAATACTCATCAAGCATCACCCAAGAGCATGTTATTGCAACCAAAGTTCAACAAATCAATCATTTCATACCAAAATCCCAAAATACATGTATGATAGCATAAATGCATAAAATCAAAAATTCAAGTAAGGTAAGTGTGTTTATGAACACTAACCTTAAAAATAAGCTTTAGCAAGCTTAAATTAAAGCTTTCTAAGCTCTAACTTTGCCTTTACTCCATGGTAGAGGTTTCCCCAACCTTTGGCTTAAGTAGAGAATCTCCAAATTTCTTGAAACTAATCACCACAAATCACTTCTCAAGCTTAATTCTCTAAGATTAATTACTTAAATCAAGTTGGGTGGGTTTAATTTGGTGGATTTAACAAGTAAGAAGTGAAGAAAAACAAAGAATAGAAGAAGAAGAGGAAGTGGCGTTGAAGAGAAGAAGAAGAAGAGAAAAAGTGGTTGCTCAATAATTGAAGTTGACCTTATAAAGTGATCAAAGGGTATTTTGGTCTTTTCCCCATAATTGGATGGCTAAGATTAAGCTCATCTAATGGCTAAAAATATTCTCCAATTCAATTTCTTCACAATATTATTTATCTCCACAAATTTCTCAAATTACTCCATAAAAATTATTCCTCAAATTTCCTTAATTAATAAAGCATCATAATTCACTATTCACTAATTATCTAAATTCTCCAAAAATATTCATTACTTACTTTCTACCCATAAAAATCATGCATACATACTCCAAAAATATTAAAGAAAATATAAAACATACATAGTAATTTTTTCGGAGCAAAATAATACCGACTCTCGGACCGGTAGTACTATTCACAGACCGGTGGTACTATTCATAGACTAGTAAATCACTACCCATTCATAGTTAATCATACTCAATATCTTCCTCGGATCTAAATAAAATATCATCCCCCTTTCTGTAGCACCATTCATGACCCGATAAAATAATATTATTTTAAGATTCGAAAATTTTGGGGCGTTACATCTCATCCAATGTCCCTTCCAGTTGTACCTCACAGTTTTCATGGTCATTAATAATCATATCTGAAAACAAGAAATTGAGATTTAATTCGTCTTCAAAGGAGTTGCATTTTTCACATATAGGCTTTACTTCTTCTAAATATGCAATTTCCCATGAAGTTTTCTCAGAATTGCACTCCTCATCTCGATATCCATTAATGGCCATGGTTATCAATTCTACTGCTTGCACCTCCAAATTATTTATTGCTGCTTGTTGGATTTTAAAATTCTCACGAGCTTCATTCATAAATTCAATGTGAGATTTAGTAAGGGCAGTAATCAAATCCTCTAAATTCTTTTGCTTTTCTCCTTCATATTCAAAATTTTGAGGATATCGGTGATTCCAACCCCGCGATGAATGATCCCAATGACAACGGTAGTCAAAATCTGCCATATCATTTAATATGTAAAGTACATCTTCATAGCTACTTTCTAGAAGGTGAATATTGGTTGCTAAAAATCCATTATCTACCCAATTTCTAGTTTCCTCATCTAATCCATAATAGAATATGTAAGTGAGATATTTATTAGTAAAATTATGACAAGGAAATCTCTCCAACAATTCATTAAATCTTGCCCAAGCTGCATAAAATGGCTCTAAATGTTGTTGAATAAAATTTGCAACTATTTGTTGATAATACATCTCAAAAATATTGTACAAGAAAATAATGAAAGTAAAGATCAATAAAAACAAAGAAACAAGATACTACAAATAATATAAACAAATATTTCAATTAAGAAATAAAAACAAAATGTCTAAATTAATAACAAGATAATTCGTATTGATATTGGTATTACCAATCCCTGGCAACGGTGCCAAAAACTTGACAGAGATTTTCGCAAGTGTACGAAATCGCTACAAGTAATATAAAGTGAGTAGAGTATCGTATCCACAGGGATTGTGTACCGAGTATCAAAATTATATTATCCTATTATTATTTAAACGATAAATGAGGAAATTGTTTATAGAAATTAAATTCAACAAGTAAAAATAAGAAGTTAAGCAAGCAATTATTGATTAAAGAAATCAAGGATTTAAAACCACTAGGGATTTTGATTTCACTTAATTCTATCCAATTTATTCCATTAGTTCATTAATCAATTTTAATTATTCAAGTAGGGGAAACAACTCTAGAATCACTAACAAGCTCTCTCGATGTATTGTTAGCTATTTTAATTCTGTTTAACTATCTATCTTCCAATAGCACAATCAAATATGAATTAAATCATTAGGTTTTGTAGTTTGTTTATGAATCCATAAATTAAGGTTGTTAATTCATGAAAACCCCCCATGAGTCAAATCATATAGCTTCCGCATCAAGTTGTTATTCTCATGTGATTTATTAACCTTTTCATATCAAAGATTCTTCTTCCGATAGTAATAATTAAAATAAATCAATCCAAGGGAAAACTCTGCCTGGAAGCATTAAGTTATCAATAAATCATATCTTGAATAAGGAAAAATAAATCTAATTGCATAAATTGGAAAAGAGATTAAGCTACATCAAACCCTCTAATATAAAAGTTTAGTTAGACATGGCACTTAAATAAAACTCAGTAATGCTTGATAAATATTTCATAATCAATAAGAATAATGAAAGAGATAAGTAAGATTAAGAGTTTAGAAATAAGAACTAGTAACAATTGGCTTGGATGGCTTCCTTGAATCTTTGCACAACTCTTAAATACTTAACTTCTAAAACTAAACTATATACAAAGTTATAAAATGAGAGAAAGAAAGAGTGGAGTGTAGTGTAATGTGTGGGATGCGTGTGATCCTCCTTTGAGATGAACTCTACTCTTCTTTATGTAGACTTCTTTGAGAGAGGATTCCACTTGGGTTAATGATCAAAGTCTTCTTTTTTAGGTTGTAAAGCTCTCTTTTAGGTCTCCATTTTCTTCAATCATGACTTACCCATGTGCATAGATTGGACCTTGGTTTGAATGTGAGGAAAGTTGTCCAAGATTAGCTCCATAAATTGGTGGAAGTTGGTTGGCAACTTTTGACTAAGTTTAGGATTCCTTGCTTGGCACGGGCGTGCTCCCTAACACGGTCTGGGGCGTGCGTGCCTCTGGAAGTCTTATGCAATAACACCATGGGCGTGCTGATTAGCACGGGCTGACCGTGCTAAATGAATTTTTACCTCATTTTTGTCCTTTTCTTGCAAAACCCTGCATTTTTCCTCAAAATCAAGTGAGTTGTGTTTCAAAGAAGCTTTTAAATAAAAACATATCAATATTATACAAAAACTAATTTAAATAAATTAAAAGCAATAGAAATTTTAATCAAAATTACAATAAAAATACTATAAAAATATCACTTATCAGAACTTTTTAAATCTTTTAGCAACAAGTGTTAAATCATCACTATCAAGATCAGAATAACTTTCTTCACTAGAATCTACCCTCAAAGCCAGTCCTTTCTTTTTCTTATCTTCTATTGTCAAAGAAGATTTCATTTCTTCTGAAACAAGAGCTCCTATAAGATAATCATAAGTGACGGGAGTCTCTTTGTAATTCATGACAGTTCCTATAGAATCCCACTTTCTAGGTAGAATTCTAAGGATTTTCTTAACAAGCTCATCTTCTGAAATTTCCTTACCGAGAGTTCTCAAAGGATTAACTATATTAGTAAATCTAGAATTTAACTCTGCAATAGTTTCTCCTTCTTTCATACTAAACATTTCATATTCTCTCGAAAGGATATTGATTCTGAATTCCTTAACTCTATCTGTACCCTCATAGGTGACTTTAAGTTTTTCCCATACTTCTGTCGCCGATTTACATCCAGACACTTTGTTGTATTCTGTTGCATCTAAAGCACAATGAAGAATATTAATAACTTTTGCATTTATAGCAATATCATTCCAATCAGCATCTGTATATTCTTCTTCTGTTTTTCTAACTGTCTCATCTCCTACAACTTTCATGGGAATACGAGGACCAGTGGTAACATTTCTACAGCTGTTTATATCAACTGATTTCATGAAATTCTCCATTCTAGTTTTCCAGTAAGAGTAATTAGAGCCATTGAACAAAGGAGGTCTAGAAACAGATTGTCCTTTTAAAGAAGTAAGAGGAAGTGGGGTTGCCATGGGATCTTATCTCTTAAGCAGTTAAGCTTCGGTAAGTCAAGAGCCAAATCTCTGATACTAGATTGTGGGTCCCGTATATGTATGACAAAACCCAAGAGGGGGTGAATTGGGTTTTCTAAAAACAGATATAAATTTTAGAATTTCAAGATGAAATATAGAATTCTAAGTGCAGCGGAAAAATACAGAACTCATGAGATTAGAATATGATTAGAACTACCTCACAAAGTTCTATTCATAAAAGATAGAAAGTGTGCAAAGTGCAGCTATTGATTAGAACTGCTTCACACTGACTTATTCAATATTAGAACTTCTTTATGAAGGAAAGCTATTGAAATTAGAATTTCCTCATAAAGTTTAGAAAATTAATTAGAAACCCAAGCAGTAAAATATACTGTGAATAGAAGAACTGTTTAGAACATGGTATATTCACTTATCAGAATTCCAGAGTTCTAATGTTCAGAAAAGATAAGACTTATTACCGTTTTAGAACAACAAATTCATTTTCAACTTTAGCATTTCTAAAATATAAACAGAAGTGTAATAAAAGCAGTATCAAGCAAACTTCAAAAATTAAAAGATCAACACAGTGATTTATAGTGGTTCGGCACTAACTCGCCTACATCCACTCCTCAAGACGCATCTTGAGATCCTCAACTATGTTATCTCTTTTCAAGGGTAAGAGACAAACCAACAGTATAAGGCAATAGATCAACACCTAGATCTACCCTTTTATCCCACTAGATTTTTCAAAGGTTCTAGTTAACCTCAACCCTTTCTGTTTTTGGCAGAGTACAGAAACTCAATTCAAGACATTAAAATCTCACACAAGGAGAAGGTCGCTTGATAACCTCTTTCACAATAGCTTCTAACCTAAGCTATTACACACAAATGTTTATCAAATAAAAGCCTGTCTACTGTAGATTACAGAATCTAAATAGACAGAAAGAAATGCACATATAAGCACAGGAAAAACAGTTTATCAGATTAGAAAATCGTTTAGAACACATAACCATTTTTCAAAAGTAGCTGTAAAAATTCTTTTCTCTTTAAAGATAAAAACGTTAAGTGTAAAGATGAAAAGAAAAATGGGGGGTAGAGAGTAAGTTTTGAGAGATAAGAATTTGATCAATGAGAGAATGCTCTTAAAACCAAAACTCTTACTTCACCATAGTTCAAGACGTGAAAGCTCCTATTTATAGAGAGCATCGTGTCTCTTGCTTTTGGAAAGTGAATATTTCATTTGAAATCAGAATATCTTCTTTCCTTATTTAGAAGATACGAAAATCTTTGTTACCAATTTATTTTATCCTTTTTGGTAAGAGAATAAAACACGATTTTGCTTTCCTTTAAACAAAAAGATTTTCGGCAGCATTATTTGGAAAATATTTTCGAATAAGATGCTCTTACTAAAAACGAAAAGATTTCTCCCTTCATCTTAAGATAAGAGAATAAATTGAAGTACTCTTAGATTTTTCAAATGATATTTTCGAAAAGTAAAGAGTATGATTTATTACCAAAAACATTGGAGACGTAATCTCTTTAGTTTTAGGAAATTAAATTATTTTGATTTTAAAGAATATTTTCGAAAATAAAATATTTTTACGAAAGAAATTATTTTGAAGAATCTAATTTTCTGAAAAATATTTTTGTTGAGAGAAAAATTAATTTATGTGCTCATATATGGATTTTCTCTCTATCCTACAAAGTATTCTAAAAACCTAACCACTAGGGTCTTTGAATATCTTCTCACTCAATGTAGGACTTGCCTTGTACGATTTCTTTCCATAGTAATTCTGCATAAAATAATATTAGCACAAATAACATAATTTAAATTTATTTGTTTTGTATTAATCATCAAAATCCGAGATTAGAAATTGACCCTTGAGCCAACAGTTGTAACCAAAATAAATAAATAATGCCTTGTGGTTTTCTTAGAGTTTGCGTATGAAGAAATTATTGAGTGCATCACAAGAATGCAATACTTATTTAAATCGAAATAAATCTTAAAAAAAAAAAAAAAAAAAAAGAAAAAGCAGTTACGGGAGGGACATGCATGAATTACCAAGAAAAATATGTTTTGGGGAAGAATACAATTCCGATTTTGGGGAAGTGCATCAAGGAAAAAAGACCTGTACATTTTATGGCCTAAAGGGTTACTTCCTGGTTCCTAAAAGTATAAAGATTTATTCCAAATAAAAATCGAGCTTAACTTACTCGAACCTGATCCAACGGCTCATCTTGACCGAACTAATAAATTTTTTTTTTTTTTTGTTAAAATGGAGATACTTCTAACTATTTCGTAATTAATAGCCTGTTTGGAACGGGGTGTTTTTTTAGTATTTTTATCAAGTAAACCTTTTTGGGATTTAATTGGTTCTTCCATTCTTTTTTTTTTTTTTTATCAATATAACACATCAATGCAATGAGTTGGAATGACAATTTTTTTATCGTCCATATTTTTTTTGAACCTAAAGAAGAGAATTGATGATCTTTTTCAAAACGGATTTTTTTCTATCTGACCTGTATTGTTTTCAGATTTTAAAAAAGATAATGAAATAATTATTTTTACCGAACACTTCTAATTTAATAACTATATAAGCTAAAAGTTAATAGCTAACAATTAAGTATTAATAAAATATTTAACAATTACTAAAAAAATTAATATTGCGGAATAAATTATATGCAAAAGAAAGAATAGAAGGGATTAGGGCTTTTCTAATTATTACTTGCTGTTTGGATTTTTTTTAGACTTGTCATGAGTTGTAGCAACCAGCAAAGGCTAGATAACCTTCTGCATTACTAAGATTAATGTTTATATTATTGAATTATTAGTTATGGCTCACTGCATATATTGAACCCTACAATATAATATATATATAGCTTGAAATGCAATTTTGCGAGAAAGTGACTGCACAACAACAGAATCACCATAACGTATAGAAAGCGATTGTCCAGCGACAGAATCACTGAAATGTAGACTGGTGATTCTTTTTTTTTATTCTAGATTTTTTTTTTTTTTCCTAATTAACATTACACAATTTGTCCTTAGAAATTTCTTTTACGAGAACATTTGATTACCGAAATTTTACAAAAAATAAGATTTTAATGTTTAGTTGAGACAAACTTACGCACCCATTTTTTTTTCCTAGGAAATTCTTATCATTACACAAATATTTAGGATACTTATAGTTAAAAAAAATTAGTGGAATGAATTAAATTTAAAATTAATCATATACTAAGACGTAAATAATCAGTGGCAGCAGTTGCCTCCACTATTCTCATTGTATATTTGTCACTGTAGACATGATAATTCCATATTTTTAGATTTAAAAGTCACGTTCTTAATAATATAAAAATTTTAATAGCCTACAGTCTACACTTCGTGTCTATATAATGCAATGGTATGTAGTGGTAATATCCACGCATGACATAAAAATCTTGTCTCTTCTTCCTTCTAAAAATCGAAATGGCAGAAACAGCTTCACTTGTTACCCAGAACCATTTTGAGCTCAATAACATCTCTATTATTAACCCCGTGGACTCCATTAATCCAAGAGCAAATGATGAAATCCCCACCTTCGATTACTCTATGCTTTGCTCTGAAGATCCTGAAACAAGGTCTAAAACCCTCATAGACCTCGACAAAGCATTGAAGGAGTATGCCTGCTTCAATGTGTGTAAATTCATAAGAAATGTGTATATATGTTCTTTTCGAAATAGGAAATTAATTTACCATTTTAAATACTTCTCCTGAGTTGTTTGTTTTTCTATGTTTCTGTAGTTGGTAAATCATGACTTACCAGATAAAATAATTGAAGATGCACTCAAAGGAATTTCTGATTTTTATGATCTGACTGAAGAAGAAAGAAAGGAGTATCAGACAACGGATCCAACGGATAAGATTAGAAGGTGCCTTTTCACCACTAATGGTGAAAACAGAGAATGTCTGAGGGTGGTCACACACCCTCAGTTTCATTGTCCAACAAAACCAGCTGACTTCAGGTAATTATTAATTATTTTATTATTAGCCAATTGATGATATTTTTATCTATATTGATGTTTATTCATCTTTGATCAATTTCCTTCTTTTTCTAAAGTAGATCCGCCGCTGGCGACATATAAAAGAACAAAACAATGATTTGAGGGTTCGAATATAGGACCCGAAGAGTTTTTTTTGTTCTATGACTTTAATCACTTGTCTCTTTAATAAAAAATTATAAATTTCTAGCTTTGTCCTTGGCAGCGAAGCATTTGGGGAATATGTGAAAAGATTTAGAAAAATAAAATGTGGATTGGCAAGGGCATTTTCGAAGATTTTGGGAATGGAGGATTGTTACCTTGAGAAGGCACTGAAGTTGGAGTCAGGGTTTGATGTAGCAGTGTTGGGAGTATACCCACCTTGGTTCGAACTCAAAGGTTCCTACGGAGTACCGGCTCATAGCGATTCTGGTTTTTTCGTTTCGCTTATTGAAACTGCTCCCATTAGTCTTGATGTTTTAACCACTACTGGCAACTGGGTCAAGGCTAAAATTCCTCCTCATGCCATTCTTGTTCTCCTCGGAGATCATTTTGAGGTACAAATACAATTACGCAATTTAACCATGTATTATGATAAATTAGCTTTATTTTAACTGATAATTTTATATCGGCTTTACCTACAAAGAGCAACTCAAGTAATAAAATACCAATTTCGGTAAAATAAGTGTTTTGATCCATAGGAAAATAATTATAACAGGGACAAGTATCTACCAACTTTAATAGCATTTATACAACATACTTAACATATTATTTTTTTAATAATAATGTTATTCAGATTTTAATAATATTAATTCCTTTTTTTCTAAGAACTCAAATTTGAAATATAGAGGAATATATCTCAAGTCTAATAATAAAAAATTAATCTATTATCTGCATATATATTTCTAATTCATCTATTTTTTAAAAAAAAAAAAGATAAATTATTATTTAGAGTTTTTACCAAATTAATAAGTTTATTTGTTCTTCCTTTTGAAAATTGAATTAAATAGTAAATTACATTTGCTGAATTAAAAAAATTAGTTTTTCTAATTTATTTTTTACCCATAATTATGATTACATGTGTTTATGCAGATATTAACAAATGGGAAATACAAGAGTCCAATTCATAAATTGGCTCAGGACAATGAGAGAAAAAGAATATCAATGGCTACAATTCATGGACCATCTCTAGACACATTCATGGGGCCAGCACCTGAGTTTGTGGATGAGTCTCACCCACCGGCCTACCGTGGGATGACCTACACTCAATCTCTGCAAGCCAATGGGTATCACCTAATTGATGTACACTCCAACATGCCACAAGTTCGTATTTAGTTAATTAAATAAATAAATAAAATAATATGAATCAATGAAGCGTTCATAAATGTTTATTATAGACAAATAAAAATGCTTCGTCGTTTCTAGTATTAGCAATATTGTACTACGTAGGTATTTATATGTTTGGACATGTACTGTCTGTGTGCTTTTCAATAAATAAAAGTAGTGGTCATGAATAAAGATTTTGTGCTCTTCCTTTCCTTCTTGGCGGAATAAAGGTGCGAGGATTCGAATTAAATACGCATAATTAAATTAAATCGAATTAGAAAATAAAAAATAAAAAATGGTCAAACCACATTGATTTCATTTTTAAGGTTGATGTCTTCCGGTTGCTTCAAATCTCCACCCTTAAATCCTTTAATTTATATGTGTAAATTGTAACTACCACTTTTTAATGGGTTTGAATTTAACTTGTATTTGTCAGAGGATAAAAAAAGGAAGTTGAACTTTTTATCTTTTTAGATTAATCATAAATTTAGTGTCCAAAATTTTTAAAAATTTTCTATTTTGATTTCTAAATAGAAAATTTTCAAAATTAAGTATTTGAATCATTAAAATTTTTTCAATCTAAGTGTTTCAAATCTTTATGGCTCGTCGAATTAGCAACATAGACGTCTAGATTGCACCGATATGCCAATGGACCCAACCTTCGAACTGCCAAAATCAGATGCAAACAATGACATAGTGGCATGAGATCATTCATCCTTGACGAGCAAAACCAACATATTTTTTTGTTTTTCTTTTTATTTAATATATTAGTATTAGAACCTGCACGATGCGCGGTGCAATATTAAAAGATGAAATAATCTTTTATAACATCATTCAATAAAATGATAAATTGTCGTATTCGTACGTTCCCGTATCTCGTACCTTGTGTTCATGCAACCCAGCTCCTGGTATATGAGATTAGTTCATACACCAAGCTAGTCAACCAAAGTTTTTTTTTTTATTATCAATAAAAAATGAACTGTTTTTTTTAACTTGTTTTTAATTTATTTTTGTGTCATTGAAAAAAGAAATTAAGTATTTTTTATTTTATGTTTATGATTTATTATAAATGATTGTTTATTTATTTGAAATATTAATGTATTACTTTTTTAGTGTACCGTGTTTTAAACATATGGATGCCTTACCTTTTTTAAAAATTGTCGTATCTTGTATGTTCCTGTATTTCGTGTCTCGTATCCATGCCACCTAGCTCTCGGTATATGAAACTACTCTATACATCAAACTGATCAACCAAGATTTTTTTTATTACCAATAAAAAATGAAGTGTTTTTTTTTTATTTGTTTTTTATCATTGAAATAAGAAATTAAATTTTTTTTATTTATTATAAATGATTGTTTATTTATTTGAAATATTAATGTTTTATTTATTTAGTTTAGTGTATATATGCGTGTGCATGTCATATTTTTTAAAAGTTGTCATATCCGTACGTTCTTGTGTCCCGTGTTCTGTGTTCGTGTAACCTAACTCTTGATATATGAGACTATTTCATACACAAAATTAATCAACCAAGATTTTTTTTTTATTACCAATAAAAATGAAGTGTTTTTTTTTTTAAATTTGGCTTTATGTCATTGAAACAAGAAATTAAGTTTTTTTTATTTTATGTTTATAATTTTTTATAAATGATTGTTTATTTATTTGAAATATTAATATATTACTTATTTAGTGTAGTATATCCAAAGCATATGAATATCCTACCTAAAAATTATTGTATCCATATGTTCTTGTATCTCGTGCCTCGTATTCGTGGAACTTAGCTCCTGGTATATGAAAAAGCTCAATAAACCAAGCTAATCAACCGATTTTTTTATTACTAATAAGAAATAAAATGTTTTTTTTTAATTTGATTTTGTGTCATTTAAATAAGAAATTAAGTTTTTTTAGTTTATGTTTATAATTTTCGTATCCATACATTTCTATATCTCGTGTTTTGTGTTCATGCAACCTAACTCCTGGTATATGAGACTATTTCTATAGTTTTTTTTTATTACCAATAAAAAATGAAATGGTTTTTTTTTAATTTATTTTTTGCCATTAAAATAAGAAATTAAAATTTCTATTTTATTTCATGTTTATAATTCATTATAAATGATAGTTTGTTTATTTGAAATATTAATGTATTACTTATTTAGTATAGAGTGTCATAAACATATGGATATCCTATTTTTTAAAAATTATTGTATCCATACGTTTATGTATCTCGTGTCCCGTGTTCGTGCAACCTAACTTCTGGTATATGAGACTATTTCATATATTAAGCTAATCAACCGAGGTTTTTTTTTATTACCAAAAAAATGAAGTATTTTTTTTAATTTATTTTTTATCATTGAAATTAGAAATCAATTTTTTTGATTATTTTATGTTTATAATTTATTTTAGATGACTGTTTATTTATTTAAAATATTAATGTATCACTTATTTAATATACTGTGTCATAGGCATATAGATATCCTACTTTTTAAAAGTTATCGTATATTGTATGTTCACGTATCTCGTGTCCCGTGTTCGTGCAACTTAGCTTCTAGTATATGAGATTGCTCCATACACCAAATTAATCAATCAAGGTTTTTTTTTATTACCAATAAAAATGAAGTTTTTTTTTTTAATATTTTTTTGTGACATTGAAATGAGAAATAAATTTTTTTATTTTATTTTTATAATTTATTTTAAATTATTGTTTATTTATTTGACTTATTTAGTATACTGTGTCCTAAGCATATTGATATCCTATATTTTAAAAATTATCATATCCGTA
This sequence comes from Jatropha curcas, assembly GCF_041381405.1. Taxonomy (NCBI): domain Eukaryota; kingdom Viridiplantae; phylum Streptophyta; class Magnoliopsida; order Malpighiales; family Euphorbiaceae; genus Jatropha; species Jatropha curcas. Next base: position 7,600,891 of record NC_143159.1, read on the forward strand.
CATTCCTGTATCTCGTGTTCTGTGTTCGTGCAACCTAACTCCTGATATATAAGACTACTCCATTCACCAAGCTAATCAACTAAGTTATTTTTATTACTAATAAAAATGGAGTGTTTTTTTAATTTGTTTTTGTGTCATTGTAATAAGAAATTAAGTATATATTACCGTTGGTCTAATTGAGAGAGGGAAAATGTTAAAATATAATTGAGTGGAAAATGTTAAAATATAAAAAAAAAATAACTGAAGGATGGAATGTGTTATGTGCTTTGGCTTCTCATAGTGATTTACTGTGGGTGGTATTGGGGGATTTTAATGATGTATTGGCAGCTTATGAGAAGTGAGGTGGTCGTACGCCAGCCATTAGTTTGATTAATGGGTTTCGGTCTGCGGTGCATGAGGCCTGTTTGTTTGATTTCCATGTATCTGGGTATGCTTTTACTTGGGAGCATGGGAGGGGTAGTGATGCTTTTGTGGAGGAGAAGTTAGATAGAATTCTAACTAATCATGACTGGCGACTTCGGTTTCCCCAAGCTACAGGTTCGGTTCTTCAAATTACTTCTTCTGATCATCTTCCAATTTCTTTGGAAATTCGTTGCTTTGTTCCACGGGGGCAGGCTTTACGTTTTCGTTTTGAAAATAGCTGGTGCAGGGAAGTTGTAACGTCCCATTTTTCTATTGAATCGAGTCGTTGCTTAGAGTCGAGTCGGGCTGATCCAAAACCCGGTTCGATCCATTAGATTCTAGAGTGGGCTAGAATGGGATGTAATTGAAATAAGGAAAAGAAGTGGACTTACTTGAAGGAAACAAAAAGATCAAAGTATAAGGATTAAGACTTGATTTCACTAAAGTATAAAGTTGAGGTATTAAGTTGTACCATTTTGACACTTGAGGTACCATTTGGTAATTTTCATATAAAAATCAATGACATTCTAGAGACTACCCGTGGATTCCATTTCATTTATCATTTCTTCATCCTTATCTTCATCTTCTTCCTCTACTTTCCTCTTCCACTTTCCTTTCTCCATCACGTTTAATGGTGGTGAAGATTTTAATGGGAGTTAAGCATTAATTCAACTTCTATTCTATCCAAGTAAGTAAACCTTCTTGAATTTCATACTTGAATCATTTGGTGATATTTTTTTTAGATGGTTCATAAGAATTCTCATGTATAGGAGAGGTGAGCTTAAAGGTAGAAGAAAAAGGAAGCTAAGAAGAAGATTTCAAGCTTGTTAAGCGAAGGTGTGATAGCTCTTTTCATTTACCATTTTCTTTGCATGAGAAATTGTGTGGTGTATTGCTAATGAGACAATATTGCTTCATGTTGAGTGGGAGGACTGGTAATGGTGAGAAAACAGGGGAGGTATTGAATAAATGAAGTAAATATTGAGTTTATGTTGAAACAGGGCTTGCTGGAAATTTGACCAGTAACTTCATCTTGATTTTGACCCCATTTCATGATGGAATTAGGAAGTGTCACAGAAGAGTTATTTGTTCCTCTATGTGTTAGCTTTACATGGGTTTTTGAATCATTCAAATTGGAGTTGTATATTGAGAGATATGATCAAAAGAGTACAGACTGTGCAGGCTGGAAGACGCGACGCGCGCGCGCGAATTGCATGAAGAGTTCGCGTTGCACTTCTCGCGCTCGCGAATTTGAATTACGCGCTCGCGACTCTCACCTGAAACTCTCTGACTCTTATTTGGCACATCTCGCGCTCGCGACTTTCAAGTACGCGCTCGCGACTTGTGCTCGCAACCTTATTGCCTCTCATTTGGCCCTTCTCGCGCTCGCGACTTGCAAGTGCGCGCTCGCGACTTGGCCCTTGGCCTGTAAGCGCTCGCGACCTTCACCGCGCGCTCGCGAATTTGGCCTGGGAACTCACTGTCTCTCCTTTTGCACTCTACGCGCTCGCGACTTTCAAGTACGCGCTCGCGACTTGTGCCCGATAACTCACTGTCTCTCATCTGGTGCTTTACGCGCTCGCGACTTGGCAAAGCGCGCTCGCGACTTGTGTTTTTCTGCACTTTTGGATTTCATTTTCAATGCAATTGTATTCCTTTGCTTCACTTATATGCCTCCAATCATTTTAACACCAAAATACAACATGAGAACATGTATCAAAACAACATGCAAGCATGCAAATGATGTGAAATGAGGTAAACACAACTTGTAATTGTATTCTATGCAATTGTGAAATAATGTGAAATGGTGTATGAAGTTATGAATTGTATTCCTTTTCTCAACTTGTATGTTTTCAACCATTTTAAAGCAAAAAGACATCATGAACACATGTATAAACACAAAATGCAAGCATGCAAATGGTGTGAAAATAACATGACACAAGCATGCAAATTATGACACAGTTACTTGGCTTTTGTTTTATCTATTGTCATTCCATTAATATGTTCCATTGAGGTTAGGTAGAAACCATGTAGATAAGGCTATGTCGTGACATAGAATAGCAGATCTGCGCCCTATACAGTTTGTTACTCCGGCTACAGGCCGTTGAGTGGATATGATTATACAGGCCATAGCAGCCAAGCATACAGTTTCATCTAGTTTTATACAGTTTTTCTTATCACTTCGGTTTCACTATAACCTTATGGAGCTATACAGTTATATTGACTACAAATTGCATAATCATACAGTATACTAAACAGCAAGAAAGATCATCAAGTTAAACATGAAAGTATCATGATATGTGTGCTTACATTCCATATGTGAGTAAATGTGTATTTATTTCCCCATATGTATGTGCTTATATGTTTCTTCATTCATTGTGATATTCACTGAGTTTAATCAAAGTTGCAGAGTTCATACAGCATAAAGAACATCAGGTAAGATCATGAAAGTATCATGTTATATATGCTTACAAGTTTATCTATTTAATTCTTAAGGAGCCATACAGTCATGAAATGTTATTAATCATAACTTATATGATGTGATTAAAAGTGCATAAGTCATACAGCATAATGAATAGCAAGTAAGACAATGAACATATACTGCTATGTAATCATACATGTTTATTGATTTCATTCATACAACACAATGAACAGCAGGGAAGACCATGATAGTATCATAATGTGTAATTTAAGGTTCATGTAAAGGAGTTATGAGATAAGTAGATTAATTATGTTTATGAGTTAGAAGTTTATTCGTTGCTACAAAGAGACATTCATGTTGAAATTTACTGATTCTATGAGTATCAATGCTTTATGAAATTGGTATTTTAAGTTAGTTGCCATCGCACTTTGTTTAGTATGTGAATTATGAGCACCACTGAGTTTTATACTCAGCGCGTCGATTCTTATCACGCGCAGGTTGAAGATCGTGGTTGCTACTTGAAGACTTGAAGAGTACTATCAAAGCAGAAGTGACTATTTTAGTCATAGTAGATTGAGAGTTGTATTAAGAATTATGGCATGTATTAAGATTTATGGCATGTATAATTATTATATTGTTAGAGCTTATGTGATTGTAAATATAAGTGAAACATGTAATTATTTTGGTGTAAGTAGTTGGAGATAAGAATAATACTTATGAAATGATTGAAGATGAAATAGTTTACTATAGTTGGTATGATTAGGTCATGAAAACTTGATATAGATTCTGATGAAATTAATTGCTAGATATTAAATGCTATTGAGGATTTATACAATTATGAAAATATATATATAAAGTGTTATTGTGTTATGATGATTCTTTGGAGATGTTGGAAGTTTAGAGTGTAATTAGGAGTGTTTATATTCATATTTTGCATACAGTATGATATCCGCATGACAGGACATAGGTTCAACCAGATTGTAGCTTCTCAGCTCGGTTCATTCGGGTTTAACGGGTGGACCGGGAAGGGATGTTACAGAAGTTGCTTGCCGTGATTTAATTATGCAGTGTTGGACTAATTTTAGCCACTTGGGTGTTACTAAACGGTTGGAAGCTTGCGCCAGGATCCTCTCGAATTGGGGAAGGGAGTTCAAGCAGAAGTTTAAAAATGATTTGGCAGTTTCTTTAAAACCATTTCTGTGTTACGTGGCTCTCGCCATCAGGCTGATGTGGATCGTTTTAAGCAGGCTAGGCACCGTTACCATGAGCTTCTTCATCAACAGGAAGTGTACTGGAAACAAAGAGCCAAGTTGTTTTGGTTGGAGGAGGGTGACAGGAATACTCGTTTTTTCCATAACTCGGCTACTGCTAGAAGGAAAAAAAACCAGATTGTGCAATTACAAGATATCAATGGTGAATGGCAGAACTGGGGGACTAATCTTGAACAGGTAATGCTCAATTACTTCAATGATTTATTTTGGGCAAAATCTTGTAACTCAAAAGTGGTTCTGGATTGCATTCCTTTTTTACTCACTTTGGAAGATAATAATATGCTGTTACAACCATATTCAGCCGAGGAAGTGAAGTGTGCGGTTTTTTCTATGAAACCGGATAAGTCACGTGGACTTGATGGGTTTAACCCGGGGTTTTATCAGCAATATTGGGACGTTGTTGGCCCTGACATAACAGCAGCTTGTCTTAATTTTTTACGTTCTGGAGAGTTTCCTGCTTCATTAAATGAAACTGCCATAGTGCTTATTCCAAAGAAGTCGGATTCGAAAGTTATGGGAGATTTGCGTCCGATTGCACTTTGTAATGTTATGTTTAAGGTGATGACAAAGATGCTTGCCAATAGATTGAAGAAACTTCTACCTAAATTAATCTCTGAAAGTCAGAGTGCATTTGTTCCTTGTAGAAGCATTCAGGACAATTGTATTTTGGCTTTTGAGGCAATTCACAGTTTTAATTGTCGAACTCAGGGAAAGGAGTTTTCGGCTGCTTTAAAAATGGACATCCGCAAAGCATATGATAGGATGGAGTGGTCCTTTGTCCGGGACATCTTGTGCAATTTTGGATTTTCTCCTGTGTGGGTTGATTTGATATATCGGTGTTTGTCGATGGTCTCATATTGGATTTTGCAGAATGGTAAACAAATTGGGCCTATTGTTCCTACAAGGGGACTTAGGCAAGGGGATCCACTCTCTCCCTATATTTTCATTCTTTGTGCAGAAGGTCTATCTAAACTGATTCAAATGCATAATTCATTGGGTTCGTTACATGGGAGTCAGATTTCGAGGGGAGGACCAGTAATCTCTCATCTCTTTTTCGCCGATGATAGTTTGGTATTTTTTAGGGCTGAGGAATTAGAGGCCAGGACCTTGAAAATTTTATTACTGGCTTATGAACAAGCTTCGGCCAAGAGATAAGCCTACAAAAGTCGTCCATCATGTTTAGTGCAAACACTCCGGCTGATAAGCGAAACTTAATTTGTAACACCTTAGGAGTTGAGGAAAAGGACTCTTTAGGGTGTTATTTGGGGCTCCCGTCGCATATTGGATGAAAAAAGAGAGAGGTATTTGGCTATCTGAAAGACAGAGTTTGGAGGAAGGTTAGCTCTTGGAAGACTGGAATGCTTTCTAGGGCAGGCAAGGAGATTTTGTTGAAGACGGTTTTGCAAGCTATGCCTTCATATATTATGAGCCTGTTTTTATTGCCCAAGACATTGTGTTATGAAATTGAGAGCATTATGAATAAATTCTGGTGGGAATCTGGAGGTGCTAATAGCAAAAGTATTCATTGGTTGGCTTGGGAGCGTATGGCATATCCAAAAGGGTTTGGTGGAATGGGTTTTAAAAGGCTACGCGAGTTCAATGTTGCCTTATTGGGGAAGCAAGGTTGGAATATTATCTCAAGACCAAATGCTTTGATGACTCGGGTCTTGAAATCAAGGTATTTTCCAACCTCTAATTTTTTTTATGCTTCTTCGCCTTCTAATCCTAGTTATCTATGGAGAAGTATTTGGGAGACTCGTGATTTGATTAAATTGGGTACGTATAGGCGGATTGGTAATGGAGCTTCGACTTTAATTTGGGATGAGCCATGGTTACCTAATGCTAGTAATTCCTTTGTGACTTCACCTAGGCAGATGGGTTCCAACTGTTATAAAGTGTCTGATTTGCTTGTGAATGGAAGATAGAATGCTCCTTTATTGGAAAGATTGTTTAATGAACGAGATAGATCAGAGATTCTTTCAATTATACTGCCCAATGCACAGGTAGATGATAAGTACTGCTGGAAATTTGAGAGAAAAGGGCGGTATTCAGTGAAAAGTGCATATCGGAAGTTACAAGCGCCAAGGGTAGGGATGGCTACAGATTCAATCCGTTTGTGGAAGAAACTGTGGAGGTGTTATGTTCCTCCAAAGATTCTGAATTTTGGTTGGCGGTTGATTCGAGAGGTTGTCCCCTGTCTACAGTTGCTACGGAAAAGGAGAGTCGATGTTGAAATTATGTGCCCTATGTGTCATGCTTGTGAGGAATCTTTGTTGCATTTATTTGTGCAGTGTTCATTTGCCAGATCAGTTTGGATGCTAACGAGTGTTGGTTGGCAATTTCCTCGAGTTAGTTCTTGGAGAGCTTGGTTGGAAACTATTTTTCAATGTTCCTCATTGCAGGCGGCAGAAGAAATATTTATGATCCTATGGGCTTTGTGGTCGGCAAGGAACAAGAAGGTGTGGAAATTCCAATTTGTTAGTCTGTCTGGTGTTGTGCAGATGGCAGGACGTGTTCTGAACGAGGGGCGCAGCCATCGTGCCAGACCACCGCGACTTGGTGTTGGCAACCTGGCTGACAGAGCTTGGTCAAGTCCACCTGCAGGATTTATGAAAATAAATGTGGATGCTTCTGTTTTGCCAGGCGATAATGCAGCGGGTGTTGGGTTGGTGTGCCGAAACAGTTTTGGTGGGCTTATAGCTGCAAATACAATACTTTTGCATGGGAGATTTGATGCCTTGCATGCAGAAGCACTCTCAGTTCGTGAGGCTTTAAGTTGGATAAAGGCTAAGGCATGGAGCTATATCATTGTGGAATCAGATGCATTAATGGTTGTTAATGCCATTAATTCGTCTATTGAGAATGATGATTCGTCATTTGGTTTAGTTATTTCGGATTGCAAACTTTTAATTAATGAAATTGGCAATGTTGAATGCCGTTTTGTGTATAGGTCTGCGAATGCGGTTGCTCATTTGCTGGAAACTGGGTCACATTCCTTGTCAGGCCTTGGAGTTTGGGAGTCTGTTCCCCCTCCTTCTATTGTTGATCAACTTTTAATGGAGTAATGAAATACCCAATATTTATTCAAAAAAAATAAAAAGTTATAAGTATATATTACTATTGGTCCCTACAGTAGGAAACTTAAAGATCTAGTTTGATTGATTTTGTAGAAAACGTTGTGATAATTAATTGCAGACAAAATTTAATCGTTGGTCCCTACTGTTTTTATTTTTAGTTTTTTAATTTTTAATAATTAATCCCTAATGTTCCCCCTCACATGTGATAATCTTAAAGACTTTACACTTGACTTTCATATAATGCGAACTACTCAATTTTTATATATTACATAGATTTTCTTACACGAGGTTGAATTGAATTGAATTAAGAACTGGTGGGAAGAAGGAGAGAGGAGAGAGATCAAGGGCATATAGATAATCTCAATACGTCATTCATTTGCATGGTATGCTATGTGATGTTTATCAACCCACCCAATTTTAGTCAACTAAACAAATTTTAATTGGTTGCGTCTAATAGATTTTCGGCTGCCTATATCAACAATAAGGATAACAACATAGACATTTAATTACAAAATATTTCATTCAGACAAATAAAATAAAAAATTTTAAAAAAATGAGACGCTAAATTTATAATTACATCATTTATAAATAATAAAAGATATAATAATAATGTCATTTTGCTGCATAGAATAGAAATGGATCTAAAATCCTAAATTACTTATCTGTCAAAATTTTCAGATCTAAATTAATTCTAAACTCAAAAAAAAAAAAAAAATTTCTACAATCAATTACTTAAATGAATCCAATTTAGTTACAAATTATTTGTGGACCTTAGATGTCTATGTGGATATTTCAGCGAGCCACAAACACTTGATTAACAAAATTTTAGTGTTTCAAATGCTCGATCATAAAAAATTTTTTCTACAGACATCAAAACAAAATATTCTGAAAAAGTTTATAATTTAATAAATAGAATATTCATAGTCCAATATGTTGGCTGCATAAACATCTTTAAAGAATCCAAACAACCCATCGACTTGACATTATTAATTAAATATTTATGATGAAAATAATATGCATGAATTGTAATAAATTTCAAATTGTTTGTTAACTTGTACAGCGTGGTGCCCTTCTAATATATTATGTTGTAGGATATATTCTCTGGAATCCTTGTTAGAAAATTAATAATAACATATATAATTAGTAAAGAAATTGATAATAAATTGCCACAACCTACGTATAATATGAAATTGAACCATAATGTAATTAATGAAATTGACCACGTTTTGAGTCTTTGTTTTTTCCTGCATTCTTAATATATTTTTAGCTAATTTCCACTTTCATCGAAGTTAGATCTCTTTTTAGGTAGGTAAGACAAGAATAAGACAAATAAAATTCATCAAAGAAAGAAAGAAACAAAACAAATAAATAAATAAATAGCCTCTCCTTGTTTGAGAGGAGGCGAAAAAAATATAAAATAAAAATGTGCAAGGATCAAATAGATAAAATTAATATTTTTAATCTTTTATTGATTCATTTACCATCATTTACATCTAATAATTTCAACGGTTTGAGGGAAAATTTGATAACGAGCATCATCCTTCGATAAATAATCACTATGCGTTAGACCGATAGAATTTGATTAATCGTGTTTTTTTTTGTCGTTAAGGTGCAAACATATAAAGGAAATTTGGGAGGTTGAAGGTGAAGAAATTGGTTGAGCAACAAGGAAATTTAGAGATATGGAAAATTAACAATAACGGGAGCCAGTGAAAATCAAGTTTACATATTGATCAACGAGGTACATGTAAAATCAGAAATCTAACATAACCAACTTCCAATTTGGAATACTAATTTTTTGAATATAAAAATTAAAATTATATTTTCAGATGGAGATTAATTGGCTTTCTTCTAGGTAAGTGTGAACCTCTCCTTCATTTTATGTTCCTATCCCTAATCTTTTATCTATTCAAAACGTAGACAGTTTTTGCTGGCGATCATTAATAAAAATATTAATGTAACGACTTTGAATTAACTATTACCTCTCTTTAAAATAAAAATGCACAGTGGGATTAAATTATTTTTCTCTGCCGGCAGAAATAGGTTTCAAGTTGTCTGAACTCTGTAGCAATGTCACCAACACCTCTTAAATATAAATTCATTGCATCACATTCACATGCAATAATCGTTGGTTGTTAAAGACCTGCTACGAAATATATATATATATATATATATATATATATATATATATATATATATATATATATATATATATTAATTTATTGTTTCACTTCAATTTATGTGCTCCGATCCATCAACTTAAAAGGGTAGGGATAAAATGCATAAAAATGGAGGATCACCGATTTGAATAATCCAACAGGTTATATATTTATACTTATGATTATTTTTTTAGAATTAAATATTCTGTAATATTTTATAATATTACTATTGAGTTCCTCACATTTATTATAGAATTATAATTTAGTCTCTTAAAATACTTTCTGGATGAAGTGACTAAATAGTTTCATGTGATTAAACTTCAGGAACAAAATGAAATTTTGCAAAAGAATAAGGATGTATTAATAATTTTGATAAAAATTTAGGACTAGATAATTAATTACTCTTATATTCTTAGTTTAAAATAAATTAATATGTACTGAAAGTCTGAAAGGGCTCCTCAAAAAACTGCCTATATAAAGACGGAGAGGCAGAGCCATGCACGCAGATTGAGCCATTTCACAAGTTTCTATCTTTCGCTTAATTAACAAATTAATCACATCGATGGCTCAAGCACTTGTTCAAGAGGTTTACCAATCCAATAGCTTGAGCAGTTCTGCCCATTTCTCCAACTCCAAACCCATTTTGGCTGTGGATGATGAAATCCCCACCATTGATTACCTCAATCTTTTCCATGATGATCCTGATCAACGGTCTAAAGTTCTCCAGCACCTCAGCAAAGCGTGTGATGAATACGGGTTTTTCTATGTAAATACAAATTAACTTTTTGTCGAATCACAAAAAGTTCTTTTTGTGAACTTAGTTGGATTAACATACTATTCTTTCCCAAGTTGTTTCAACTTTTTTTTTCATCCCTATAACTTTTATCTATATTTCATTTTTTATTAAATTGAGCCCAATAATTTTTGAAAATTTTAATTCTACATACTAATTTAATGTATATTTTTAAATATACATGTATTTAGCCCCTCCTAGTTTTGAAATTTTACTTATTACATACTCTAAATTTCTTGCATTTTTTCTTCGTATTTTTTTTTTTTTTTTGTCATTTATATATCATTATAACTCACATAGAAATATTTTTGATAATATAATTATGAAACTTAAAAAATTAAAAATGTTTGTATTTGTTCCAATTTTTTTCTTATTTTTGCCTTCGTCCTCCACCTATCTTTTAAGTCTAATTTCATTCCTGCATGCGATGATTAACAAATCATCATACATACTATATATTTAAGATATATTATATTATATATGTTATAAGTTGTCTTGTCTGTATAGCATGCCACATGGTAATTTGCATTCATGTGGATCATCGCAGTGAGAGCCTAACTATCTCATAAATTTGCATTCATGTGGATCAAATTTTATTTAATTTATATTTAAGTCAAAACTATCAAGTAATTCTTTTATTATGTTACGATCAAGTTAAATTAATTGGTGATTTGATTATGAGATTATGTATTTGCAGTTGGTAAATCATGGTATTCCAGATAGTGTGATTGAAGGTACACTGAAGGGGATTGCTGATTTCTTTGAACTAACAAAGGAGGAAGAAAAGAGAGAGCATCAAAAAAGAACTACCAACAATAAGATTATGTGGGATCAAAATTCTCATAGTGGGGAAAATAGGGAGTATCTAAAGGTGATTGCACATCCAGAGTTATATTGCCCTAATAAACCACTTGGCTTCAGGTATCGAATTAATAGCAATTTAAGTTTAAAACTCTTAATTTTGTTAGAAAAAAATTTACTTGGAAATGCAGTTCATTTCTACTAATTTAACTATCTATTTATTTTTTCATTTGAATTAATATTAATATATAATACAGAGCACTTATCTCTTAAAATATGCACAGTATGAACACATTAATATAATTTGTTATTTATATTTGATACAGAGAGGCTTTAGAAGAATATTTTAAGAGATTCCAAGATGTAAAAATAGGGTTAGCAAGAGCAATATCGAAAATCTTAGGCTTTGAAGAAAGCTACATAGAAAAAGCTTTGAAACTCGAATCAGGTTTCGATGTAGCTGCCATGAATCTCTATCCACCAAATTTCCAATCAAAAGGTTCCACAGGAATTCCTTCTCATACAGACCCTGGTTTCATTGTTTCTCTCATTCAAGACGTTAATGGCGGCCTTCAAGTTCTATCCCATAATGGGAAATGGATCAACGTGTATATTCCTCGTAATGCCTTTCTCATTCAACTTGGTGATCACCTTGAGATTTTGACCAATGGGAAGTACAAGAGCCACCTTCATCATGTTGTGGTGGAAAAGAACAAGCTTAGAAGAATCTCATTGGCAACACTCCACGGACCTGATCTAGACACATTTGTGGCTCCGGCAACAGAGTTTGTCGATGGGTTTCATCCTCCGGCTTACCGTGGCATGACTTACAAGGATTCTTTGGAAGCTAACGGTCATGGTGTGATCGAAGTACAATCGTGCCTTGAACAACTTAGGCTTCAAAACCATAATTAATTAGTCTTTTAATTAATACATGTATTAAGTGCTAGATTATTCATTTTGCAGAAAAATTTGACTAATTATGGTTGTAATGCATGCCGAACGGTGATGAATAATTAATCATTATACGATAAGCTCGAAAAAATTGGCATTATCTCTATAGAAAATTATTAGTATATGATTATAATAAGGTTACTTTCATGTGATGGATAGTACCAAGTCAAGTTTATATAAGGAGCTTTTAATTAATTCAACAAAGGAGCCAAAATTTATCAAAAAAAAAAAGTTGCCTGGTACAGTCTGAAGTTGTAAGCGTAGATGATCAACCTTAAAAACGAAGTTAAAAATAACAGGATCTGATAGGACAATGGAAACTGGTTGGCGGTCGGCAGCCGGCAGCAGATAAGTTCTTTCGTTTTTCAAAAACTGCGTGAAACCCCACATCTAAATGTATGCTGTTGAAAAATATGGCCGAGTACTATAACTAGAGGCTAAAATCTTCAACATAACATACTTACCTGGACGGGGTCAATGGTAGATCAAGAAGGACCATGGCCTAGATCAGTGACCTCCATTGCACTTTGGAGGGGTGCTTGTCTAAGGTCTCCCCAAGAGGGAGAGCCTACGTCATAATTTGTGGCAGCGGGGTTCTGCGTTCGCGCGGCCCCTTGCCAATTTATATATCGAAACTTTTCGTTTTGCCTTATTTTACTGATGGCTTTTTCTTACATGGGCTTGTATCGTCTATAATATTAGTGGCCTTTTTCTTATGGGCCTAAGGCTAATAGTTAACCCTTTCTACATTATTTGTCAACAAGTTGACATTATGGATTTGTATAAATTTTGTGAAATACAAAGTAGTTTATTTAAATCTTATTTGATATGTGTGTGTGTATATATATATATATATATATATATATAATATAATTGATTTTAATGGAGGACATTTTCTTTTTTCTTTAATTCATAATTAAAAGTAAGAATGATTTAAACGAAAGAACAAAATAATTCAATGGGTTAAATTTCTAGTATGAATCAATTAGTTTGCAGAACAAAATGGGCGAGTTACTAATTTTAGTCCAATCTCAATGCTAAAATACTTACTGTGAATTGGGTTTTACTGTCTTGGGCCAAAGTCATTTAAATGGGCCGAAGAGCTTCTGAACCAGGCCTCTTGATCCATTCTAAAAAATTGACTTTTTCCATGTCCTTTGTTTTCGTTTCTTCCTATATATTATTTTATTTTTGGAAACTTACTATTTTATCATTGTATTATATCAAAATAAATGAGTTTTAATTTTTTCTTTTTTCCGAGATTAGTTAAACGGATGCAAAAGAGAGACTAACTGTGTATTTTTAAAAATATAAAAACAATATTGTATTATCACGGCAATATAGGAACAAAATTATAATTTTTCCTTATTTGTTACCTAAAAATTGTTGATGGTTGTATTTGACAATAACTTTTTAAATATTTTTTAAATGCTAAATGTTATCTTTATAGTGTTCGGTGCATAGCGCGTGAAATAGCTTTTAAAAGTTAAAGAAGCATTTTATAAAAAGTTAACTCATATAACTTTTAACTTTTAACGTTTTATGAAAAGCTATTAAAACAATTAATAACCGCCAAAATAACTAATTTTTACTAACAGACCAATAAATTATGACATTTCTAATTTAAGATTCTCTCTCTAAAATTAAAAAAGAAATCCCTAAAATCAAAACATTTCTTCTGTGCTTGATATGAAATTAACAATGAGATCTCAAAATTTAAGATAATTTATACTAAATATTTTTTTTAATTCTATAACAACTAAATAAATAAAAAGGAAAATTACGATTACATTATTATAAAATACAACTAATTTGTCCCTGCTTTCTAGAAATACTTTTTCAAGTTTCAATATTTTCGTTCTGTCAAAAATTTCAATCTTTCCATCAGTTTTCTTCAATTTTTCTGTTTGTCGAGTAAATAATGAAGGGTGAAAAGAGAGAGAATTTATAATTAATCGAAAAATACCCTTTTTATTTTATGTTATTTCCTCTTCTTCAAGGATGCGCAGAGACGCTTTTTGAAACTCAAGTCAAAATCATCGCTACTATTACATCGCTAGAACCATCACCGGTGTTGCCATTGTCACCACCAGAATATACCAACAAGCTCATTGCTTTCTGTCATTGCCTTGGTTATGTCTCAATAGAAGTAAATAACATGACGACTCTCCTTCTCACTACTGCTTTACCGCTATTATTTTCAATTCCGCCACCGTCGCCACTGGAATGCAGGGACGAGCGACGCCTTCTCTAAAGCTTTCAATTCCAATGATAGTAATTGCTTTTGCTACCTTATGAGAAAGCCTTTGATCTATGGATTCCTATTGAAGGATTCGAGAATGGTTTCTTTGCCTTCTATTTGTTCTTTCGATTATGGTTATGGAGGCCTAACGATGATGGACAATAGAGCTTTGAAATCGATTTGCTCAGGTTCGGATTTGAAGTACATTCTTGATTGGTCAATTATATTGAATGTTTGATTTTGTTTTTATTATTTGTCGTTTTGTTTCTCGATTAACTGAACCATAAGAAAATCTTGAACTTTCTATTTATTTTGTTTCCTTTCATATAATCAATTTGAGAATTTAGAGTCTTAGAGATCCATAATCTCAAAGTACTCTCTAATGTCTTTCGAGCGCTATAAAAGAAGAAGAAGAAGAAGAAGCATGTTATTAACCTTCAAAAACATTCTATTCGTTTTTGTCTTTTGCTTATAAGATTATTTATGTCATTTTCTATTCACTTAACGGAAAAATTAGAGAAAACTGACGGAAGGAATGGAAGCAGTGACGGAATAAAAATATAGAGACTTCAGGAAGCATTATTAAATTAAAAATTAAAATTGCATGTATAAGAAAAGACAGGAGTGATTTTTCAATTTAGACAACTGTTTATTGCCCTAATATGAACATGTTGCTTGTGCAGGGAGAACAAGTAACTGGATTTGTAAAATAGATTTCTCAATCAAATTCAAAGAAGTGTGAGACTCACCACACGATTTTCAGGTAATGGTGTGAGATGTGAACTCACTTCAGAAGAAAAATAGAAATAAAAGTTTCTGTGATTCTTGAGTGTTACATCACTCAGGAAATATTTTTTAGAATATTCAATTATTCTAGAATGTAAAGCATCCGTATTATAAAGTCATCTTTTTAGGATATATGAAATGAAATAAAATAAAAAAATCTAGCCTGTAATCGTAAATATAAATTTCATAGTCAAACACATATTTTTTTAAATATTAAGAGGACAGTTTATATTAATGAAATTAAATCGGTCAAATATATAAATTCACCTATAGATTTTATGACTTTAACCTTGCAACACTCACATTTTTAAAGAAAATTTATTATTTTCATAAAATTATGAATTATGATAACATTTCATATAATTCCACACCAAATAATAATACTTCAACCTTTTAATATATGTTTCACTATAATTTTGCAAGTTGAAAGTTCGATAAGTTGATTTTATAAGTTAAAATATTTAATAATTTACTTGATGATCCAACCAATTATTTATTGTTTTGAAAGGCAATCAACGATTAATTGGATTAATAGAATTTGAGTGGTATAATTTAATCATATCACAGATTTATTATACTTTTTATTTACATAAGGGAGGATAGACTTCGCTATGGCTACAGAAAGAATCTCTCAATTGCAACGGCAATAAAGAAACTCAGACCAGTTATTTTATTTATATTTTTTTTTAAAAAACCCTTCAAACTTGTAAAAATAACCCTTCTAATTTATACATTTTATTTTTCAACTGAACCATAATACATAAAGTTTTTCTGAAATTTATAAATTTCAGATTCCATTAATCTAAATTATCACTATGTAACTTTATCTTTACCATTGAGATCAAAGAGAAAAATTTTCTATAGAAGTCTTCAAAACTGTTCATATTCATTACAGCAATCACTCAGTTTGAAGCATATACAGAAAAGCAAAAACAACTCATCCCTCATCACTATTCACTAAGCATATTATAAAACTTCAAAGAATGAAACAAAAATGCAAAAATTGATACACATTAACAAATATCTGAAAATTCAAAACAAACTCCCTTCAAACATCATCGACAGTATATATTTATCCCTTACTATAATAATTATTATTATTATACACCAACTTATTGAGAGCGTGAAATAACAAAAAGTAACAGTTTTAGCATTCTTTGATTCTTCAGAAATTGATTCTTTAATTCCGCGCAGATTCGAGGATAGCATCGGTTAGACCATACATGGTGGTACCTTAGCTCGAACAAAGGTGGAGGATTGCAGTAGATGACCAGAGTGAACTTAAGATCACATCTCATATGATACGAGCTTAGTAGTTTAATTGAATTAAGTTTCATGAGATTGATTCTTTATTCTGCCTTATAACTCTCTTTTATTCTGCCTTGTATTCTCTCTTCCTGAAGATGAAAGACCAGCATCCACCTTTTCGACGCCTGCATTGCAATTAAGAAAACCCCATGTCAAAATCACCAATTCTTGCAATTCATTTCTCTTTTTTCTTGAACAAAGACTTTAACCAAGAAAGGCATTAGAAAGTCATATGCAATCTTTTTTTTTTTTTTTCTGTTGTCATAACTCATAAGAACCTTAAAATATTTTCAAAAATTAAGAGATAAAACGTTTCTTGTTTTGTTGAGTAAGTAGAAAATTCCCCTGTTTGATACTCTGTTTTGCAAAAGAGCATCTCAAAGAATTACAGAGATCTAGAAAAGATTAATCTTTGAAAACAATAATTTAAAAACATTGATAATTAATTTCAGAAACTTCAATCCAATTTATTTAATTAAATGAATTTCTCCACCATTGCTCAAGCACATTATGGATCCTTCAATAGATCTTCCAAAACTTAAAAAAAAAATTAAAAAAAAAGGCAATTCTAAGAAAATTGAAAAAAAAAATCCATTTCATTTCATACCTGCCACTGCTATTTCTGCTACTACTTGTACTGCTACTGCTCCGACTGCCACTGCTTTTTGAGCTTCCGCTATTACTACTAAATCCAGCACTGTCATTTTCCCCTGTTTCTGCAAATCTATTCTTCCACCACTCATTATCTACACTACTTTTAGCAGATCCATCAAAAAGCAGAGGTTTTGGTGATACCCTTCCATCTCTTACACTATTATTCACCGTTCCTGAGTTGTTCTTCTTCTTTTTCCTTCTTGAACCCAAAGAAACTGGAAAAACCATTTTTAAAAGAAACCCACCCCCACTATTATGCGTGCTTGCACTTCTATTCATTTGCACTTTCTTATCATGCCTTTTCTTCTCTTCACTATTTATACTAACATTTCTTTCTTTGCTAAAACTTTCTTGTTTTCCTTTTTCTCTTTCTTTTTCTTTTTCTTTTTCTTTTTCTTGATCAACGATTCCATGTTCGACAATATCTTTCAAGGAAAGCTCGTAACACCCTTCAGGCATTCTGCTTACCATTTCCATTAATTCTCTTTGGCCTCTAGCTATAGCTTGAGCTCTCGAAGACGGAGATAAACTCCGGTAATGGTTTTGACGGTGTTGAGGACTTCTTGCAGGGCTTGTTCTCCATAACGGCGGTGAACAGACCCCGGAATCTTCATCGCCCATTAGTTTCCTCTCTGCTCCGATTTCTTCCATATTATTCCAATAATTCAGTTCTATTTTTCTTGGGGCTTGGACGCCATAACCGAGGCTGTAACGGTTATAACCGTCGCTTATTCGATTGGAAAAATGTGGATTTTTAGCAGGATCTAACATGGTTTTAACTGATTATAGGGGGAAAAAAAAGAGAGGAAGGAGAAGAGCGTTTTGTTCTTGTTGTTGTGTTGTTGATGAGAGTTGGGTGAGGAAGAAACAGAATCACCGATTCGCTTTTGCTTTTCTAATGGCCAAAGATTATGTCATTATCTTTGCAATGAAGGTTTTAATGGTGAGTCATGGGTATGTGGGACCCTTTCTAGACTCGTAAAAGTCAAGGTGTTCTAGATGGTGGGTTGTGCTATGTGGGGTCCATTTAGCTCCTCTTTCTCTAAAAAAAAAAAAAATTTCCCCTCTTTTTATTTTTTGGTCTTTTAAGGAGCTTCGGTTTTATTTTATTTTTTTTAAATAAATCCAAATTAAAACATAATTATTATTTTTATTATAATTTAGGAGAATTAATAATTTTGTAATCACTGTATAATAATCTTAAACGGCTTTTATTTTTGAATAAATAGTAATACAAAGACAAAAACTTTGAAATAATTTTTATATAATTGTCGAGGAAAAAATTAAATCACCAAAACTAGTAAAGTTTAGAGGTTAAATTTTTATGACTATTTTAGATTTTCATATCCAAATTTTTATATAAAAAAGGGATAAAAAAGTAAATACTTGAATATTTAGGTTTAAATTTTATTGAATTTAATTATATTATATTTATTGTATGTATAGAAAATTTGATGAAATTAAATAAAATTCAAAATATATTAGTCAAATATTAACTAATAGAAAGTAGAATATAGAAATTATTTATTAATAATTATAAATAATCAAATATTAAAAATATTTATACTCAAAGTGAGTATTTCCATTTTTATGGTGAAATATTGAGTATATGACTTTCTATTTGAGGGTTTTTTGGGATTTTGAAAATTTGTGAATGGAAAAGACTATCCTATCTCCATCCGTGAACTTGACTTTTTGTGGTGTCTTATATCAGAAATCTTCCACATAAAATAAAGAAAATGTACAAAAAAAAAAAAAAAAAAAAAAACAAACAAATCACTTTCATGATGAATAATGCTAAATAGGATTAGTAGATTTGATATATAATTTTTGTTTGTTTATTGTAATATCATTTTCTTTTATAAAGTGAAAAGCCAAAAGCCAACAGCTTTTTGCGCTCCGTTTTGCAATCATAATGTTTGAGTAGCGTCGACCGTTTCCATCTTTTATGGTATTAGTGCATAGTGCTTTTTCTTTTTCTTTGTTTCTTTTTAAGCCAATTAATTTATAACCCCTTATTTATATATTTACCACAGCCTATTATCTTTAAATATACATTTTTTATTTGACTTCTCCCAGTTTATGTTGTCATCAATATTCAGTTAATGACGTTCCATTTTAATTTTTGTTAAGTCAATTTGGGAATTGACAATTTGCCCATAATCAAAATCTTCTAAAAAATAAACTAATTATTAATAATTGATGGTGTTAAGCTGTATTTAGCCATCTAGAAATACTATATGAACACGATCTTTATGTTATTGTTCAATGATTGACGTTAACTAGCAACTATACATTTTTTTTTATCACCGATTCATATTTTATTTTTTTAAATTATAAAATCAGGAAAAAATTTATCAAACTTAAAATATTAAATCTGAACCGGCAGGCCTCCTTTATACACTAAAAAATACAATTTTAATTTGATAATTGAAAAAATCTGACTACTAAATACAAACGGTACAAGATAGACATAGAAATAAAATATAAACTAAAAAAAAAACCTGTAAATATCAAAATAATACAGCTCTTATTTGTTATAGCCAATTAGAAAAAAGGTAACTAGCAAATATACGTGTGCTTCTTTGTTTTGTTTTTCACATTTTAAAAATTAAAGTCAATGGTTGAAGTATTTATGTAATGACCAAATGATCCAATTTTAAATCTCAAAAAATAAAATGATAGTCCTTCTATTCCGATAAATTTGAATATTTTTGATTTTTTTTTTGTCTAAACTCTGTTTTAATCAATTGAGCATTAATTTAAAAATAATATAGTCAATCATTCTTATTTTTTTCTTGAAATAAAAAATATTTTCTTAATTCTTGTGAAAAGTTAAAAATTATCAAATTTAACAGAATAGCTGAATACTATTAACAAATAACAAGTAATAATGCATCGTCCTTAGATGGGTAAAAGACATTGATATGGAAAGCCCAAAACATTTTTACATTCTGTGACTTCAAAAGGAATTAGTTGATATAAAAATATACCTCCTATTCTAAAAAACAAGAAAAAAAAATACTAATTTTGATTTTACTAATATTAGATTATTATTGTAGAAATGTTTTTATTTTTTTAAATGTTAGTATCCTTTTGTACTTTGTATTTTAATTTATTGCAATATTTGTAATATTTATATGGAAAACAAAAGGACAGAGTGGTTATGTTTCTTCCTTCCTCTCTTTTACTTTTTTATATTAAATAATTAAAAAATATATATTTGGGAATTCTAACTACTGATTTTTACATTATGGTAATAATAAAAGATATATGAAATATTCAATGCATTTGTATTTAAGCGATCCAAATATTTATTAAATATTCTATTCATTCATAAATATAAATCATTTAACATTTTTGCTGATTAAAAAAGTAATTAATTTTTTTAAATTATAACAAAAAGTTTTATTAATTTGACTAAATTATCTTTATCGCACATCATTAATATTTAATGTACTTAATATATATAAAAGGTAAAATTAAAAAAAATTTATTAATTACTCCTTAATATTCTCAAAAACAACAAGTATTTATAGACAAAAAAACTACTCTTTAACGACTTACCATATTTGCAGACAGAGGAAACATTAGTTTTAGCATGCCTTGCAAAATTGAAATGTATCACATTTTTATCATTGCTTAATATATTTGTATGATATTTTTAATTTGTATGTTCATGTTCTGTGTTTTCTATTTAAGCAATATAAAATATAAAAATACTAATTAAAAAAAATAAGTTGTATTCTTATAGAAAATTAAAAATAAATAAATATTCTGAGTACCTGATAAGATATTTTTGAAATTTTATATTGAATTTTTTATTTTAGATTTTTTTTATTATAGATTGAAATTTAGAAGCTTAGCTCATATAAAGTTGAGGCTCTAAAAACTCAGAATCGTAGTTTTTTTATTGATTGTGATCCGCTAAGATGGGCACCTAGAAATTAGATACACTGGGACAGAAAATAAGCTGTGGGCTCCCACCAAGGTATTTTCTTCTTTTTCTTTTTTCTTTTTTTTTTTTTGGAAAGTAAAGCTTTATAACATTATTTTCTATTTTATTTATAATAATAATATTATTATTTTAGTTTCTCTATATTATTTTTCCTCTTATCTAAATAAAAAATATAAAATAAGAAGGTAAAATGAATTATACCATTTTACTCCCTTATTTTACATCATTCCTTATATATGCAATAGTAACATCAGTAACACATTTCTAAAAAATATTTAATTTTCCTTATATATATATATATATATATATATATATATATATATATATATATATATATATATATATATATATAAAATTTAAATTAACTGAATATCTATGTACAATATTGTATTTTTTTTAATTGAGATTTTATTTAATATGCTTGTGAAAAATTGTTATGATATGAATTCGATATTATTTTATCCAATTATTTTGTAATTGGATATTATTATATTATGATGTACGTAGGCAAACTATTAAATCCAACAATTTAATTAGTAAAATTATACATAAATATATGTGAAATTAACTTGTATCAAAAATGCTTTTTATTTTGATCTAGTATAAATTGACACTTACCATTCACTTTTATTTTAAAGAAAATTGGCAATTTATTAATAGAGAATATAATATAAGTACATTATAATATTTTTATAATAAGAATAAGAGATATAATTATAAACAATTTAAATCTTCTATTACAAGTTGATTTTGACAGAAAGATTAATCTTAAAAATAAAAATTAATTTTTTTAAAATAGAAAATAAAATAAAATATTTGCAACTTTACCATTTTAAGAATTTTCTGTAGCTTAAGCAGCAGAAGAGTTTAAAATGTTAAATGTTAATGGAAAAATATAATGCTCTATCAACTCCATTAATAGAATATCATTTTCAAAATTTGAAGATTTAAAATTTTCAACCAAAAAAGAATCAATGAACCATTCTATATTTCGAACTATCAGAAAAAGATTAAAAAAAAAAATTTGATATATTGATTAACCCCTCAACAATGAGCAATAATTCTACAAAGGAATGAATATATAATTATTAAGAAATTAAACATAAAATCAGTTCGAAGTAAACACGCAAATCTGAAAAATATTTAAAAAATTAAATAACATAAAGAAAAAGAACAAAAATGAACCCTAAAACGCTTGAAGAACAAAATTTTGAAAATGTAAAAATTGTAACTCGCAAAGACGTTGCCTTCCTTTTTTGGGTCAATTTAAGAACCATAAATAAGTTTCAAACAAAATGCATATAAAAACAATAATGGAAATTAAAACCAGAAAATAGGACAATAATAAGGTGACGGAAGAAAGAATTCTATTTTGAAATTTCCTTTTCATTATGGAGTAATCCAAAACGAGACTTCTTCTAGATAGCGTGTCCTTGAAGAGAAAGTAAAATAAATAAATAAATACTTATAACAGATTTTTTTTTCTTTGTTTTTGTCTAATTATTTAGTAATTTGTCCAATTACTAGTCGACAACCTATCTTCTCTACAAATTAATTAATGTGCTTGGCAATTGAATTTGGTAAATAATAAATGAGCTACGCAATGTAGGTCACGTTCAACAATATAATTAAACTAGATAAAGGCTAATGCATTATTTCTTTTACTGTATATTATATTTTTAATTTTTAATTTAATTATAATTTATAAATTGTATGTAGCATGTATTGTTACATAGTGCACGTGAACTCTTCAATATATAAAAATTTAATATTTTAAAATGTTGACTTGAAGAAAAAAAGTAAGTGGTCCAATTTATAAAAGAAAAAAAGAATATATATATATATATATATATATATATATATATATATATATATATATATATATATATATATATATATATATATATATGCTCGTGAACTTATGAAAAGATAAAATATGTTAATTAATTCAATCATAAAACAAAAAGCTAAAGTAAAAATTCAAAAATTAGGATTTAGATATAGATAATTATCTTAAATAAATATTAAGTTTTAAAATAAAATTATTAATGACTTGTGATTGATTTCTAACATTTAGATAATAAATAAAAATTTTAAATAATTATATATTTAATTTCAACCTTACTAAATAAACTAAATACACGTTAAACCCTATAATGAATAGATTTTATAAAGATATATATTTGATTTAAACTAAAACACCTAATGATGCTTATCAAATATGATGAAATTTTAATGAAGTCATAGACATAATAATGCAGTAGCCAATATATGGACAGGCAAAGGACTTGAGAAACACATTGTACCCTCACATAGATAGCTACAATTTGTTCATGAAGTATCATATCTCCTCTCTCTGTGCTCTCACTCGTGAATAAAACTCCTACATAAACTGTACAAAGAATCGTTAACCTCAAAAAAAAAAAAAAGAGATGGTTGTCAGTTCCATTCATAGTCCTTGTTGCCCTCATGGCATTTTACAAATTTCAAATAAAAGAGATGGTTGTGCACCAAGCTCAATTATAGAAAAAAAGAGATAAGAAAATCTCTTACTTAAATTTAAAAATTTAAAATTTAATATCATGTATGTTGTCGTAGATAGCTAAGATAAACAATTTATAAAGAAAAAAAATTGTTAAGAAAGGAGATGAAATATTAGAAAATTTATAAAAAAAGAAAAACAGAAATGCTGAAAGCACAGAGTGCCAACTCAGCTTTTTAAAAATAATTTTGGCTTCAGGATTATATAGATACATATAGATTGAATTAAAATATTTTGATTTCGTTGATAAATAATTGAATCCAACCGAAATAACTGAACTTAAATTACTATTTTTTTTAAAAAAAAAAATCAATTTAGCTATAAATCAAATCAAATTGATAAATAATTTCAATTTGATTCGAGTTTCTGATTTGAATTAAAATTTTATTTCTAAAAATTTATAATATTAGTTATTCCACTCTGTTCAAATTTTCTTAAAAAAAAATCAAATCAAAATATAATATTGAATCAAATAAGTTAATTGAATATTTTTTAGTTATATACCCATAAACTAAATATTTTTTATTAGCAAAATAAATTTTTCTTAAATTATAATATTTTAAAAAAATTAAATTTATTCAAGTACTAACCCGAGCTAATAGACTTCCTTTCAAAATATATATAGGATTCTATTAATTAATTCATTAAATGGTATAATTACATTTTAGGAAAGTGTTTATGCAGGCTAGATTGGTAGTTTGTAGACTTGTAGTTGTAATGTACTGCATTAGGAGCTCATTAAATTGCATGTACCTAATAATTTATTCCATGCAGTAATGAACCAGATAATAAATAAATATTGCATATACATAAAAACTTAAATAAATAAATAAAATATATTTTGTGATAACTGATAACGTACGCAGTACGTGCGCACTAAGCTAAACGACATGTTAAATACACGTTCATTATCTTTTTTTTGTTTTTTGAACAAAGACACGTTCATCATCATTCCTTTATTAATTCCCTCTAGTTATTTAAAAATTTTATAATTTAAATTCAACTGGGTTCTGATTTTTGTCTTCAGCAGTAATCCAGAAGGGTTTTATTTTTTATTAATTTTTTTTATTTATAATATCCAAGTCGTTGTTTTATTTTCCATACGTGAATTAAAAAAAGAGAATAATCAGATATTGTATCTGGTTTTGTCAAATATTTAATGCTAATATTTGACTTTCAGTTCCATTATGCCAGCCGACAAATATATTTATTTAAAAATCTAAGGAATTTTGGTTTCAAGTTACAAGCCACCATGCATTTAATTTGGGCGAAATAATATTTAAATAGATTTTAGATTTTATACTACCGCATTTCCATATATAAAGATTTAGCCTCCATTTAATTCGGTGGTTTATATTAGTTGATAATTAACAGCAATTAGTTAATGTTAATTATGACTTCTATCAACCTTCTGCTGCTGATTAAAAAATTTATCAAACGCTTGTAACATAGGTGTTGGCTTGTTGATTATGAAATAACTATTATCAATGAGCTGAACTAAGCTTATTTTAGTTATTTCTTTTAAAAGATCATTTATGTTTAATTTTTTAATATGCAACTGTTTGATAAAAATCTATATTTCCTAATATATATACAACATTCAATATTGTAGAGAAGTATTTTAAATAAAAGCTAAGAAAAAAAATATAGTTTAATTATATTAATTAATTTTTTTAATCAATCCGAATGGGGTAATTTAGTGGCAAAGAGCAATTGTGGGGTTAATCATTATGGCTTAGGTCATGGGTTTAATCCTTTGCAACCCAAATTTGGGTTATATATGTATGACATGAAATATTATGATATGATATTTAACATTTTTAACCAAAAAAAAAAAAAAAAAAAAGACTAATTCTTCAACTCTAACCAGCAATAGGTTTTTGTATGCATTTAGAATTTTAACTAAACCAAAACGCTATCTCTATTATTTATATTGTTTGGCTACACTAGAGTTGCACATTATCCGTTCTAAACCCACCCAATCCAAGCAATCCAATTTATATCTTCAAATCTGATGGGTTTGAAGATATAAGAAGTTAGATTGAGCGGATCATCTTTTTAATTGATAGGTTGGATTATATCATGGATTCACTAAATAAACCCGCAGATCCGGCTCAACTATTAAATAATGTCAAATAAATAAATATACATTTACATGTGTGTAATTATTAATTATTTAGTTTTTTGATTTAATTTACAATTTTAAATATAAATACTAAATTATTTACATATTTAGAAGATATTACCTTTTAAATAATTGTTTTTTCTTTACTATAAACTTGTTTTGAATTGTTTCTATTGGAGTGCATTGATAGAGCTAGAAATTTTATTCAGAGGGCGAAAATAAAATACTTGATTTACCATCTAACAAACTTTAAGTTAGAAAACAAATTGTACTAAGTAGACAACTTGTTTTTGACAAGTATCAAATGATCTATTATTTTGATTCAAGTGATAGATAGTATTCGTTGTTATAATCATGAAAAAAAAAAAAAAAAGAATAACATATTTTCATAAATACATTGCAATTCTAGACTGAAATTTTAAAAAATTTGAGAGGTGTCATCTATTAATTTATATTCTTAAAGTGAAAAGGATAGCGTTTCCAAATAAATATAGTTCACTTCATATTTGTCCTTATTTTCATTTTTATATATATACATTTACATCTTAATCATTTATTTATGAACGAATATTCCTAAATCCTTTTTGAACATGAAACTAATTTCGTCTTAGAATTCATGATTGTCCCTCCCATAAATGATTTACCTATAGTTAAAAGTTATATTGAATTCAATGAAACTCTTTTATTTTTTTTAATTTTAAATATTACCAATGGAGGTCGGAAAATTCAACCAATAAATATATATTGCTATTTTATCGACTTTAGTTATTCATTAAGCAGTACTTTTTAAATAAAGACATGATTTATTTTATATGGTTTAATTAATTAGTTAGTTAATTTTAAATTAATTATAAAGTACTAATTCTTTTAGTCTGTAGTAAAAGTTTATATTATTTATCTATAGTGTTTGGATTTATAATTTTGCTTATTATGAATTTTGACAGAATGATATTTAAATTAATTACATTCTGAATTCTATTAATTTGTAATACAAAACTCTAATAAAGAAATATATATTATTATAAATAAAAATGTGAAATATGAAATTAACATATCTATATCATAAATAAAATGTAAAATGGAGCAATGGTAATTCGAGCCATGGTTGTTTACGGCCATAACAAAACTAAATTACCGCTCAACTACACTGAATTTTCGAATATATTACTCATAATGCAAAATTTTTTAACATATTGCTCAACATACTAAATTACCGCTCAACCATCGGGCTGTGCCGCTATGGTCGTTTAAAACATATTGTATAATTATGTTCTTTAGTATTTTTAATTTTGTTAATTATGTTTTTTATTATGAAATTTAATTTTTCATTGTTGATTATGATTATGATGATGATAATGATCATGTTAAAAATTTTAATTTTGATATTGTTATTAGAATATATTTGTTGTTTGTGAAAATTATTATATAATTAAGTTTTTAAGTATATTTAATTTTTTTAGTAATTCCTCTTCAGTAGTTATATTTTATTTAAAAATATTTTTATTATTATCATTTATTTGACCTTCAAGTTTACATTAAACTTGTATCAAATTCAATCCGTTATTAACCCGCATGTTAACGCATTTAAGGAATTAAATTGGATTGATTTTTGCTTGCTTGTGGGTTCTTTGTTAACTGATTTTTGCTTGCTCGTGGATTCTTTGTTGTTCTTCTCCTTCTTCTGACTTGCAAATATGCCATAGAAATATCTCTTGTTTTCTTATTTATGCGATAAAAAAATTATAAGGTCAGTTGAATTTAAGATTTTATGGTATGTAAATTATAAGGTCAGTTGAATTTAAGATTTTATGGTATGTGTTTTATTAAATTATTGCAAATTATTTTTTTTAATGAAATATTTTCAATTGTTCTATTTATAAATATTATAGGGGTATTCTTGTCATTTCTAACGTCCCATTTAATTAATATAATTTTGCTTCTCGGAAATTTAGTATATCAACCACAATTACATTTAACTTCCCTGCAAGTAAGTTTTTTGGAATTCTACTTCCCAAAAAGTAAGTCGAAATGAATCAAACGAGGCGTAAATTCAATTATTAGACTCAAGAATTAATTTATGAAAACTCATATCCTGAGTTCGAGATAAAGCCAAAATGATTGTCTATGTTTCTACTATTATGAACAAGTCTTTCCGGATAAAATTAGCTTAGAATGCAATTCACTTCGACTTATCTAATTATTTATTGGTACAACTAATTTTAATACTACTATAACCTTTGTGTTGTAATCTTTATAACAGCTTAAAGTTATAATACTGCCTCCGTCTCAAAATATAAATTATTTTTTGGTGATTATTTTGTCGCAAAATATACTACCTCTGTTCCATAATACTCCATCCGTTAACAACTAATTTTTCACAAAGATTAAGAAAGTAGTTTAACCAGCTTTTTTTGTCATTTTTTTCTAATTTACCCCTAATTACTCATTTATTCCTCCTCTAATATTAATGTATACTTTAAATTATATTTCAATCTTTAATGAGACTTTAAATTCTTTGTTGGAATAAAGGGAATACAAACAGTTGCAAAAATGAAGTTTATGTTCTGACATGTGGAGAGAAATTCGTTTTATGTCCTCTATTTGAAAACAATTGTGTAAAAATATGAAAATTTGTGTTCATTTAACCTTTCAACTGCCTTTGATTATTGAAAATGTACTTTAAATATTGCGCAATTTTTTAAATATTCGATGAGTTCGTAAGAATTCCTTTCAATGTGGTCAACTTGAAAATTTTTTGGTCATTCTCTATTCAAACTCCATTTTAATAAGTGCTCATATAACCTATACGAGTACATTTTGTCAATGGAAATTGATGTAAATAAATCCACTCTCCAAAATTTATTCACATTAAATGCTCATATATACTTTTGTCTGTCACTATCTTGAGAATCTCCCGCACTAAAATCTTTACAAAAGACTAAAATAAGGGTAAGATAGACTTTTATATTGGCATGGTTTTCCAAAGTACCTAATTATGCAAAATTTTCTATATAAAAAGAATACCAGAAATAGAAACTTTTTCTATATAAAAAGAAGGGAGGGAATACTTGTCACATTTAAAATTTCACGTCACTTAAGGAAAACTATTAAATTTGTCTAAATTACAATAAATTATTGAGTAAATTAACTGTATTACCTTAATTTAATACTAATTTTCTAAGAAAAATATTAAATTAAAATAATAATTATTGGTCATATACAAAAAGTAAACATGAAAAAAAAAGATTTATTACTCCTTGAAACCATAAATATGACAAGTATTATGGAGTGAAGATAGTAAGTCGTTTTGAGTATTTTAAGAAGTAATAAATAATATTTTTTTAATGTTACCCTTATACATTAGATACAAAAAATATTTATACCTGTAACAATTGATTTTGAGATAAATGATAATTTGATAAATTTACCCTTAATTTTGTTATAATCTAGAAAAATCAATTGCTTCCTTAATCCTTGTGCAAAAATCTTAAATCAGTTATGTTTTAGAATAGAAAGAATAGTTTTTTTTTTTATTTCTTTTATCCTAAAACATGAATTATAAATGAGGTCTTTCTTTTTAGGGATACAAGTCAAAGTCATGCCATGACTAAATGACATATAATGTGAATTTTACCTAGAAAGAAACACCGATTAGTTGAGCATATAATGTAAAATATGGCGGACAAGATCCTCGTGATACTTTAAGTAAATGGGGTTGTTAAAAATTATTGGCGCCGTTTGTTGGAGAAAACCATATTTTGGTTTTATATTCGAATTTACAATTTTATAACTATGTAGATAATTTTGATATTTCATTAAATTAAAATTATTATTTTATTTTTTTAGAATAAATGAAACTAAAAATTTTATTAAGTGAAAATTATACGTTGATATGAGATATAGTTTAATAGATTTTTATATATATAATTTAATAATAAACCACTTATACAAAAAATAAAAAAAAACGTAATTTTAATTTGAAGTAAGCATAATATTTGTGCCATATGCGATTGCTTGCTCTACTTGATAGCTATTCATGGCCATTGTTTAACTTCATGGTCTTTTTACAAATTCGATTTGATTACCTTCAAATTTCTTTTTTCTATTGGAGATGATATCTGCACTTGTTTCTCCATAACTATCTAAATAATAAAAGATATTAGACAAAATCACCATAATAATAATAACAATAACTCAGAATTAATCTGAGAATAAAATTTCAATATATGATAAACAATAAATTCTAATATTTGAGAGATAAAAACTCAAATCTGTATATAGATATAAAAATTATATGTAAAACAAATAAAAAAGAAAGCTTTTAAATTTTAGGATTGGGAGCACTAAAACGAGCTTTATTACAAATTATTATTTTGTTTGCTTTCTTTTGTATGAAGCATGTCGGTGTCATTTCCAACTCAGACTAATCAACTAAGTTAAAAGTCAAAAAAAAAAAAAAAATTCAAATTTTATCAAAGGAAAATAATGAGAATTAATCTTATAATTATTCAATAATTGATTCAGAAACTGCTATTTTATAATTATTAAATGAGAATTTATATATAAAAAAAAATTCTGAAATTGATGTAAGAGAAAGAAAAAGGATTAGACATACTTAAATTCAATAGATATGGCGATGATCACGGAGAAAAAACCCAAGAAAAGAAAGCAAAAGCAAGAATAAATTGCTAGTGGGAATAAAAGTGAATAAAAAAGCAGTCCAAAAAATTTACCCCACAGCAGGTGACATGAATGGGTTCTTAATCACTAAGAAAAGTAAGGAAATTATTTTTCCTGCTTGCTTTGGGTGATCTCAAATCACTTCACTGTCAAGTGTCAACCCATCAAATATATAAAACAAGCTACTCAAGCCTCTAATGAAATCATAAACATACTATTATAGTTGTGAATTACCTGCTTGACAGAAAATTATAATACAAGGAGAAACTTCAGCTAATCTCCAACAAACAATCATATCATACTGTTGGTGCTGGCCCAGAAATAGGCCTAAAAGGGCAGGCCCATAGTCAAGAACCATGAGCAAAACTTAAAATGGGTAGCAAGAAGCTAGGACCTGTGTTTGGGTTAAGTAAGTCCAATATGTATAATATTATGTAAATATTGTCAGATAGCATAGGAAATGAATATTTTTTAATGAGCACTGATAGATGCCACGACTCGTTCTCGTTCTGCAGCACCGCACATATTCTATAATTGTGGTGGGCCACGATTAGACAGTTGTATAACATAATGTATATATAGTGTCATAGGACAGTATGTACAATTCTATTCAAAAGAAAGGGTAAAACGGATAATACGCCGATAACAATACTTGGACATGACATCAATAATTTGTTTGAAGAAAAAATGTGTTTTGCCCTACAGCACGTGAGACTATAATTATTGTGACTATTAGGAAGCTTACCGTCTAGCTAAGAATTAACATCCTATATATCTTTCAAAAAAAAAAAAAAAAAAAAAACACCATATATGTGTATTTACATAAAAATTATGATGAAAAAAAAATATGATTAAATTTAATAAACTTATTATTCTTAAGAAATTATTAGTTTGATCGATTATATTGATTTGTACTTAATATTTAAAAAATTTATTATTACAACAAGAAAGAATATATTGAACTTATAATTTTTTTTAAGAATTTTCATTATAGTTTTTTTTTAAACAAGAATTTTCATTACAGTTAAATTTATTATCGATAATAATAAATAATGTATTTGATTCCTAATCGATGAAAATTAGAAATATAATCTGAACTAAAACATATAAAGCCACATTATATATTAGTAATATCTGCATAGATATATTAATAGACATTAAAGCATTATTGAAAAAAAAATAAATTATAGATATAAAATCTCTAAGAGCTCAACCTGGAGTCAGCTACTCCACAAAAGTCATTAAAAATCCAATCATTTAAATTTGTAGGGTTACTGGTAAAGACATGAGTATCTAAAGGTAAAAACTCATCATAAGAGACTACCCAAACTACACATCGAGTTTGCTTTTGCTTTCCGATAAATGTGGTTGACATCTTGAACCAAACTTCACCAAGGAGCTGCTAATAAAAAATATGAGAGAAGAGAGGCCATCAACAGAAGTGAAACGATCCGAAAAATACTTTTCAAAAATTTTTCATTTAAAAATATAATCATAAAACCTAACCAATGAAATCAACGGAAAAATATTTTAGTAATACTAAATCGGATTCGTAAATCAACCTGAATTTTTCGAAAACCAAGCGAAAAACTCAAAAACAAAGCAAAACCGGTCAAATCTCTGAATTGAGCCAAATTGATTCGAATTGAACCGGAATGGCCAGAAAATTCTAGAAAACCATTTTCTTTTTTAAAAATCATCATTCAATACGAGAGGCGTGGACTGGTCAATTTTTTAAAATAACAATGCATAAAAGCATACAACACAAGAATGAACAAAAATTTTTAATTTTATTAAGAAAAAAAAATATACAAGTACAAAATAAATTTTTGTGAGTGAAACAGGCCAGAAGCCAGGTTGGATAACGTCTATTGAGCCGCTTCTTCCTTTTGGACAAGGGCTTCATCCTTCCACTTATTGGCCAAGATTAAAGATGCTAATGGTTTCAGGTTGTTGTGTTCAGCGACCACTCAGTTCATTATACTAATAATCTCTCCCGCTAAGACCTCATCTTTCTTCGATTCGGCCAATTTAGCTTCTAGGTCTAGGATCTGCATGCGGTCAGCTTTCTTTTCACTTTATTCATGCCTTCACGGAAGATGCTTTATACATGGCATCCAGTTCTTCACTTACCTCAAAGTGATACTCAAGAAGCCATAAGGTAACTAAAGGGCAATTCATCTATCCGAGATAAAGTTGGCATTCAAATGGTGATGGGTGTTCAAGCAAGAAAATTTAGCATTGAAAGTATAAACGATGATGCGACAAGAACCTTGCAATGCCCAATTCTTGATAGTTTGCCCACCATCGGACTTAAAGGAGAAAGGTTGGCTCTGATACCAATTGTAATATTCCAGTTTATCGTAAGATATTATCTTGGGAACATTGACAGATCATTTTTTCATAGTTTTGTTTCGATTCGAGTAAAGCCTTACTGCTCTTTTAAAAGACATTTTGCTAGTCTAAAACATCTAAACTTAAGTACATAACACTTAGGTACATAACTTCTCACTTGTACGTATCAGATGAGATTTGCCTAAAGCTTAACTTAAGTGCAGTTGGGACGTTAAGTAAATAATTATTCTCTAAGAATGAAATGTTTTTGGTTAAGTTAATTGTTCAGTTATATTAGATTTTTGCATGTTTGAGTTTTTATGTTTACATCTGATGTGGGAGAAATTACGTGAGGAATGAGGAATTTACTGATTTTTGTTGATTTTTCATGGAGGTTTTATTAAAATATTACCAATTAATTTAGAAAAGACAACCACCAAAATAGGCTACTACAATAAGTTAAATACTTGGCAAGCTTTAAGCCCAAAAATGGATGTCTCAAGCTCACATGGTGTGTAAATACCTAGAACATTCTAGAATACTTTCACCCACAAGATATTTTAATAAAATATCCCACCTACTCTAGAATGCTCCATGTAATCTCCACCATACATTTTTGTAAGTAAATCATAACCATACATTGAGGATGTGGAAATGCCTATAAATATCACCCATCACCTTATTTGGAAGAATGAAGCAAAAACCAAGCCCAAGAAGCAAGTAAGTAATTCCTTCCTTAAGCTTTGTGAAAATTTGCTTCTTATTAATACAATATTATTTGGTGTTTTGTGTTAATATTATTTTGATTGTCTTTCCCGTTATTATTTTTAGTGTTATAAATTATTAATCAATCTTGAAGTTTATCACTATATCCAATAGGTTTTGTTATTCTTTTTGCTATTAACTGAGGAAGGAGGAATTTCCAACTGCACGTTAAATTTTGAGCTTCCAATGCGTACCAATTATTCTATTGCAGCCTAAACTGGCATTGGATTAAAACTAAAATTTATTCTTAAACTGTTGGCCAATTCTCAATATGCCCCAAAACCATTTTTTCTTTTACCAAATTAACATAAAACATTTATTTTAGCGCCAATTTAGCTCAATGTATGACAATTAACACCAAGATGTAAAATAAAATTTAGAACATTTCAAAAATTAAAAAAAAAACATATGAAAAACAAAAACTTAAATTAAAAAATTGTATAAACTCGTAGAAAACGTCAAAATTTTAAGATTTTTCGTTTGACCAAATAATAATAATAATAATAACAATATAATTATGGAAAATTATATTATATAAATACTAAAACGCAAATCATATTCACCGTTCATGGAACAACATAATACCATTTAAACCGTGTTCTTTTTATAATATTTCTATTTCACCCTTATAGGGACTTCGTTGCTGTTGTGCTGACTCAAGCCGCCACATGCCAAATAGACCAACTATTATAGTTATTAGCAATTAAATACATAATTAAATACATAGATCGTTCATCTGAACTTTGACAAATTAACTCTACGACATCCCTAATTTTATAAGAGACTAATTATGCATCTCAATTAAAATTTTTTTCACCAATTAAGTACTTTTCTACGCTGGAAGCTGAGAAGGTGGTTACAATCGCTCAATGGGACGTGACGGAAATATAATTGTGTCAATGTGGAAAAATAAAGTTGACCTGCACAAAACGGTTATGTTTATCTCTTCTTCTTCAACATGTTAAATTCAGTCTTTTTCCGCTTCTCGTTCTATATCTCATCCCTTTCCTCCATAAGCTTTAGTCTCATGTGTCGACCTCTGGTGAAATCACCACTGTCGATTATGCTGAAGGAAAATTAATATCTGTCTCTCATGAAGCTCGGTTTTTATCCATGAGGTCCTTCGGCAACCGAGCGATTTTTCAGGCATCATTTTTGTTCGTCGTTGCTTGCATTTTAGGGGTTGTAGAGGTGAGTCTATTGATTGGATTTGCTTTTCTTAGTGTAATAGCGGGTAAGCGTTGGAGTCAGTGCGTTATTGGGTTTTTTAGAAGTTGAACGGGATTTTGCACTGGAAATCAAGTGATTTGGTGCTTGGATTAATCACAGAGATCATTCTGGGAGCTATAATCCTTTTTTATTTGAATGTTGAATAACTATAATCCTATTTGAATGAAGTCTACTTTTTTATTTGAATGTTAAACTACTGCAATCCTTTTCTCTTGTCTTTATCTTCCCTCTTATCACTTAAATCACATGATATCTTTTCTTTCTTTTTTTTTCTCTATTTTCTTTCAAATCTCTTAAATCCCATAATTTCATTTCAATGACTATGCTTTTGAAATTTTTAAATAATTTCAATTTGAGAAATAATCTTGAATATATAATCTTTTTTTTTTTTAACATTTTTTGTGAAATAATTACAATTTTGAAAAAAAAAAATGAATTTTTGATACAACTTCAACACAACTAAAAACATAGAAAGCAAAAAAGGGTAAGAACAGAGGAGTATTTTAGACGGTAAAAAGTGCTTACCAAGAATGTGATTATCCTAATTTTCTTTTACATAATTACAAAACAAAATAGGATAATCTAGAATTAAAATTAAAAAAATTAACTAACCTAGGATAACGAATAGATTATAAAGATCCCTCGTCATCTATCATTTTTCCACTCGTAAAAGACCAACAAATCATGGAGACTTAATCATCCTTTTTTTCTTTCCCATTTTCTTATGGCCACAATAATATATTAATCTACTTGCTTTAATATTAAAAAAATAAAAAAACTGAAACTCTGTTCGTAAGAAATTAATAATTTCATATAATCCTTTGATATTTAATATAATTGAAATTAATCTTAATTCTAGCATTTTGTAAATAATAACTTCACATTCTATCATTTTGTATATCATGAAGTGGAAACAAGAAACATGAAAAAAATTAGTTATTTTAATTACAAAATGAATTAGAAAAGTAGTATTACTTGGATAGTTTGAAGAGAAATAAACAGAAAGAAGAGAAAAGACTTTGGCACGAGATAAAAGCTAAAAGACGTGTTATTTCTACTTGTCATTTTATTTTGACTAAATTATCTCAGTAAGCATCAGTGTTATTCACGCGAGTCTGTTAGCATGAATATGTGCAGAACTGATGTAAAAAAAGAACTTGAGGTACATAATTGATTCCTTGCAAAGTTGGAGGTTCTGTGAGATTACTTTTTGACAGTTTAGTGGTAAATTCATGTATTTGGCCAGTTATTAACTTCTTGCACGGTTCGCAGGCTTAATAAATTGTTTTTAATTTTTTAACTGTTGGTTTTCTGATGGAATAATCTTGTCATTGGGAAATAACATTGACTTTGGAAATCAATTTCCTTTTTGACACTTAAGAGCCATTGCTTATAATTTTTGGGACCAAATAATTGTACACTAAATTTACATGAAGATATTTATGATTCTTCATTTTCGTCTTTATAAATTTATAAAAAATATAATATAAATAAAACTATTATAGAGAATATCACGGGCTAATTACTGAATATGACCTATAATAAAATTATTATAAGTTGAAAAGAAATTAATTAATTCTGTTTCATTTATATAATTTACCTACTTTTATTTGAAAATTTTGTTATATATTTCGTAGGTTTACAAATTGAGATATTTAATGGACAAAATTTTAACTTAAAAGAGTCTCTTATAAAATTGTGATTTTAGTATATATTACCTTTTTATTAGACTTATTTCTTAAGTTATAAGTTTTACTTAAAAAAAAAAAACATTTAGTAAAGATATTCACTTAAATGAGATATCTAATAAATATAATTATCAAATAATTTCCTTTTTTTTTTTTTTACATAAAATGAACTCCACGAAATTAAACTTTTATTCTCAATTATAATGTAATTTTAATTTAAAGTGTAAAATTTAAAACATAATATAAATTGAAAATAATTATATTTGTAAAAATATATTTTCATTATTTAAAATTGAATTGAAATATCGGACAGTAAATTTAATTTTATAAAAAGTAATACAGAATTTTGTATTACTAATTGATTATATATGGTATTTACATATATTTAAATTGGTATCCAATTTAATATGTTTTCAACGTCTTAAAATATCTATAGATTAATATCAAGTGATTATAAACTAAAATCTAAAAAAATATTAATGAAGTGATACCTTACGAGCCAAGCGGGAATAATTTCGCTTGTTAGAAACAACAATTGTCACATTCAGTAGAAAAGCAATTACTTTGGCGTCAAACTTGGAGGTAAATGAGCTTTATGGTTTCTTTATTTATGGGCATGTATGAGAGATTGTAGCACACAGCATTTGTATGTACCCTCTTCTAAAGCAAAGTCAAAAAATTCATCAACTCACAGTCTCTTATTACTCTCGAATAATAGACCATTGTTTATCAGTCAAGTCGTTTACTTCTGCTAAGATTATCCATACCCAGTTGTTAAAAGTTGGGTTTAATAGTCATACTTTTCTGGGTAATCGCTGTCTTGATCTTTACTGTCAGTGTTTTGGCTCCGTTGATGATATTTTGACAGTATTTAGTGATATAACTATTAAAAATACTATATCTTGGAACATTTGCTTGAAAGCTATGTTAAATTTGGGCCATTTTGAGATAGCGCGTTCTCTGTTCGATAAAATGCCTGAAAGAGATGTTGTTAGTTGGAATTCCATGATTTCTGGATTCGCCTCATATGGGTATTGGGATTCTGCATTAGGGCTTTTTCGAGAGATGCAAAATGTGGGTGTGAGACCAAGTGCGTTCAGTTACTCGATTATGATGTCCTTAGTTTCTGTTGCTCATCATGGGAAGGAACTTCATGGCAGCTTGGTTCGAAGTGGGTTGAGTGCATTTAATGTGGTGATTGGGAATTCCTTAGTTGACATGTATGGGAAGTTTGGCCATGTTGATTATACTTTTGGTGCGTTTTTGACAATGGAAAAGTTAGATGTTATCACTTGGAATTCATTGATTTCAGGATGTTGTAAATCAGGATATGCAGAATTGGCATTAAATCAGTTCTGTTTAATGAGATACTTAGGTTATTCGCCTGATGAATTTACATGTTCCGCGTTGATCAATTCTTGCTCTAATTTGCGAAATTTGGACCAGGGTAAGCAGATTTTTGCTTATTGTCTCAAGTTGGGATTTCTTTGTAACAACATTGTTTCAAGTGCCGCTATTGACCTGTTTTCCAAATGCAACAGATTAGAGGATGCAGTGCAGCTCTTTGAGGAGCTAGAAGAATGGGATTCTGCAATTTTTAATTCCATGATTTCAAGCTATGCAAGGCATGGTTTTGAGGAGGATGCTTTCCAACTTTTTGTGCTTTCCT
Source organism: Jatropha curcas (assembly GCF_041381405.1). NCBI lineage: Eukaryota > Viridiplantae > Streptophyta > Magnoliopsida > Malpighiales > Euphorbiaceae > Jatropha > Jatropha curcas. The sequence goes on from NC_143159.1 coordinate 7,638,751, forward strand.
TGCGGGAGAATATTAGGCCTACTGAGTTCACAATCAGCAATGTTCTAACATCTATTTCCATTTTTCCAGCAGAGGTAGGTACTCAGGTCCATTCGTTGGTGGTTAAATTAGGTTTCGAGTTGGATGATATTGTTGCTAGCTCAATTGTGGAGATGTATGCTAAATTTGGATTCATTGATTATGCCATGGAAATCTTTAAGAAAATAATTGCTAGAGATTTGATATCCTGGAATACCATGATTATGGGTTTGGCTCACAATGGCCGAGTAGTTGAGACACTACACATTTTTGAGGAACTACTGAGTAGAGGCCCACCACCAGATCGCATTACACTAGCTGGTGTTCTACTAGCTTGCAGTTATGGAGGTCTTGTTGATGAAGGAATGACTATATTATCATCAATGCAAGAAAGTTTTGGGGTAACTCCTGGTAGTGAGCATTATGCTTGCATTGTGAACTTACTGTGTCAAGCTGGTAGGGCTGATGAAGCATTGAAGATAACAGAAGGAACGCCTTATGAACCCAGTTCTTTGATTTTGAGACGAATGCTTCAAACTGGTTTGATTCATGGAGATCTAGAACTGACAGAGATAGTAACAGAGAGGTTAATGGAGTTGGAACCACAGTCCTCTCTGCCTTATTTTGTGTTGGCTCGAATATATGGGTCAAGGAGCCAATGGGAGGGCATGGTTCGAGTCAAGAAAACCGTTGAAAGAAAAAAGATGAAGAGGGTAATTGGATGCAGTTGGATTGGGATAAGAAACCATGTATATACTTTCAAGGCAGACCAGTTACAGCATCATGGAGGCAAAGACACGTATTTGTTATTAAGATTGCTGGATTGGGAGATAGAGAATGAAGGTTGTTTTTTTGGTAGCATGATAAAGTGAGGGCTATGAAGAGTTGTTTACTTCAGTCTGGCTATACGACCTGGAATGCAAGATTATGCACATTTATCATATAGAATTTTTTGCTTGCCCCATCCTTTACCCAAAAACAATGCTGGCAGAGAGAGCCTTTTAGTAAAACTGCAGTTTATCCATTACCTGTTTGGATTTTTGCTGATTTCAAGACAAACCAATATATGGAATTATTTCATATGATTGTGCCCCAACTGAGTTTAATGGTTCATCACTGCAGAAGGACCGTTACCAACTTCCATATTTGTTAATATAACTTGGCTTGTGCCAATCAAGAGTTAAACTCCATCATTACCTTGACAATGAATGATCTTATATGCATCGGATCAAAAGTTGGTCAATTTCACAGATAGAAGGAATCAAGCCATTATTGAATCCCGAAGCCATTTTGGTTGTATGGTGGCTGCCTAAGCATTATACGAGTTAAAATTGCGTACAGCGCAGATAGCAAAGTGGGCCATTACCGTACATCATTCGAATGGTGGTGGGGCATAACTTCAATCATTACTAGTTTTTTTAGACACTAAATGTCTTCCTTGCATGTTGTTTGTATTCATTCATTTTTCATACTGTTTGTACTTATTGATTTTTTACATTATTTGTACTTGCTGATTTTTACTTGTTGCAAAGTAAATGCAATTTATTTTATATATATAATTTTTTTTGTAAATTATAATATTGAAAGGTTCGATTAAGGAGAGGGCTATCCTGCAGTGTTATTTTGATTTATTGGAACATTCACAAAATAAAAAAAAAAAACATTGCATAAAAATAATAAAACAAAAAAAATTCAATAATTAAATAACTTGTTAAGAAAATAATATATCGGTAAACATTTTTATAATTATAGAATCAAATTTTCATGAAAATGAAATAACTTGTCAAACGATTTAAAATTTCTTGTAATATAATTAACTTAAAGTTAGAACAAAATAAATAATATTACTTTAATGTAAAGTTGTTTTCTGTCAAATTAGGTACGTTGAGATTATGTTTTCTTCTGAATAATTTCAATCCATATCCTTTCATATATGCTAATGCATTTAAAAATAAAAATAATATTCTTCAAAAGGCTAATTTTCATTTTTTTTTTCTTGAATATTTTCGTACTTTAAATATGAGACTAATTTCATTTAGTTTATAACTATCCATTTTTATAAATATTTTATTCGTCTTTAATAATTCCTTTTTATATAATATTTGTCATATGTACAATATTTTGATTTTCATACCTAATCTATGTATATTAATATACAAAGAGAGGCCTTTTTTTTTTTTTTTTTTTAATTTATAGAAAGAATTATTGGCTAGTTCTCTTTTTGAATTTATTCTCATCTAAGGAAAGAGAGGTCCAACCTAAGATGGATGTATCCAAAATGATGTGTCACATCCAGCAAAGCCAAGCCATGCATGTCAATCTCTTTCTTCCCATCCCATGAGATTCATTCTCCTCCTAGTAGGTAACTATGCTTATAAATGCCTCCAAACTCCGTGTAGGAAACCACCATAATTCACTCCTCTCCAATCAAATTTACGTTCCTCCTCCGCCACTGCCACCGCCACCGCCACCTACAAGGAAAAAAAAAAAAAAACAAGAATTGTTAATAACTTAGGATGGCAATTTGGTTCACAAAATCAAGAACCATTTCTTATTATTTGAAGAGAAAATTGGGTTTCTTGGGAATTCTCAACAGAAATTCTTGTTTGGAATCTTCACCTCCATTAAAAATCCCAGTTTTGGATAATAATTCAACTCCAAAGATATTGTTTCAACGCGATTCAGGCTTCCATTTACTGTTTCAGCGATTCAAATCCACCAAAGCTGCCGGCCAACTTGATCCCTCGTACTCTAGCGATGACGAAAATGGTCAGGTATTTTCCTATCATTTTAATTTCTCTATTTTCTTTTTCTTCTCGGGCAATTGCCTTTTAGCCTAACAAGAAAGTATTCATATTTCTTAATGGAAATTTAATTAAGATAATCAAGTGAGTAATTCCTCCCTCCCTCACAAAATTTGTCAATGAGATTTTTCTAACATTTATGCCATTACACCCGAACTGTAGATAATTGTTTTTGAAAGCAACTTATATTTCTTGGGACATATTTTCCACTGAATTTATTTTCTATTGCATTGAAGAATAGAAAATTAGTTTAAGAATATTGAAATTATAATTATAATAAAAATTCTTACATTATAAAAATGACAAATTGTTGTTATGATAGAAGATTGCGTATGATCAATAAAACGACTATCAATTAGAGTGCGTAATAGCTCACAGATGAGCAAAATTTATAAAAATGAATTGTGATTTTGATTGATAATTAATGGTAACGAGGAATGACAGATGGGTACCGGTAATTTGTAAATAACAAAAGTGTTTTTATAGTTTTTTTTTTTTGAGGGGAGTATTTATAGTATTTTATTATTTAATAATGAAGGCATATAATTGTGTTTCTTAGTGGATAGCCCTCCAATTAAGTACGAGGCATCTTATCCTTATCCCTGCTTTGTCCAATGCAAGTTCAGGAAGACAAGATGATATTGAACTCTTGCCTTCTCTATCCAGTTTGAAATAACTAAAGTACAGTTTCCATTATTTGGGCTATTTTATCCACTTCACTATCTTCTTTGAATGGATCCACGTTGCGAGAAATTCTAGATAGATTCAGTATCAAATCAGTTATGGACTAATTTAATAAAATAAAGTTATACAAACAATTTGCTATTTTCTAGTTTATTTTTTCGTTAGTTCTTTCACGTTTTTCATTTGGTTGAAAATAGAAAACCTAATCTAATTATTTTGGTTTAGGAGGTAATGATGTGAAATCGGAAAGAAAATATAAATTTATTTTATTAGGTGGATTTATAGTGATTGAACTTACCTAAGAATTTCCTTCCACATTACTTTTTTTTGATGCAATAAGGAGAGGTAAAAAAAAGTGAGGTTATATCAAAATTAGAAGTAATGGGATATGATTGATGTTGGTTAGCTAGCTACCCCATTAATATTAATGGGGTTTTATATGTGGATGATGAGAAATTGCACGTCATACTATCATTAAAGTAGAGAGGATTTTCTTTTACATTATTATTTTTTTTTAATGAAAAACTTTGGCTCTATTTGATCATATATATAGAAGACAGGGACTTATCACTGGAAGCATCTCATGTGAAAAGTACATTTCAAATGGAATTAATCATGGAGGAGACTGGAAATTTTTTCTTATAATGAATGATATTTTCACTTTCAGAGCTTGCTTTTCTTTTTTCTTTTGTTTTTTTAAACATTTGTTTTGGATGGCAGTATTTTTTTTTAAAGAAAAGAAAATAGCTAGGAAAATATCTAAGAAAAGGAGTTTTCTCTTGTTTGGAAAAAGGAGGAAAATAATGAACAAAATAAAATTTAGCTTATTTTTCCACCCATATTTGGTATTTTTCTAATTTGAAGAGAAGATCAACAAAAAAAAAAAAAAGTGAAAATTTAATTTTTTTTTATGAAATTACCTAAATACTTCCAAATTTCAATAATTGTCATCTCCAATAATATTTTTTTTTCCCTTTAAAATTTTATCACTCCAAATAAAGAAAAATATAATTTACTTTCTTTTCCCTTTTTTGTAAACAAAGCCTTTATTAATGTCAGAGTTAGGTCTTTTTCTTTTGGTACTTATCAAAAACATTATTGTTTAGACAAAGAAGAGTGTTCATGAAGTAAATAATGTTGGGAAGAACCGAAAACCGGAAAAAATAATTAAGTGAAATTGGATGGAGGATAAATTTGTTCAAAATAAAAATCTTGCTCATATATAATTATACACATATATATATATGGACAATTATGCAAAATATGTAATATCTATTTGCACATATTTATTTAATTTAATAAATAAGCAAAAAAAATATTGCCTTCATACATTGAACAATTTCATGTGAAAAAATGACTACATGGTTCGATTAGGGGTGGAAGCGGTCTGGGTATTTTAGGATTTTAGCCCTGCTCCGATCCATTTAAATAAGATATAAATATAAATGGATTTGGGACGAGTACAAAAAGTGAGATTATGACCCGTAATAGATACGAGTAGGGTACGAGTATAGATCTTTAAATACCTGTTATGGGATACCTGCAGTATCCTATCTACTATTAATAAAAATTGTATTTTAAATAAGTTCGGATTTTTAATAGTTAAAATTTGGGGGTACCCTCCTTGTAGAAAGGTATTTTAAACGGATTTTGAACGGGTACGAATAATAAAAATTTAAACAGATTTAGATACGGATACTTAAATAAATTTAATAGTCATCTCTAGATGCGATTGACTTCCCTAGACTGAGTTTAGGGCTCTACTTAGATCAAACTAATGAAAATATGATTTTTTTTTTTAAAACGGGAATATTTCTGACCATAAATTGAAAAAAAATAATAATAAAGTACGAAAATTTATTAAATTTTTTATTTATATTGATTTGCCTATGGATGGGGAAATGAATCCGGTCTAGACAAAGGTGACCTCATTGAATTAGTAATAAATCTATTTAAATAATTAAAAATCAGTATTTAGAGTCAGTTTATAATCTTATCTTATTGGCATAAATATGTAAAGTTGTTAGTGGAAATTGTGTTCAAAGAGATCTGCAAATTTTTCTTGCAAAGATAAGGATATCCATTTCCTAAATTCTTTGTGTTTTAAATTATTTTTTTGAAAGCTGTTTTCTCTAAGCGGATGATTAGCTTTACATGTTACATGAAACATTCGTGTCAAATTAGTATATTAGTTTAATAATAACTTATGGGTGCCACCTAATTTTTGCATTTTTTATTGCAAGCATGTGATCATTACTTATTAGTATTGTCTTCTCTTAATATCAAAACTATATCTTTTGATTTCGGCTATATATATATGTTTTGATTTTAAAAATAGAAAGGTTTGACCAAAATTGGAAAAAGGAAACCGAACCTCTTTTGATTTTTTGCTTGTTTTTTTTTTTTTTTATAAATTTATTTTGAGTATTAGAGAGGATGGGAGTTAGATATATTATTTGGTCGTATGTAGGCTTTGTTCATTTCAAAAAATTCCAAGATTCAGTATATTATTTTATTCAATAAATGCATGTATATATTTTTTTTCTTTTATCATTTGATTCGGTAACAATTTTTCATATAGCGTAACATTTCAATTAAAGTCAAAATAATACATGTTTGTTGACATAGCACTTATACATGTTTGGTCGTATGTGGGACTCAAAATTTTTGAGGGACCCATCATGTTTCTAGAATTGCAATTTTTATCACAATAACCATCTTATGGGGCATGTTGACTAAAAATCTGTTACTAAAAAAAAATTTTTCTGAGAAACAACCTTATACATTGAAGTCGATAAATGTAATTTTCAGTTATAATTTTAAGGCAGCCATCGTTGTACCTTAAAAGTACTTATTTATAACAAAAACTGCAACTCCAGGTACATGATGGCTCTCTCGAATATTTTAAGGTACCACAGAAATAAAACTTTGAAATTCAGAGGTAATTTTATGCATTGGACATTGTGTGTTAGTAGTCATAATAGTATGATAATCTTGTTATATCAGGCCCTGAATTTTCCTGGAGGAAAGGTTACATATATTTCTGAAATGAGATTTATTTCTCAATCTAATGAAAAGAGAGTACCCTGTTATAGACTTCTTGATGACGATGGAGAGCTAACAGAAAACAACGATTTTGATGAGGTAATTGTGTTTTATTTTTAAAAACAAATTGAACCTCAATGCTAAACACAGTAATTAATTTATTGTTCTATTCTTAATAATTTAAAAATTTTTTAAGGTAAGTGAAGAAGTTGCAGTAAAAATGTACAGAGAAATGGTAACACTTCAGATGATGGATACCATATTCTATGAAGCACAAAGGCAAGGAAGAATTTCCTTCTATGTCACATCTAATGGTGAAGAAGCAATAAATATAGCATCAGCAGCTGCACTTGGTCCAGACGATGTCGTTTTGCCTCAGGTTTTTCTTTATTTCTTTCTATAGTTCTTATAATTGGATTGGATTTCATTATATTAAATTTTATAAAATTAAAAATTCATAAATAAAATAAATACTTTTTCATATCCAACATGAAATTACAACTGAATTTTACAATATTTTTTAGAATTCATTTATACAAATCGAATGAGACTTGACTATACTATATGAGACCACCTCATATATTAAACCAATCAACAAAAATTTTTTTTTCTTGAAATTTGTTATTGTGTTTGTCCTTTTTTTTTTTTTTTTTAATCTCAGCGAGTAGTCGAAGCATCTTCATTACAAACAAAAATATACCTTTATTTAGTTTGGTATATGGATGAAATCATATAAAATCATATATTAGAAATAGGTAAATCTTTAACATGCAAGATTATATCTTAATGATTGAAAAATTCAACATATAGTATCGAGAGCCAGGAGTTCTACTGTGGCGTGGTTTTACATTGGAAGAATTTACCAACCAATGCTTTGGAAACAAGGCTGATTATGGAAAAGGCAGGCAAATGCCAATTCATTACGGGTCCAAAAAGCACAATTACTTCACAGTTTCCTCACCTATAGCGTGAGTAATACATTATCTTCATTCCTCTCTACTTCCTGCTTTACCAGTTTCTATTTATGTCAATCCCATTACCATTTATCACAAGTCAGAACTAGTTAATCTCCCTTAGTTCTTATTGAGTTTTGCTTTGTTCAGTACCCAACTTCCTCAAGCTGTTGGAGTTGCTTATTCTCTCAAAATGGATAAAAAAGATGCTTGTGCAGTCGCATATATTGGGGATGGTGGTACTAGTGAGGTAATGAAATTATCAGGAATAATCTCTCTAGTTTATTTGATATTGGTAGAGCTGATCAAGCCGACCGAACCGAATTTTGTTTAGGTCGAGTTTGATTTGTTAAAAAGTATTCTCAAGCTCAGCTCGTTTAAAGTAGCTAGGCACAAACTTGACTTAAACTCAACTCATTTGAGTTATAAGCAAGCTTTATGAGCTCAAACTCAAGCTTGAGCTCATTTGCATGCTCATTAACTTAATAGTGAGGTTGTGAGCTTTTTATTTCAAAGCTGAGTTCGGCTCATTCATTAAATGTGCAATCGAAAGCTTTTTTCCAAGGAATTTATAAGCAATTTGGCTCTTATAAGCCATTATAGTATTTGATGTCTATATCACATTTTAATAGGCCGAATGGCCCGCAAAAAAGAAAAAAGTGCTTAATGACATAAAATTATCCCTTTCTAATTGTATTGATTAACTAATGTTAATTTTCAGGGAGATTTTCATGCTGCTTTGAACTTCGCAGCAGTTATGGAAGCACCTGTCATTTTTATCTGTCGCAACAATGGCTGGGCAATCAGTACCCATATCTCAGAGCAATTTCGAAGTATAAACTTCAATAACTTAATTATATCTATAATTAGCTCTAAAAAAACATCATTCACTCATTAGATGAACATTTGACAGGTGATGGCATTGTTGTTAAGGGTCAAGCTTATGGAATCCAAAGCATTAGAGTAGATGGAAATGATGCACTTGCTGTTTACAAAACAATTTGTGCAGCTCGTGAAATTGCTATTAATGAACAAAGACCTATCTTAGTAGAGGTGGGATTGAAATTTTAATTAATTTTCTGGGTTCTTGATAATTCTTTCAGGATTTTTCAAGTTCTGAAAATTAATATTAGCGTCAATCTAAATTTGATTTCAGGCGCTCACATATAGAGTAGGACACCACTCTACATCTGATGATTCAACTAAGTATAGGCCAGTCAATGAAATTGAATATTGGAAAATGGAGAGAAATCCTGTGAACAGATTCAGAAAATGGGTTGAAAGAAATGGGTGGTGGAGTGACGCTGATGAATCAGAGGTTAGAAGCAGCATCAGGAAGCAGGTGAATTATTATTATTATTATTATGATAATTAAATAAAAAAGCTAATATATTTTGTGTCAACAAATCTTTTTACTTCTTAAATAATTATGTTCCTGCAGTTACTGAAGGCAATTCAAGTGGCAGAGAAAACAGAGAAGCCTCCCTTAGGAGATTTGTTCGACGATGTGTATGATCTTCCACCATCAGATCTTCGCGAACAAGAAAAACAACTCAGAGAAACAATTAATAGACATCCACATGACTATCCCTCTGATGTCCCTCTCTAGAATTTTGCCTAGCTTAGCTTACAATAATTATTAATTAATGGTGCATTTTTAAAGTTTGAAACTTGATGTAAATAATTTCTGGAAATAATGTTCTGTCCCTGAATTTCATAGTGACTTCTAATTTATCTAAAATTGAATTTATTCGGTGAAAATGGATAATATGTTTGAATTGAGAAAATCGAATTACTAGATTTTTTTTATTAATTTGCTTTTCACGTGAATTAACTGATAAAAAAAATGCCAAATTGGTCTATTTATAGCCGATTCATCAGAGAAAAATTCAACACACTTATTATTTTTCAAATTATTATTGCAATAAGTGCCAACTATTGGTGCAAGGTCTTAATTGTTACATGATTTCCAAATTTGCTTCATGCATTTATGCAGTAAAATTCTGATTCATTCCACTACAATTCTGATTCATTTATGCAGTAAATCAATCCAACAGTTAATTGCTATTTAAAAAAAAACTGTCAAATTTTTTTACTAATTTATCTTTTTTCTCCTTAATCAAAGGACAATAATACACTCACTTTCACCAAATAATTTTATATGTAATTGGATAAGAGTAGCTCACATTTTGATGCGACCACCAATGTCAAAGCAACCAATGAAGGGTTTTTTGAAATTTATTATTATTTTGTCATTTTTCTTGAAATATCCTAATTATAATAAAAGAATATATTTTTGATTGATTTAGTTCATGGATGGTAAGTATACTGAGAGTACGTAGTTTCTTTTTTACGTGTAATATACCATTTTTGGGTACTTTCTAAGGAATTCCTGAGAGAGACATCTTTCCAGGAATTACGATTTTAAAGAATTATTCAATCTAATAGTAATCGAAAACCAAAACAAACAGAAATGACGTCCTTTCGAACAAGTTCAGGGCGACAGGGAACATTTCCCTCGTCGTTCTTAAGCTCTAGTATTGGATCAGAAACAAACAATCGATTATCTTTGATTCTCCATGCAAGAACACCGTGAACTAAAAAGGCAATGGCACAAACAAAGATTGGCAGTTAGAGAATTTTAAAGAATCAGGAACGGGTTTCATTACAAATTTCAAATTTCTGCATATAATTAAATTCAACTCCTTCTCTGTAACTGAACATGACCCAACTAAGCTCAGTGATAATAGGCAAAGATCATCAATGTCAGTACTCAAAATACGAAAAGTTTTAAGATTTCGGAGCCCCTGAGCAACGGACAAATCCAAGAATTAAACTTTCTCGTTGTTGTTATCTTTGTTCCGCCTGATGGTATATTCTTAAAGTATAATCCTCTTATATTCTGTTATTCCGCGAATCTACTCTTGTTCTCCTCGAAAATTCATTCTACATTAACTTCATTATCTTAATAAAACTATCTCTCAATGGCCAATCCCAATCTTTCTTTCCCATATTCCAATTTGGTTCGTTTTACACCTTCCTTTATAGCAAATGCACACTACTTACTAAACTTACAGTATAAAAACTTCAATAATCTCAAGTTTTTCATTGAATTTAGATCTTTCTTATCCTTGAAAACCAGTTATGGAGAATTCTTCGCGGTCACATGTTGTTATAGTTTATGATGCCACTAAAGATCGTGGCGTGCATGAGCTTAGACGCACCATTGATGAAGTGAGACTGAGAGGTGACATTCTTCATGGTGGTGATAGGCTCATTGTTCTTGGAGTTCTTCATAAGGTGCCTAATCCCAGTAAGTGTTTGATTTAATGTCTCAATCACATTTATTTGCTTAATTTTTGGTTTTTCCATTTCTTTATGGATAATAGTATTCTGAATTGTCAATTGTCATGGGTTTGGAAGACTTTCTTATATATATGTGCTTCAAGATTGACTAGTATTTGTAATTATCTTAGTTAATTAGTGATAAGCATAACCAAATAGGCTGTTGTTATTTTAATACATCGCAAGTAGGAAAAAGAAAATGTCTTGCAGAATGCTAATGTTGTTTGCAAAATTTTGGCCGTGATATATATATATATATATATATATATACATAAATAGCTGATATATAAGAGAACAATGTAGAGGGAAAGATAGAACTAACTCTACAGTAGGTTCATTACTAAACCAACACTTTTTCCCTGATTCATTTTTTTTTTAACCTTTGGGTTGGCATAGTGGGTTACATGAAAGCGTGTGCCGATTCCTTTGGTGGGACAAGTGCTCGTATCATGGAAGAGGAAATTTCAAAGAAAATGGATATGTATGTAAACATGCTCCTGCAAAGTGCTGAAGTTTGTGAAGATGAAGGGGTAATTAGTAAATGCTCTATTGCTTTCTTCTCTTTTTACATTTGATTAGCATTTGATTATTTATAAGAGAAACCATGTATATTTTTTAACAGAAATTTTGCATTTTTGCAAAACAAATGAGAACAAAATCCTAAAGGTGAAACTATAAACAAGTTGCAGGTGGAAGTGTAATAAATGGAAATAGTACTTTTACGGTCTTACAATTCCAACAAAATTCTTCTCTGAAATATGATGCTGCTAATAATATATATGCATATATATATATAGTACTTTTACCTTTTGTTATGCGACAGGACTGATCATTCTGGAGAAGCTTGCAGTTGTTATCCTTACCATTTATTTTCTGTTGCTTTCAAAAAATAGGTAATTATAGAAGTTAAGATTACAGCAGGAACTCCCATGAAGCAGGTTATAATTCAAGAAGTAGTATCTTTTAATGCAGCTTGGGTTATACTGGATCGGTAGTGATTTCTTTTTTGATTGATTTAGAATTTTAATTTTTCTGGTGATTGGTATTGAACTTTTTTTATTTTATTTGGATTAACCAATGAATTATTTATCTGAACAGGCATCTGAGGAGGGATTTGAAGTTTTATCTTAAACAGATACCTTGCAAGGTTGCATTAATTCAGGATAACTTTTCTGTGCAACTCAAGAAATCTCAGACTATGAATGAAACAGATCCCATGGAACATAAATATTTTTATTCCATGTCCAAACCTGTTCCACTGTTGAATTCTCAATCTGATGAAAATGAAGGACAGACTGAAATCACTTGCAGAAGTTACTCATATATGAGTTCCATTGACAGCTCTGATATGTCTAGGACTAACCCTTCGTATGGATCACGTGAACATAACTTTTCGTTGGATTTTGAGTCATCTGCCAAGCAACATAAATCAGGTCAGCATTTCTAGCTATATGAGCAAATTTATTTGTTATGATATCTTACCATATTCTTGGTACAGCTGCTAAGAATGATGATACTATACTTCTGTTATTCTTCAGAAGGTATGCTTGTTTATTAATCATTCAAGAAATGCTTGTGGACCTCCTGAACTTGATTACTTTTTGTAATTCCAAGAAAACTATTAACCATACATCTACTGCACCTAAATATGTGCGCCATGTGTTGATTCACATTATTATAGCTTTCATTTCTGCAAAGCAGTGATACATAAAATATTCACAGTGATATAAGAGGTAATTACTATTCAGTCCCAAGGGTTTGTAAATTACACTATTAAGGACATAAGGTCTAACCGTTAGTTTTTTTCGTTAAGTGGCGATGAGCTATCAAAAATTTTCCAAAGAGGTAATTACTGTGAAATCCCTTAGATTTGGTCAAATACACTAGAAAGGACTTTGGTTTTCAAACTTACGCTATCCACTTCCTATATTATCAACCATGGTTAATTCAGTTATTATATGGGTATTTTTGTATAATCACATTTGTATCTTTTGACTTTTGTATTTATTATTATTATTTTTATATTCACTAATAGAAAAGGAATGAATTTTTTGCGAAGGGACTTACTAGTGTAATGGAATTATAATGTAGGAACTAGAGTATAATTCTGAAAACTTAAATCCTCATTAATGTATTTGACCAAAACCTAGGGACTAAATAGTAATTATATCATGATATAATGATAAAATATATTCACCTTTTGCTCTGCTTCCCTCATAAACATATTCTTTTTTTCGGTAATCATATTTCTATAATTTATTAGTTTCTTCGTGAAGAAATGAGATTATCTTGCTTTGTTATTTTGCACATACACATTTCCTTGGTATGAATAAACAGAATATTATGTTATGCAGACACATATAACAAAGCAGAGAACAAACAAATTGCTCAAAATCACAATAAAAAAGCCTCTAGATGGCAATCATCGGAAGCACCCCTTCTATGTTCTACGTGTGGGGCAAGGACTGAATTGTACATCAAGGAGTCAGTTCGATTCAGCTTTTCCGATATTCAGCTTGCAACTAAGGATTTTTCACAGGAGAACCTATTAGGAGAAGGTGGATATGGACATGTATATAAGGGTGAGCTTAAAGATGGACAGCTAATTGCAGCAAAGGTGAGAAAAGAAGCAAGCACACAAGGATTTACAGAATTTCAGTCCGAGGTATATGTCTTAAACTTTGCTCGACATAAGAACATCGTCATGCTTTTGGGCTTTTGCTGTAAGGAGAACCTTAACATCCTGGTTTATGAGTATATTTGCAACAAGTCTCTGGATTGGCATTTGTTTGGTAGGTAACTGTCAACATTGTGCCCAAATCATTGATTGTGATAATTTCTTCGTCTCTTTAGCTAATAAATCTAATCTCTTACAGATAACAAATCAAATACTCTTGACTGGCACCAAAGGTATTCCATAGCCATTGGAACTGCAAAAGGGTTGCGTTTTCTGCATGAAGAATGTCGTGGTGGTCCTGTCATTCATCGAGATGTGCGACCTGGCAATATATTGCTCACACATGACTGTGTCCCTATGGTGAATATCTAGGCATATTATTCAACATGCATCTTATTCATGAAAACAATGCATTTTCTTTATAAAGTTGTAGTTATTGATGATGTCCTGCTGCTGCATATTATTGGGAAACTCCATGTACAATATGATATTTAGTGAGACAAGAAAGTGGTCTTTCTCCATTTCTTTTTCATTCATCTCTGCACTCTTATTTCCCTTATTGAATTAATATTTCAATTTAAAAAAATTAGGTTAAGGCAAATGTTTAAGATCATTGCAGTTAATGGAATGATTTGCTCTCCTTACAGCTGGGGGATTTTGGCCTTGCCAGATGGAAGACTACTGATGAGGTGCAAACAAGAGTGCTCGGCACACTTGGGTACCCCTTTTATAAGCTTTTGTGTTGCAGTGTTACTGAAATGCATTATTTTTTTGCCTAATTTGGCTAGTTAAAAAAATCTCAATTTGACATTTGGTGTACGTAGATATCTTGCTCCAGAATACGCAGAAAATGGCATTGTTTCTGTGAGAACAGATGTCTATGCATTTGGCATTATTCTCTTACAATTAATATCAGGACAAAAAGTAGTTGATTCAAAAAGAAAGGAAGGACAACAATCACTTCGACAGTGGGTATGTTGGTGTTCTACAATTGATAAACTTTCTGATGCATGCCATTATATTGCAACACATATTTCCTTTGTTACAATGCTTATTTCCTTTATGCTTTCTTTGACGGATATTAGGCAGAACCACTGATTGAGAAGCTTGCACTACATGAACTAATCGATAAACGTGTTGGAGATTCATATGACACATATGAATTATATCTTATGGCTAAAGCAGCACAATTGTGTATACAAAGAAGCCCTGAAATGCGACCATCAATGGGAGAGGTAGTTGGATTTTGATGCTCTGAATATCAGAGCATTTAAAAAAAATGAATGAAAAAAGTTCTCATTACTGTTAAGTTTTGTGCTTTTTCTTGGAGATATCTGTACTTCACCTCACTAGTAGAGATCCTGATACCCACTTATTTTACTTGGACTTGGAGACAAGTTTCAATTATGGGTTTGCATCCACTAGTACAGATTTTTCACACCTTTCAAATTTCAAAATATCACACCTTGCTTTAATATCCTTAATCCCTTATTCACTATTTTTTAAGCTAAAGTGAAGAATTGAATCTACATGGCATGTAAACTTATGAACAGATTTTCTTAATATGAAACTTAGAATATTTACTAGGATTTTAACTTTTTAATCTTTTATTTTAGAGGGATTTATTAACCATTCTTTTATAATATCTATATTTACTTTATGTAATTCTATGTACAAGCTATCTTTCTTTTTTATATCATTTGAATTTCATTTCCATTTACTGTGTCTAAAAACTGATGAATTCTTGATTATTATACAGATCATTCGCCTTCTTGAGGGAGAAAATAGCCATCTCCACCGTTTGCAAGAGCAAGTTTTACCTCATTATAGAAGCACATGAAGAGGCTGAAGATACACTCATTTTAGTTTTAAAAATGTCTCTCTCCTATTTCTTTTTTCCTCTTTACATTTTCTGAGCAATAACCATATATTGCTCCTTATATACTTCCTTATGGCCTTGCTTTGGCCAATGATTTTGTGTTTAGATGGTTTTGAGAAGAACACTCGCTCTTGAAATGTGAGTATGCCGAAACACGATCACTTAGACGAAAGGTAATGTTCATTTTCTTATATAAATATAAAGATCGAGTAGGATACAAATAGGGTGTCTGGATTCAGTTTCAGTTCAAATCGAATCAAATCATTCAAAATCGAATTTTTCTTAGATGAAACCGAATCAAGTTTTTTCAGTTATTCACTTAACAACTTCGACTTGCATTTATGAGTTTGGTTAATTTCTATTTTAACCAATTTTATTTTTTTCTTTTAGTATCCGTATTAACTAAACATCAATTCTTTAGAAAATTGACAAAACAATATTTTAGTTAATAAATTATTTTTTTGAAAAAAATTGAGATTGTTTTCTTTAGGCTCTATCCATTAAATAGCATTACACTATTTAGTAATATGCATATATATATATATATATAGAGAGAGAGAGAGAGTAGCGTTTAACTAATTAAATAGCTAAAATATTATTAATTAACTAACATCTAACAGTCGATAAAAGAGTTGGTAATTATTTAAAATAACAAATAGCTAGTAGAATTATGGTTTTGAAAATTGGATCGGTACCGACTGATTTAATCCAGAACTTATCTATAGTTTATTCTGAATTAGATAATAAAAACAGAGATCTGAGAACTGATTATGGTTTTGAAAGCTGAACCGGTACCGAACGGTTTAATCCAGAACTTGTCTATAATTTATTCCCAATTAAATAATAAAAACAGAGACATGAGAACTGATAAACCCAACTGGTCAATTATTACAGTTTGATTGAAATTATAGGTTTAAAATATGAGTCTCTTCAAAATTTGGGCTATTAATTTTTTAACTTTTGGACATCTTCGTTTCTAAATCCAAAATCTTATTTTATTGACCGAAACAACTAAACTGTCCAATTTTAAAATCAAATGTGAAAAATAATATTATATTTTATGATAATTAATTGATTTTTTTGTTTAAATATTAAATTTAATCTTTTTTATTCTTTTTCTTTAATATTATTTATTAAGTTTTTCATTCTTTCGTAAAAGCTTAAATCTCAACTTCTTTTTTAATATTAAAATTATTTTTTAACCTATTTTTTTAGTTGTATTTAACAAATATATTTAAAAATAATATACACAAAAATTTATAACCTATTCATTATTATTATTATTTTCAAGTAAAGGACTTAAATCTAACCTCCATTGATTTTGTGGAAAATGAAGTAAATCGCAAGGCTTGATCAATTTTCATGTACAAGGGCATCCAAGAGTAATTGCAAATAATCTTTCTTTTCTCAACCATGCAAATCCACCTCCAAAACCCAGCAAGCCTAATTTTGGACCTTGAAAAATCATGCACCAGTAACGCATTTAGATACGCTTTTGAAGCTAAATATAGCATACGGTACAACTTTTAGCAAGGAGTAGAAGTATACGTAATTAACTGATTTCAGAAAGTAGTTTTTCAAGTGCGTCAGTTGCAAGAGTATGCAGGCAATCTTGGCCATCACTGCAGCTGTCTGGTCTTAACCAATTCAGGATCTTTGAATTCTGTCACATGGGAGTTCAGAGTAACCTGGCTGCTCACGAGGAAGCGCTCTCGAGAGACTGTATTTAGATTATCAAAAAGCATGCCTTCTTCTGGGTATGTAGACTGTATGTAGACAAATGAAATGAAACATATAAGATTTAAAATGAGAAACATAATGCTTCAAATCAAATTTAGCTTATCTACTTGCCTTCTTCTGGGTATGGTAATTGATATTCTGCAAGAATTTTGAACACACTCTGAGTAGCAGGGGCGAAACACTGCAAGACTATTACAGCTGTTTTGACGCTTTGGACTGTGCTGCTGTGTGCAAGAACCAAAGGAAAGAAGATTCCTTCCACCTTATATGAGGCCAGGTAGGAACATGATACCAATACCAGTTAAATTGAGTGTGAAAATCTTCCTATTTAACACTACCAGCAAATCCAGTATATACTTATTAGGTTCAAAGATATGGAAAAACTAAACATGAGAATCCTGCCAAAACATGAGAATCCAGGATGTACTTAATAGGAAGATCAGCAAAATATTGCATTCCGGCATGCATAAAATCATTTGTCTTTTTAAAGTTGATGACTTGAGCACATGACTGGTTTAGTTTACCTCTGTTGTTGAGCAACTACACCGTTGTCACAGACAAAAATAACAATGCATGAATGTTCCTGCAAATCCTTCTTTAAGGCAAGTCATGTCCTTAGGTATCTAATTTCAAGATATCATAAGCAGGTCTAAAGAAGTTATGATATTATTCTCGAGCTACATATTTAAGCTTTTACAAAGTAAGAAATCTTTGGCATTCCCGAAAAATAATTGCACATTCCCCAGTGCAACTCATAATTGCACTTCTGCTTGAATCGCTAAATCTATGTGTTTTCACATAATTTTCAGGGCTTTGCTCAATTCCTCTTCTCCATGTCCGTGCATAATCATTGTAAGAGGCAGGAAAAAGGACTCGGAGGCATCAACATCATAGGTTTTCAATTCGAAGCATACCTGTCAAGAGCTTTCAAACAGTACTGATTCCAATGGGGAAGCATCATTAATTGTAGTAGAAGATAACTTATTCAATGTGCTTAAATAAATTGATATAATCATGATATATGCAAGGTATAAAATTGTCCATAAGAAAGTTGCAAAAACATGTAAGAGAATGGTAGCCAGCCTTGTGAGATAACAGAAGCAGGATTATCTGCACCATAAGAATGTTCATAGAGTTCAGATAAGGAATCTCGACATGATTTAAGTAGTAACTCCAAAAATTGGCTACCGCAAAATGTCATTCTCTTCAAATTTACAATTAATTGAGAGTGATTGGATACGTGAAAGGTTTCTGCAAAAGCTGGAACAAAAATATGATTTTTCCTCGTGAAGAAGCAGATGGAAATACCCAGATTATTTGCATTCCAAATATCTTGTTCAATCAGCCCAACTGAAACCAGGATGCTTTTTTACTTGCTTCTCTCTCATTACCTTTCTGACCAGGGCAGAACTTTCCCACTCTCCAGAGGTAGCAAGTAGGCCAGATAGCTGCACATACGCACTGGAGCTCTCAGGATCGAGCTCAATGATCTGCTCTGCCACCTTTTCTCCAAGATCCTTATCTCCATGAGCCACACAACCCCTCATCACAGATGACCACATGCTGGCATCCGCTTCAAAAGGCATATTATTGATAAGATTCACTGCTTCCTGCAGACAACCAGCACGAGCCAAAAGATCAACCATACAGGAAAAGTGCTCAATTCCTGGATCAATGTGATAGTCATATTTCATAACATTAAACCATTTCCATCCCTCCTCAACCAATCCACAATGATCACAGGCAGATAAAACGCCTGTAAATGTAATATCATCTGGCCTCACTCCATCATGCTTCATTTCATTGAACAGTGTCAGAGCTTCCAATCCATAACCGTTTGTGGCATACCCAATCAGCATCGAATTCCAAGAGACACAATCAGATTTTATCATTGTATCAAACAATTTTCTCCCATTTTCAACATAACCACACTTACAATAAAAATCAACAAGGGAGGTAGAGACAACCTGATCAGATTTGAGCCCAATGATAATTGCTCTTGCAAAAACCTGTTCACCAAGCTCAAGCGAAGAGATGCCAGCACAGGCACTTATCGCACTAGCAAGACTAAACCTGTCCATTCTCAAATCCAGTTTATTCATTTTGCAAAAGAGATCCAATGCTTCAATTGGATAACCATTTTGGGCAAGACCCGTTATCATTGAATTCCAAGATATCAAGCTTTTACTCGGCATTGTTTTGAAGATCTCTTTTGCATCTTCAATTCTACCACAATTGCTATACACTTTGATCATTGAGTTGAGCAAAATTGTGTCATAAGCTTTGAGCTCACTGAATAATTTGCAAGCATTATTAGGACTTCCACATTTTGAATATGTATCTATAAAAGAACAAGCAATAATAATGTCATCAACTACTCCAACTTTACAAGCATAGGCATGCATTTGTTTACAATGTTTAGTATTCCCAAAGCTACTGCAAGCACTCAAAACAATTGCTATTGTGGAGTAGTCTACCAGAATTCCATTTCTCTGCATCTCATTGAAGATAGCAAATGCTTCCATTTCCTCATTATTGGTAACATATCCAGAAATCAACGAGTTCCATACTGCAACACATGGATTACTTTTCTTACCAAATATTGTTCTAGCATCACTCATTCGTCCACAATTTGCATAGCCTGTGATTAGTGCTGATAAAGAAAAATCATCTAACTCCCCCATCATATGCAAAACATAATTTGCACTGTTTAAATCACCACACTTCCCATACAAATTAATCAATGAACTAGCCAGCACAGAATCAAATTCCAGGTCATCAACTAGAATCCGAGCATGGATTTGTTTTCCACATTCAATAGCTCCTAAATCAGTACAAACACCAATAACAGTAGCCAATACAAATGTATCACCATATGATTTTTCAAAAGGCTTCGAAGTTAATTCTTTAAACAGCTTAATAGCTTCTCTTGAATACCCTTTTTTGGCATAACCATGAATCATCGAATTCCAAGCAATCCCATTTTTCCTAGGCATCTCATTAAACAGCCTCCTAGCAATATCTAGCTCACCAGCTCTAACGAACCCCGACATGACCACGTTCCATGAGTAATCATTCTTGAAGGGCATCAAATCAAAGAGCTCTAAAGATTTTTCTTTGTTTCCAGACTTCATGTAGCCTTCTACCATTGTATTCCAAGAAAAGCAGTTTCTACTGGGCATCTCATCGAACAGTTTATGCGCATCACTTATACCGCCACACCTTGCATACATCTGTAGAAGGCGATTTGCCAGTGAAAGAGTAGAACTTATGATACCCTTTTTAAAAAAGAGAAGGTGGAGCTGTTTGCCTTGGTAGATTAAATGGTGGGTATTAAAGGATTGAAGCAAGCGAGCCAAAGATTCGAAGTCATGATCCATAGCGATGGTGTCAACGTTAATCCTTTGGAGAAAAAGCAAAAAAATGAGAGGAAGCTACCATTAGTAACGAGAAATTTGACAAGATTAGAAAGCGAAACATGTTCATCAACTACATCAATGTCGGATATTTTGCAGGTCGAGGTCTTACTCGTACTGCCCAATTCTTTTGACAGACAATAAGTCGTTGAGAATTCAAATTCCTCTTCCTTGACATCGTTAATTTCCACGATTGAATAAACGAAACTACAATCGAGCAAGAATAAAAGAAGAAAAGGAAGCAATGACTGACGATGTTTGTTGCAGGGGACTGAAGGCGGTGATTAGGTGGGATTTCAAAGGGCAAAAGAGTAAGTTTAACCTCGTGAATCATTTGTAATCAGCGCTCGAACAAGAGTAAAAACGACACGGTTTTGAATCAATAGTGAAGGGAATGCAGGGGGAGGCCAAAACGTTCCGGCGACGTGATTCAGGTGATCGATCAGCTAGAACGCCGTCGCTTAGCCCCCCGATGGATCTCTCATCTCCAAATCTGCCTACTATGACATCCAAATGTACTCTCTACCTCAGATTTCGTTGGCATCTGATAATTTTCTCTATTCTCTGTTTGGCTAGCAAGAATCTTAGTAATTTTGATTGGGTATTGTTGTAGGCAAGAGAGGAGATGTCGAGAGAGACTTGGGCAATTGCTATGCTGGAAGAGTATCAGTGAGCTGTTTCAGTGGCTAATCTTGGCAGCATTCCTGACGTTCAAGGGTTATACCCACAACTTAGCTTGAAGGACTCTCCTTGGGTTATGTTTTCTAAAGTTATTATGAACAGTAATTTATAACTGAAAGGAAAAGATGAGAAAGAGAGGACATGGTTTGATTGTAGTTGAAGTGCCATGGAAAGGTACTATCAGAGATGTTCATTATTGTTATTGTTTGAAAAACTGGTTATTGAGGCACTTTATAATTTATATGGCTCTAATATGGAATGATTTTTCAATTTTAGCACTATTTGATGTTAATTTTATTTATTATTGGATGACTAATAGAGGAACCTTGCCTGAATCCCCTAAATTTAGGTTTGAGACTCTAGAGGATCGGTTTGGTTGGTTATTGCTGAAGCAGCTCAGAAATTGAGCCTTCCTCTTATATCAAAAGATGGTGAAATCCATGAGGAGGAAATAGAAAAATGGAGTATAATATCATGAAGTTCCCTTGATACAAGTACCAGTGTGACAATCAACTGAAGTCACAATTCAATGAGCTATGCAAATAGTTCTGCAAACTGCAGTGCAGGAGCAACAAATTATGCCTTTTTTCTTGGTGCTGCTGATTCAGCAGAAGCTGGAGTTGGTGGTGTGCCCAATCGTTTTCTTGGTATAACACCTACCTACTTAATGCAAACTCAGCTCCAACCCGTCAATAATGATGGTGTGTTTCTCTTACTCTGGCTCTTATAAACTGCATATATGTTCTGCCATTTTCATGAAAGGTACAAACATAACATGAAAGGTACTGTTGTTATTTTCATGTAAAAATAATTTAAAAGTATATTTGGTGAAAGTTTAGTGTATTAAAAGTTAAAAATGGAAGTTGAAATTAATCCAAATGCATTTTGGCGTAAACTTACCTCACAGGGTATTTTAGTAATTCGAAATACTTGGAGGTTTCAAGAATATTTTAATAATTCTGTATGCCTTCAAGAAATTATATTTTTTCTGATAGTGTGTCCTAATGTGTTGTTGCGTGCCACTTGTTTTTATAATATATATATAAATTGTCATTATCATGTGACGTCCCGTGTCTATATCTGTGCAACCTATGTGGAAATGGAAACTTGGTGATTTCAGAATGCTGATTGCTTGCTTCCCCTGTGAAACTACATGAAATTTGGAATCAAAATCAAAACTCTTTCTTCTGCATTTTTTCCTAATCTAATTCTCCATTTACTATCTGCTATGCATATGTTCTGTACATTTGAATTGATCACAACCAAATGATTTATAGGGAGAGCTACTACGATTAATAAGTGCAATTATATACGAATATTTTGTTGACTTTCCAAACTTCCCAAACCACAGATCATCTCTATTGAGTTGCTCAAAGTCAAGGTGATTCTATTTTCTTTCTTTTTCTTGTTGTAATACTTGCTTCCAATTTCTAAGCAAGAAAAAGGATTTCTTGGAACAAGAATTGCTCTTTTTTTTGTTTATTTATTTATTTTGGCTTTTGGAATTGCTATATAGATAATTTGAGGTGTCTGTTCGGATGGGAATTCGTATTAGCAGCAGCAGCATCAAGGCTTATACAACTAATACAGGTTTATTTACCCATTTCTTCTTTTATTTTATTGAGTAATTAGGGTTTTGTGTGTTTTCATAAGTAGCTGTTTTTAGTTTTGCTTGATTTGGATTAAAATTAGTCACCTTCTTCTTAATTTTTACCCCAGGGCCATACACATTGGTCAGGCTTATTGATTTAAGCTACACATTACATTACCCGTTGATGGATTAATGGAATTTTTTAATGCGTTGCCATTTTTGTTTATGACTCTGCTTGAGCTATGGTTATGTTATGTGTTGCAGTTGTGAGGATTTCTAATTTTTTATTCCTAACCCTAAACCCAATTTAGGTTTGGGTCCGATTGATCACTAAGTTTCTTTTTTGGATATGATTGTCAGATAGTTGAAAATATGGTGCAATTGCAATAAGTCTTAAATATATTAAACTGTATTTGGGCAATGAAAAGAATATATTTTTCACTTTTCTGCAAACAATTTTTATTTTGATTAATTTACCTATCCTGTAGATTTGGACTCAAGTGTTAACAGAGATTGGAAGAATCTCAGCATTGAGGGTGAGATATTGCAGTCCTTGAATTTAAAGAACTTTAGCTTCAGGGAGCTAAAGACTGCCACTAAAAACTTCCGATCGGATAGTTTACTGGGACACCATGGCAATTGGGTAGTTTTCAGAGGTTGGATTGATCAACACTCGCTTACACCTATCAACACCATTAGTCTTATGGCGATTGCTGTGAAGAAGCTTAACCAAGAAAATTTTCAGGGTCGCAAAGAATGGCTGGTCAGTTACATGGTTTCAATGTCTTATTGTTTTTGCCATTTATTATTGATGATCAATTTTTTACTTTTCAATTTAGGGACCTATTTTATTTGGTTGAGGTTCATCATTGGAAGGAGTTTGCATACTTCCCTCACAATTAGAGGGAACTTGATTGTAATAGATATATATTAAATGTAAATCCAATTCTTCTTGTGTGCTTTAATTGCTTTACTACTTATAATGATACAAGTGCTTGATCCATGGAAATAGCCATTGCAAATTTAGGATGTCCAAAAAGTTTAAATATTTAATATCAGTGAAATTATGACATTCTAGATTCCTTTTCATATGCAGAGTCTTTAAAAGACTGATATGAGCTAAATAGTTGATTTTCTGTTGTTCTTTGGACATACAGGGAGAGATCAACTATCTTGGAAAATTGCAGCATCCTAATCTTGTTAAGTTGATTGGTTACTGCTATGAGGATAACCATCGGCTTTTGGTTTTTGAGTTTATTTCTCGTGGCAGCATGGAGAATCATTTATTCATGAGTGAGTTCTATGTTGTATTAACTCAATTGCAGATTTTAGCTTTTACCTTTTGCCTTATAGGAAGAACAGCATTCCATACTCATTTCGATATATATGTGTGTGTGTGTGTATACTCCTTCCACAAGCATTAAATAAATCTTGAAACAGGAGGGCCTCTTTTCCAGCCACTTTCTTGGGACCTACGCATGAAAATTGCCCTTGGTGCTGCAAAGGGGCTTGCATTTCTTCATAGTGCTGATGTGAACGTCATATATGGGGGCTTTAAGACTTCTAATATACTGCTTGATTCAGTATGTGATTCATTCACATTACATAACTCAGTCACTTCTTTCACATTATATCTTAATTTGGGACTAACCCTTAGTTGAGTCAGTTTTGAGTAAATCTGCATTTGTTGACTTATTCCTACTGCTATTTGCAGAACTATAATGCAAAGCTTTCTAATTTTTATTTAGCCAGAGACGGGCTACCTGACGATGAGAGTTATGTCTCTACTCCAGTCGTGGGAACTAATAGTTATGTTGCACAAGGGTATTTTTCCACAGGTACCATGTTTATATGTGGTTTCTCATAAATCTTGTTATGATTAGCTGCTGTATTTAGCTGTATTACAGCTGTAATTAGTTGTAATTAGCTGTTGAGATTAGGAGCTATAATTAGCAGATCACTAGCAGATTATAGTAGATCATTAGCAGATTATTTGGGATCTTAGCAGATTATTTGGGATCCTTGATTAGTTACCTATATTGTATATATGTAGTAATATTTATATCCCCAATTCTTGAGGGAATAATCAAGTTAATATTTCCTCTCATTCTTCTTCTTCACATGGTATCAGAGCCAACAAAGGGCCTGAATACATTCTTCTTCTTTTCTCTTTCTCTCTTTTAAGGGATTTCCAATTACCCTATTATTATCTCTCTTCTATAGTCACAGCCACTATCCCAGGCCTACCCACTGACCAACGACCTCAGACACCAAGTCGTGTCACCGGAATCCTCGCCGTCGTCAGCCACACGCCGTCGACAGATTCTGCCACCTTTCTCTTTGCTGTTCTGCTGCTGAATATGGCTGAATCAGGTCTAATCAAGTCTCTTCTTCCTAATTCTACCGGTATTACTACTGTAAAACTTCAAGGCAGTAGCAATTACATTTCTTGGTTCAATTCTATTGAGCTATGGTTCTTAGGTCAAGGATATGATGATCATCTTATTAAGAATGCTATTGATATCGTTGCAACCGATAGGACGGCATGGATTAAAATTGATGCTTAGTTGTGTAGCCTATTATGGCATACTCTTGATTCCAAATTACTTCCTCTTTTTCAGTCCTGTAAAACCTGTTGTAAGGTCTGGACAAAAGCCAAAACATTGTATACCAATGATATACAACGAATTTACAATGTTGTCTCTAATATTGTCCATTTGCAGTAAAATCAAATGGATATGGCTAGTTACATTGGGCAAGTTGAGACATTGAAAGATGAGTTTGTTTCCATTATGCCTTTCACAGAGAATATTGCTGAACAAGAAAAACAAAGAGACAAGTTTTTTATGGTCTTGGCTCTAATCGGCCTTCGACCAGATCTTAGCTCTGTTCGAGATCAAATTTTGACTAGTTCCATTATTCCTACCTTAGAAGATATCTCTGCTCACCTTCTTCGTATTTCCACCACTCCGGCTGCACCTCCTAACATTGAAGCCTCTGCTTTTGCCGTCTAGAATAGTAATCAAAAATGGAAAGGTAATAGGTATAAGGTTCTAAGCACTTATTGTGATAAACCGGGACATACTCGTGAAACCTGTTGGAAATTACATGGTAAATCGTCTCAGAATCAATCTGCTGGTACTGGACGACCTGCAGCTCATATGGTTCAGAGTAATGGAGTTGGAATTCTTCCTTTGCCTGGTACATCAAGCAACTGCATCACCCTGACAAGGTCAGAATATGAAGAATATGCACAATTCCAAGCAGCCAAACAACAAGCTCAACAACAGTCACCTAGTCTACAGCACTCTAGCACTTCAGTTGCTTGTTTGTCTCAGTCCTCAACTGGTGCTCCTTGGATACTTGATTCCGGCGCTTCCGATCACATTTCTGGTAATGAAACATTGTTCTCTACTCTCATTCCTACTCTAGACTCATCCACAGTCACCTTAGCTAATGGTTTAGAAACTAAAGTTAAAGGCATTCGGACAGTTCAACTTATTCCATCAGTAACTTTACAATTTGTCTTATACACCCTTGACTGTTCTTATAATTTAATTTCCGTTAGCAAAATCACCGAAAAGCTTGATTGCATTGTCTTTTTCATAACTAACTATGGTGTTGTGCAGGATCGGCGTACGGGGAAGACGATTGGAATGGGATATAAGTCACATGGCTTGTATTACATATCCCCTTTGAAAGCCACTATTATATTAGCTTCTACTGCTTCCGCTGAGCTTCTACACAATCGTTTTGGTCATCCTAGTCTTCTTAAACTTAAACATTTAGTTCCTAGCTTATCTTCATTAAGTGTTTTGGAATGTGAATCTTGTCAACTTGGAAAACAATCTCGTGTTTCATTTCCTAAGATTGTCAATAATAAAGCTTTGGCTATGTTTGATATTGTTCATTTAGACATTTGGGGTCCTAGTCGTGTTAGTACAATTCTGGGATTTAATTATTTTGTTACTTTTATTGATGACTATTCTCGTTGTACATGGGTGTTTCTCATGAAAAGTCGTTCTGAACTATTCTCTATCTTTCAAAAATTCTGTGCTGAAATTCAAACTTAATTTGCTGTTTCCATAAAAACATTACGCAGTGATAATGCTCGGGAATATTTTTCTCAGCAATTTAATGAGTTTATGTCTTCTCAGGGTATTCTCCATCAATCTTCTTGTGCTTATACACCCCAACAGAATTGAATTGCCGAAAGAAAGAATCGTCATCTTATTGAAACAGCACGCACATTACTTCTTCATAATCAGGTCCCACTTCATTTATGGGGGGATGCAGTACTTACTGCTTGTTTTTTTATTCACAGGATGCCTTCTTCTGTTTTACAGAATCAAAGTCCTCATTCTGTTTTGTTTCCCAAACAGGACCCCTTTCATCTGCCACTTCGTGTTTTTGGGAGTACTTGTTTTGTTCATGGAATCAAAGTCCTCATTCTGTTTTGTTTCCCAAACAGGACCCCTTTCATCTGCCACTTCGTGTTTTTGGGAGTACTTGTTTTGTTCATGATCATACCTTGGCAGGGACAAGCTTCTACCAAAGTCCATTAAGTGCATTTTCTTAGGATATCCTCGTCTTCAAAAAGGGTACAAGTGTTATGACCCAATCTCTTCCAAGTTCTTTATCTCCGCTGATGTTACTTTTTTTGAAACTACCCCTTATTTTTCTAAATAGCCAGAGCTTGAACAATCTGTTTCCAATGTTCCCCCCTTTCCTATTCTTCCTCCTCCAGCTACATCTCGTCCTCTTCAGGTCTATTCTCGTCGTCCTACTACTAACCCTGTTTTGAATGCAGATATACAGCCTAGTGACTCATCTCCTATTCCGATCTCATCCCCTGCACCGGTCGTGCCAAACACAGAGGCAGAAAATGCTCCCATTGTCCTTCGCAAAAGTATTCGCTCCACTCGTAATTCTCATCCTATTTACAATTTTTTGAGCTATCATCGTTTATCTCCTTCATATTATGCCTTTGTCTCCACATTGTCTACCGTTTCTATCCCTAAGAGTGTCAGTGAAGCGCTTAACCATCCTGGTTGGTCTGCTGCTATGACAGAGGAGATGACTGCTTTGCATAATAATGGTACATGGGAACTTGTTTCTTTGCCTCCTGGGAAGAGCACTGTTGGCTGTCGCTGGGTTTACACGGTTAAAATTGGACCAGATGGTAAAATTGATAGGTTGAAAGCTAGGCTTGTAGCAAAGGGGTACACACAAGTTTATGGCCTTGATTATAGTGATACTTTTTCCCCTGTGGCCAAAATAGCCTCTGTTCGTCTTCTTCTTTCTTTGGCAGCTATCTATCAATGGCCTCTTCATCAACTTGATATCAAAAATGCTTTCTTGCATGGGGAATTGATCGAGGAAGTATATATGGAGCAACCTCCTGGTTTTGTTGCTCAGGGGGAGTCTGGTTTGGTATGTCGACTACATCGATCTCTCTATGGCTTGAAACACTCTCCACGTGCATGGTTTGGAATTAATGCTGTTGTCCAAAAATTTGGCATGCGTCGAAGTGACGTTGATCATTCAGTCTTCTATCGGCATGGAAATCATGGGAAATGTACTTATCTAGTTGTTTATGTTGATGATATTGTCATAACTGGCAATGATCATGAAGGGATTTCTCAACTAAAGCAGGATTTATTCAGCAACTTTCAAACTAAAGATTTGAGAAAGCTAAAATATTTTCTTGGGATTGAGGTAGCACAGTCCAAGATTGGAGTTGCAATCTCACAAAGAAAGTATGCTCTTGATATACTAGAAGAAACAGGTATGATGGATTGTAAACCTGTGGATACTCCTATAGATCCCAATGTAAAACTTATTCCAGGACAGGGGGAGCCATTTAAAGATCCTGGCAGATATCGGAGGCTTGTTGGAAAATTAAACTATCTTACTATTACACGACCGGATATTTCTTTTGCCATGAGTGTGGTTAGTCAATTTCTTCAGTCTCCATGTGATAGTCATTGGGATGCTGTTGTTCGCATTCTGAAATATATCAAAGGAACTCCTGGGCAAGGTCTGTTATATGAGAACAAGGGTCATTCACAAGTGGTTGGCTATTCAGATGCAGATTGGGCAGGTTCTCCCTCTGACAGATGGTCCACTTCTGGTTATTGTATCATGATTGGAGGAAATTTGATATCATGGAAAAGTAAAAAACAGGATGTTGTGGCTAGGTCAAGCGCAGAAGCAGAGTATCGAGCCATGGCATTAGCCACTTGTGAACTCGTTTGGCTCAAGCAACTTCTTCAAGAGTTGAAGTGTGGAGAAATAAAACCAATGACACTGATATGTGACAATCAAGCAGCACTCCATATTGCCTCAAATCCAATGTTTCATGAAAGAACGAAACATATTGAGATCGATTGTCATTTCATCAGACAAAAGATTGAGTCAGGATGCATATCTAGTTCCTTTGTCAGTTCGAACGATCAATTGGCAGATATACTGACCAAATCTTTACGAGGACCTCGAATTAAATACATTTGTAGCAAGCTAGGAACATACAACATGTATGCTCAAGCTTGAGGGGGAGTGTTATGATTAGCTGCTGTATTTAGCTGTATTATAGCCGTAATTAGTTGTAATTAGCTGCTGAGATTAGGAGCTATAATTAGCAGATTACTAGCAGATTATAGCAGATTATTTGGGATCTTAGCAGATTATTTGGGATCCCAGATTAGTTACCTATATTGTACATATATAGTACTATTTATATCCCCAATTCTTGAGGGAATAATCAAGTTAATATTTCCTCTCATTCTGCTTCTTCACAAGTCTGATTGATATTGATCTGCTTGGCATGCTTCAATTTTCTGTTTCAATGCAATTATTTTTACCATTTTCTCTATGCACTCCAGAGGTTATGTTTGAGTAATTTACTCTTCACCTTTTTCACCATTAGAAGTGTTAAATAGATCCCTAATCCTAGCAAATATCACATGAGACTGTGCGACGGTAAGGGGTATTGGAGAGAGCAAAAGTGAGAGCAAATGAAAGCTACCACTGATAGAGGGAGTAAAATCTGCCATATTGTTGATTTTTGAAGCATGACCATAGAAATATTTGCAAGAAATATCTTCCTTTTCTTTTCTTTTTTTTCTTTTTCTAAAAGTTAATAACGAGATGAAAAAATGATCTAAGATTTGTGGGTTATAGTGTAGCAAATATTTCACTCTGTCTCGTACTCTTCGCCATGTTAACAAAATCGCCCACCAGTCTCCCCACCGTTAGTGTGAGGAGAACTATCTGGTTTAGCCTGATTAGGGAAACTTATCTTTAATAATATATCTCTGTTACTCAATCCCGAAGTCCCATAGCGTGGTTCAGAATTTCTCCATGCTAGTTTGGTGGTTGTTAACCCTACCTATTGGGTTCCAGTTGCACTTATTGCCTATGGTTTATGTATAAATAATACAAAAATAAAGTTGCACTGTGTCATGGATTCTGATCACTATTTGAATTTTGATATTGAGCAGGCCATTTGATGGCAAAGAGCGACGATGTATATAGTCTTGGAGTTGTACTTTTAGAAATTTTATTTGGTCGACGAGCTATAGACGTGAGCCAGCCATCTAAGCAACGTGACCTGGTGAAGTGGGCAAAGCGTTATTACTGGACAAACAAACTCAGTGTTTTCTACATTTTGGATCCATGTTTTGATAGATGGCGCTTATTTCGAAGAGCCGAGAAGCTGGCTAACCTTGCACTGCATTGCTTAAATGATGAACCAAAGTTTAGACCAGAGATGGATGATGTGGTAATGGTGTTGGAGGGGCTTCAATAATCAAATTAAAAGAAGAATAGTAAACAGGTTTTAGAAGCATGTGTTTGTAGGAACAATGTACAGCTTTTGGTTTACACTTTGCATGTAGTATTTTTGCCTCTATTATCATGGGTGTAGGCAAGAATTGTTTTTAGTTGAGGCAGTAACATTTTTGTCTACTGTTCTCGTTGTATATGTACCCCTACAATTAGAGGTTATCATTATATATAGTTAATACTCCCTCCATTCCATTAAATTGATTAATAAGTATTCTATCTAATGCTTTTTAATTGCAACAAAATTTAATATAGATAATAAAATAATGGCCGCTGCTTTGATTTTCTAAAAAGTGTAATCTAAAAAAAAAAAATCAAAAATCATCAAATCCAACGGAACGATTGACAACCAACAAATTTAAATATGAAGTTTATATAAAAATAATACTTCCTATGTATTATGAAGTTTATATAAAAGTAATACTCTTTCCCTTTTAAAAAAATAATTCACTTTTTATTTTTATATAAATTAAAAAAATAGCAATTGTTATGGTTAAAAAGCAATTTTTTCATATAATTTTTCTATTATATCATTTTAAATAATCCATGAGTAATTATTATATTGAAATAATAAGTAAGAATTAATGAGAGTTATTGAAATAAGGATATAATAGACAATTTAAGGATTAACTATAATGCAAAAAGAAAAAGTGGACTATATTTTGAGATAGACTAAAAAGAAAAAATGGACTATCTTTTGGGAGGGAGGGAGTAATCTTTTTTTATCTATAGGTACAAGGAGGGAGAGGGGGAGGTGGTAGTATTCAAATCCAACACAATCATAAAAGTGTATGGAAGCATATGTTGCAGGCTAAAACCTGATTCCCATACAAAAATTATAATTGCCAAATAATTATCCCATAACAGAAATAAATCGAATACTTTCCTGTAAAAAAAAAATCTTTAATTCATGTAATACCATACAAAGTTTTTGTATAGACAATTAAAAGTAAGAAATAACTTTTGAAAATTACAAGGGTAATAAAGTAGGTACTCCCTTCATTCTTTTTATATAGGAAAAGTTTTCATTTTGGGGTGTTCTCTTTATATAGAAAATTTTGACTAATTTGATAACTTTGAAACTATGCCGATGTGAAAATCTATTTTATCCTTGTTTTAGTCATTTGTGAAGCTTTTAAGGTAGGAGATTCTCAATATAGTAAGAGACAAAGCTATATATGAGCGTTTAATTTGAATAAATTTTGCATAATGGATTTTTTTACACAATTTCCATTGAAAAAAAATGTGCTTGTATAGGTTATATGAGCTCCGATTAAAATGAAGTTTGAATAGAAAATGGCCATAAAATTTTCAAGTCGACCGCATTGAAAGGAATTTTTACAAACTTCATCGAATATTTAAAAAATTACGCAATATTTAAAGTACGTTTTTAATAAACAAAAGCATTTGGAATATTAAATGAGTATAAATTTTCATATTTCCACGCAACTTTTCCAAATAAAGGACAAAAAACGAATTTCTTTCCACAAGTCAGAGCATAAACTTCACTTTTGCAATTGTTTGTATTCCTTTCATTCCAACAAAGTATTTAAAGCATCGTTGAAAATTGAAACATAATTTAAGATATACATTGACATTAGAGGAGGAATAAATGAGATATTATGGGTAAATTAGAAAAAAAAATGACAAAAAAAAATTTGGTTAAACTAGTTTCTTAAGGCAAAGGCAACAAGCAAAGGTTTACTGGCTGAATTATAGGGACACGAACTCTAAATTTTTCATGGCCATATCTAAGGACGACGTAAGGCTAATAGGATTGAGGGGTTACGTGATAGGGAGGGTATTTGGAAAACTGACGCAGTGGACATGCATGCAATTATCTTGGACTACTATCAAGATTTGTACACAGCGGATGAAGGGGATACAGGCCGGATTATGAGATTAGTGCGTAGAAGGGTTTCTCATGCAGATAATGAATCATTGATTGCTCCTTTTCGGGAGGATGAGTTTAAAGATGTTGTATTTCAAATGCACCCTGATAAATTGCCAGGGCTTGATAGTTTAAATCCGGCTTTCTTCCAGAAGTTTAGGAGTGTGGTGGGCAAAGATATTGCTGATAGTTGTTGACAATGGCTAGAGGTATTTTTTCGGACTCTCTCTTTGATACTTTGGTTGTGTTAATCCCTAAAAATAATAGTCCTGAGTCTTTGAAAAATTATAGGCGTATTGCTCTATGTAATGTCCTGTATAAAAAATTATTTTCAAAGTTCTAGTTAATAGACTTAAGCTTGTTTTACCCCATATTATCTCGGATAGTCAATCGCCTTCGTTCCGGGGAAACTAATCCAGGATAATGTTCTTGTGCCCTTTGAAATACTCCATAATTTAAAAAGAAAAAAGAGAGGAGAGTTGGGTATGACTACTCTTAAACTAGATATTACCAAGGCTTATGACAGGGTGAATTGAAATTTTTGCGGGATATGATGAGTCATTGGGTTTTAATAATAAATGGATTGACTAGATGATGACTTATGTTTCGAAAGTTCGCTATTCTGTTTTGTGTAATGGGGAGTCTGTAGGGCCTATTATCCCTGGCCGGGGCCTTCGACAAAGGGATCCAATTTCTCCCTATTTATTTATTATTTGCTCAGAGGGTTTGTCTTTGTTATTTAATAAGGCTGAGAGGAAGGGATGATCCATAGAGGGAGAGCAGGTGTTAGATGCCCGTGGGTCTCACATTTTATTATTCGCGGATGATGCTTTCCTATTTTTTATATGAAAGGGTGTTTAGGCAAGCCGTCAACTATCAAAAGTCTGGGATGATGTTTAGTCCTAATGTCTCTGCTCTTGTTAAGGCTTCAATGTCTAATTTGTTGGGGGGTGTCTAATGCATTAGGTGGGGGAAATTATTTGGGCCTTCCATCTCTAATGGGGAGAAATAAGAAAAGTATTTTTAGTTTTTTGAAGGATAGGCTGTGGAGCCTATTCATAATTGGAATAACAAATTTTTATCTCGGGCAGGGAGAGAGATCCTTCTAAAATCTGTGGCCCAATCATTTTCGTCTTATTGTACGAGTGTGTTTCTGATGCCTAAAACTATCTGTGATGAGCTACAAAAAATTATGAATTCTTTTTGGTGGAATTCCCATAAGGGGGTTAGCATAGGAGTCCATTGGTTTTCTTGGGACCAGATGTGCCAAAGTAAGAGGGATGGAGGTATGAGATTTCAAGATCTTCATTGTTTTAATATTGCAATGCTAAGTAAATAGGGGTGGAGGTTAATTTCCAAACCCAATACTCTTCTGATTCGCACGCTCAGAGCTAAATATTTTCCAAACCCAATACTCTTCTGATTCGCACGCTCAGAGCTAAATATTTTCCTCATGGCAGCTTTCTTTCTACTTCTTTACGAAGTAATCTGAGTTTTACTTGGAAGAGTTTATTATTTTCTAGAGACATGTTAAAACAATGGATTCAATGGGGAGTTGGGAGTGGTGAGCACATTTTGGCGAGGACCGATCCTTGGTTACCTAAGAATGATTTCTTTTATGTGGAGGATGGTTTACATTTTATTGAACGTACCATGCAGGTGAGAGATTTGATTAGAGGGGATAGGAGGTGTTAGGACTTTTACGAAATAGTAGAGCTTTTTAGTGCATCATTCTTAGTATTCTTCTAGGTCTAGGGGAGTTGGAGGATAAATTGACGTGACATTACGATAAAAAGGGTGTGTATAGTGTGCGGTCTGATTACTATCTAGCTCTTCAATGGTCTGGAAGGTGGGAAAAGATTACATAGGGATCACTAGAAGAAAATCTGGGGCTTGAGTGTGCCGCCAAAAATGAGAGAATACATGTGCAGAGTGTTTAGAGGGATATTGCCTACTAAGGATAAACTCTATACGAGAGGTATGAGGGTGGAGCGGGAGTGTCGCTTTTGCAATCAAATCGAGAATATTGATCATGTTTTAATGAATTGTTGTAGGGCGAGGGAGGTTTGGAGGAGTTGTGGAGTTGGAAGAGCGCAAAATGATTTCTCTTTTACTAACATTTTTTTGCAGGTTCTGGTGTCAAACGATGCGGATACTATTCAAAAGTTGGTCTTTGTTGCTTGGGCTCTTTAGAGTGCGAGAACAAGTTTATCCGACCTGCCCAGCTTACAACAACTATTCACACCATGCTTCAAGAGTGGCGAACAACAACTCCATTGGTCGCGCCAGTAGTTCATGGGCTTGCTAACGTCTCTGGGTCATGTAGCGTTCCAGCATGGGGTGTGATGAGGGTCGATGGATGGCAGACCTTTATTGATGGAGCTATTTTTCGAAATTTGCATTTGGTTGGTTTCAGTGCAGTCATGGAGAGTGCAAAGGGTCTGTTTTTGCAGGGACTATCGAGTTTGTTGGACAACTATAACAAGCCCCTCTTGGTTGAAGTGCTTGCTTTGAGAGCTAGCCTTGCTTGGATTATTGATTCTACCACTACAACTGGTTGCATCTATACAAATTGTCAAGGTCTTATTCATGCTTTAATTTCTCCTTTAAATGATTTTTCTGAGTTTAGTATCATTATTAGAGATTATAAACAACTTTTAATTTCTAGGCCTAATATTGCAATTAGGTGGATCAGGAGACAAGCGAACATAGGCGCGCACACGTTGGTTAGAGCGTTTTTCAATCATGTTCGTCTCACAGTTTGGGATTCTATACCCCATTATTTGTTATCTTTTTATGACTGATATAAGCAGTTTCCGTGTTGAATTCCAAAAAAAAAAAAAATTTAACATGGGTGAAAAATTATTTATTTCTATATAAAATTAACGGAGGAAGTAAAAAAAAAAAAAAACACTATCTAGTTTTACTCGTTTATTAAAAGGATTTGTAATTTCTTTTTTCTTCTACACTACCCTTAATAATTTGGGCCACATTTGTAACATGTTAAATATGTTTGTTAAGTGACATTTCATTCACAAATATGACCTGATTCTGTTAATAATTAATAATTATTACTCCGTCCCTTCTTAAATATTTATTATATTTGAAATTTTATGTCTTTTTAAAAATCATTAAATTTGTTTAAATTACAATAAATTATCGAGTAAATTAACTACATTATTTTTAATTTAATATATTCAAATACTAAATTTTTGAAGAATTGAAATAATAATTGTTGATTATATACAAAGGGTAAACACGAAAAAGAAATCATTACATCTTGAAACTATAAATGTAACAAGTATTAGGATATAGTATTTTCTTACATGTGACTATTTCTCAGATGTTATAAGTATTTAGAAACCGAGTAAAATTTGATAATTAAAATATTTTTTTTAATAAATTTTATTAATGTCAATCTTTTTAATTAACAAATATGACTTTTAAACGAAAATTATAATTTATTTTATATAATATTTTAATATATATATATATTATGATTAGATCCATTCCAAAAAAGAAAAAAAAAAATCCTTGATTCTTTATCTTCACCGGATTGGATCTGAAAACCTTGGTCCAAAGCTTGCTTAATATTCGGATAATCTCATAAGATCCAAGTTACGGATCAGAAGAAATTAAGAGGAGAAAGATGTAGAGACTTGGAGAAGAAGAAGAAGATAAGGTTGACTAGGCAATAGTTATCTCCACTCCACAAGGGCTGGGTGAAGAGGGAATTTTTTCAAAAAAGGATGAGATTCGAAGAGTGAGATGGTCCTTTGTTTTTGAAGGATCCATCTTTTCAGCCATTTAAAGTGTCACTTTTTCATTTGTCTCCTTGACAATGGTGCGACTGCTTTTTGCTAAAGATGACATCTATCGTCTTCATCAAGCATCTTGAACTCTTTTCTCTCTTGTCCTCTCCCATGTATTAGAATTTTGAAAGAAAATATCCATGTATGTACAAAATACAAAAAATTTCAAAAATAATGATTTTTTTAGAATTAAATAAATCATAATTATTTTAGCGATTAGAAATTAATAGAATTAAAGAGAAATAAGCTCTAAAATTACTATTAGATGTAGAGTGTCATCTTTTGAAATACGATACAGATATGCATAGTAGTTTCCTAATACAACCAAGAAGGTATAAATGCTTAGTAAGAGTCTTAGTTATAAATATCTATTATACAGTTTAAATAACTTTAAATGGTTCTTTGATTGAATATTGCAAGTTTGAACAATGTTCGGTCCACTTATTAGTTTTTAGTAAAAATAAATTAATTTTAAAAATTATTAGATCAGACTTATTAGAAGCTCGTGAACTCTCGAACTGCACCAAGTGACCTAATAAAAAGCACCCGAGAATAAGAAGGGGAGGCCCAATGCAAGAGGCAAATAAAATTAATGAAGTCAAAACAAACAAAAAGAATTACATCTCTCAAAATTGATAAATAAATTATGTGCCCCCCAAAAAATTGGATCATGTGTGGAAAAAGATGAATAATTAAAGGATAATAATAATAGGAGAGTAGGCAGTTGTGCCACGTTTCCTGAAAGCGACTGTATGAAATAGGTAGCACTCACCACTTATAACAAGATTTTTCTTTTTTTTTTTTTTTTTTTTCTCTTTTCAATATGGAACTTACTATGTGGTATATGTGATGATCAATTCTATAATTATGGGAATCTTTACTAAGGTTGTTTCTTTATAAAATGCAGATAATAACAATTGGAGTGTCAAATCCTACAAGATCCTTTTCCACTTCAATTATCATCCATTTCTCTCATCTTTTTTCCTAATTTTTTTTGTTCGAATTTTTGTTTTTAATAGTTAATTGCTAATTTGACAGTCAAATGCTTATTTTATATGATTAAAAAGCTAATAATTAATTCTCGTGGAGAAGTTCTTGCTTTAATAGCTGACAGTATATCGAAAAGACTAATCTTTCGTCCTTTGAGCGAAAGACACTCCTAAAAAAAAAAGAGAAAAACTAATAATATAGATTATAGTAATATTTTCTTTTTAAAAAATATTTGAAATATATAAAAAAGATTTAAATGTATTATACATTTAAAAAGAATCGTTTTCTTTAAACATACTACTACCTCATCTCATTTTAAGTGGTTTAAGGTAATTATATAAGAATTAAAAAAATTATTACGGGTCCATTTAGTTTAGCTATTTGTGATAGTTGATAGATAGAGAAGGTTACTGCTAATCCATAGTTGTTAAGTGAAAAATATTGATCTTCTAGTAAAATTTTAGTAATAACTTTTGTTAAAATGGGCGTTAATGCTACAAATTATTTTTACGGTACTTAAATATTTAGTCCTTAGGTTGCTCAAATTACTATTATATTCCCGATATTTGGTTGAAATCATTAATTTATCCTTGAAATTTAGCTATGTTTAAATATTTACTACCTATGTCTAAAAGTATCATTTTTTTTAATCTTTACGTGTGGGATAAAATAGTAATTCAATAAAATGTAAGAAGCTAAATAATAACACTATTTAAATGTAAAGATCAAATAATAAATATCATACAATATTTAATTGAAAGGAAGTACTTTTTGAATAAAAAGATTAAATAGTTTAACTGTTCTAGATTTCAGAGATGAATCAATTAATTTTACAAAATGTAGAGATGTAATAGGAACTTTGACAAAAATTTTGGAATCAAATAGTTAATTACACTTATTTTTATAATTATTACGTGATAGACTAACAAATAAATCAAAGGTATTAAATATATTTAATACAAACAATTATATCGAGTATTACAATAATTATATCGAGCATTACAACAATTATACCAAGCGTTATAAATCAATAAAGAATTTATAACGTATTTTGGTAAAAAAAGCATTTATAAGATATTCATTCAGTATATAATAGTTTTGTCTTCCATTCATAATGGGACGACTACTTTATCTATTATATAAATATATACTATAAAAAAAATATATTAATACATTATACTTATATTCTCATTTATTTTTTACTTCTATCATTATGTATGATATTTTAAAAAAAATTTTAAGCTTGACATTGCTCAAGAGTTAATACTCACTTTTCACTTCAAAGTCAACTTCGAGCTTAATCTGTACTAACATTCTCAGGTAAAGCCTAAAAGATAAAGTCCACTTAGGTCTCACAGTCTAACTAATGGGTCAACATGTCATCCTTCAAATTAAATTCTTAAGGAAAATTATGTTCATTTTATGGTGAATTTGTATCAATTCCACCTCGTACTTGAATGATGTAAATTTTACAGTTAAGTTAGTTAAGAAATAACAAAAATAAAGGTTTAAATATTAACTTTAAATGACAGTTATATAATTAAAAAAATAAAAAGAAAACTAAACGAGTAAAATAAATGAAAAAAAATACTATAAAGATGTTAATTGGAATGTAAGCAAATCGCACTTGCTAAGTGTGCCAAAAATCTTTATGTTCTATTATTAATACTTTCCGCGCGGGAAACAAAACAACTATTTGCTATACTTTTTTATTAACTTAGCTAATTTGCGAAATTATTATATTTTATTTTTATAGATGACAAGGTAGGGGATTTTAAAATTTGAAGAGAGCGACAGGGCATGAAAGTTTGGGATTCCAAGTCTAATGCATGTGGCCCATAAAAAAAGGAGAGGTGAAGGGCTAAGATCCACAAAACAATACCAAAGATGCAGAATCCTTTATATGCAACTTGAACCATCCACTTTGCATCTTCTACAGTTCCCCACCTTCTTTTTTTTTTTTTGTCTATTTTTCTTCATCAAGTTTTGATTGTTTGGCCCTTAGATTCACAAGCAAGACTATTTATTCAGTATATATAATTTGCATTTCACAATTTTTTTACTTAGTACATTTTTACATTAGAAAATGAAAATAATTAAAAAAACCTAAAAAATATTAGCTATAATTTTTTTTAGTAACTGACTAGCTAGTATATTAAATAAAATTTCAAAAAAGAAATAATAATTTACCTAAAAATTATTTTTATTGTACTAATGTCACTTCTTAATACTGAGCAAAGTTTGAGCATGTGGTCACAATTCTTTGAAAAGACAAAAGCTGACTTTAAAAACATTTAATCTTTGTGAAAATTCAAAATAAACTGCCATCTCCTAAGTCTAACGAAATATTCTTTTTTTTTTAATAAAAAAAAAAAAAAAAAAACAAAGTCTAATGAGTTCCTATCTAGGAATTCGATTCTACTTCTTTTGCCTTAAATCAAATATGTAAAGTTTGAATCTTTAGTACACACCTTTACCAAGTGAATTCCCTTAATAAATTTATCCGTTTCTTTGATATTGGATATGAATCCTAATTAAATAGGCTTCAAATAATTTGAGCAAAACTATGTAAAAAGTAAATAGAAATCGACTCATTTAAGTTGTATTCGAACTTAAGCTCAATTTATTTATAACATATAAAAAGAAAATGGTGATTCAAACCCTGTGTATAAAGTACTCCCTTGAGTGGGTTGGATAGAATTGACGAATACAATATTCTTTATATTTCTATAGAAAAATTATTTTTGTGATTCAAATCTATGATCCATAGATCATTTATAATTTATAATAAAAAAATTACCTTTACATGCGCAAAAATCGAGCTAAAATTGACTCGTTTATTATGCTTAAACTTGACTTTGAAAACTTATTGAAAGAATTTGAACAATTTATAAAAATATAAAGAAAATGATTTAGAAGTTGTTGATTCTTTTTTAGTGCAAAACCGCACTAATCCAAAATGCTAAACAAACCACCTTAGCCAAAGAAATATTCTAGGTTGATATTGGTATTTATTATATATATTGTCTCAATCTTTTTTGGTTATTTTTTAAATTCCCATAGCAACCGTACCCACCATTTTTATATAACAAAGGCATTAAGCATCGCCCAAATTGTACAATGGCCTAAAGTTTTTATGCCTCATTGTGCATTATTTTATCACAACAATCTCTTCAAATCCCATCTTTTCTTTTCTTTTTTTTTTTTTTTTCTCTTTTTACC
This sequence comes from Jatropha curcas, assembly GCF_041381405.1. Taxonomy (NCBI): domain Eukaryota; kingdom Viridiplantae; phylum Streptophyta; class Magnoliopsida; order Malpighiales; family Euphorbiaceae; genus Jatropha; species Jatropha curcas. The sequence goes on from NC_143159.1 coordinate 7,679,344, forward strand.
GATAAAAACAGATAGCAATTCGATGGCCGATATTGCTCCTGGTCGCATAAAATAACTAAATGGCGATTTAGTCATTCTGTAAAACCCACTTGTATTTTGTTGTAATATACCTAGCAGAAACGACAGACAACACCACCAGCGCACCAGCACATAAAACACACACCTTCACTTTCACGCGCCTTCAATCACTCTCCTGATCTTCCAGTTTGCACGTGGGGGGCCACAAAGCATCTCCAACACTCCAACGGGACAAAGGTTGGTTCATTGAGTTGATTTTAAAATTTATATGTAATCGAAAAGGAAAATAAAGGTTTAATCATCGATTTCACCTTCAAATTTCAAAGTAAGTTGCAATTTTATTGTAGATTGGTATTTGTTTTTTGAGCATTTTTAAACTTATCAATTTAATCGTAATTGCATCCTAATTTATATTTACAGTATAATTACATTTTAAAATGTCAATTAAGTCTGATCTAGTTGGTTTTTTCGTTTATATGAAAAGTAAATATCTCTCGGTTCGAGTCTTTTTAGCTATAAGATTTTGGGCGATTAAACCTTCCAATAAATAAAAAAAGAGATATTAAAATATTAGTTTGATCTTAAATATCATATTTTGAAATTTTATTTTAAAAAATATCAGTTTGACTTTAAATATTCAAATAATATCATTCTCGTTATTCATTTACTATTTTATCTTTTTATTGTGGCCTTTGTTGCTGTTGTAATCACCTTTCTCGTTATCACTTTTTGTAGTTGTTGCCTTTATCATCATCATCGGAAGCCAATCATTGAAAATCTTTTGTTGGAAGTCGATTGTCAGTCACCAAAAGTCAGTTGCCGGTCATTATCGCCTTTGCGATCATTGTAGTTGAATCACATAAGCCTTTCTTTTTTAAGATTACTATAGTATTACTTAAATTTTTTTGACCAAAATTGATGTTATGTTAATTTCTAAACCTCGCTGATATTTTGTTTAATTTGAAAACATTTTAAGAAAATTTGTTAAGTTGCCTAAAAAAAATTACAGTATAAAATGGAACTCAAAAACCCTGAATTTATCTATCTGCTGTAATTACACCATAAAATCAAATTAAGGTTACAATTTCTATTAAAGCAATGCAAAAGTGGATTTCATAAAAGTAAATGCAAAATGAATCCTTTGAATTAAAAGGAAAATAAATGCAATAATTAAAAGAGAAAATTATAATCATTTCCTCATATTTTATATATATAAAAAAAAATTTGCCCTTGTCTGTTAAGAATAGATTGCTATACCCTTGAATTTTGAGTTTATCACACTACATTGCGCTTCTGTCCATTTTTTACAATTTTAGGATACAAGTCAAAAGAAAATCTAACGGTACAAGGAGAGATAAAAAAAATATTTCACCGGTCTACCCTCTCCCTCTCAGGAAACAAGTTTGTACCTTCTTGCCCTATAGTTTCAAGAACAAAACTCCCAAATCACAGCATTTGATAAACTCTTCTTCTGGAAATGTTCAAAAGGAATAAAACAAGAACTGCTATGCTAATTAATAACAAAAGTAATGAGAAAAATAATATAATTAAAAATATAATTGTCAATTTACATATAGCAAGTTTTATAACAAGAAGCCTATTTATGATTTAAAGAAAAACCCATAAATTAACAAAGAAAAATCTGCAGAGTTGTTGCCATTGGTGAATCTTCTGATTTTGAAAAATCTGTACTATTATGAGGAAAATTTACTTTAGCAATAGAAATCGGAAGGTGATTGTTGTTCTCAAACACTGTTGCCGCAAACAAACACCATCAACACCATTTGAGCAGTTGAGGATTTAAAATTAAGGTTCGAGAAATATTACATAGTTTATGACACCCAAATCTATGTTTGTGCATTATCAATTTCGTCATAATCTAGGCACAATTTTTTCAACAATTGGCCATTGTTTGGATGATTGGATCTTTCATATCTTCTCTCCCAAATTCAATCCAAAATCAAAGAAACACGGGTTATAATAAATCATTACACCAAAAGCCCAATGGAGTATATTCATATTTTTGCTTTCAAGGATTAGGGTTGCTTGGGGAACAGAAAAGAAGATAGATATGGTAAGGGATGAAATTAAGGTCAATTGTGTCATTTCACAAGCATATAACGTATAAAATTGCTAAAACCTTATGCAAGGTTATTTTAGTTTAACGAATTCAAAATTCGATGATATAACAGTCTATTTTTGAAAAAAATAAAGGTAAAGTAGTTCACTTGTAAAAATATACAGGAGTGCGATTATAATTTTCATAAATTAAAATATTCAAACAATAAATAAGAAAATCAAACTCAAACATTCAAATAATAAACAAGAAAAAGACCGAAAAATAAACGCGGTGATTCCTTTACCGATGTCTATGGTCATGGTTTAATTTCCTATAAAGGTAAGGATAAAATACGTATACGACAAATAAATAAATCACGAGATGTACTTTGTTTGACACATCACATAGTTTTCAACACTCTAAGATATGACAAACAATCAAAAATCTCTACAGTACAATAATTTTAATATGAACCTCTACATCTACAACAATCTCAAAAAGGATCAACCACAGGTAAACATCCTATAATATTTATAATATTGATGAAGTAAGAACAATAAATTAAATCGTAATTATCAATATATTAGGAATAAGAAGAACAAAAATAAGATATATATACTTAAGAACAAATCTAATGTAACTTTATTATCAATAACCCGCAAATCAATCAATTTCATCGTAAAATATAAATCTTAATTGACTGCAAATGAAAAAAAAATAAAAATGCATAAAGAGAAAAGCAAATCATATTGAATTATTTAGTACTAAGAAGTCTCGTCTCCGATAAGGCTTTGATAACTTCTTTGATCATTAAAGTACAATAAATGAAAATAAAAAAAATAGAAAGGTAGTATAATTTAATGAGAGTTAACTTATTAAACGTTATTTTATCACTAATGTTTACTATTAAAAAAACTCCAAAATATATTAGACAAATAGAAAATTAATTAAGATTACAAATTTACAGACATAAGACTATGTCTAATGATAAGTGGACGTACAACTTAGCAATAGCCTAAATTTGAACCTCTCTTAATACCCAAAAAAAAAAAAAGATTAGAAAGGTAAAAAAGAAACTTTCAAAACTAATTATATAATAATAACTAAAATTAATATATATATATATATATATATATATATATATATATATATATATATATATATATATATATATATATATATATATAGAAAGTATACATACCTAATTAATTTTTCTATTATAAACAAGTATTTAATGAATTTGTTGAGATGTCATATTTATACATATGCCAAATTGAGATGTTATATACAAACGTACAGTTCATTATACTCATGTACGAGGAACTTACTTTTTTAGTTAATCTATAGTATATTTAATAGATAAATTCATATTCAATTGATTAGATTAGCAACTATAATAATTTTTAGCTGGTTTTCTCCAAAAAAAAAAAAAAGAAAAAAGCTGATTAGATATATGTTTGTTGAATTTAATACTCTATATAAATTAATAAATTAAATAGTTTTATTAATTAATTAACATTTTTTAATTAATAGAATTTACCTTGCTTGATTCTCTTTGTTTTTTCCCGTTCTAGTGACCCCTGTTCTGTTTCTAGTTTCTACTTTCTTGCAGGCTTATGGTTTTGCATTGCTGAGAGGAAACTTTTTTTTTTTTTTTTCTTTTATTAGAAGATTCAACGGCTCCAAAAGAACATTATGAACTATACAATATGAAATATTTTTCTAATCTGCTCATTAAAATGATGAAAATTCTTTTGATCGAGATGATTTGAACCTGAGTTCTTTCACTCTCCAATTCATATAAATAGAAACATCAATAGACCACTTGACAAAAAGAAAATTTAATTAGTGAGTTGTGGCAGATATCAACTTTGACTTGTATATTCTCTTTAAGGTTTCTGTTGGAATTCCTTCAATTTTGGACCTCGGTTTTATTTTTTTTACTCATATTGTTTTCTATTTCTACCGAAAGGAATCAACATCCTGCAATTCTGATCTGATAAAAGATATGAGCTTAATTTTTTAAGCTACGTCAGTTTCCATTTGAAACTAGCTTTAAGCTAACACGAAAAGGTAAATCTCAATTAAGTAATCCATAAATTGAAATTAAGTAACAATTAAATCTCAATTAAGCAATCTATAAAAAGTATATCTTAATTAAGTAACCCTTAAAATCAAATCTCAATTAAGTAATCCATCAATCTTAATTATTTTTGGTAGTCAATAATAGTAAAATCCCATCATTCATGTTACGGTTAGATAAATAATTGATCCTTTTCATATTAGAAAGCAATAACATTAAAGTTTTCTCCAAAATGATGATTCCATGACTAGATTACGAGATTAAATGTGGAATCCAATATGCACCAACGACCGGATCAAGTTATCTTGGATCATCAATCTCAATTATTAATAAAAACAAATACTCTACATTTTTATTAGAACTAAAGTAAAATCGAAGATATCAATTAGGGATATAAGTGAGACGAGTAATTTAGGATACCCGCTCTACTCTGATTCTGTTTAATAAGAGTACATATAGTTATAAATGAGTTTTCTATGGATACAGATAGTGAAATTACTATCCGTAACGGATACGGGTATTAAGACTCTGGGTACTCGTTACCCATTACCCGCTATAATTAATAGTTTTGGCATGGGTATTCATGGATAGCCTATCCATTTATTAGTAAAAAATGTATTTTAAATAAGTTTGGTTTTGATATTTTAAATGAATGGATATCCTACCCGTTTAAGGGTACTTTAAACGAGTTTGTGACGGATACGGATATTAAAATTTTAAACGGATTCTAATTTGGTTATTTAAATAGATATTTAAACAGGTTTAAAACGGATACAAGTAGTAAAATTTTAAACGGATACGATTATGAGTAATTTAAAATTCGCAGGTAACCGCCTCCGCTTCGAAACATAACATCGATGTTTATTTTTATTTGTTATAAACTATCTATTTGATTCTAATTTTAATTTACTTCGATCTGATGGTTACTCCAAACTTAATCCACAATAAAGCAGTTTAGTATGGCTGAATTATAAATATATAGAGGATTAATTATTGAATTAATTAAATAAATATAAAATCAAATTATTTTAAAAGTGATTTATCAAATATTAAATTGAAACAAACTATTTAAAAATTAAATAACATAAAATTAATGATTTCATATGGTTTGATTCTTTTATTAATTTAAATGGTACAATGTAAAAATTTTATTGGTCCTCTCGTTAATGTAATGAGTGGAGTTAGACTTCTCTCAACTACAAAAATTTTCATCAATTTGACAAATTAAGGAGAAATCAAATCAAATTAATTATTTTGAATTTAAAAATTAATTCAATTAGTTATATATAGCGGCCAAACCAAAATTGAAAATCAAACCGTTTTGTGTAACCTAACCAAATTCGCAAACTAATCATTCAAAGACCGACTCAAATGAGTCAGTTCAGTTCCTTTTTGATTAGAATGCGAATATTGTTGATTCCTAAAACCACACATGCAATTAGAGCGTGATCTCACGAGGGTAAAGTGAGAGTGGAGTAGTATTTTGCCCAACACCAAATTGTCAGAACAAGACGTTTAGTCGCCGCGTCATTTCTGAATAAAAAAATTAATATTTTTGTTTTTTAAGGTTTTTTGCCTCTTAATACACCACGCCATCTTCCAGTGTATGGACTCAATTTTTCATCATACAGAGAAAGAGAGAGAGCACTTTGTGAGAAAGTGCTATTCCAACGTAGAAAGCATAGATGGAGAGAGAGATACAATTACAGAGGACGCTTTCAAGAGTACTTTCTCCGTTTTGTCAATAAATCTCTCCTCTCTCTTTCATATACATCTATAGTCTCTCTTCTTCTAGTGCTCTCGGTTTTTTCAACGATGTGATTAAGCGCCCTTTCTTTTCTGTCTGTTGGGATTTGGGAGGAAACTTTCTAAAGGGTCAGTATCAAATTTCCTCCTTTTTCTATTCTCTCTCTGTTTTTGCTCTGTTTTTTTCATTTTTTCTCTGTTCAGTACTCCAATTTACTTTCTTGAATTCAATTCTCTACAAATCTTTCTTTCAAATTCTTGAGTTTATTTTCTTTCACATACTAATTTTTACGTGAAATTGTCAGGTTCCTTCGATTTCCTCGCTTTTGAGCTCACGATATTAGCTTTCTCTGCAAATCTGCCTCTCGTTTGTAAGTTCCCATATAAAAATTTGCAATATTTGGCTGAATCCATTTTTACAGTTCAAATATGCTTATCTGTGATTGCTTAATCCTTATTGCGTAACTAAGTTGAATTTCTCATAATCTGAACGCTCTTGAAAGGTGTTTAATTAGCTGACGGAATAGAGTCAGACAATGAAGGACAACTTGAAATCAGAGTGTCGTTTGTTAGTCGTGTCAAAGAAAGAAATGATAAACGACAGTAAATTTTGTGTTAGCTGTTGGGACATTATTGTTTTTATTAGGAGATAGAAAGCAAAAGCTGATTTGGGTCAGGGAAGTAATAATGATTGAGCCATTGAGGTCAAACGGAAATTGGAATTAACGGTGGTGATGGATGGAAATTATGATTTGGGTATTTATAGGCACTATTGGGATACTGATTGGTGGGTCAATTAAAAGCAAAAAGGAATCAAAACTCTCTTTATTTTCTGTCATTTCAAAGGTGATTTTTTTGGTCTGCTTGTCTGTTTTATTACTAGTCTTTATTACCTTTATTCAGTTTAAAGATTTTGTTGCAACTTGCGTAGGTGTAGAGCGTAATTTTAGATTTACAAATGTCTTACCTACCTATCAGCTACTTCAAACAAGTTTGAAAACGCCGTGCAGCGTAAATGTTTTTAGCGCTTTCAATAAATTGTGTTTCTGAACCGAATTTATATTTTTAACTTTACGAAAATTAAGATTATTTGATGCTCCAAGCAACACTTTATTGATTAAATAAATAATTTAAATAGCTCTTTTAATAAATTGTGTTTCTGGAACCGAATTTGTATTTCCAACTTTACGAAAATTAAGATTATTTGATGCTGCAAGCAACACTTTATTGATTAAATAAATAATTTAAAATCAATAAATCCGTCTCTTCAATTCTTTTTGAAGATTTAAAACTCTAATTCCTATCAATTCTAGATTATTTGAAAGGGAAATTAAAGTTAGATATATACATAACCTCAAAGATGCAATTACATTATATTAGACTTGCAAATGCTCCTACTTTTTATTCATTATTGAACTGAATTGAAATTTCGCATTAGTTTGGGGAATTCTTGTGTTAAGAGCATTATTACGAGTGTGACCACTTGTTATATATATTTGGTTCCTTTGAAAGCAATAGTTCTTGCCGTTTAATGCATTTAAATGCAATAACTAATGCTACGACAATAGCATCATCCAACTACACACTTCTTCTAATAATTAGTAAATGGTTAGTTTGTAGGTATGATGATAATAGAGAGAATATTTATTAACACAATAAGTCGAGAAAAAAAAAATACATGTATCTAATAAGTCCTTTCTCCAAAAGGAAAATACTTGCTTTCGTATTGAGAATATATGCATACTATTATATATTTAATTTAATGAAATTAAATAGAAAGAATTGAAAATAAATTAATTAGGCATTAGTTTATATTAATCAGTGACGTAATAAAATTAAATTGGAAGAATTAAAAATATGCAATAAGAAAGAGGTTTATATTAATTATGAAACAAAAAATATACTAAAGAAATAGTAAAATTAGCAAGGAAATTTGTTTATGAGAATGTAAACAAATTTAACTTAGAAAAAAATTTATTAAATTCTTTTTTTTTTTTTGAGAAATATAAATTATATCAATTTTTTGTTGGTATACTTTTGTACATCTTTATATTTATTAATTATTATAAATAGATGTACTATGATTTTCTTTTTCCCATAGTAGAGATGTGATGTCATTTTATAATTGTAAGGGTAATTTTATTTTTTCATTTAATAATTTATACAGTCTATAAATTAGCTGTTTTCTTTATTCAGATAAAATTTTAGTTTTTAAATTCAGATAAGTAATTTATTAATTATGTTCAAATATATAAATCCATATTATTGTTGTTGAACAGACGACCCTAAACCCTAATTAGCTTTACAAATTCTCGTATTATTTTCATGTAGATTTCTCAGTTACCCAAGATAAAAGCACCTTAAAACTTCTGAGCTTTAGTTTTTCTTTACGTCAGCTGCAATTGATATCACCATCCGCTTTTTTTTGCAGGTATTTAACGTGACCATGTAAGCTTATTGTTTATGAAAAAACGGCTGCTATATACTGGTAGTCACCTGGACACCTAGCTAGCTATATCACCAACACGCCATTGATTTCCCATAGTTGTCCTTCAAAGGGTATTTCATAATTTAATGAATTGGTGAATTAATTTTCTTTAGATTTAT